>NC_138071.1:20655414-21267487 GCF_964194185.1 Rhinolophus hipposideros
AACATGACTTGGTGAATGGCATTGATGTTGAGTTAGGGGAGGCAGATGGGGGAAAAAAAAACATTAAAAGACAGGAATTGAGTTCAGTTTTAATATAATAAATCTGAATTGTGTTTGGGGCTCTCAGGCCCAGGTATTCATGTGGGAAATTAGCAGGCTGGGCCCGGAGTTCAGGTGAGAGGCCAGGCTCAGAGATGTAGTTTTGGAAGTTAACAGCAGTTAAGGTGCTGGTAGGAGCAGTAGCAGCAGGAGCACAGAGTAAGGGAGAGAAAGATGAACCAGCGAATAGTGTGAGGAACCATGTGGAACACCAGTGATTATGGGACAGAAATAGAAAGAAGTCAGTGGAAGAGGCAGAGGATGAACATGAACAGAAAGGAAAGAGAAAAACCAGGAGAGAGAAAAAATGTGCTTTCCATTACATTTCCCCCACCCCCATTCCTGTTTTACCAAAAGCCAAAGGAGGAGAGTGTCAAATCTGCAACTAGATGGACCTACGTAGGCCTAAAGAGACAGGAGTAGGGAGAGAACAGAGTCGGATTAGAAAGCAGATACAAAAAGTGGAATGCAGACCCCAGTCTTTTGAAAAATTGATGCTGAGAAGAAGGAGAAAAATGTGATCCTAACTTAAAAGGGAAAGCAAGGTTAGAGATTTGGGGGCGATTTATTTTTGCAGGTGGAGGGAGAGTTCTTTTTCTTTTAGAATACTGGGTAAGAGTATATCTTTAGACAGAGGAAGAAGAGCCATTGAACAGGGAGATTCAAGATTCAAGAGAGTGGGAGCGTTTTTGATGGAATAAATTGCTAGAGAAAATAAGAGGGGGTTGGGGTCAAGATCAAAGGAAGCTAGTGACTTTGAAAAACAATTTGGCGTTTCATGGTATCTCAGTGGTCCCACGACTACCCACTAGTTCAGTGATTCACTGCAAGGACTCATAGAACTCAACATAAAGTTATACTCATGGCTAGGACTTATTACATACAATACAGGAAGAGCAGGAAAAAGAGATGGACAGGCCAAGACTCGTGACATCAAGCACTGGCTTTCTTGTCCTCCTGTGCAGATTGCACAGTCATGTCTTTTTTCAGCTACAAACTGCGGAGACATGTGTGAGATGTCATTGTCCAAGAAAAACAGAAAGAACAAATGGGGGTGGGGAGAAGGGTCGGATTAAGGCCTAACATATCAATAATTGCATTAAATGTCAATGGTCTAAATACACTAAAGACAGATATCAACAGAGTATATAAAAATCCATAACCCGACTATGTGCTCTCTACAAGAAACTCACTTCAAATATAATGATATAGATCGATTGAAAATTAAAGGATGAAAAAAGATACATCATGAACTAGTTCAGAAGTTTTTTTAAAAAACAAACATGCTTACCATACAACCCCGCAATAGCACTCATGGGTATTTATCCCAGAGAAATGAAAACGTATATCCACATAAATACTTACTCACAGTGTCAATATTGCCTTTATTTTTAATAGCCCCAAACTGGAAACAATCCAGGCGTCCTTTTGTAGGTGGATGGTTAAGCAAACTGTGGTTTGGCATGGAATACTAGTCAGTAATAAAAAGAGGAACTAGAATGATGAGTCTGACTCCATTTCTGGATGTTTGAATCCTGGCGGCTTTTAAGCCTCACCTCTTCCACTTCCCCTTGTGCCCTGGACAAAATGATAAGAAATCCTGATTGCGCCCTTCCCTGCCACCATCAGTTGATTCAAACCACACAAGCCCCTGCCTGTTCTCAAGAACTCTCATCCCAGCTCTTCCCGCAACCACAGTAAAAACCCAGGCCAGTCTCCATCTGCAACTTTCTATAAATCTATAGTTCAAAATTTAAAGTTTTTAAAAAATAAACCAACTAGAGCTATATCCAGCAATTGAGATGAAATCTTAACAAGCATATGCGAGACACAAAAGAATATTTACAGTGTTATTTCATATAGATAAAATTCTGAGAGGCAACGCTCAATTATATTGTCTGAAAATGTATACATAGGTGATAAAACTATAAAGTCAAAGGACTGATGACCATAAAAGTCGGAATACAGTAGTTACTTCTGGAGGAAAGGAGAAGGCTGTGGTACGGAAGTGACACAGGGCTTCTGTTTTGTTGTCAGTGTTTCATTTCTTGACCTGGGTGGTGGTTACACTTGTATTCACGTTATAATTAGTCATTCAATTGTACATTTATGTTTCATGCACCATTCTGTATGTGCGTTCTTTCACACACATAAAAAAACGTTTAAGAGACCATAGGATGAAGGATTAACCTTGAGAAGGAGTAAGAACACTTCTTCCTGTGAGATAAGCAGAAAAGAGGGAAGGATGAATAAAGAGATAAGTATAATTTGTACCGAAGGGAGGAAAGTTGAGTTTTTCCTATGAAGTATAGAAAAATGCCAAGCCAAAAATGCAATAGAGATTTTAAGAAAATTAGCAGATGTTTAGAACAACAGTTTACAGGAATGGAGAAGTCACTAAACCACACAGAGTGGAGGATTGCTCAGCAATTTGAAGCCTTCAGCAAAATTGGTAACACTGTACATTTATGATTGCCAATTGAGAAATCGAAACAAAATTTAATGGTTTTCAGCATGCTTTACAAGGCCAAGGAAATGTGTAGTGTATTTGAAAAAGATGCCTGTCACAATAAATTAAACGTTTAAAAGATTTAGTGTTTAGAGTAGTAATCAGTATACATCTAGGCATTGTGAGAATTTAGGAATAAGGTCAGGGAAACACCATCCTCTTGGGTTGAACATGATCAAGTTATTCATCTACAGAATGTATGGAGAAGACATGAAAAATAGTCACTTCAAATCACACTTATCAGAGTTTATCCTCAAGATTAGAATATAAGTAGAAGTGACAGATGTGTTCATTATAGCACAACTTGACTATATGTTGAAAAAATGTTATATTGTTGAAAACTGAATGAAGGAAAGCTCATTTAAACTGAACCTGTGTACCCAAACTGTGATTTTCCTTCTTCTTTTAATAAGAAATTTAAATCTATCTAATTTGCTAACTGAAAATGTCATTACCCGTGCACGCGTTTTACACAGTTCTGTTTCATGGCATCTTCATGTTCAGTTTCATCCCGTGCAATCTTGTGACCACAATACTTTCTTTTATTCAGATGGGCCAGTTTTACTACTCAGCCAAAGCCTTCGATGTCCTAGAGAGACTGGATCCCAACCCGGAATATTGGGAAGGCAAAAGGGGTGCCTGTGTGGGCATCTTCCAGATGATCCTCGCTGGCAGAGAACCCAAGTAAGTCAGCAGACAAGACATGCTATCCATTTGCTGGTTTGTGAGATAAAGGAATTAGGTTTTTTGTGTGTTTTTTTTTTGTTGTTGTTTTTTTATAGTTTTATTTTATTTTATTTTATTTTTACAAAGGAATTGTTTTCATGCCTGACATCCTCTGAAAACTCAAAATTGTCATGATGTTTTAGAATGATGAATAAAGGGTTAAGATGTTGTGTATTTCTATCTGACCCTTTTTCCTCCAGAAATTTTTTTGTTTTATAGAATTCGATCATTCTGAATCATATATATACTAGGGACACCAACTAGTATTTATGGAGTATTTATGTTTTAAGTAACTTAAATTTAATTACAACTAAAATTAATGCTTAAAGTAATGCATACTAACACTTCCCTATTACCTTGTCAGATCTACAGTTCTCTCATATTTTTGACTTTCTTCCTTCAGTCAACCTCTTTTACTTAACCAAATTCTTTTAAACTTTTATTTAGGACTGGAAGTAGATACAAGGCAGGAGGTAATTGTTGATAGATTATTCACTTCTAAAATAATCACATCTCAAAATCATACATTGATAACAAATATATTCCATGAAGTTCTTCTAGAACGTTGAATTAGAACATACTACAGATTTAGAACATACTACAGCTCTTATATATAAGAGCAAGATATATATTTGACTCCAGCTGAGTTGCCATTTCATAAACAAAGTCTTTTTCAATCTCTTCTGGTCTATGCTTTGTCTAGGCTTTTTACTGTGTCTTTTAGGCCTTAATGAATTAGGAATGGAATGGATGTCATTGATAGTTGTTATTTTTCTTTTCTCATATTCCCTGAAATTCTGAGACATTAGAATACATAGAATTAAGTTGTTTGCACCTCCATTTGTAACAAAATTTAAATACTTAAAAACTAAATTCAATGTTCTAAAAGAACTTCATGGAATATATTTGTTATCAATGTATGATTTTGAGATGTGATTATTTTAGAAGTGAATAATCTATCAACAATTACCTCCTGCCTTGTATCTACTTCCAGTCCTAAATAAAAGTTTAAAAGAATTTGGTTAAGTAAAAGAGGTTGACTGAAGGAAGAAAGGCAAAAATATGAGAGAACTGTAGATTTGACAAGGTAATAGGGAAGTTTTAGTATGCATTACTTTAAACATTAATTTTAATTGTAATTAAATTTAAGTTACTTAAAACATAAATACTAGACATTTAGCAAATCTTGGTCCTTAATTTTCCTGTCTTCCATATTCATTGATATATTATTTTTCTTGAAGAAATCATTCCTTTGGCTTTTTGTAAAACCTCACAGACATGGCAGTGACACCCAGTTTAAAGTGATTACCACCTAAAACGAAAGTGAAATCTGGGACTCAGACAGTTAAGTGACTTGTTAGTATGGAGCTAGAATTTGAACCCAGCTCTTTGAACCCAACTCCTTGATATACCCTCTTTCTATCCTGTCATGCAAAATAAGCACAGAAGTGGAAATATTTATGTTTTATCAGTACAAAAAGATTGATAGCATATATGCAGATAATATAAGTAAACAAGGAAAACTTGGGTTGGAGAGAAGGAGATCACAGAATTTTCATTTTACTATTTGCCACCATAAGAACAGAAGGCTAGGGAGGAAAGAGTCTGTCACCAAAAATGCCCTACTAGAAGTATATGAAGAACAGTTACGAGTTTATTTTACTTGTTAATTCTCATTCTCTGTTGAAGCACTTTGTTGTTTCAAATCTTTTCCTCAGAGAGAACCTTCGAGAAGTCCTCCATTTACTGAGAAGCACGGGTAACACCCAAGTAGAGTACGTCATCCGTATCATGAAGAAATGGGCCAAAGAAAATAGAGTGCCTGTCTGAAACAGCTCCACAGACCTAGGGAACCAGCCACCACTTTAACGTAAAATTGAAAAGCGTTTTCCTCAAGTTTGATGTAAGATGCAGGCCTCTATTTTATTGACATTTTCCTTCCCTGCTCTTCAAGCCACAAAACCAGCAGCTGCTGCTTAGAACTTGCCACCTGGCTGAACTAAGTGCCATAGTCTGTGTTGTGGCCCCAGTAGGATCTGACTAGCAATAAGACTTTGGACTTCGGTGCCTTTCTTCCAAAAATACTCAGAGTTCTCTTATGTCATTCACTGACTTTAAGGAGAACGGCAAACTTTTTTTTGTATTAACATTCTATGGCATTTTCTCCAAGCTGCAATCATAAATGCCATTAATGTTCAAGAGTTGCCGTCATTCTCTCATCTTATTTTTAGCCATCTCTGTACGTTCTTTTTACTGGGGAATTCCATAAAGAGTTCTGTAATGTGTCTCTGAATCTTGCATCTCTTAACAGAGGTTATAAATAGCTATATGATTCCAAGAATGGCAGATCCTTTATCAAGCTGTCCAGTCATTAATAGATAATAGACTTATGGAATTACTCTTTCAGTAATTGCATTCTTGATGATTATAACATGTTACAGCGGAGTAAAGGAGTATTGCAGTCTTTAAAAGGTGAGTACTATGAAAAAAAATCTGTGTGGTACATTTAAGGTTATTCAGGAAGCAAACTATACAAATCTCATTTATCACTTCTCCATTATATTTTAGGTAACAAAACAGGTTAGGTTTTTTTTTTTCATGTATCTTGCTGAATAAACATCAATTTTGAAAGTAGGGCTACAAAGATTATAGGTATGCATTATGGCCATTTGCTCGTATTAATGTAATGATATAGAATATGGATTGTGTAGAGCCCTTTGCGAGATCTCCCAAGGGCCTCACTCTATCCGAAATCATATTCCAGGCCCATGTTTCTGAGCTTTTGCAACATAAACCTATTATACAACTGAGCATTCTGAGGCTCACGAGCTATTTTCAGAAAATAGTTCTCCATGTTTTTCTGTACCAGATTACCTTTGTTTCTACACCATGTAATTTTTTTTTCCTGGGAGTTTAAGGTACCCGGTATCATAGGTGTAGAAAGCACAGAGCCATCCCTATCCAGCATGAGCACTGAAAGAAAGTTATAATTCCTTGAAGCACTAAAGACAGGAGAATTCCTATAAGCACTGTATCAGTTGCTCCACTTATACCCCCACCATTTCACTGCAGATGAAACTGTATGGAATGGAGATGGGAACATGGCAGGAGTCAAAGACAGTTGCAAGAGGTTCTTTCAGCTCTACTCAGGAAGATGACCAGTTTTCTCATCTTCTATCTTAGACCCAGATCTAATCAATGCAGAGCACAAATCAGAATAAACTGGCCTGGATAACTGAATTGTAGAAAACAAAGTTATATCTTTTTTTGTATGCCAAAGCTTCTCTGTTTCATTATGTTGTTCCTACTTTTTAAATAATTGGTTCTCAGCATCTAAAGTACTAAGTGGGTCAGATCTGAGCAGAACCTGCTATAATTTTTAGAATCTTTCTGGTGATTCTTAACTTACCTCACTTAAAATATTAGGAAACATAATAGTGGGAAAAGACAAATGGAATTCCTCAGTGGCTTTTAGCAATGAAATTTGTCTTCCAGTTAATTGCTGTTATTTTCAAATTTCCTATACTTAGAAAGCTTTTCCACTGATGGCGATTTACTTTTCAATGAGCTTTTGTGGAACTAAACACTTCTCCCTGTGTTTTCCTGTCTTTTGAGAAAAAAAAATCAGATATTCCAAAAATAGCAATTCCCAGAATTTTAGACTCATTTTTTAAAAAAGTTTTTAATCTATAGAATTGAACCAAAAAACATAAAGACTAGTTTAGGAGAGATACCATCCAATCCTGCCATTAAGGGTAGCTACTTCTGAAATGTCTTGGCAGGATCCCAAGATTGCACAGCTGTTTTTCTTCATGTGGTGATAGAGGAGAGAGGAAGGTCCAGGCTCAGGAATGTAGTGTAATATGTACAGTTCATAGCATCAATGGACTATTTATAATCTGTAGCAAAAATTACTTGCAAATGGAAAAAAATGTTACAATTATTTTTATACTTCAAAAGAATTATTCTACTGTAATCTATTAAAATTAAAGTTTATTTGGTTCTTATTATGACATCCTGTGAGTGTGGTGAGTGGGAGCCCTGGGTATATCGTGTGCCTTCTCCCCTTTCTTTCCTGACCCCAGAGTAAAGGGGGTAAAAAACCCAAAGTTTTGGGCTGCACCAGCTGCACTTTGTAAGAGGATAATAGATATTTATTCCCTAAGAATTCCTGTCTGCTAAGGCTCATGGTTCCTGCTAAGTCATTTTAGGTTTGGCTCTTTCTTGACTTACAGTCCATTCCAGAAATGGTATGACCAGTGCACACTACAATACCTCCCACATCGAAAGCGCTCATGTTCTTGTTTACTGAATAGTTAAACATTCAATAAGTGGTAGAGCAGGGCACTTGTGAGACCTAACCTCATATATGCTGGTTCCCATCTAATTACTGTTTTATCATGAGCCAACATATACAAGGTGCTAGGGTTGTGAAGATAAATAATGCATAGTCCCGACCCCTAAAGGGGCTCTGTCGAACAAGTCTACACAACTAAACACAATAACATGTGATTGTCGTCGTTAGTAGGAACAAAGCCTTGAGAGGTAAAAGAAGGCAATGTGAACGTTCGTATCCTTATAAAAGGGACACGTCCTGCCCCCGCCCCCCGAGAAGCTGTCAGAATGGATCCTGAAACTCCAGAGCTAGCAAGATGCCCAGGCTTCTGCCATGTGTGCAGCATGCGCAACATACACCCACGAACACAGAAGACAGAGGACTGTTTTCTTCCGTTATAGCTTGGCACACTGAAAAACTTGCAAGCAGGTAGGCATTACATCGTAATAGTTATATCTACCTTATAATGGCAAAAATGAATTAGTGACTTGCTAGTTCTTATACTTAGGACTGTATCAATCTGACTTAGATAGTGCTCTTATCTCTTCCTCATACTATACAATACTACTAAGGCTTACATGTATTATATGATAATGTTCAAACAGTATTCTGCCTACTTAGAGATGATCTCAGAGAAGCAGAATTAGGGACCCAATGATGTGCCGATAACCCAGCTTACCTCCGGACTGCAGGAATACGGGAAGAATATAAGTCAGCACAAAGTAAAACACTAGGTGAATGCAATCAGCTGACGTGTGCGTATAGAGTGTGTAGTATCTAGACAAGTTGACACTTTTCTTTTACATTAAAACCCTTTCTTTAAGTAACACCTAAATGCCAAATACAGCTAGGAACTTTCCTGGTGGTCGGGGCAAATGTGAGGAAAGGAAGCAGACGCAGCAGGTCTACCAAGTCAGGCTACCCCTCTTAGGGCAGCACAGTTCCCAGACCTCAGATGTAGGGAATAAGTACCCTGCTAGGTGACCTTCGGGTGAGAGGACAGTGGGAAGCAGAGACGGGTGTCCATGGCATAAATTACGGGTGCATGTTACCTCATTTGATTCATTGTAATTTTTTAGTATTCACTCCTGTACTCATGCATTTGTCTGGTCAGTTACTTATATCCCACTGTGTTCCAGATTTGAGATAACTTTCCAACATATGAATAGATATGTTGTAAATAAGAATAAAGGAAGTCAAGAATAAAGTTCATATACAAAAAGTACATACCAGAATTACTAAAGATGGGCCAGAAATTCATCTTCAAGCTTCTTCCCAACCAAAGCAAAGAGTGAAACAACCAGATACAAAATTCACTGTGTGTGTGAATGAATACCTTCAGGGGAAGAAAAACCCAAATTCTCAGTGATTGTTCATGGGTTCCTGAATTAGCTTTTCTGCACTATAACTTAGACATAACTATATGCTTAACGAAAGTTTCAAGGGCATCTATTGCTCCTCTAAACATGTACAGGTCTTTCCTACTATGCGCAGTTAAATGTGTCCATCTATTTCTAATTTCCTCTATAAACATATAATTATACTCTCCTTTGCCAGTGTTTGAAGAGTAGTTATTAATGTGCTGGAGCTGAAACAAGCTATTCAAGTTTTTAAAATTACAAGCATATGTTCGGATGGAAATATAGGTAATAGTGACCTAAAGAATAACTGCAAGGTACTATAAAAGCAATGAAATGATGGAATAGCATACGCATAGTTTATACATTTACTGAGGAAATTCAACAGGCAAAAAACACTGTGGAGTAGGTTGAATAGAAAAGCCAAATAGGGGAAGTGAATCTTAAGCTGAAACTTGAAGTATAGAATTTAACTAGGTAGAGAATAAGTAAACAATTATGTCAGATGACGATAACAGTACAGGTGAAGCCATGAATAATACTTACAGATGTTTAATCTTAACTTTAGTTGTTCCTATTCTTTATTTTCATATAGAGGTTCATTTGTCCTTTGAAAAACAGTATGGCCTTATTTGTAAACTTCTAGTTTCATACTGTGACCCAGCAATTTCATTCTTTGGTGTATGTTCAAGAGATACTCCTGTATGTGTACAGCAAGAGATATGTGTAAGATGGTCCTCATAGCACTGACCCCAGGAAAAGCCTGGAAACAAACCAAATACCCACTGGCCAGAGTGGAGAAATAAACTGCGGTAAAGTCAGAATGGAATATTATACGAAATAACTGAACTATAGCCTCTTGAAACAATGCGAATGACACTTAGCAATAAATTGCTTATAGCAATAACTTTTTATAATTAAAAGACAACTCAAACATAAATATACAATCAAAATGGAAGCAGGAGAATGATGACCAAAGAAGTCAGGTTGGTGGTTACCAGGATGGGGAGAGAAACAGGCTAGGGTGGAGAAGAAACAACGTAGATTCAACCAAAAATTGACCAACAGTATTGGGAGGACAGGGATGGGGAGTTGTGGGGGATGGGAAGTGTCCATGTTGGGGGGCAAGTCTGAGAAAAAGCTAAATCTTCATATTTCATTGCACTATGGTAAGTGGAAAAAAATTTCTACAATTTAGTTTTGAGAAGCAGAGGAGGCCAAGCAAACTGAAGAATCACAGAGTGAAGCCATATTTGCAGGAAGCACTTTGCCCTGTAGCAGAGAAGACATCAGTGTGAACAGTTCCAGAGATGCTAATCAAACGAGGTGCAGGAAAGTAAATGTAAAACCCAGAGTCATAAGGTAAATAAATACCTGCCAGGTGGGCTCGTGGACCTGGGGTCCTATGGCATGTATATTCACCAAAAGAACTGCTCCAGGAAAATCATCTTCCTCAAAGATAAACAGACAATGTAGCTAAAGCTCTACAGAAAATTAATACAAGAGAAAAGAAAGGGAGGAAGAAAGGAAAGAAGGAAGGAAAAGGAAAGAAGGTAAGAAGGAAAGAAGGGAGGGGAAATAGTGGACAAAAAAAATCACTAGAAAATTGGTTATGTGTATATAAAAACTGTAACAAAATATAAAATAGTAGAACTCTGAAAGGAAATAGAAAATAGTGTAGTTCATTGATATTTCACCTTTAAGTTATCATTCAAGGTGATAAATCAAGAAGTAAGTATATAAGGGTATTTTACAATACCAAGTTAAACATAAAGTATAGAAGAGGAAAACATAAATTTTACCTTTGATCGTAGTATTAAATTATAGACAATGCCCAAAGGAAATGAGGATTAAGCGTATTATAAAATTTTCCTATTAGAACACAAATATAAACCTTCCAAATTATCAGAAGTAATGTACATAAAACAAAGCAAACAGATCATCAGTTCACGGAGGATTTTTTTAAAAGACCTAAAGGAGAAAACGTGACATAAGATAATGTGGCCGATCTATGCTCAAACGTACCTCTCATGTCAAAAATGTAAATGGGCTGAACTCACCTATTAAATGAAAAAGATTGGTAGATTGGATCACAAAGCACAACCTAATTCTGTGCTGTTTACGCATAAATGTTGATAATAAAAGATGGGCAATAGTACAATCAGGCAAATGCAAATAGAAAGAGAGCAGGTGTCACAATCAAACAGGGTTGAATCCAGGTCAAAATCATTAAGCAAGTCAAAGGAACACACTTTGAATGATAAAGGGTCCATTTCTCAATGAAAATATAACAGTTATGAATATGCAACAAAGGAAATGGCATCAATATTCAAAAAACAAACAAGAGTTACAATGGTAAGAGTTACAATGACAATAGTAGTAGATTACAATTCATACCAGTTGAAATGAAAAAAATGTAAGTAAAACATATAGATAACTTAAATACCACAACTAAAGGAATATATTGTTAATATAGCTTATACCTTGAAAACACAACAGATTTCCTTTTCCAGGACCCATCTAACATGCATTCAATAAAGCTGACTGTACACTAGGCCACAAACACTCAGGTAAGTACCTTCAAACACTCAGGTAAGTGCTTACTATGCACCAGTCACTCATCAAAGCACTTCACATACATTAACTCAGTCCCAACAACTTTAAAAAGTATGTATATTAGTATTCCCATTTTGCACACTAAGACACTGAATACTGAAGGTGCTTGCATTAAAGTTACAGAAGGGAAGCAGGAGTCTAAAAAATAGAACTAATGCAGATGTTTCTAATCATAAAAGTAGAAGCTAATAAAGCCAAAAAACAAAGAACCATACCACCCAAACATTAAAAAAAGGAAGACAGAAAAGAAAACCAATTAACCAACCAAGAAAACCCAAACAAATAGCAAACAAAAATCTAGACAAAAACCCTCTTTTCACTTTTGGATAAAAGAAAATCCAAGCTATAGCCGAACTGGCTTAGATATAAGGCATAGAGGACAAGTTAAGGTCTTGAATCCTTATATTAATAAGCAGAAAACAAATGAGTGACTTAAGTATCTTATCAAGAAGTAATACAAAGAATATTGAAATAAACATAAGGATTCTGCCAAGAAAAACGAATAAACTCTGAAATTAATGAATTTAAAACTAGAAAAATGGTATAATTAAGAAGTAAGCGAAGGAGCTAGTTCTTTGAAAAAAATAGAACTTCATCTAACGAATCAAGGTGAGGGTGAGAACACATACATACAAATTATTATAGGTCTTGGATATATTCATAGAAGTGCAAGTACTGGGTTAAATTAAAGAGTACATTTGTATTTGACAGGTAGTACTGAATAACTCTATGCAGAGGTGATTCCAATTCCTGTCTCCACCAGTAATGAATGAAAGTGATTGTTTCCCCATACCAGCAGCACAGTATTACCACTTTCTTTTTTATTTGTCAACCTGCTAAATGAAAAATAGGATCCCTGTATAAGTTTTTAATGTGTATATTTTGTGGGTGCAATCTTTGCTAGAAGTGAAATCAGTGTTCTGTTTGGGTCACGAAAAGAAGTTGGGAGCTTTTCTCTTATTATTATATAATGTACACTTTAAATAATATTAAACCTAGTGTTCTGTAAAGCCTTGGTAGAATCTCTCTGTGACACGTTCTGGTTCTAGCTCCCCCCCCACTTTTTCTTTGGGAAAAGGGAGGGCTAGTTCTTTGGCGGCAGCTTTCTTGATTTCTTCTATTCCAATTGGCCTGGATTTTCTGTTGTTTCTGAAGTCAGTGTTGTTATACTTGTTATAGTTTTTTCTACGATAAGCCATTACTGTGATTCACAGTGATTTTACCACAACGTGTCATCCGTAATTTTGTTCTGCCATTTCGCGTAGTGGATATGTGGTGGATAGCCTGACAGGCCTCTTATCCTTTCTTGGAACAACCTCCTGCTCTCCACCCCGAACTCCATCTACCTCATCACAGGCTCCTGGTAGCTATACTTTCCTCATAGTTGTTTAATCAGGGGGTGAGCACCTGACCCAAAGTAGGCCAGTCAGGGAAACTTCTCTACGATTTTGGAACTGGATCTAAAAATTTCCTAATTTAGTCTGGTCTCTCCAACAAAGATGTAAAAAAAGAAAATTGGGGTAAGTATAACAAGGCCATATTTTAAATCGTGTAACTTGGGGAGCAGAGAAAGCTAGTCCACAGAGAGAGGGGAGCAGAATGAAACAGATCTTAGAGAGAAGCAGAAATGAGACAAAATAGTGCCTGGAGTCTGTAGCTTTCCTAGTCCCTAATTCTGGTTCCATCTTCTTGGAGCCTAATTGCGTTCTGTCCCTTGGGTTCTGGGACAAATTCCAGTATCTGCTTTGTAAACTTCTCTTGTGTCAACTAGCTTATGTTGATTTCTTTTATGATACCTGAAACCGAAAGTTCTAATATTATTCAGTTCTAATTCCCACTGCTCTCCTTTCCACATTGTTGGGGCATGGCAGCTCATTCCATCCTTCCAGGCCCTTACAGTCTCTCTCTGATTCTGTGGTCACGCCTTCCCTTGTTCTATTTATCCATAGCCTCATCATCCTTAAAAAGTAGTGCTTGTTTCCTCCATAAAGTTTTCCTAACTATTCCAAACCTCTTTGATTTCTTCCTTCTCTGAATGTCCATGTAACATTTGTATATTGGGAGGAGAGCTGAAAAATGTTTGCCCAGTTATGCCAAATAAATCTCAAAGCTTTTTCCATCTCACGCATCAGACTTTCACCCAGAATCTTTTAGTCCTCCTGCTTCTGCAGTGTGAAATTCCCATAATCTTGCTCCATGGTTATAATCTCATGAACCTGCTCCAGTAAATCTACTATTAGTTTAGTACTTCATTACTTAAAGCACACAGGTTCTGCTCAGGGAACTGTTCAACATGAGTTCCTTAAAATTGGAAAACAAAGTAATTATACTTTATAAACATAAAAGTTGAAGTGTGTATGGAATGTCCATTAAAAAGTTCACTGTATAAACAAATTGTGGTATATTTATAAATGGAATACTACACAGCAAAAAATAAACAGACTGGTAATATGCAATAACATGGATGAATTTTAAAACCATTATGTTGATTGAAGGAAACCAGATGTAATATATATGTGAATACATACTTTATTGTTCTGTGTACATAGCATCCACATGGGCAAAACAAATCTAAGATGACATAAGTCAGAATGGGGATTCGTTCTGTGAGGGTATTGAGTGCAAAGGTATAGGAAGGACCTTTACGGCGTGAAGGAAATCTATGTATCTTGAAGTAATGATCAAAGGGGTGTACACAAAAAGAAAAATTCATCAAGTTGTATGCATCTTCCTGTATGTTAAGGATTCCTGAATTTAAAAATTAAAAAAAAAGATGCAAATGTTCAGCTACCAGAGTTGGCTTCACATCAAAACAAGCACAGCTAGACTGTCACCAGCTGATAGCAGTTAAACCTATTCTGTTTCTAAAACCGGCCACTCAGTATCCGTCTTCAGATCACTTTTCAGTTTTGTGAGTATACATCCAGAGATATTTTAGGTATATATAAACAAAATTATCAAAATTGTGTGCTGAAGATGTTTTAGATAGTAATTATTCACAAAAAAGGTAGGAGTACCTTGATTTCACATGGTATTTTATGTATTATTAAAAAAAGAGCACCTGATTCTATAGCTCTACAGTTAACACTAGTATCTTAGATAATCTAATATCTGAAAGATATAGTCTTTTAAAGACTTTGTATTGAACAGGCATTGACTTCGACCTCTTTCCAGCCTCCTCAAAGGCCTTCACCACTCAAAAGTGATTTTCCAAATTTGTACAGAAATGCATAGGTTGACATGCTCTACCCCTAGAAAGTTCCTAGCTACCAAATTAATTTTTCCCACCTATTCAGTCTCCAACTAGTAAGGTGGCTGTCCATTTCAAATTGTTGACTGCAACCAGTTAGAAGATTGTGAAATCAATTTTGAGGGTCACGAGTAGTGTGACCCTCATTTTTTTAAAAAGAATGAATTCACTGTCAGAGTGAAGCACACTAATCCCGCCAGGGCCAGTCGGTAAGCAACAGGTGACACATGCACTGGTGTCTCATTGGAATTCCTGGGTTAATTTGTTGGACAGATAACATCATACAGACTAATTTTATATTATCACCGCTACCTGTGATTTATGAAATGAGGTACAAAGGTATTTTATTTGCTGATAGAAAATACAGAATTTTAAATTGAGTCCCAGTGAAGAAAATTAAACATGATAGAAAATACAGAATTTTAAATTGAGTCCCAGTGAAGAAAATTAAACATGTTTTTGGGAACGGATTTCATCTGGTATAGTGTGTGTGTGTGTGTGTGTGTGTGTGTGTGTGTGTGTGTGTGTATTAAAATACACTAATCAAACTAGTGTAAATTGCGCTCAGAGAAGTTTCCTTAGTATCAGAATAAAAAGAAATAAAGTGAAAAATACAGAAGCATGTTCAAATTTGGAATTATAGTGAAAATATTGAGAAAAATGTTCAGTCTAATCAGAAAATCCTGACTTTACATCTTATTCTGAAAAGAAAAAGATAGTGCGTTTCCTGTAAGTGAAAGTTGAAAATCTTCAAAATTAAAAGGACATTGGAAAATACACCATCATCAACTTGTCAATAAGCCCCTCAAATATGTTCTTAAGGGAAAAGGCATAAAGTTATTGGCACAATTTCTCAGTTGTTCTGCAAATCTTAATGAAAGAAGACAATCACTGAATTCAGTTCCTATCAACGTAGCAGAAGAGGAATGGCTCATACAAAGTGCCGACAGTCTTTTTCATCCAGTATTTATGAATATAGTGCTTGGTTTTTTTTTGGTGACAAAGCAGTTGATAAATTAAAAACTATAACTCTTGGCAATAACACTATATCAACTCTATTACCACAGAATATTTTGAAGAATCAATGATTATGCAGTCGCAGTCTAACTTGATGAAAGTACTAATATTGCAAGTTGCATAACACTTTTATGTGATATGTGCAGCAAGAAAGTTTTATAGAGGAGTTATTGTCTGTGAAGAAAATTATATTCAGAACTAAAAAATAGCATTTAGGTCAATAAAAATTAAACTATACAATTTATACTGGAATTGCAAGTGATAGAACAACAAATATCAAGAAACACAGTTTAAAAAAATATTTTTAGAAACCAATAAAAACAAGATAATTTGAAACATTAAATAAAAACAAAACATTGTATATAAGGTTCATTTGGTTTCAAAACCTTAAATAATTGAATTATATTGTTCTATGAAGAGAATAAATTATTGCGACTGAGTACTTCATTTACACAGAAAATCGATTGCCAGACATGAAATTTATCATCATGTTGCATTAAAATGAAAGAACTTACTGCTAAGAGAAAGTAGATTCACATTACTACTACTCACAACTGCCTATGTATGTGAACTAGGATCTTCAATTTTGGCCTATTTAAAAATAAAGGATAAGATCGGGCTCAATCGTCGACCAAATGTGCATGTAGCATTGTCCTCATGAATGCTGCACTGGAATAAATTTATGAACAGGTAAGGCATTATATAAAATGTTTTGCTGATTTGCTTCAGTACTGTTTATTATTTTTTTATTAATTAAAGTTTATTGGGATGACGACTGTTAGCAAAGCTACATAGGTTTCAGGTGTACAATTCTGTATTACATCATCTGTGTATCACATTGTTTACCACCCAGAGTCAGTTCTCCTTCCATCACCATATATTTGATCCTGTTTATATTTATTTCCATATTGTTTTATAAAATGTTTATATTACCTTTGTTGTTCTCACTGTATTCTACACAATAAAGTATTGTGAAACTTGTATTTCAGATATGTGTGTGTACATCCATATGTGTGTACACTGGATTACAGTTTAAAATCTATTTCTTTACTGTGGGTTGTGGTTCACAAAGTTGGAAAAACAGTCAACGCGTTAGAAGTTAGAAGATAAAACTGGGCGAGTAACACACCTGCAGAACCATGTGGCCCACGGACCACCAGTTTGCTATCTGAGCTGCATGGTGGAGGATACTGAATATGAGTTAAATATAGAATTGACTTTGCAGGTTAAGTTGCAGCTAGAATGGAGAATGATATAGAAGTAAAGCAGTGTTTTAGAAGCATTAACATAGCCCCATTGCAAGACTGGCAGGAAAAGAGACTGAAGACAGACGGTGATTACGATGCTAGGACAATCCAGGAATGAGACCTTAATACAGAATCAAGAGGAGCGGTGGGAAAGAGGATAGTGGAGGTAAAACAAGAGTGGAAAGGGACAATGGTAGCATTTTAAAGCTGGGAGCGACCTCTGGAACCAGCGATTGCATCGCCATGTTCATACAAATAGGAAACGTAATAGGAGAGCAAAACGCTGAACCTACTCAGAATTTGTCTATGACGTCACACCGATGCAAAGAGTCGTCAATAGGTGATAGACTTGTGATCCGGTCAATGGAATTAACAGGATTCCTTCAGGATGTGGAGGGTGTGCTTTCAAAGCTGTCTACTGAGTGGACTGAAATGGACAGTGATTGTCATCCATTTTAGATGAATTCCAATTAGTTTAATCAAGGTGTGCCTACAAGGCGTGCCCAACCCAGGTTTCTCCCGCACCTCGAAATGGGTCATTTAGCATTCAACTTTTTCAGAGAGTACGTACCCTAAAACACCAAACCCTCGAGAAGTTTTCATTTCAACAGCTTAGGCTTTATAAATGAGCTCCGAGCTGCTCATTTGCTTGTCCGATTTCCCAACCGCAAAACGTCATTGAGCTTTTTACGAAGGTGCTCAGACACAATCCCCACCGCAGGAAGGCGAGCAAAACAGGCGTCGGTCTAGGAAACCGGTCTAGGAAAGGGACGCCTGTGGGAGTCAGTGTTGCGCTCTGCGGAAGGAAGCCGCAGGGCGAGTCCGGCTGGAGTTGGCCATTTCCTTTCTTTCCTCGAGATTTCGGGCTGAGGGGGAGCGGGGCGGGCAGGTCCATCGGCGTGTCCCCGCGTCCCTCTACCCTTTCTCCGAATCCGCCCTGAGTAAGCGGCTGACAACTCCAACTCTCCAGTGCCGAGAGCCGGAGGTACGTGCCGGGAGCTCCCGTGCCCGGCGCCATGACTAGCTCGGCCCCAGGCACATCCCGACACTCGCCCTTGGCAAGCCCCAAGCGCGCCTCCGGGTTCCGGGTGCGAAGAGGAAGCTTCTCGGGAACCCCCAAACCCCTCCCTTTTAGGAAGGGTACAGACGGCGTCTTCGTTTCCAAGGAAACCGGCCCTGCCATGACGTCACTTCCGCTGACCTGTCTGGCCTCCCAGACTGTTGGGAGGAAAAGAGGAAAACTGAGCCACAGCCACGACGGTGGACGCGAGCGTCTGCTGTCTGCGCATGCGCCCGCTCAGCGGCTAGCTTCTATTTATGTGGGGGATCCAACATGGCGGCTGCGGCGACCCTGGCGATGGCGGTGGAACCCATCAGAACATAGTGGCGGGGAAGGGGGCACGGTCCGCACTCACGGTGGCGTCGGCGGAGACGGCTGAGGGTGGTGGAGGGCCGAAAAGCGAAGGAGAGCAAAAGGAAGGGCGGGCAGGCCAACAACTCGGCGTAGAACCGAGCGCCGGCTCGAGCGAGGGCAGAGGGCCAGAACAGTGGGGATGGCGGAGCCGCGCAGAGTAGCGTTTATTAGCCTGTCACCGGTGAGGCGGCGCGAGGCCGAGTACCCGGGGGCTGAACGCGAGCCCGAGTACCCTCGCGAGCCTCCCCGGCTGGAGCCGCAGCCGCACCGTGAGCCGGCCCGGTCGGAGCAGCCGGCCCCGCGGGAGGCTGCCCCCCGGTCGGACGCGCAGCCCCCGCCGCGCGAGAAGCCGCTCCCCCAGCGCGAGGTCAGCCGCGCCGAACCGCCCATGGCGCTACAGCGCGAGCCTCCGCGGCCGGAGCCGCCGCCGCCGCCGCCGCCGCCGCTCCCGCAGCTGCACTTGCAGCCGCCGCCGCCGCGCGAGTCTGCTCCCCGGGTCGAGCCGCCGCAGAAGCCGCCGAGGGAGACGGTGCGCCTGGAGCTGGTGCTCAAGGATCCCACGGACGAGAGCTGCGTGGAGTTCAGTTACCCGGAGCTGCTGCTGTGCGGAGAACAACGGGTACAGAAGGTTCCTCTCTCGTCCCCCAGACCCCGGGAGTCTCGGGAGCCGTCCGCCTCCCTCGGTGGTGTGCACCGTCCGACGCCTGCCCTGAGCTCTGGTCGCCCTGGACGGGCAGGGCTTGAGCAGGCGGACGGGTGCTTGGTGCTGCTTTCCTCTGCTCCCGGGGTTGCCCAGAGCTCCCACCCGGCTCCACCGACCTCCCCCCGCTTGTGCGCCCGTTCCAGTAGCTGCCCCGAGCAAGTGTGCCTCTGCACCTTTCCAAACCTCAGGTTTTCCTCCTTAATTTCTGGCCCCCCCCCCTACAAAATCAGGGGGCCCTGCAAGTTGCGCGGTTGGGTTTTCAGTGTGGAGCTCCACAGCTGTCCTTTCCAGTAGAGGGGCAGAGAAAGCCTGGGGGGCCACGCCCCCCACTCTGAAGCGGGGAAATCGTGTCACCCCCTCCAGTAGCCTCATCTTCCTCGCTATTTGTTACGCGTGGCGTTGTGGCTGTTGAGAGGCGCTTGTGAGCGTGGAGTATTCATTGAAGGGGATTTAAGAGTAAGCGAAACATTTTCAGAGTTAGTGATCTGGTGACTTATTTTTCTCTCTTGATGCGGGTGAACCTTTTTGGCTTTGTTTTCTCCGGAATTTGTTCATATTGTAATTGACTTGGGAAGGTGACTCGCCTGTTTCATGTGGTGCCTACTTATCCTATTCTTATTTGAGTGCATGTTAATTAGTTTCTAGGTGCGAGTTGGAGGTTCTTGCACTTGGGCCGTTGTAATGTGTAGAGAATGATGGAAAAAAAATCTCAGCTTTGAATTTTTAAAAACTTTATTGAAAAGATATAGGTATGCCTTTGATGGAACTGGTGAACAATGGACATAGAAAGGTTTGGTGGGTTGGTGGTGATCTTCAGAATTAAACTAAAAAGGGAAACGATAGTGGAACAGTAATAAGAGAACAATTTCCTCCATTGTTTAGAGATTATGCTCTTTTTTAGGTTTTGCTTTAGTACAGGTCTAGCGGACTCCAGAAGTCACTTGTTTTATCTTTATTCTTGAATATCTTTGTAGTTGAAATGAATGACTCCTAGGTTAAAAATATGTCATTGTCACTAGATTTTGTTTATTTTATTGCAGATAATCTTTTAATCATTAATTTACAAATACTGTTGTGTGTCAAATCATTACTAAGTGATTTCAACCAAAATGAATTAAGGGTAGAGATCATTTTGGTCTTTTCTACGTAACATTTTGTACTTTGGTGCCCCTATTATTTATAAATGTGATGTCATTTTTTTTTATCCCCAAAAGAATTTTGAAAATACTGGATTGGAGCATTTTAAAAATAAATTGTATTTGATTTTCTAATCTAAGTAGGTTTGCAGTTTTACTCCCTAATCTAGTTCATAAATTGCAGGTGAAAAGCATCTGTTTGGATAAAAATAAATAACAATAGCTAACATTTACTGAGTTCTTAGAATATGCTAGACACAGCTATGACTATGGTGTGTGGTTTATCGAGTTTAGTGCATTTCAGCTCTGTGAGGTAAGGACCATTATCCCCATTTTGCAAATGAAGAGGCTAACAGAGTGGTTACATGTGATTTTATTAATACTTATATGCATATCATTGCCAATTCTTAGTAAGACAGAAATTCTTGTAGTTAACTCATATAGCTTAAATTTACAGGAATCTGCCAAAATGAGCTAAAATTAAAGTCATAGTAGAAATACAAAGACCTCTATTATGACTCTCTTTATGCTGTAATATTCATGCATTGATAAATTAACAATAGATATGTATCTTAATTATAAAAACGTTAATTTTGACACCTTACCTTGTTAACTTGATAACATCAGAACTACTAGTTTCATGTAATAGGGGAAAGATGAATAATTCCATTTAATTTTACAGTTTACCAATTTAGGCGTTTATTAGTTCAATTTTCTCATTGTATAGTTAGCCATATATCAATGGACATATTCCACAAAACAAATCCATTTTTTATATAATACATCTTTGCAATAAAGAATTGCCAGATTTTCCTGTGATTACCCCCAATGAACATATTCATTACGTAAGTATAGAAAACACCTTTCTAAATGGAGTTGTCATAGATCCACAAAAGGAAATCCCAGGAAGAGAGACCATCAAAAAGCAAAATGTGGCCATTAGAATTGGTCTGGAAAGTGGCGATTCCCAAATTAGTTTCTTTTCCCCCTCGGGGGGAGTCCAAATATTTTTAGGGATGTTAACATGTTTTCAAAATAGCTTTAATTTTGAGTTATTATCATTGAACAGCACACCATATAGCAGGGTAAGAGTAGAAAGGGAAGGAAAAAAGATCTTGTGAAATTAAGAGAAAAACGTTCTAAAAATTTGAAATAGCCATCTATCACTGAATAAGATTTTAGTTTCAGACCCTTGATAGGTGTAGGTATAAAAAATCTGTTACATGTGAACACCATCTATATTGGGGTGCATTTAAATCATTGTATTTCATAAATACTGAAATGAATAGTAAAACCCTGATTAACTGAATTTTTTCTATAATCTTTATTTATGAGAAAAAACACATTTAAACAGGATATGTTGGCAAAATATGAAATTCAAAACCTCCTTCCAGGTTGTCAGGACACAGCTTAGCTAAACCTTTAACCTTTGTTAGATCTGTAGAGTATGGAGCCCTGATTGAGGTAATTCAGGATGATGACTGAGACACCTAAATCATCTCTATCCTGAAAAATTAGTTTGTTCACCTTTTCTGGCCAAAGGGAAATAGTACCACTTAGAAATACATTTTGGCAGTAATTCATATACAAGCAATTCTTTTTTTTAACTCTTAGTAAACCAGAAAATCAGTTTGTGAACATGATTAATTGAACATTTACTATGAAAGGAAAAATAAATGATAACAATGTTAATGTTATCATATTGTTACAGAATTCTGTGTTATTCCATTGCTTGTCTTATGACCTATTTTGGATAATATGTATGGGAAAGAGCTCCTGAAAATGGTGTTAATGAGTTAACGTCAAAAAACAATTACTGTGTCAATTTTGCTTGGTGGCAATTGGTAAATTTGATATTTATAATACTTTTCAGATCCTTTTTTCATCTGAAAAGCATACAGCTTACGTAGAGCCTTGATGGTGGGTACGGGGTTACTTCTTTACAATGAAAGAAAAGTGAGTCAGTTTTCGTAAATTTATTTTTAGAGATTATCGAGTAAATGAGAGATTTACTTTTGATTGCTATGTAAAGTCTACATAAAATATTTTAGAATGACACATAAGGTGATTCTTATTTAAAAATGCATCTCCATGTGTTTATATTTGCACGTATAAGTAAGACCTAGTAATTGGACCTCAAAGTGTCGTGCAGGCGCAGTTGACAACGACAAGGCAAGTTGGTTACTCACTGTCCTTAACTTTAATCTCACGTTAAGGCCACATTCTGAACATGCCTAGTGTTTCTTATTTCATTATCTGGCTGTTCCTGCTAGTTTATTTCCTTTTACGTCATGTTTATATTTTCCATGGGTTAACTCCTGTTAGCATAAAGGATTCTGTACATTTATTACCTGTTACAGTAACTTTTAAAATTGATTCTAAAATTATTTTCTTTAGTCTTTAAGGAGTATTCCTTTATGCTAGTGCCCTAGATATGATGAATTGTTTTGTATTCCTTCTCTCCATATTTTTCTGTCATATTTTTTAGATTGATCACATCTCAGCTTTTGTATCCAGGGTGAAGTGTCCCAATTCCAAAGTGTGCAAATCTTTGTCTCTCCTGAATTTTTTTTTCTTGCCCTTCAGGGTCAACCAAATCTGTATCCAGTATTTCAGCTGTAATGTACTTTCACTTTTAATTATTTGAAGATGCTACTTCAGTAAAAACATCTAGCCTTCCTTTTTATTTAAAAAAAAAATAGCTTTCTAGTCAGTTGTCTTGTATCGTTTTGTTTTGGCTTTTTTGTATATTGAAAATCCATATGAAATGTGTCTGCTAAAATAGTAAACTTGAGTAAAGGATGTGATTTATCTTTTTGTTTGTATTGGTAAATAGATGCTAAATGTGGAATCCTAGCTGTGTGTGTGTGCGCGTGTGTATTTTTTTTTTGCGTGTGTGTATTTTTAACACAAGTATTATAAGAAACTCTCCCTCTCCCCTGCTAGAAGTAAACCATGTAATGTAATCTATTTGCAACGATGTCATTTCTGTAGCTTTATTTGAAAGTAGAACGTATTCCGGGAATGGATCTCCATTGACAGGATGTAGGTATTGTGGACGTTGGTGCTGGGCCTCAGCCGAAAGTTATAGCAGCTACAGATAGTCTAGTAATAACTCAGGACAGATGATGAAATGCTGATTCTAAATTAATAACCTAGAGATCCCTGCAGGAGCGTTTCCTGACCAGAACAGGTAATCTTTTTAGGAAGAACTCAAACTTGAGCTATAAATGGGATTTTCATTTTTATCTAATTTTCTTGGGGGGTTTTTTGGCCTTATTTTGGATGGGGTGACCCTGAGATCATTTTACAGGTGGACGCAGTTTGAACTGTAGAATGTGTAAGAATCCATTAAAATGGTAATTTTTTTTTTTTAGTACAAATCAACATTTCTTTCTCATTTTAGTGCTTCTAACTTATTTGTTAACATTTGGAAAAATTGACTCACATTAAATTTAAGGATACCTTCAACTCTAGATAAAGTAATACTAATACTTCTATTTTTCCCCCCATTCACTTAGAATCAGAAGAAGCCCGTTCCCACAGAAGACCCATTCAATGATGAGCGTCTAGAGAGGCAAGAAGTGGAAATGTTGGCTAAGAAGTTTGAAATGAAATATGTGAGTATAATAAAGTGCTCATGTAGGTAACTTTATCCTATTGGCCTATTTTCTTTCTGTGATTGAATGGATACTTCCAATCTCCTGTGGAACCACATTTCTCTGTAATACCTGGAATAGCTTTACTACCCTTTGAAGGATAGCAGTGAATGAGAGGCAGTAGTGGCAGTGTATTGTTGTGGAAGGAGCAAAGGATTTATGAGTTAACACAACTGGATTTTGATCCCATCTTTGCCCTTTTAACTAGGGTGACTTAGTGAAGGCTATTGGCTTGTTTATGCTTTGGTACCTGTGACGGGAAAATAAGATCTGCCTAGCCAACTTTTATAGCACAAGGGTTTTATCAACATCAGATGAAAAAATTTATTGTTAGTGTTTGACATATTGAAAGTGCTATGTAAATGTGAAAAGCTGTTTAGTCACTTAACATATCACTCTTGTGGAGAGCTGTGTCTTACTCTGTACATGTCATAACTTCTTTTTAACATAAACGTTTATGGGATTTTAACCTCTTAATTGACTACCCCACTGATATTGATCATCTAGTTCAGGCATTCTATTCCAAATGGTCTTTACCTTTGGTCCTTCGGTCACTTTTTACTGCTTCTTCTTAACTGTTGTGGTTGTCTTAAAGACCACAACAAATTATTTGCAACCTTTTAAGAAGATCATCAGGCCAAAAGTGACCTGGGAGAAGATACCTGGTCCAGTGCTAGGCTCTCACAAAAGATCACTTGTAAACAATGAACGAAAATCTTTGTTGACCGATAGTTTACTGTCCTATGGTTCAGGAGTAGCAGATTCAGAAGTCCCAAGATTTTTGCTCAATCAGTGAAGCGAGCCAGATGGACAATAAATGTGGGCGAGTGTCCCAAACGGGACAGCACGTGCCATATCTAAAAGGGCCAGTTCCAGCCCTTTGCTCTGCAGGAACTTGGGCTTAAGTTCCTCTAATATCTTTTTCGTTTAAATACTCGTTGCTAATTAGAACACCTACTGGGCCAAACCAAATACATCGGTGGGCCAAATTCAGTTCTCAAGCCCTCATTTGAGGCCTCAGTGTACTGGCTTCACTGTTCATCTCCTAGTGTATTTACCTCCTCAGTCCGTCTCCTTTTACATTTTGCCCTTTCTTGGCCGTGAGCAGAGTGGTTGGTGGTACGCGTGGGAGGATATGCCACTTCCACTGTGGAGGAGAATGTGTTTGTAGGACATTTCAGAGAACTGAGCAAGTTAAATTCAATTGGGGGTTTCCAGATTTGGGCAAAGATAAGGTGTATTGAGATGTGGCTGGATCTATGAGTGATGTTACTGGTGAATTCTGTGGTTGGTGGAAGGCCCGAGGGGCAAGTGTAAGGGCTTTTTATGGTCTTGCATATGCGTAGCTGTTGCTTGTGCTGGAGGGGAATTGCTCGAAGTGGAGCAAGCTGCCACTTGCGGGAGAAGAGGAAGATGGCCATGGAGCACAGGCAGTGTGCCTTCTCCTATAGCAGTTACTCGGGGTGGAAGCATGGAGACAGCACTGGTAGTTCAAAGCTGTGGTAACAGAATTACAGGGAGTGTAGCACTGTAAAAGGAGCACCCTGTATGGAATGGTTTGTGTTGTTTTCCCCTATTCTGTCCTGTTTTTATTGCCTATGTCCTATTTCCTGTTGTGTTATTCTTTAGGTAATGTGACTACATATTCACCATCAATTGCTAAATGTTGTGTTTTTTTGTGGGGGGGACATTATGACCTAATGTATACTAAATTGGTTGTTGTACATAAAAGTTAGTAAATAGCTGAGTCCGAGTTTTGACATCTCTACCACTCTATAGGCTCCAAATTCGTCTTGGTTACTGTAGGAAGGCAGCAAGATGCAGTTTAAATAAAGTCCCTCATTCCTTTACTCATTCCCTGTTATAAGGCTCCAGATATTTAGGCTAAATAGCCTAGTTTCCAACACCGTTGGGAGGTGGTTCCTAGATTGTGTATGCTTTTTCTGAGGCCATAAACTAGAGCAGGGAATGAGGTTTGGTTTGACAGGTATAGATTTGTTCTGTAAGCCTCCTGGGGCATAGGATAGCCTGTGATGGTTGTAAGATTTCTTTCAGTGTTTTGTTTTGTTTTTTTCTCACATTGTCACCCCAGCCACCTTGAAACATCATGCTATCCTAGAACTGGATATGAATTCAATAATCTAACTAAAAGTGCTTAGCACAATACCTGGTACCTAGCAGGGGCTCAGTTAAGACTATCTGAATCTGACTGACTCGGAATAGGTAGACATGTATTCTGTCAGGCATTTATTAGCATTTATGAAATCACATTATGACTTAAAACCTACCTACTATGCTATGCAGGCTTTGAATACCATCTTTGGTGCTTAATTCTATGTGGTTTTGGACTCTCAGAGCATAATGGCTTTGTATTTATTTTGGAAGGATAAAGTTAGATTTGATGTTGTTAAAGTAATTCTGAGTAGTCTTCTAAATAAAACAGTTGATCAAATGAAATTAAAATTGTTTTCATTCAAAAAGTACATTCACAAAACGTGTTGATGTTCTATTGGTGTGGCTTTTAAAATTGATTTTGTCCAGGCAGGTTTTTAAGAATGGCAATATCTTAGAATAACTGTGTAATTTCCAAAGACAGACTTCTTCACAGTAACTACTACTAAATTGAGCGAAAAGGGTATGATTTTTATACTTAAAATAATTACAGATTGTTTAAAAGTGCCCTCAAATACGGGACTGATACAAGTGGATGTTAGAAAGCGTTTATGCACTCTTTCTGGGAGTTTTAAGAATTCTGTCAGTTACTCATATTATTAGTTGACCATTCACACTTGCTGAGGGGTTAGCACTTTTTTGGGATCTTCCTTGGCTGGTTTTCTTGTTGGTTTTGGCCTTATCTTGGGTCTGGTCCCTAAGGATCAACTTGGTAGGGCTTTGGGTAAAGCAATTTGGACAAACTTGTTACCACCACCACCACCAAATAAATTCTACTTACAAAGCACAAATAACAGTGTACTTAGGTTCTATAGACCGACAATAGTATGACATTACATATAGTGTAAAAACATACAATAATAACATTTTAAAGCAAACTGAAGGGGGATCTTTAAAAAGTCAAGAGACGTCTCAACTCAATAGTTTCTAACTGCAGTTACCAATTGTAATCACTTGCCATGACATGCCCTTTTAATTCCTTGGCCTCTTTGCAATGAATATTCTCTTTAACTTCTGTAAACCCCTCAGGAACAATTGAGAATTAGCAGTTTTAAGGTATTTGGGAGGAAGACCCTCTGTCCATAAGTGGTGATTATAAAAATCGGTATATTTCTGTGCTGTGAAGTCAGCTCTTGGCTGTCTTTCTACCGGCTTAACTACCGTTTTATAGGTTAAGAAAATCAGCAGAGGGGAATGGAGAGAGATTAGGTTGTGATGGGGCTAGGACAAATAGGGAAGCTTTACGACCAGGGGATATTTTCTTCTCAATTATAAGACTGGAGTCGTAGCAATTAGTGTCATGCTTGCTCTATCTTCCATAGGTGACCGATGGATGTTGGGTATTAATTAGATTTCTTACTTCCTGGAGGCAATAGGGGGTCCTGTAGTAGGAACACCTTGTTTGTTAGTATGTTTTCCAGCTTAGTGTTACAGTGTAATCAGACTGCACTGGCTTGAAACACCGATTATCAAGTTAAACAGGTACTAATGACTCAGTAATTTTCTTCTGAGTCATAGTGAAGTAATACCCTGGGAATAATCTTAAAGGGGTTTCTTCATTTTAGGTGTAGCAAAATTCAAGGCTTTTGTTTAAATTTGGAAAATATAGTTTGTATTTTTATAAGATGTATTTATTGTGTAAACTGTTAACATCAATAACTGCAAAGGTCGAGAAAATGTATCAAGTAAGACTGTGCTGCAGGGAGTATTCTTGCTAAGGACGCTGAAAGAGAGCAGTTCAAAATAAGTCTGTCTGTCTGTCTGTCTGTCTGTCTATCCTTAGCTCCTGTGGTGAAATTTTACTATTTGTGAATTAATTGGTTTGTGCCTTTTTGGCAACTGTCAAAAGTTTGGTTTCAGTTTATGCCATTTGCATGTCACTGACGTTTAGCCTAACTGGGGAACTAGAGAACTGGAGGTTAGGGAATAGAAGTGGGGGGCGTAAGACAGGCAAGGAGGGTGTGAAGCAGGAGGCAGGGCAGGGGAGAAGTTTTTCCAGTAAGGCCAGAAGGCGAGGAAAAGGAAACTGAGTCAAGAAAACTACCATGAGGCCTCCGTGATGAAGGCCTGACAATAAATGCTTTAGCAGAAAGCCGTGAAAGGGTAGAGCAAAGACTGTGTAATGTAACCCTGCTGTGTGACACTCAGGTATGGATGTGTCACATACAGGTTATCCACAGCTCTGTCCCCACCGTGGGACTGTGTCAATAACTGAACGCTGTTGAACGCTTTGTGGACCAGACCCAAGAAAATAAAAGTTCTTGAGTGGGTCATAAGTGTACTTAACAAAAATTCAAAAGATACTAAAGGTAATACGTATGATGAAAAATAAATCTTCCTGACTCCCAGCCAACTAGTTTCCTCCTCACAGGTAATCACTGTTTCTTGTCCCAGAGATCAATGTGTATGTAAGCATTTCCATATTTCAAAAATTTTGGTCACTGTAAAAGGAGATATAAATACAGACAAACAGAGAGAAGAAACTGAAAATCAGCTAATCCTCTATAAGCCCACTGTCAGGAATAACCACTGTTCATAGTTTGATGATTTTTCTTTCAGGGCTTTTAAAAATGCATGCGTGCTAAAAAAAAAAAAAATGCATGCGTGCTTACGTATATGCTCTCTTGCTCTTAAAGAAATTTACATTCCTGTTATTAAAAACAAATTCAAATAATACATATCGCGCCACAGTCTTCCTTCACCACTATCTCCAATTATATCCTTTTCCCATTCTTAATAACGGTGGTTGTCTGCTTGTGGGGATTCTTTGAGCATTTTATATATATCTGTTGACATACATTGCTGTGTTGTGCTTTTCATAAGTGAGATCCCACTGTTTGTATGATAGCTGAAGAAGCAGTGTCTTGTTATTTTAACGTTGTCTCCAGGCTTAGCAGGTTGAACACTTTCACCTGCTTAGTGAACATTAACGGTCCCTTTTCTGTGAATAGCCTGAACTATATATAACATTTGGCAAACTGCTTTTGTTGCCTTCTATATTATTAATTATTCCTTGACCATGTTGTTTTAAAATGGCTGTTAACATGGAACATTGTTATGATGCTATAATTGATAGTGTTTGGTAAAGATCTTAAATTTGTAAGATCCTTTTTTGAGAGGCATTTTGGTCAGAGGAATACAATTATAATGTAGTAAAGCTTTAACCATCGTGTTTACTATTGTTGATACAATTCACATTTATTTATTTAACCATTTACTGCATATATTAGATTATGTACTCAGAACGATTAACAACAGTTATCGTTTCCTGTGATAACTACTGATCACCTTGACAAACTTAAATGTTCCTAAATCTCTCTATACGTGTTATTTGTACTTCTGCATATGTCTGATTGTGCTCATTACAAAGAACCTATTTGGTTTGTTTTCAGTTTTCCCTAAGTAAATCTTACAGGCAGCTAGTTGTGCCTAGACCAAAAAATAAGTTAGAGCAGAAAAATATCATCGTGATTTTAAGTAGGACGCATCAAGGAGAAAAGGTTTAAAACTTGGGCTGAGCTATGAAGGTGGGAGAATTCAGAGAGGAGTAAGAGATTATACCAAATAAGGGGAAAGCATGAGGACATTGCTAAGCATGAGATAGCAATGTGTTTGGGGAGTGTAGATAGATAGATTGAATGGGTCAAAGTGTTCAAGTTGGAAAATTTTAAGAAAAAAGTTGGAAAGGTAATTTGGGTTAACATGTAGAAAACATTAATACCATAGTAAGAGATTTGGATTTATCTTATAATAGGTAGGATGCTTCTAAAGCATTTTGAGCAGGGGGTGATATGAATGGTATTTTGGAAATATTAATTGGATGACATTATACAGGATAAATTAAGGGTAAATACGAGGAAGGAGAGGCTAATCAGCAGTCATTCCATTTAAATGGAAAACAATAGCCAGCATTATAGCAATGTGGAAGGGAAAGGAAGCTGTAGATGTGAATAAACACATGAACAAAGATTTGTTGTGGGGGTAGAGTTGAAGTGGAAATAATCTTGAGAGGTTTTAAAAAATCAGCATTGTTGAAATATAATTAAAATAAATGCAGTTCATCCTTTTAAGTGTGCAATTTGATGAATTTTGACAAATGCACGCAGTCCTGTATCTACTACCACAGTCATGATATAGAACAATTTCATCACACCAGAAAGTTCCACGATCATGATACAGAACAGTGTAATCACCCAGAAAGTTCCCTTTGATTTCTCTACAGATAATCCTCTCCCTCCAGCACTGACCCCTGGCAACCTCTGACCTACTTCCTGTCACTATAGGTTGGGGGGATTTTTTTTTGCCTTTCCTAGCATGTCCTCTGAATGGAATCTTACAGTCTTTTCTGTCTGGCTTCTTTAGCTAATGCTTCTGAAATTCATCCGTGTGTTCATGTATCAGTAGTTCCTTCCTTTTTGTTGCTTTGTAGTAATCCATTGTATGGATGTACCACAATTTATCACTCACCAGACAATGGGCATTGATTGGGTTGTTTGCGGTTTTTGGCTGCTATGAATAAAGCTGCTCTGAATATCAGAATACAAGTCTTGGTGTGAACATACTCATACATTTTCATTTCTTTTGAGTAAATAATAAGAGTGGGATTGTTAGGTCATATGGTAGTGTACATTTAACTTATAAGAAACTGTCAAACTGTTTTCCAAAGTGACTGTCGTTTTGCACCAGCCATGCAGAAGAGTTTCAATTGCTCCCCATTCTCATTAACACTTGGTATCATCAGCTTTTTAAGTGTTAGTGAATAGTGAAGTTTTAAGGCAGAAAAATAGAATGAATCAAATGGGAATGTCGAGTGGGAGAAGTTAATTTGGAGACGAGTGACAGAGGGGGCATGGTTTCAGTTTTGGTATTGAGTTTAAGTATGACCTCAGAGGTGCTGCAGCTTCTTTTATAGACGTTTTGGTGGGATGACAGTTTGTAGTCAGACAGTCATGCGTTTGAAGATTAGCTGTTCCTTTCTGTGTGAGCCTAGACAAGTTATTTGTCCTTTCCAAGCTTCAGTTTTTTGCCATTTGTCGAATAATGAAATAATAGACGGTTGCCACCCCATGTTGGTTTCCAGAATTGTTTTTGAAATTTATCTAACTTGTAAAATCTAAAAATAGGGGAACCACCACTTTATCTCACACCATAATGACTCTCTTGGCTGTGATGGGATAGTAATAGTGTTGTTTTGTCCACTGAAAAGCATACAGTGGAGTCATAGCGTATGGGGGTTAGATTTTTAAACGTCTAATACAAACGTAGCACTTAGTCAGAATTACCTTTGCAAATTACTTAGAAAGGGATGGTATCACGTTGGAGACACCTCTCAGTAAGTTCAGCATAACCATTTTTTCCATCAAACACTGGGGAAAATCACTATTTCTTTGCATGAAAATAAGATGCAGAAATTTGCTTTCATTTAAGGGTCGTATTACAAATCGGGTTGGCAACGTATTTATTGGAAAGATGCTTAGAAAGTGTAGTTAAATTTGAGTAAGTAAATGTGGATATCTAAAATAAGTGTTGGAGACTGAACTAAATACTTGTTTTAGTATTGTCACAATAATTTTAGCTTCCTGCTCACGTAAACTACTTATAAGAAGCTTATAGTGTATAACCTTCAGAATGCATGTAACATTTTATACCCGAGATAGAATGAGTTCTTTATATTGTATTTAGCCAGAGTTTTAAAAGGTGACGTGAAAAGTGGAATCTACACTAACTGGTTCTTGTTGTTTTTGTTTTGTATTTTTTAAAAAATTTTAAAAAGAAGTATAGACTCACAAGAAGCTGCAAATATATTTTAAAGAGGTCCTTTATACCCACCACCCAATTTCTCCCAGGGGCAGTATCTTTTACATAAATATAGTTACGTATACTTCACACAATACAATTAATAACTAGACTGCAGACCTTATTCAGATTTCATCAGTTTTTGCATGTACTCATGTTTCATTTTCTTGTGTGTCTGTGTAAATAGTTCTGTGACATTTTAAAAAATAAAAACAGTTTGGATTTTCAGAAAAGTTGCAGAGATAATGTAGAGTTCCTATATAGTCCTCACCCACTGTCCCCTTGAACATCATACGTTTCTGTGGTGCGTTTTTTACATCTAACAAACCAACATTGGTACATAACTATTAATTAAACTCCGCACTATCTTCAGATTTTACTAGTTCCCCCCAATGTTCTTTTTTAATTCCTGGAGCCCACTCAGGATATCACATCACATTTAGTCATTATGGTTTCTTAGGCTCATCAAGACTGACAGTTTTTCAGATTTTCTTTTTGATCATTTTGACAGCTTTGAGGAATACTGGTCAGTTATTTATAGACTGTCCCTTGGTTAAATGTTTTTCTCATGGTTTAATTTGTCATGATTTTTTTTCTTACTGTTAATCTATAACTGGGGTTATAGGCTTTTAAGAGGAAGACCACAAAGGTAAAGTGCCATTTTTATCCCTTAATCTCAAGGATACATTCTATCAACATGACTTATGACCTTTGATGTTAGCCTTGATCACCTGGCTGAGGTAAGGTCGGCCAGGTTTTTCACTGTAAGGTTACTTGGGCTCCTCTTCAATCTCTGCTTTTTGGGAGCAAGTTCCTAAGCATAACTTACATTCAAGGTGTTGGGGGAACTTAGATTCAACCTCCTGGAGAGGGGATTATCTGCAGAAAGTATTTGGGATTCTGCCAGTATGTATTTTTTACCTTTATGGAAATAGCATGAATACTGAATCAGTCTAACATATCTGTTCTTTGCAGGGTGGGAAACCCCGTAAACACCGGAAGGATCGGCTACAAGATTTAATTGATATAGGCTTTGGCTATGATGAGACAGATCCATTTATTGATAACTCAGAGGCTGTGAGTAATGTATCTTTAATATAGCAGTAATTCTTGTTTGTTTGCGATAGTTCAAGTCAAGGGTAAAGTAAATAAAATAGTTCAGTGAATGTTTTTGCAAACTAATCCCCTATTGATGTACATCTAAATTGTTTCCAGTTTTATGCACTTACAAATAATTGAGCATCTGTGTACATTTATCTTTGTGTACTTGAGTAAATATTAATCATAGAGTGTAAATACATGTGTAGGATAAATTTCTAGCAGTGGAAATTTTTGATCAAAGGGTATTTACATCTTGAATTTTTGTTGATATTCCCAAACTGGGGCCAGATGTGTATTGAAATGACTTCCAGATAAGAATCATTTGATTTTAAAGATCGGAACTAATGGGTTGAAATTAATTTGGCAGACATCTTTAAAATGTGCTTACATTTTCTTATTGCTGCCAAGAGTCACTACAATGGTGGTGATTAAATGCCAGCCTTTTCACAGTGTGTCTTGATCGAGTCCTACAGTTTTCTCCTGGAATCCTCTTTCTCTTACAAGAGGAAGGGGAATTTTAAGAGAGCCTTTAAGGACTGTGGCAGTCCATTGATCACCTAGCAAATGAAGGAGGACATGTTGTGTTTTGGGGAAGGTAAGGTACACATATATGTTCTTACATTCTTTTCAGTGTACTACTCTAAATGCTAGGATTATAATAGTCTGTTTATCATGCGGTGATTATGTAGGATATACAGAAAGTGACACGAAGATGACTACCATGTTTCCCCGAAAATAAGACCTAGCTGGATAATCAGCTCTAATGCATCTTTTGGAGCAAAAATTAATATAAGACTGAGTCTTATACAATATTATATTATACTATACTATACTATACTATACTACACCCGGTCTTATAGTAAAATAAGACCCGGTCTTACAATACTACATTATAATATTTTAATATTATATTTTACTTATAATAAGGTAAGACCGGGTCTTATAGTATTAATTTTTGCTCCAAAAGACGCATTAGAGCTGATTGTCCGGCTAGGTCTTATTTTCGGGGAAACATGGTATTATACTATTCACAGATTAGTGTTTTTCCTTTTACTACAGTTTTTGGTTTTATAGAAGATGACAAGGCATATGGTGGTAGGAGAGTGACAAGAAGTAACTTCCAGCAGGAGGCATACTGGATACCCTATCATACTTCTGAGATGTTTTGGTATCCTGACATAAACTGGTTTACCATCCCAGGCAGCCTGGTCCTGTCAGAAGTAAAATATTGACAATGACCTTTTGAGTAGAGAGGTCGTCCTGTTACTGAAAAGGTTGTCAATCAGTAGATTAGGCATGGGATATTTTGAAGAGTCTTGAACTTGATTTGGAACTGAAGTCAAAAATCCTCGATTCTAGATCTGACTCGGTCAAAGTTTCTAATAAGCCATGGACCAAGAGCAAGTCTTTTCTAACAGCACCCACTTTTCTCTGCTGTTTGGCTTGCCCAGTAGAATTACTCTGAGACTCAAATAAGATAATGACATGCTGAAAAGCATAAAGAATATGGAAATCATTAGTATTAGTGTTAACTTGTATGTAAATTAGATTTTGAATTCTAAATAACCCGAGAAAGAACTTAGCCATATATATAAATGGGCATTGCATATACTGAGGCTTACATAAATAGCATTTTTTTTCATTAATAAACTTAATTTTTTTAGAGCAGTTTCAGGTTCACAGCAAAATTGAGCAGAAGAGACAGGGATATGCTATCTACTCCCTGCCCTCACACATGCACAGCTTCCCCCATTATCAGCGTTCCCCAAAGTCCATAGTTTACTTTAGGGCTCACTCTTGGTGTTGTACATTCTGTGGGTTTTGACAAATACATGAAGGCATGTATCCACCTTTATAATACCATACAGAATAGTTTTACTGCCCTGAAAAACTCTGCTCTGCCTGTACATCTCTCCCTATCCTTTGGCAACGACCAATCCTTTTACCATCAACACAGTTTTGCCTTTTCCAGAATGTCATATAGTTGGAATCATACAATATGTAGCCTTTCATAAATAGCATTTTAAATATCTTCTTTTGTAGCATTCAGAATATTTTTCAAACTAACTTTTGCAAACCACAATTGGATTATATATCAATTTAGAGAGTGTGGACAGCATTTTTAAAGAAAATGAAATAGAATAGAATAGCAACTGTCATAGTAAATCACTGGTAGATTATGTGAGTTTTGTTATGTGTATGTGTGTGTGTATATATATATACACACACACTGGGTTTTGATGTGTAATGTATTTTCTGCTTGGGTTGTGGTGAAGAAAATTTGAAAGCCACAGCTTTGTTGAATAAGGATGAATTCTGTAGGTAAAAGTTGTATAAAAGTTACACAATTAGTTGCTGATATTTATAGGACAAGGTATGTCACTGTTTTATAAGAAGAAATTGAACTAAAATTCAGGTTTATTTACTTGCAAAATAATCTTGCATTGTTGTCCTTAACAGATTATGTGGTTCTTTTTAGGAGATATTTCAGACATAAAACAATTATGATTCAACCAAATGATTCTCTGTTCTTTCATTGATTACATTTCCAGTGGGCTCTTACTGTTCGTATATTATTTGATAGTGGCAATAATCTGGTTACAATTAATTTTCAGAATCATGTACTAACTGCTATAAATAACTGAAAATAAATGCTTTTGAAGATTAGTCGTAGCCTTACACTTAAATACTGCCGAGATTTAAAAAGACTGAAAGAAAATGTTTTTTTATTATTAATAAATAATAATACCAGGCATGAGTAACACTTTCATTTATGTTGTATTTTAAAATTTCACTATGACTTTGTGAAATAATAATTTTACTATTTTACAGCCTCACAATATTGTTAAGTGATTTATTCTGGGTCACAATAGCTAGTCATTGGCAAAGGACCTAAATCCAGGCCTTCTGATTCTCAAGTTCAGTGCTTATTGCCTCCTAACACATTCTACTTAAAAGGATAAATTAAACATGCTTAAAGACTTTGTTGTACTGAACAGTGTTCTGGTATTGAAAGCTCAGCAGAATGCTGAAGAAGGCAGATGTTGAGAACTTCCACGCTGCCTGGTAACCTGGTGACGGGGTGTTTCCCACGTGAGAAGCTGCTTGGTGGAGTGGATGGGTGGGGAGTCAGCCAGTGATTCTGCCGTAAACTAATAAAATTACTCTGGCAAAGTTCTTGACCTCTCTGAATCTGAACTTCACTTATAAAATGGGAAAATATTTGCCTTCCTTACCTCACAAGGGTATCAGGAAGACCAACAAATAATTTCCATGAAGAAGCATATAATAATTTCCATGAAGAAGCATAGAAAATTATAAAGCAATATACAAAAGGTACAGGTGTATTTCTGTTATCACAATTACACACTTTCAAAATAATTATTACAAAGTCTTTTTACTTTTAATCCTTTATTCTTCTCATCGCTCCTTTACTTGCAGATGGTACTGGACCCATTCTGAAGGTCTTGTCTGTAGATCTTTATAGTAGCCCATGAAGTGGAGCAAGAAGGAGTTCAAGCCTTTTTCTTTTTTTCTTACTTCATTTCTTTTGTATTTAATATGATTGAACCAGGTATTTCTTTTTCCATTCTCAATATATTTTAAAAGGATGCAGGTGAAAAATCACAACTTCTGTCCTTAGCCTTAATATTCTTGTAATAACTAGTATGTCATGTGTATTTCTTGCCCATGGCAAAGATTTGTCTTTAAAAAATCTGAATTTCTTAAACACTAATTATATAATATGAAGAACCCTTAAGTAGAGTTCTAGGGACCCCAGATAGCAGGTATCTTGCTTCTATTAGACAAATAATTTCTTTTTTCTCTTCTACTATAAACACCTTCATTTGGTTAAGATTGACCTTCAGTTAGTGGTTGCATGTTGTCCATCCTCATTAAGTGAGAGAATGATAAATTTTAAAATCCGTGCTTCGAGGACATTCAGGTTTAAGGGCTATTGTAGGTCAGCCCTTCAGTCTGATTTAGGCAGTTTGAGTGTCTTGCTCCAAGCAAAGTGTGTAGCTCATCATGGGCCGCCGTGTGTGCCTCCTGAACTGGGCAATTCTTTTTCTGTTTCCCTCAAAACACATACATGCTGTTCTTCTTTCAAATGTTTAAAAATTTTGCCACTTAAAAGCTTGGAGCTAAAACAGAAGAAATACTTTATTTTTTTACAATCTCCTTATGAATAAAATTATATACTGATATGGTAGGAAATGAAATTTGTTATTTGTCTGGACATTTAATCATCTGTTTTAATTTCTCTTTACTGTCATTTGTCATTAAGAACACTAGTGGTCCTTACTTAATTTTTTCTCAGCAGATGATATATTTAGAATTTGCTTCATTATTCCAGAAGTGCCTTTCTAATAAATACTGAAAGATCAGAACTTATTTTTCTTCCAGATACTAACTTTTTCTAAATTCATTCTACAAACATTCTCATTGCAGTCAGTTTTGCAGGTAGAATTTAAGGAAGATGCTGACATGGTAATTGAATTTCTTCGATATATTTATAGAATTAAAGATAGTAAGATACATCTGAAAACTTCTTTTTTTAAATCTAGTATGATGAATTAGTTCCTGCTTCTCTAACAACAAAATATGGAGGCTTTTATATCAACACTGGCACTCTTCAGTTTCGCCAAGCTTCAGATACTGAAGAAGATGATAGTACAGACAACCGAAAGCACAAGCCACCCAAAGTGAGTTTATTCAACTTTGCAACAGTAATGAGAGCGTTCGTTTAATAGAATATGCTTTTTGAATTTTAACTTGTGCTTTACACTGTGAATATAAGGAAAAGAATAATGCTAGCAGTTGTTTAATGAATCTGTAGTTAATTACATGCTTTAAAGTAAAATTATGTAGATATGGGCAAGTTGATATTTATATCATAGTAGAATTATGTTTTCTTTTAAAACTGCTCTCTCCAAATGTGGTCTAATAATCTGTTTCTGGGATATAGTTAAGTTTCTAGGACATGTTAAAACTTGGTATAGAAATGACTGGGGTTTTTTTGTTTGTTTTTTTTAGCCTTGCTCAAGCAAGGCCTCAAAACATTTCACCACCAATCCTTTAGTGTTCCTCTCTAGGGAAAAATCTGCTTAAAGACAGAAGATGTTGCTTTTCTCTCCAAAGAGAGGCGACACTATTAGAAATGACTGTTAATAGCCTTTACCTTTCCTAAGATGTGATTTGTAAAGCAAATTCTATAGAATGTGTGTGTGTGTGTGTGTGTGTGTGTGTGTATAGTTTGGGAAATAGAGTGTGTCCTTAGATAAGTGTTTTGTGAGGTATGATCCAAAGACATACTTGTACCAGAATAACCAAAATGTTTGTTAAAAAATGCAGATAACTGAATCAAAACTAAGGGTGGGAGCACTCCTGGACCCCAAGAATCTGCATTTTTAACAAGCAGTTCTAATGCTGACTGAAATTTGAGGAAAAAATACTGCCCTGGATGCTGGATTGCTAACATCAGAGAAGAGCATCAGTACTTAGATAAGTGATGCATTCTTTTATCATTTTGCAGATTCCCAAAATAAAAGAAGATGATATTGAGATGAAGAAGCGAAAGCGGAAAGAGGAAGGGGAAAAGGAGAAGAAGCCAAGGAAAAAAGTACCCAAACAACTGGGGTACGTGAAATTAAACATAAGAGAACCAGTGTCATAATATTATTCACATTAAATAATTTAGCTTAGCTGGGTCTAATTTAATACACTTTGTAAATAGCAGTCACCTACTAACTTATATTTTAATATTTTTTTATTAGTAAGTTGAAGTCTCTGTTGTCTTAATCGAGACAGTGTATTAGAGCAGATCTGCAAATTGGTTCATTAAGTATTTTGCCTATTACAACTTTTACCAACAAGAACCAGTTTGTAAAGGTAACAACATTGAACAAATCATTTTAATCGTTTCGTACTAAAACTACACTTAGATGTCTGGGGATTGAGGATTGGCAGTAGTCTATGTAAACAATTTATTGTTGTTTTAATCTAAAACAAAATATTTTATTTAGCTATCCTTACCACTTGTGACTTTGGCTAATGATACTGCCTCTAAAAACCAAGTACAAGATCTCAAAAACCTTAAATCATAAGAATAAAATGTTTGTATCATGCAGTCATAAAACTACCAATTTCCCCTGCCTCTAAGGCTTTTTTTGAAAAACTAAGGTACAGAAACTTGTAAGAAGTTGGATATCCCTCCCCTCCCGAGCAGGGGAAATACATATGAATTTCGGGCTGTCAGTATCCAAAAATTTGATGTAGGGAGATATTTATCCCCTCCTGAGTATGAGATTATAGGGATCCTTGAGTCATTAAGAAATTATTAAGAAAAACATATATACTACTAAAGGTTAATTTAAATGTTTTATTATTTACAAGTAAGCTTCTTTGGGAGCAGAAACTATAAGTAATGCCTTTTATTGAATTTATCATTTTCTAAAATTTATAACTTATTCAGCAAATATTTATTGAATACCTACTGTAAACCAGGCACTGTTCCGGTTTGGATCTATAACAATAGTGCAACATGGAACTGCCCTCAAGATGCTAATAATCTTTTAGGTTCTGCCATGCACATAGAAGCACATAAGCCACAGGATTTAGAAAAGATTTCATCTCTCCCTGATTGCCTCACACAGCTAGCTATTCCTAGAATGGAAAGTGAAAAATGATCAGAAGGTAGGGTCATAGTGATGAATGAAGGCTCGCAGATTGATAAGAGGATTTTATATTTCATTAGCAGTTTGCAGCATAAGCCACCTAGGTGACAAATTTGAAGGTGTACTCTGTATGGGCTTCACCGGTTGTAAGGCAACTCTGTTTTCAGCAAAAGTACATTTCTTTGTTTAGTTAATTCTTTAGGTGACTGCTTTATAGATGTACTAAAGAATGTGAAATTCCCAAAAGAATAGGAAGTTAAGCTTGAATAAACCTGAGCTATATTCAGCTTTGTTTCTTTCTGTTGACTTTACTCCTTTCATTTTCTTCACTCCAATGTCTATTTACCTATTTACCTTTCATAAGTGACAATCTAGATGATGATGAAGACGCTATTTTAAAAGTATAATTTAATAAGAAATTTGCTCTCCCACGTGTCAAATGATCATTTTGATAATCTATGCGTACTTATTTCCATGGGGCTTTAATGTTTCAAATCATACATCGCCTAACTGATTACTTTTTTCTTCACAGAGTTGTGGCTCTAAATTCACACAAATCTGAAAAAAAGAAGAAACGTTACAAAGATTCTCTTTCTCTAGCTGCCATGATAAGAAAATTTCAGAAAGAGAAGGACGCATTAGATAAGGAGTCTAACCCGAAAGTCCCCGCCAAAGTCCCCGTGAACTTAATGACCACTGCTCTGAATAAACCGCCCTCCACTGCTGTAGCATTGGGAAATGACGTCTCAGACTTAAATCTGAACAGTGCTGATCCAGACCTCCCCATTTTTGTTAGCAATGAACGTGAACTGTTTCAGGAAGCTGAAAGTGCCCTAAAGATGCTAGATGATATCGACTTTGACAGATTACTGGATGCTGCTTCTGATGGTAGCCCCCTCTCTGAGTCAGGGGGAGAAAATGGAAACACCACCCAGCCAACCTATGCCTCTCAGGTTATGCCCAAGGTGGTACCTACACTCCCAGAGGGTCTACCGGTCCTCCTCGAAAAACGTATTGAAGACCTCCGTGTAGTAAGTGAAATAATGCTCCTGTTTTTTATTTGCTGCACAAATATAACAATAAATGTTTTTTTAAAGATAAAAATAATAACCCACGATCCCAAGACTCACAAAAACAACAAACTTTTAATTTCCTTTTACTCCTTGGCTCTAAAGCCTATATGTATAGGCATTTGTTTTTTGTTTATTATATTTATATTTACGTATTTATTTAAGTATAGTTGGTATATATTACCTTTAGGTGTACAATATAGTGATTCAACATTTCTGTACTTTATGAAGGTTCACCACACTAAGTCTAGGAGTCATCTGTCCCTGTGCAAAGTTATCACATTGTTACTGACTGTGTCCCCCTCCACCTTTTTCACCTGTCCTTCCACCTCCTTCCCCTCTGGAAACCATCAGTTTGATCTCTATTTCTGTGAGTCTGTTTTTGTTTTGTTTGTTCATTTGTTTTTCTTTGTTTTAGACTCCACATATACCCATAAGTGAAATCATAGGATATTTGTCTTAGTCTGACTTGTTTCACTTAGCATAATACACTCCGTGTCCATCCATGTTGTCGTAAATGTCAAGATTTTGTCCCTTTTAACTGCTGAGTAATTGTGTATGTATGAATTCGTATGTGTATGTATATACATGAATTGATATATTCATGGATACCTAGGTTGCTTCCATATCTTGGCTATTGTGAATAATGCCACAGTGAACGTAGGGGTGCATTTATCTTTGTGAATTAGTGTTTTGAATGTCTTTGGATAAATACCCAAAAGTGGAATCATTGAGTCACATGGTAGTTCTAATTTAATTTTTTGAGGAATCTTCATACTGTTGTCCATAGTCCATAAACTGTCTGCACCAGTTTACACTCCCACCCACAGTGCATGCAGGTTTGCTTTTCTCCCCATCCTCACCAACACTTGTTTATTGACTTTTTAATAAGTCATTCTAACAGGTGTGAGGTGGTATCTCACTGTGGTTTTAATTTGCATTTTCCTGATGATTAGTAATGTTGAGCATCTTTTCATATGTCTGTTGGCCATCTATGTGTCTTGGTTGGAGAAGTATCTATCTCCTCTGCCCATTCTTTGATTGGTTTATATTTTTGTTACTGAGTTGTATGAGTTCCTTATATATTTTGGATATTAACCCCTTATCAGATATATCATTTGCGAATATATTTTCCCATTCAGTAGATTGTGTTTTAATTTTATCGATGGTATCCTACACTGTGCAGAAGCTTTTTTTTTGGGGGGGGGCGGTGCAAGGGAAACAGGACTTTATTGGGGAACAGTGTATCCTAACAGGATTTTTTCCAAATCAAGTTGCTGTCCTTTCAGTTGTAGTTGTGGAGGGCGCAGTTCAGCTCCAGGTCCAGTTGCCATTGTTAGTTGCAGGGGGGGCAGCCCACGATTCCTTGCAGGAGTCAGCAACCTTATAGTTAAGAGCCCGAGCTCCAACCACCTGAGCCACCGGGCCGGCCCCCTTTTTTAATTTGATCAAGTCCCATTTGTTTACTTTTTCTTTTGTTTTCCTTGCTGGAGAGGACATATCCAAAAAGATATTATTAGGACTGATGTCCAAGAGTTGACTTTCTGTCTTTCCTTGTTTTATGGTTTCAGGTCTTACATTTGACTCTAATCCATTTTGAGTTTAATTTTGTATACGGTATAAGAGAATGGTCCAGTTTCTTTTTTTTTTTTTTTTTTGCATGTATCTCTCCAGTTTTCCCAGCGTCAGTTATTGAAAAGACTTAGTTCTTTTTCCTTTGTAGTTTGGATACTTTTGATTTCTTTTTCTTGTCTTATTTCTGTGGCTAGGACTTTCAATACTATGCTGAATAAAGTGGTGAGAATGGGCATCCTTATCTTGTGCCTGATCATAGAGGAAAAGCTTCCAGCTTTTCACCGTTAAGTATGTTGTTAGCTGTGGGTTTGTCATATATAGCCTTTATTATGTTGAGGTAAGTTCCCTCCATACCTACTTTTTTTAGAGTTTTCATCATGAATGGATGTTGAATTTTGTTAGATGCTTTTTCTGCATCTACTGAGATGATCATATGATTTTTATCCTTGGTTTAGTTGATGTGTATCATGTTACAGTTGATTTGCAGATATTGAACCTTCCTTGCATCCCTGGGATGAATCCTACTTGATCATGGTGTGTAATCTTTTTAATATATTGTTGAATTCGGTTTAGTAGGATTTTGTTGAGAAATTTTGAATTTGTGTGTCTCATGAATATTGGCCTGTACTTTTCTTTCCTTTAGTGTCTTTGTCTAATTTTGGTATTAGGTAATGCTAGCCTTTTAGAATGAGTTTGCAAGTGTTCCTCTTCAATTTTTTGGAATAGTTTGAGATAGATAAGTATTAATTTTTCTTTAAATGTTTGGTAGAATTTATCTATGAAACTGTCTGCTCCTGGACTTTTATATGTAGGGAGGTTTCCTTCCTTCCTTTTTTCCTTCCTTCCTTTTTTCCTTCCTTCCTTTTTTATTACAGCTTCAATGTTGTTGCTAGTAATTAGTCTATTTAGATTTGCTGTTTCTTCCTGGTTCAGCATTGAAAGGTGGTATGTTTGTAGAAATTTATTCATTTCTTGTAGGGTGTCCAATTTGTTGGCATATAAGTGTTCCCAGTATTCTTTAATGATTCTTTGTGTTTCTATGTTGTCAGTTGTGACCTCTCCTTTTTCATTTCTGGCTCTTTCTTTTCTTGATGAATCGGCTAAAGGTTTGTTGATTTTGTTTATTTTTTCAAAGAAGTAACTGTTGGTTTCATTGATCTTTTCTATTGTTTTGGAAACTCTATTTTGTTTATGTTTGCTCTGATCTTTATTATTTCCTTTCTTCTACTTTGGGTTTTGTTTGTTCTTTTTCTAGTTCCTTTAGGTGTAAAATTAAGTTGTTTATTTTGGATGTTTCCTGAGGTAGGCCTCTATAGCTTTGAACATCCGTCTTAGAACTGCTTTTGCTGCCTCCCATAAATTTTGGGGAGCTGTATTTTCATTTGTCTCAAAGTATTTCTGAATTTCCTCTTTAATCCATTTGTTGTTGTAGCATGTTGTTTAATCTCACTTTTATGTTTTTTTCAGTCTTGTTCTCATAGTGGATTTCTAGTTTCATACCATTGTGGTCAGAAAAAATGCTTAATACGATTTCAGTCTTTTTGAATTTATTGAGACTTGTTTTGTGGCCTAATATGTGATTAAGTCTTGGAGACCACATGTTCCATGTCCACTTGAAAAAATTGTGTACTCTGCGGTTTTTGGATTAAAAGTTCTATAAATGTCTCTTAATTCAGTCTTGTATAATACGACATTAAGGTCATTATTTCCTTATTAATTTTCCGTCTGGATGATTGTCCAATGATGTTACAGGGGTATTAAAGTCCCCTACTATTATTCTATTGCTGTTACTTTCTTCCTTTAGGTTCATTAATATTTGCTTTATGTATTGAGGTGTTCTGTTAGGTGCGCAGATATTTACAATTGTTATGTCTTCTTGGATTGACCATTTCTCTTTATATAAAGTCCTCCTTGTCTCTTTTTACAAACTTTATTTTAAAGTCTGTTTTGTCTGATACAAGTATTGCTACCCCTTTCTTTTTATTTCTATTTTTATGCAGTATCTTTTTCTATCCCTTCACTTTCAGTCTTTGTGTGTCTGTCAATGTGAAGTGAGTCTCTTGTAGGCAGCATATAGATGGGTCATGTTTTTTAATCCATTTAGCCACTCCGGCTTTTGAGTGGAACATTTAGTCTATTTACATTTAAAATAATTATTGACAGATATTTATTTATTGGCATTTGGTTAATTGTTTTTTGGTGGTTTTGTAATTCTCTGTTCCTTCTTCTCCATCTCTTTGCATTTGGTTCACTGGTTGTTTTTTTTTTTACTATTTTGTTTGGGGTTTTTTATTTCTCTCTCTTTTTTTGTGTGTGTGTATTTTTGGTAATTTTTTTGGTTTGTAGTTACCATGAGGATAATATATCTCCATCTATATCTATAGCAGTCTTACTTTAAGCTGTTCAAGTTTAAACACAATGTAAAAGCACTACATTTTCACTCCGCTCTCCACACGTTGTTTTTGATATTATATTTTATATATATATATTTTGTTTTGTGTATCTCTTGATTATTTATTACACTTATGGTTAATTTTGCTACTTTTGTCTTTTAACCTTTGTATTAGGTTTTTAAGTGGCTGATCGATCCACTGTAGTAATTCTATATTTGCCTTTACCTGTAAGATTTTTTTTTTCCCCTCTACTATTTCTGGTTATGGCCTTTTCTGCATAAAGAAGACCCTTTAATATTTCTTGTAAAGTTGGTTTAGTGGTGATTAACTCCTTTAGTTTTTGCTTGTCTGGGAATATATTTATCTCTCCTTCAATTCTGAATGATAACCTTACCAGGTATAATATTCTAGGTTGTAGGTGCCTATCTTGCTCCTCCTCCCTTCTGGACTGTAAAAGTTCTGCTAAGAAATCAACTGGTAGCATAGACCTTTGCATTTAAATAGAGATATAATTTATTATATATATAATTATAACATGGGTACAATTGATTGTTTTATTATTTCACTTTGCTTTATATTCTTCTGCATAGTTTTCATTAATACAATATTTATTGGCATTTAATCTCAGCAAATATTGTTTTCACTTAAAATATGCCAAACCTAACTTAAAATACCTTTTGGTTACTTTAACATGTTTATTTAAAGTCATGCATTATTTTAGTCCTCTTTTTTATTATATAAATAAAATGCACAATATAAAAATGTATTTTTTAAAAAATGTGTTTCATACTTAGGGAAAGATTTCCTATTTGATGATAGGAAACTATTATCTATTAAACTACTGTTTATTTTTCTGGATTTTAATCCACGCATTTGCAAATGTTATATTATTAAAGATAAATTCTTCATAGGGTTATAATATATGGACTATTCTACAACTTGCTTCTTTCTCCTAGGATTACAGTAATCCATTTAAATCACATTTTAAAATTTATTAATCATCTCTGTTGTATTGATTTCTCTTAACTCTTTCTGAATTTTAAATGTCTGATTAGGGAAGTGCAAGATTTATCAATTTTGCCAACAACTGGTCCTAGGATTTTATTTCTCATTCCTATTTTCTGTGTTTTCTAGTGTTTCTTCTGAGGTCCCAACTTGTTAATTAGTTCTATTTTTTTACTTATTTTATTGTGCTTCATTAGTCCAGGACTTAAAGAAGTTATGTTAAAGTATCTCGTTGTCAATGTGTCTTAGGTAATAATTTGTGTTTACCATAGTTTTTGCTTTGTTTATTTCCAACCTGTGTTGTTTGGCTGTTAAGATTCTTGATAGCTAGATCGTTCTTGTGATGGTTATAATTTGAAAGTGACCCTTTTTGTGCTATTGATGCATTTCATCTTGAATTCAGGTTTGTTTCATTTCACTGGTGACTCCTTTTTGTTTATTTTTTCATCTTCAAAAAAGCTTTTATATATAGCTTTTCTCATCATTCACTTGCAATGTTTTTGAGTTGCTTTATTTTAGCTCTTTTTCTTATAGGTAGCATGTAAATGGAAATTTGTTTATTGAGCTTCTGAGTCTTTTTTCTTTTAGCAAATGATTTTGTCTTACAGTTGTTTTAAGGATATAATTGATTTTTATTCTGTCATTTTTAATATTCTGTTTTATTGCTCCTTCCCTCTCTTTTGTTTCCATGCTTTTGCTACTTTCTGCATTTATATTTTGAAAAGTATACAATCTATAGTTTTGTTCATCGAGTAGATTTTTTATTTAATCTTATCAAAGACTCCAAGAACGAAGTCTAGGTATTGTTTCCTTTTCACAGTTAAGAAACTTAAGTTAAATAGCTTGGTCAGTCCACACAACTAGTCAACCCAAACTTAAACACGAGGCTCACCTGACTGAAGTATGTGCTTTTTGCTGTCCCCATGTTGCCTCGCCTCTAAAATCTTTCAGGGTTTTAAAAAGTGCTAGTGATGTGATGCAGGTGTTTCAAGATGTAATTAATAATAATAGCTACTGTTTATTTAGCAAAAACCTATACCATGTGTTGAGTGCAGTGTTGCTGGGTCCCACACTTTACAAGGCACTATTTAGCCTTCAGGAGAGAGTTCCCTGGCTGGGTTTAGTATGCTTCACACGCCCTGTAGTCTAGTCTTCCAACAATGTGAGGTAGGTAGTATTCTTACATTTAATAGGTGAGGGAACTAAGGTTCAAAAGGTTAAGTGATTTGCTCAAGGCCACATAATTTTTAAGTGGCTGAGCCATGATTTAAAATGAAGATTAAAGGCAGGACTATAAAGCCCCATAGCTTGCACTTTGTATGCTGTTACATGCCTTTCATTCTCGTTTAATAAAATTTAAAAAATTAGTAATGAGTGTGTTTCAATCTTGTAAACTGTCATATCTCATATATCAAAAACTATCATCTCTGTAGTAGCCATGTCAGGATTAATATTACTGCTTAGTAGGAAATTATCAATAAGAAGATTCATTTCACTTATCTGATGTCTATGCATTTTCCGTATTTTTTCTTTGAAATGTGTTTTTTTTCTCCAGGAGATGAGAGTTCATCCTTGTCTAAAATGCTCATGTTTAATAAGTAGTTTCTTCTTGTTGCTCTTTTCTCACTTTGTAACATTCTTCCACCCTTCAACCTCTTGACTTTTTTTTTTTTTTAATTGGGAAAGGGGAACAGGACTTTATTGGGAAACAGTGTGTACTTCCAGGACTTTTTTCCAAGTCAAGTTGTTGTCCTTTCAATCTTAGTTGTGGAGGGTGCTGTTCAGTTTCAAGTTGTTGTCCTTTCAGTCTTAGTTGTGGAGGGCGCAGCTCAGCTCCAGGTCCAGTTGCTGTTGCTAGTTGCAGGGGGCGCAGCCCACCATCCCTTGTGGGAGTCGAACCCGGCAACCTTGTGGTTGAGAGCCCACTGGCCCATGTGGGGATCGAACCGTCAGCCTTCGGAGTTGGGAGCATGGAGCTCTAACCGCCAGAGCCACTAGGCCGGCCCCCTCTTGACTTTTTTTATTCTCTTTCTTGAAGTTTAGTTTTCATTCTAGCTTTCTTCCTATATTTCTGCCCTCTACAGATACCTAGGCTTTATCTCTTCTAAGAAGCACTGAGGTACATCTCAGAAACTTCCTTATCTATTTACAGCATGTAAAATTGTCAAATAACTTGGTAGATTGACAGAGTCAGTATATGGCTTCCTCAGAGTATTGGATCAGGTTTCTTTAATTTTTACATCTGGTGGCTCTTAAGATAAACTATCTTTTGTTATTTCCCCAGTAAAATTTGCTTATGGTAGAGTGTCTTGGTTTGTACACTCTTAGTTTCTGATGAGCTGATAATTCTTTTTTATTTTACTCTTCTGTAAGAGGGAACAACTATGTTTTTCCTGGGAGAATCAAAAGACCAAAGAGTAACTTGGTTTAAACACTCCTTATTTCTGGTCAGTTGGAAGATATTATCCTTCTACTCATTGGATTAATTTTTGTTTGCCTGTTGGCTAATCTTGTCATTGTCAGTACGTAATTAGGTAGAATCCAGATTGGCTGCAGTCAGCTGACTGTCTTTGTACGGGCGTCAGTGTTGTACAATTGAAGTCAGAAAGCTTCCGGTCTGAGTCCTGGGCCCACCCCCCACTTACTAGCAGTGCGGTTTTAGGGCGCATCGTGAAACCTCTGTACGATATAGGGTCCTTGTTTGTAAAATGGGGGTTATAATACCATTATCATCGACCATTTTGAGTATTGAACATGGTAATGTGTATAAAATACAACATATCAGACACATTATAGACAATAACGTCTGGAGAAAGTGAGACATCTGCTTTCTGTTATCGTGGAGATCACAGCACAAGACACCCAAAGCACTAAAAAGTCTTGTATGTATAATTTTATGAATTTAGAAAGATTGAGAAAAATTAAATACAAGCATAATTGGGAAAAATTGAATGCATGCTAAATTTGTTATAGTATTCTTTAATTGGCTACTTTAAATGCCATGTATTAAGAGGATTAAAAGTGAGGTAGGGTGCTTATTGTTTGGTAAATAGCTGTGGAAACAAATAATGTATTTATTGAGAGTTATATTGCCAATCTTATGTTTCTCTAGGCTGCCAAACTTTTTGATGAAGAAGGAAGGAAAAAATTCTTTACACAGGATATGAATAATATTCTTCTGGAGTAAGTAATTTTCTTCTTTGATTAAAAAAAAACCTTAAAAATTATTTAAACCTTAAGAATTCACTTAAAAATATAGTACGCCTTCAAAATACAAATACTGAGTGGTCGGCTCATCTCATGCATTCGGGCTTCCTTGTCAGCTCCTCAGCAGGATTGTGCTTCTGCATGTATCGTTCTCCAGGAGCCCTTAGGATAATCAGAGCTTCCGATATTATAACTGCCAGAGGCAACGCCCACTGTATAGGTTGAGTGGTATTCTAGATTTAAATGTATTTCTTGTCAGCGTATATGAAAATATCCTTCTGAGACAGTTCTGAGTGTTTACATTAAATTTGGTATAATTTTCCATTTACTTTTCAGATTTGGGAAAAATAATTCCATTGCTATCTAGTAGAGTTAATTATAATACATACAAACATTTATAGCCAAATAGAAAGTATATTTAATGAAGAAATCATGCTTGTAGGGTAGGATGGATGGAGTCCATTGTGCATAAAAAACAGCAGTTAGATTGGGAAGGAGAGGGTGAAGGCTCATATGTGATATAGATTGTATTTAAATTAGTGGTAATTTTCACTCTTAAAGTGTGATACTAATGAAGCTGTAGATTCTAAGATTGTGATCTAATAATAAGATGTACTTATAAACATATTGGCTTATAAGCTTTGACCATTGGTTACAGAAATTAAGTATATAATTGGCTGCAGGCAGAACTGGGCAAAAAAGAAGTGATCCTGGGGAAAGCAGCAAATTTTACTCCTGATGAAAATAATGGTGGTTCAGTAGCATCATATAGGAAGAAACAGGAAAGCAATGTTTCTAATACTATGATTTCTGTCTTTTAAATATATAATGGAGATAGTTTCTCAAGAACTATAAAGGACAGCTTGGTTTGTTTGGTTCTGATAACTATTTTAATTAATTGCAATCTCTCATTATCCTGGAGTACTTAAATTATGTTTTTGATGCCCATGGATTCATGAAACATTACCTAGTATGCTGCTAATATGGTGAATTCCTTGTTCCCATTCTTCTTTATTTTAGCCAGGGAGATTCAGATTGATTCTGTCTGCCTGAAAGCAAGGCAAATAAATGCTTCCTGTCTGCACCAGCTACTTTTACCTATCTCCCTTAAAACCCCAGATTCAATAAACAGAATAACCATTACTCATCAGCGCTGTCCCAGATTCCATAATCAGAGATCTGACTAGCTCTTCTTTTTCTTTCCATTTGAAAGCCCTAAGTTTACTAGATCAGGTCCTTTTCCTGAGACTGAGACAGTTCTTTTTTATTTCACTCTTCTGTAAGAGGGAACAACTATTTTTCCCCTGGGAGAATCAAAAGACCATCCGTGGAACATAACATCTCAAATAAGCGGAATATCAGCATTCCATTAACAGGCTTCTCTGTTATCCTGCCATGTCTATCTTAAAAGACATCCTCTAGTTTTTTGGAGCCCATCTACTTTTTATTTCACAGAGTGTATTTCCAATTCTATAAGCCCTAGTGTGCAGTTGAATTTTTTTCCCTTTTAGTCACTTTCTTATGCCCCCGGCCTGCTTTTCCGCTTTCTTAAACAAACCTCCCTTATTGTTCTGGGCTGAGTTTATCTTCAGGGGGCATATGGCACATTATTATTTGGGGTAGTTATTCCCATGAAGTTCTCCAGGTGTGTCTTGACTCTGTCTCATCATTGCTTCTTTATGCTGGGGAGAAAAAGAGATGAGTTTGTTGGAATAGGGAACCCTTTTACTTTTTGCCTAATTGGATTTCACATGGATCAAAATATACAACATGCTGGCCTGATCTCCTCCCCTATTTCCTCCTTTACCTCAAATAGCCTTTGCTACTAGTAAAATCTTGACACTCTGCCTATGATTCCAATTCATCCTGACAGTTCTGCTCAACAAATGCTGTAGGCAGGTACTACCAATCCTACCGGACACTTGTAATAAGACCTGTCTGCCATTTCATCGTGAGAGGCTCCTGTAAGGAGCTCAGGAGTGAGTAGTGACTTTTGAATCTCAATATAAACGGGCTTATCAATTCATGTCTCTCACTCTGTCTCTGAAATAAAGGAAAGTTAACAAAGTGAAAGGATTGATCCTAAGCCACAGCTATTCCTTACTCTCTTGAGGGGTGGGGAAAATCTCAAACAATTTTTCAACTACATTTCTAATCTGTTCTACAGCAGGCCTTTAGGGAACCCTAGAACCAGCCCACCTGAATAAAGTAGTTGTTCAGGGATAAGAGGGACAAACTCAGCTCTTGTCTGTTATCAGTTAACACGTCAATAGGCTTTGGAATACTTGCTATAAGATAAGAGCTATTTGGGATTTTGAGTTTGGGTATTGCTCCCGAAGTATTTCATCACTTAGTAGTTTTTGATGATTGTGTTATTTGGACAATATTGATAGGATATCTGGAATAGTTGAGTAAAAAGCCAAAAAATTCAGTAGGTTCCAGAATTCATTTGGACTTAGAGTTTTTCTTTTACTGGTGTTTTAAACTGATTGAATCAGACAAATATTTTGTTTTTTAAAAAGAGGGAGTTAATGGAATAGGAAGATATGTCATATATCTTCCATAAGAGAAAATTACTGTATTTCTAGAATCCTGCGTGAAAATACCATAGTGGCTATCACTGAATATTCTTGAACAGGGGAGCCTTATTTACAAAGGTGGCCATTGCTTCAGCTACGGATTCCCATGTTGCATTTCTCTGAAGCTTCTCCAGGGACAAATGAGAGCCTTGTATAGACAAGGATATTTACTCAACAAAACCCATGTTTGTTCTCTCATGCATTAACAGCAGATGGTCCCAATATATTTTCATTTCATCCATTTAGAGTCTTTAGTGATCTCATGCTCATAATTGATTATCAGAGGTTTCAGTCCCATTCATAGAAACTTTCATGCATGAAAATCTGCTTTTGGATAGATTTCACTTAAAGAAGGAAAAGAAGCCCAATGGAAAGAAGGGGGCAGGACTCAAGAAAATTCACCACTTCAGGAGAACCTTTATTTCTTTGTGAAATAAATGTGAGAATATCTGAAATTCACCCTTTCATCGTCATGTGTTTGTAGTTGTCCCCAGATACTTCTTAAAACTTAGAAGACTGGAATTCTTAGGAAAAAAAATTAAAGGGGATGTGTACTCAAAATAGTCATGCACTGCTTAATGAAGGGGATACGTTCTGAGAAATGTTTTGTTAAGCAATTTCGTTGTGCGAACATCCCAGAGTGTACTTCCATACACCTGGATGGTAGCCTACTACACACGTAGGCTGTTTGGTATGTAACCTGTTGCTCCTAGGCCTCAAACCTGTACAGCACGTTACTGTACTGGATACTGTAGGCAATTGTAATACAATAGTAAATATTTGTGTATCTAAACATAGAAAGTGTACAGTAAAAAATACATTATAAAAGATAAAAAATGGTCCACCTGTATTGAGCACTTACCATACATGGAGCTTGCAGGACTGGAAGTTCCTCTGGGTGAGTCAGTGAGTGAGTGGGAGTGAATGTGAAGGCCTAGGACGTGACTGTAGACTTTATAAACACTGTACACTTCGGCTACACTAAATTTATAAAACAACACGAGATTAAATCAAGCATAAGAGAAAATGATGCAATCAGGACACAAGGTAAACACAAGACGTATAAGGCTGCTACCGGTGTAACACAGTGTACTATTTTTTGTAGCAAATATTTTTTGTTTTATATATATATATATATATATATATATATATATATATGTATATACATATACATATATATATACACATATATATGAAGAATAATTTTAAAAAACAATAAAAAATATATGGTATAGAAAATACATAAACCAGTAACCTTTTATTATCATCAAGTATTATGTGGTATACATAATTGTATGTGTTATACTTTTATACCATGACTAGCAGCTCAGTGGGCTTTCTCACACAAGCACAGGAGTAACATGATAGACATTACAATGGCTGTGACGTCACTAAGCGATAAGAAACTTTCAGCTCCATTATAATCGTATGGGACCACTGTCATCCGTGTGGTCCGTCACTGACCAAAATGTCATTATGTGGCACATAACCGTATATTCCTCTCAAATAGGAATTGTATATATTTGTGACAAACAAATACAGTCAGTAACCTCTAGGGTTAGTATGTTTCTCTAATTTTTACCTAGTATTATTGGCTTAGGAGCAGAGAATCAGCTCTTCCTGTTACTGAGTTACCATCTCTTTGGAAACCACTGATTTTTATAAGTAGGTCATTGAGTCAATCTATCCTTACTTGGAATCTCTTATTACTTGGAGTTACCATTTTATTTTCAGCCTCAACTAACCTTTAATAGTGGGGCAAACCTAGAAAGCTTCCCACCCAGAGTCTAGACTTACAATGGAGATCTAACCACACACTGATCTTTAACCAAGTGTTTATACACAGAACTCATGACCATAGTGATTGTTTTCCATATGAACCTCTGCATTTGATCCTCTGGTTCTTATAGGTCTTGTTGAACTTCTTCCCATTTTAAAAATTGTGTTTGGCTTCTCTAATACCAAGAATTTTCTATTGCCAGGTCTACGGAACATAGGTTTCCACATTTTATTGTTCCTGAATTTGCAATATTATCTTAGAAACAATGGATACATTTGATAGGGCAGGGTTCCTTTCCCAGAAGCTGTTATTTGAGTCTTTGGATGCATCTTACACTTGGGAAAAGTATTTGTCATCTGTACCATCTCTTTAAAGAATGTGAAAATTTGGGTATAGTTTGTTGCCAAGAGTCCCACTTTGATCTTGGCCTTCATCTTAACGTCTGTTCTCATCTACAGTAGCAGCTGCCAGATGCATTGTTTTCTATCTTGGAAGAAACCTCAATTATTTACTCATAGGCTTGTCCTGCTGAGAATATGATGGCTTTTCCTTTTATCTTTTTAAATAATTATTAGGTGAAGTACCCATTTAACAACGTGTTTACTTATCTTAAAACCTAATTTATAAATGGAAATGGGAAATGGAGAATTGGAATAAATTGAACAAAGTATTAAATATCTAGTTTGTAATGCAGGCACAAGAAGGGAAACACAGATGGATAAAACAGTCTGTGTGCAGCCAGAAGAGTTTTACCTCTTTGGAATCTGAAATTGTTTTAAACATCTTTTAAGGAAAAAATGCTCTTTTTTTTTTTTTCGTTTAAAAATATGGAACGCTTCATGAATTTGCGTGTCATCCTTGCTCAGGGGCCATGCTAATCTTCTCTGTATCGTTCCAATTTTAGTATATGTGCTGCCGAAGTGAGCACGGAATAATTATTCTAAGAACTCATTGAAACTATGTGACTCACTAGTATAGCAATTGCACCAATGGTGAGGGAGAGTAAGGAGAAGTATGATAACTCTTTGAGGAAATGAGCTTTTGGTTAATAATGGAGTTCCTGTGCTTTACCCAAAAATGTAAATTTCCCCTGTCATGAAAAAATTATTTGCCAGCTTGTTTGTGGTTGTATACATTCTACTCTTAAATGAGACTCATCAAAATTTTCTGTAGCATTACTGTTTATTGATTTTTTTTTTTTTACCTTTGAAAAATACTGTCTGGGAAATCATGGAAATATAAAATGAGAAAAGAATCACTGCTTTTGCCTCCATGCTTGTATGTTGGTACCTAAAAGAAACTCTGTTTATTTGTTGTTGCTTTTGGTCAGCATTGAGTTACAGCTACAGGAACTAGGCCCTGTTATTCGTAGTGGTGTCTACTCCCATCTTGAAGCTTTTGTACCATGCAATAAAGAAACACTGGTAAAACGTCTAAAGAAGTTACATCTCAACGTCCAGGTAAGGGGAGAAGCAATATCTACACAAGGGGTTTTGTAATCTGTAAAGACGCTGGTTTCTGTTTGGGGCATTTGCGTATTAATTGCTTTATAGTCATGTTGTATGTATATTAAAGGCATGTTGGAACCCCTGAAAAAAAATATTTTTCAGTAATTGATAGGTTGAGGTGAAAAATAATGCTTTCTACGGCGTAGATTCTTGGGCTGGTAAATTAACCTCAGTTCCACAGCTGACTAAATTTACATTCAACAAATAATCTGACATATTTAGAGCTCAATTTTCTTATTCCTGAATGGATCTGTATAGACATATGCAGATTAATGGAAAGAATCACAGAGTTGCATGTAAATTTAAAGATTACTTAGTGTAATCATCCGTGTTTTGCTAGGTTCTCCTTGACTACAACCCAACTAAGCGATTGTCCAAGTTAAATGCTTCCATTGGTCAGAAGCTTATTTCAAACAGTCTCAGAAAGTTCTTCCACACATTGAGCCAAATCCAAGTGCTTTCTACCCTGTTGGTCCTAATTGTGCCTTTGAGTCCATTTACACATCTAGTCATTTGTCCACTTTGTGGCCTTTGTATTTACTTTATTTTACTTTTTTAAAAGATTTTATTGGGGAAGGGGAATAGGACTTTATTGGGGAACAGTGTGTACTTCCAGGACTTTTTTCCAAGTCAAGTTGTTACCCTTTCAGTCTTAGTTGTGGAGGGCGCAGCTCAGCTCCAGGTCCAGTTGCCATTTCTAATTGCAGGGGGTGCAGTCCACCATCCCTTGCGGGAGTCAAACCGGCAACCTTGTGGTTGAGAGAACGTGCTCCAACCAACTGAGCCATCCTGGAGCTCAGCAGCAGCTCAGCTCAAGGTGCCGTGTTCAATCTTAGTTGCAGGGGGCGGTGCCCACCATCCCTTGCGGGACTCGAGGAATTGAACTGGCAACCTGTGGTTGAGATCCTACTGGTCCATGTGGGCATCGAACCAGCAGCCTTCAGAGTTAGGAGCATGGAGCTCTAACCGCCTGAGCCACTGGGCCGGCCCGGCCTTTATATTTTTTAAAACTTTTCTCATGTCCCCTTCTTCACTTCATCAAAAATGGTTTTCAGTACTTTCATTGTCCTGGTTACTTTTCCCTTAATGATTTGTTTGCCTGTATATTTTTAAAATATTTATAACAGAAAGTAACAGATAGTAACAAAAAAGAACTTGAATGCAGTGTAACGAAAAAAAGACTTTTCTATGAATAAAGGTATTTAATGGAATTAAGGGCAAGAACACAGCTAGGAAGGATGGGAACTGATTATCTGAATTAACTCTTTTTCTCTCTGCCTCTCCCCACATCTCATTTTTGTCCTTTTATGTACATCTGCAGATAAGATTACTTGATTCCCAAGGTCTTATATTACAGAAAAGCCACACACAGAGACTGACTCAGGTCTCTCATCCCAATCCAAATTCTTGGGACAAAAAAGTCTGATTATACTGTCTTGGATCAACCTAAACTTTCCTGGCCAGGGGTTGGGAGTCACACAGCAAAACATAGCTATCCAAGGTCCACCGAGGTACAAATGGGGGAACAAGTGGTATCCTGGGTCACTGTACTAGGTCTGATCTGACAGAATTCTTTCATATAGGTACTATACTTCTGTTAAAGGACTACTTGTTTTGAACTGAAAAACTACAGTTCTTTCTCAGTTCAAAGCAGGTTAATGAACCAATGAAATTTATCTGAGATCTCAGATTTTGTGCTTATGCCTGGCTCCTTCAGACATTTACAGTTGGAGGTTACTGCCATAAGTTCAGGAGATATAAATGGGTGATAATAAATAAAAAGAACTAAAAAAAAAAAAAAAAAAACCTAGAAGTTAGGAAACAACATTTTGCATATTATAAAATATTTTCTAAGAACATTTCTTAAAAATGTTGTAAGGAACATTTCAAGATTGATGTTTGAAGTTACTTAACATCCCTATAGTCTATAGAAGAAAGGCATTTATCTTACCCTTGCTTTTCTTTATGGTTTTATCACATATGTTTGTAAATGTAAACATTATATTGTTTGGTATTGCATGTTTTTAAGCTTCATATAAATACATAGACTCAAACTCTGTGTTTTCTTCTGCATCTTGCTTTTCCATACTCAACCTTATGCACCTCAATTTATATGTCTTTACATGTGGTGGGACTCCACCATTTTTACTGTATGAACAGTGTTCCATTGTATGAATATATCCCAATTAATTTATTCTTTTTACTGTTGGTGGATATTTGGGTTGTTCCCAGGCATATAATCTCAGCTACATAGTTCTTAAAAAGTGATCTCCCAGGAATCACGATACTGGATGTTCACATTTTTTAAACTGGGATTTTATAGCAGACACTGTCCTAGTGCAGTAATTATTAATTGATATGCATGAAATAGGTAAAATGCTTATTAATAATATTTGTGTTCTGGTTTTAATAAGATAAATGTTATTAATAAAATAAAATGTTTTAATTTGTAAAATATACCTGCCATAACATAATTGTATTCCTAAGAAAAAAGCTTACCAGAAATCACATTTTAAAAATAGTTATGTCAGTGAAGAAAAGCAAAGACTTAGAATATTTCTGTGCTTATGACAGTAATAAAATTACATTTTAGTTACATATATATCTTGTTACTTACAAGATGAAAATAATAAATTAGTTGATTAAACCTTTCAGACCCAAATTTACTTGCTTTCCTTTTTGCCCTGAGCCCACATGAGTAAAAGTCTTCCAGTTTCCTCTTTCACTTTGGCCTTGACTTTGCATCTTTGCTTACTACGTAAGTCACAATTACTAACAATAAAGAAGAGAACAGGATGCCAATATCCTATTGGTAGTCATCCAAACCAAATTGTGCAATTGCAGTGTTCCAAAGCAGCATCTCTTCCTGTGGTACTGGTTCCCCATCAGAATGGGGGTTAACTATTAGTAGTCCACGCAGTGCAGACTTTGTTCTTTCTTTAGTCATTTGTATTACTGTTGAAGTGTCTGTATAATTTATTGGCCAGACCTGGGGCATTTTTAAAAATGTAAAGGAACACTATTAATACTTATGCTGGGGCAACAGGCAAAAACCGGAACTCTCTTTGGCTACCTGGGAAGTATGGTCATCCTAATCTTATAGCCAGTGTGCATTAGGAAAAGTCATTGTAGAAAAAGTGTCCATATTTAAATATGTTAACACTTCACATCTGTAATCAGTATCTAAAACATTTCATCTTTTGAGAATCTGCTTGCAAAATAAGTTTTGTAAATATGTTTGAAAAAAACTTTTAGTTTGTTTTTTTCTCAGGATGATCGTTTAAGAGAACCTCTGCAGAAACTGAAACTGGCTGTTAGCAATGTCATGCCTGAACAGCTATTTAAATACCAGGAGGACTGCCAGGCTCGGAGTCAAGCTAAGTGTGCCAAGTATGTACCTCTTCTCTTGGGACTGGCTTTTGCACTTGAGAAATACTTATAGATGTTAGGGATTGGTCTTAAGTGGACTTAATCACCAAGTAGAAATCCACATATACCACTGAAATTGTATAATTGAATATTTTCTAAATTACACATCACTTCCCGTTCAATCGCTTTGATGTCAAAGGCAAAAGGTGTGTTGATTTAGTGTATGGGTTTGATGAAAGCAAGAGCTGACATAGGTCAGACATTTCACATGTTGACCAACTTGACTTGCTGAGGTTGGACACAAATATACTCTGAACTAAAAGATAAGTGTTCATGCCTTTATATTATAGTTTGAAGACCTTATTTACTAAGTCACTTTATAACACACTTGAAATTCAAGGTAATCATATGTGGAAAGGTAGATTTTCTGTTTACCTTGTTTTCTGAATTAACATCCAATTAAGCAAGTCAAGTTTCTAAGGAGCATATTATACGCAATATTGCATTAAAACTTTGCTTCATAAAATGTTTCTCATTGTTAGGTTGCAGACAGATGAAGAACGAGAAAAAAATGGATCAGAGGAAGATGATGATGAGAAGCCAGGGAAACGTGTCATAGGACCAAGAAAGAAGTTCCACTGGGATGACACCATTAGGTAAGATTTAACCAAAGCCTTTGGTTTTAACTAAATAGATAATGCAGGAGTAAGGTATCTTACAAAAACAATGTACAGTAAATGGAAGACTAGATTAGAAGCAACCAAAGATTAATGTTTAGGAAAAATTTATTCAAGAGAAGATTGATTCGATCCAAACATTTTTAGAGTACTCTTACTTTTATTTTCATTCAATGCTATTTATAAGCTAATTTTTTAGTTATTAAGTCATATACTGGTTTCAGAAGGTGAAGTACTTAATATACTCATATAATCAGTTATCTTTCTTACCAGTAATCCTGTATCCTAATTAAGGGTTTAGTTAGGACTACCCCTTTCAATCTTTGGGGCCTAGATTAAAGGTACCAAAGGAAATTGTTTCATTTGGGGATTTGGCTGTAGTGCAGTGAAGGGTGTATGTTAGAAATTATTATCTTCATATCATCTTCTGAATTCTTCAGATAATATTCTTTACTGTTGCTGTCAGATTTGTGGGCTTTTTTAAAAATCTGTTTCAAGCTTAATTGTCTACAATTTTGCAGTCACATTTATATATAAATATATATCTTTAATCTGTTTAGAACTTTGTTATGTAACCTCGTTGAGATCAAGTTGGGATGCTATGAGTTAGAGCCAAATAAAAGCCAGTCTGCTGAGGATTATCTTAAATCCTTTATGGAGACAGAGGTAAAACCTTTGTGGCCTAAGGGCTGGATGCAGGCAAGGTAAGAAATGTGACATCCTAGATTTTATTTTTTCTTATTGCTATTATTAAAGATACATATATACACACACACATATATGACATTTTGCTAAAAACCTAATGTGTTTAACATTCTATGCAGTTAATTCAGATGATCTCTGCTTCAAAAACTTCAAGCACTTAAAAGACTAAACAATTAGTTACATGGAAATAGAAACATAGAAATATGCATAAAGGTGATTTTTTTTTTTTAACCAATCACTGTTTCTTTTTTGCACCTGAATTTTTAGTAGAGATAAATGGAAGGGGGAAGACGATTATGAACTTTGGGAGAGTAATTTCATATGGATATTGTGAAGATAAGGAACTGAATGCAAGTTTAGAATCACAGCCTTAGGTTTTAATGAAAGTAGTCAAATGTGGAATGGTATCTCAGGAACTATGAGTAGCCCAACTTAAAGTGTAAATAGTTAAGTAAAGAATTCATTAAAAGTAATAGACTTGGCTATTTCAACCCGTCATCTTAAAGAGTTGCATCTTAAATCAATAGATATCTTCTGTTTAAATAGAGGTGATATAAAAACTCCTCATAAAATAGATTATTGAATTTACTGTATCATTATGACTTTTACTTGGTAAATAAGCAAATAATTTAACTTGTTGAAAATCAAATGCTTAAAATGGTAAAGAAATTATGTTATTTATCTGCCATAAAAAAAATGGTGTCCTTTTAATTTTTCCAGAATGCTTTTTAAGGAAAGCCGGAGAGTACACAATCATCTTACTTCTGCTCCGTGAGTAAATGCAGACTGCAGATTTCTTCATTTATTTTTATTCACATTATGTGCTTTAGTAAAAAAAGTATCATTTATTAAATGCTAGGTGAAATCAGACTTAAACATACATTTGGACTATCTCCATGTTACCACCACTGCCTTTAACAAAAAAAAAATCGTTTGTACTGTTGACTATGTAGACCTCAGAACACACGTATCCATTCCACAGTTCTCAGGCTAGTCTCCAAAACCCTGAATCCGTAACGAAACATGTATTGGCCTGAGAGCTGGTGGTAAGGAGCTGTGTAAACAGGAAGGCTCTCGTGTTTCCTTAGTTCCTGAGCCTCTGCCCTTCAGTGCTTCTGTGTCCTTTTCCTTCTCTGAATGACCATCTACGTCAGTAACCTATCGTGCTTTCCAAGACAGTTCTGCATCCATACTTACACCTCCTTGCCTTGTAAAGGGTTTAGTCCACAAAATTAATATACTCTTCATGTCCTTCCTTCTTTTCAAAACTGATATTTCCTTAGTGATGTGATTACTAAAGAAGATCTCTTATCCTCCTGATAGTAGAAAGGCAAGATTTTTCTTTGGTTGCATTTTTTAGGTGAATACTGGTTAACTCAACAAGAATTTTTTTTTTTTTTTAACTTACAACTTAGGGCTAATTCTCTGTAGCCTAGAAGTATATTATTAAGGGGTGAATAAAGTATAACAATTAGTAAGTCATTCTGCTAAGCGATCTGGTTAGCATCTGTGTAACATTACAAAATTCCCCCTCTCCTTGTATATACTTAATAATAGATGGAATTTTTTACAGTTCTTAAGAAGGACAGTTTGTTAGTATACCATCAGAGATGTATTGAGTTGGTCATGGTTTTCAGTTCTTACTATTCTTGTTTTTTGAGTATAAATTTGGAGTAATTTGGTTTCATATACAGAGGGTGCCCAAAAAATGTATACACATTTTAAGAAAGGAAAAAACTATTAAAATTGTAATATTGAATAACAAAATATAACAACAAGTCATGTGTATGCATTTTTGGGGCACCCCGGGTATTATAGGTTTACTTTGTTGCACATGGCTTAGGGGCAGGGAATACATACATACATATATAATTTTTTTAAATATGTATTTGTGTCAATACTGTTTCTGGCCCTTAATTTCTCTATAGGTCTAAAATCACACAGACATTACAATTCAAGTATAAATAATTCATTCCTTTAATTCTAAAGCAGTTGTTTACATAGATCCTCTCCTGCAGGGTTTTTGTTTCTTTTTTTACAGTTTCATTATTATAACTAATTTTGTGTTTTGTTTTGTCCCAGAAAGTAGGAATTTATGAGGTAGGTGGGCCTGGAAGTCTTTTGTCCAAGTAGTCTTTATCAAAAAAAACCAAAAAACTTTGAAAATTACTGTTGCCTTAATGAAGTTATAGATTGGCAGTTTTAATCAAGATACTTGTTAATTTAGTTAAAGACATTTAACTTAGTGAAATAGAAATATTCAGACAGTGTGAGGTATTTTAGCTTGTCAATCCTTTAATTATTCAACAATCATTTGCGTACTTTCTCGTACTGTGGCATTCATAGGATTCTTTTAACTTCCAACAATTTCACACTGGTTTCCAAAGGTTCCAAGATTCCATGGTATTTCTCCTTGCCTTTTTTTCTGTCATTTTGAGATTTTTATTTGAATTTTTATATTAAAAACAATTTTCTTTAAAAGTTTGAGAAATTTTCCCCCCTTCTTCCGCCCCCGACCCCAACTCCGGTTCAAGCCGTTGTTTCTCAGTCTAGTTATGTAGGACACAGCTCCTTGGCCCATGCTGGTATTTTGAGATTTGCACTCCCCGGGGCTGAGGCTGTCGGTCGCCGGTCATCGGTCGGCCGCTCACAGCAGCTCACGGCACCTCTCACCGGCTGCCGGCCACTCATGCTGGCCACTGGCCGCTCCTGGCAGCACGTGGTAGCCCAAGTCAGCACAGCAGCCCGCTGCAGCTCACGCCAACCTCCGGCTGCTCACAGCAGCCCAGCTCCAGGCAGAGCTGTTGTTCACAATCTTGGCTGTAGAGGGTACAGCTCACTGGCCCATGTGGGAATCGAACCAGTGACCTTGGCGTTAGGAGCAGGGCACTTCAACCACCTGAGCCACCCGGCTGGCCCAAGTTTGAGAAATTTTTATTTTATTTTATTTACTGCTTTTTGGCATGAATTAATTTGAGCTTGAAGTTTCTTAAAGCTCTGTTTTCTTATAATTATAAATTCTTACCAGTTCTTTGAAGTGAATCTCCTTATGCAGCTTTGTTAGCCTATTTTGAGGTATTTTTATTTTACTTTGAATATTTACATTTAATTTTTTTGAAAAACTTTATTATCTACATTTCCTATTTTACTAATGGTTTGGCCTTTGTTCTAGTTAATCAAAATTGGGGGAAACGTTGCTGTACATTCAATATAAATTCAGCACTTATATACAGTTCCTCCCTTCAATGTGCTGTCCAGATAGCAGAAGAAATTATTTATCCATGTAATTACAAGATTATATGTTATAATTTCCTAATGAGTGACCTAACTGCTACTGAAATGGCCTCCTTTTTAATCTTTAGGGCAAAGAAAAAGGTGATTCCTCCACCTAAACCCAAAGTGAAGGTAAGTATTGAACCAAATCTTTCATTAGTCATAATGGTGAATGTTGAAAGGCATTCTTAAGATGAAAAGGACGTGGTATTCAGCATAGATCGACATGTACCATACTCTTAAGATGTGTGTTTTCAAACTTTGTAAAAATACTAGAACCATTGTATTTGGGAGAATAGATGACTGTGTAGCAGTGAGAAATTTGCATATATTAGTTACACTGTAAGGCTTAACACTACTTAGAACTGCTGGATAAAATATAACAGATACCCCTTTAAAAGCATAGCTGAGAGGGCAATATGTAAGAGAAATCCTAAAGTCACAAACAAAAAATTAGCTGCCATCGTGTTAATCTACTACTGAAATTTTGATTGCCTTTAGTGGCATTTGCTGATTTCTATACATGACCTTATGATTTACTTTTAAATTTCTTCTCAGAGCGTAGCAGATTGAGTTTTCTTGGGCTAATATAGATTGAGAATTAGAATGAAACTATGCATAAACGTGGGACCTTCAAAGGATAACATCTTTAGTAAGACAAAGGACTAGAAAAGAAAGCTACTCACTAACAGAAATGTTAAGAAACTTGTGTGTCTTTGCCTGGGTTCTGGATTAGGAGAAAATAATCCTTCCTGAGAATTTCCCTCGGTTTAGTTTAGTTTATTCTACCTCTGATCTGGAAAAACCTCAAGCTGAGAAAATAACCTGAAGTTTTTAGATTAGTATTAACCCAGAGCAACTGGCAAATCAAATTCTCTCTGGAAAAACACACTGTCATCCCAGGCCTCAACAGCTTATCACAGATATACTGTGTCAAACATGAGCTTACACTCTGAAAATACAGAATCTGTGAGGAAATAAGTTACTATGAGTAAGTACGCAGAAACAACAGAATTAGATCCCTAAAAGGACAAGTGATCGAATTATTGGGTTTAGAACATAAAGTAATTTCACTTAAATTTTTAAAAATAATTTAAAGAAGTAGAAGAGGGGATTAAAAATATCCTATCAAAATAGATAAGTAAAGTTAAGAAAGAACCAAGTGTAACTTTTAGAGGTGAAAACTAATCATTTGAAATTAAAATTGTAATGAAAGCCCACCCCCTTAAGTTTTAGACTTTTCTCATAACCTTCGTCTCTTTGAATAGATGAGTTTCTTTGCTTATAAGGTTATGGCCAGAAGGTCAAAATATTTGTTGGTCTGTGACCGTCTTAATTTTTAATTTCAGAGGCTCTTTGAATACAGAGTAAACAGTCCTCTCAGTAACCTTTGTCTTCTAATCCAAATAATATTGAGCCAGTATTTTATTCAATTTGTTGAGTTCATGCTTTGTTTTGACACTTTATTTTTAAACTCCTAATACCCTCCATTAAGGGTTGGTTAAATTTTGATACATCTATTCAAACATATGATTAATTTATCAGGATTCTAATAATGGATGTGTTAGTATAGGGGAATTACCTGTTTTGTTGCTTCGTGATTAAATTACTTTTTACTTTTTCCCAAAATGGAAAAACTATATTACTGATTTGGTTTTTCCCTATCATACCACTCCTCAAATACCTCTTTTAATTGGAGAGGTAATATAAGGAAACAGAGTGAAAAGAAAATGCAAACAATACAGAAAAATAAGGAGAAAAGTAAAAATACCCAGAAATTTCTGCTTACTCAGAGAGAAAAAGCTCAATTTCCTGGTACACATCTGCCTTCTCTCCTTCTGGATCTCTGTCCCTTCTTCTCCTCCTTCCATCCATCTATCCAACCATTCATTTATTCAGATTGAATTAACATTGCATATTAATGGGATAACCTACTTTTGTGAGTGAAATACATGTCCTGAACAATTTTCTCTGCCAATGTAGATCTACACTGTACTCTCTTGGGTGGATTTAATGTTTTCTTATAAAGAAAAAATTAGTAATAAACTTAAAACAAATTTTATACTGGTAACGCTACCAGTATTATTCTGATACACTCCCTCAGTCTCAGTTTCTCTACTTTTTCTAATAATGGAATTTTTACTAATTATGTAATTGGATGGCATGTCAAAGCAAACGTGTCTCATCTGCATTACCCATTCATCCTAGCAGACAATTTTGACCTTAATGCAGTTACACTATAGACTTCAATGAGGGCTTTTAGAATAGAAGCTTAGAAAAATTGTAACAGCATCTTAACAGCTTGTTTACTGTAGTACCTTGGAAGGTAATGGTAAAGACCCTTCCTCTCCATTCTTTCCCCACTATGGCTAAGGTAAGTGCTGCGGTTGTATAAATCCATATTGTAATACAAGACTTTGGCTTTGGGTTTACTTGGGTTTGTTTGTTTGTTGAAACAAATTGAAGAAACGTTTGACATTTTTATGTAATAGTTTTATTTCTTCCTAGTCTTAAAAAATAAGTACTTCATATTTCTCTTTTAAGAGAAAGTTATTTTTAATTCTTTTGATCTTTGAATATTTTAAACTGTGCTCAAATTCTCTTACCTTTTTTTTGAATTTTAAGAAAGTTAATTTGTTTTGAAAAAACAGGAAGTATTCTCTGAAGTAGTCATAGTTTTAATTCCTAATTCCCTTCTTTTCTTAGCACAGTGCCTTGTTCATAGTGGACACTTAGTAAATATGTGTTGAAAAATACAAATGACTTCTTCGATAATGAATAGAAAACATAATTTAAGTATAATTGGATTGAATTATCTGGCAGTTTGATGTATCAGTGTCTCTATATAATGGCTATGGGTAGCCACAGGCAGGGCATACAAGAGAATTATCTCTGAACAAATGTATTTGGAATAATACCTAAAGATTTGACAGAGGAGGGCTGGGGAGGAGAGTTTCATCAACAGTGTGATGTGTGTGACTGTTCCTTCAGCTTGGTTTGAAGCCTTCTTAGAATGGCTTGCTAAGGTATGCAGCTGTGTGCAGCATATCAGATAGTTAGACTTATGAGGACAATTCTTTCCGGAGCTCTATCCTCTCAGAAATTATTTTGGTTTTTACAATCTCTAAGAAGTGTTCCAGTAGCGTTTTAATCATTATGAGAATTTCTTAGTCCTTTAAAAATAATACTTTATAATTTTGTATTAATCATTTTATTTTTTTCTAATACAATGCTGTTTATGCTAGGAGTGTAGTCCAAAAAAGGACCAGAAAACTCCTGCATCCTTGGTGGCCTCAGTTGGTGGTCCTTCAGCAAGCTCTAGCACATCTATCGTGGCCTCCACTAGTTCTACACCAGCCCAGGAGACGATCTGCCTTGATGACTCCCTAGACGAAGACCTTTCTTTCCATCCACCTGCACTTGATCTTGTTTCGGAAGCTTTAGCTGTTATCAACAATGGGAACAAGGGCCCTCCAGCTGGCTCCAGGATAAACATGCCAACAGCAAAACCTCGTCCAGGACTGAGGGAAGAAAAATTAGCAAGTATCATGAGTAAGCTGCCACTGGCTACTCCCAAAAAACTAGATTCTACTCAGACTGCACATTCGTCAAGTCTTATTGCTGGTCACACAGGGCCGGTACCAAAGAAACCCCAGGATTTAGCTCATACTGGCATCTCATCGGGCCTTATTGCCGGGTCGTCAATTCAGAACCCTAAAGTTTCCTTAGAACCTTTGCCAGCCAGGCTCCTCCAACAAGGACTCCAGAGGTCAAGCCAGATTCATGCTTCCTCTTCACAGACCCATGTCTCCTCTTCCTCCCAAGCCCAAGTTGCTGCCTCCTCTCATGCTCTGGGAACATCCGAGGCCCAAGATGCTTCTTCGTTAACACAAGTAACAAAGGTGCACCAGCATTCAGCTGTCCAACAAAATTACGTGACTCCATTACAAGCAACCATTAGTAAATCACAGACCAACCCAGTGGTGAAATTAAGTAATAACCCCCAGCTTTCCTGTTCATCCTCACTTACTAAGAATTCAGATAAGACACTTATGTACCGCCTTCCCATGTCTACTCCCTCACTTGGAAATGGTTCTCAAGGGTCCCACTCCCTGGTTTCTAGGACAGTACCTAGCACCACTACCTCCAGTAACTATTTAGCCAAGGCTATGGTGTCACAAATCTCCACGCAGGGTTTCAAATCTCCCTTCTCAATGGCTGCATCCCCAAAACTTGCCGCATCCCCCAAGCCTGCCACATCTCCTAAACCCTTGCCCTCACCTAAGCCTTCTGCCTCGCCCAAGCCCTCTCTGTCAGCTAAGCCTTCAGTATCAACTAAACTGATTTCTAAATCCAACCCAACTCCCAAGCCTACTGTATCCCCAAGTTCTTCCAGTCCAAATGCACTAGTAGCCCAGAGTAGCCACTCCAGCAGTAACAACCCCGTCCATAAACAGCCCAGTGGAATAAACATCAGCAGACAGTCTCCGACCTTGAATTTATTGCCCTCTAATCGCACTTCAGGCCTTCCGTCTACAAAAAATCTTCAGGCCTCTTCAAAGCTACCAAACTCATCATCCACTGGAACTGTTGGGAAGAATAGCTTGAGTGGACTTGCATTGAATGTACCTGCCAGTAGAGGTAGCAACCTGAACTCAAGCGGAGCTAATAGGACTAGTCTATCTGGGGGAACAGGAAGTGGAACACAGGGTGCTACTAAACCGTTGTCTACTCCACATAGACCATCCTCTGCCTCAGGGTCTTCAGTGGTAACAGCCAGTGTGCAGGTATGTATGTACATACGTTCATATGATAAAATGTAAGATTTATAATCTTGTGAGTCCATTTAATAACCTTCTTATAATATATAGCTTGTTTATTAAATAGCTTATCGCTTTTTTTTAAGTGAAGTGTCACATGCTTTCAGAATTTTTGAAAGACATAACTAAAATGCATATTTAAAACTATTTTATTAAAGTCCAGACAAAGAAGTAACTTACAAATTTAATATAACTTCACTTCTCTCTTCCCCACCCTAGTATGCTTTCTACGGCCAGCTTTCTTAATTTTTTTCAGTTAAATTTATACATTCATATTATTTTTCCTTTAACCATTTGTCTTTTTTAATCAAATTTTTATTTTGCATGAATTTTGCCATTACTCATATATAGTTCTCTATGTCAAATTAGTATCAGTAATCCTTTTATACCGCAGTTTCCCCTTTGTGAGTTTTAATTGAAATTTCTCTCTCAGTTAACAGGAGTGCCTCACTCAAGGAGTCTTTTCAAGAAGGCTAATGTGAAAGCTGTTTTACCTTAGCCCTTGCATACCTGGTCGTTTCTGTGCTGTCACACTTAATAGACTTCTTGGGTCACTAATAAGTGCCTCACTCTAAATTTTGTAAATACCACTCAACTGACCCTTGCTTTGTAACTTAGGATTATAGAGCAGTCTGAGGCCATTCTGAGTTTTTGCTCCCTTATCAGTAATGTGTTTTCTCTGCCTAAATGCTAGTAAGATTTTCTCTTTTTTTCGTTGAAATGCAAGTGTTTCCAGAATTTGGCTAGATTTATCTCGTTTTCATTAATTTTGTGCCTAGAACATGGTAATATATTTCAGTTTCAGACCTGCCTGTTTTTTCAGCTCAAAAATATTTCGTTCTATTATCTGTCTGATTATTATTTCTGATCCTTTTGGCACAGGATTTTTGAGAACTCTTTATTACTCATATATTTCATCTCTGCCTTCCATATCATTTTCTCTGTTGCTGTTTTCATCTTTCTGCCACTTCTTACTATTCTGAGACTTTCTCAGGTTTGTCCTTCACATTAACTGTTTTGGTTTCTTTAATGTTTTTTTTTTTTTTCCTCCTGAAAAGTAATACATGTTCACTGTAGGCAAATTCAAAAAGAAAATAAAAATCACCCATTTAGTCCACCACTGTGTATATTTTCCTGGTATTTTTTTAGACTCTTTAAGAAAGTACGTTTTATATAATATTTTGTTTCATAACAAGATTTTTTTAAATTAATAATTTATGATGTGTTCTTAGGTTCTTAAATATTCTTTGAAAACGACATTGATTTATGGAATTCTGTTGTCTAAGACTTTGTACTGCTTCCTGTTTATGTGAAATAGGAATATTTAATGAAATAATTTTTCCCTTGGCGTTCATAGAGGTTCTCTGCTATTTCATTACAAACTCAGCATTAGTATTCCATATACAATTAAAACCCAAATCTTCACCGTGCCATTACCATAGCCTTAGAAATGAATTAATTCCAGAATTCTAATATAGAACAAAATTCAATTAACTAATACTTTATTAATTGAAATCTAGGATTAACTCATGTTTTATCTTATATAAAGTTATGTACTTTACTTTTATCAAAATTCAAAAATAACAAAAAACAAATAAACTGATTAGAGATTGTATGTTAAAATTTAAGTTAAAACTAAGATCTGAGAGTTAGTCTACGTTCCTGTTTGTATTACCTTTATTAAAATGTTGACTATTTTTTTAAATTAATCTTTACTTAGATCAAAGGAATATGTAAGAAGATTATAACAGAAATGGCAGTTCCCTGCCCCGTATCCCCCTTACTAGGGTCAACTACTTTGAACTCTCTTAGCTTTTTTCTGTGGTTTTAAATAATAAGAATAAATGGAAGACTCTTAATTTATTAATTTTAGTATTGTCTTTAACTTCTCATTATGATAAATAAGGCTTTTAGCGCTCTTATATTTTTTCCATTTTCCTGAAAGAGTAAAATTACAAATTTTGGTGAAATCCATGACTGTGTACAATATTGTCTCTGTGGAGGTAAATCTTGTACACTATAGTTTCATTTGCTTTCTGACCAATTTTTGGCTCTTTTCCTGGCGTTAAAAAATATGTTTTTTTTCACTTGCTTCATTTTCTTTCTTTATCTGTTGTTATCTCTAGACTATCAGTCTTCTTTTTTTCCTCCAGAAAGCTTCCTGTATTTGATCATTTATCCCAAAAGAACCCACATACTTGGTATGCAAGTTGTTTACCATTTAGTTTGTCTGCATGAATTTGCACGGCAAAATTTGTGTTTCTAAAAAGTACACCCTCCTGGTTTTCTTCCTCTCCATAATGGCATTATGATTTGGAGACCTTAGTTAGTGTTTCTGCCTTCATATCGGATCCTTTTTGTTCTGTCTTACTGGTCTGGCTGAAGGAAAGGCCAATAATTGAATAAGGATGTTTCTAACTTCTGGTGAACCTAAAGTTTTTTGTCGTTGTTATTATTATTATTATTTTAACATACCATCTCACTGAAATCTTACCAGCTACCTAGTGGCCTGTAGATCTTGTCTCTAGCAGTCCAGTAACTAAAAACTGATTTCCTGTCTGTTCCTGCAAAACATTCAGCTCCTGTCTGAAAGACATCTTTAGCTTTCTACTCATTTGTGACAGGTCCTGAGTTTAACAGAAGTTAAAATCTTTCTGGTTTCAGATTATTACCTCTACCTGCTTTCTGTTTAACAACATTCCACTCAAGGTGTTCCTCTTTCTTCTTGCCTTTCAACTTACTGATTTTCTATGATTCTTGTCTTTGCCACTTTGTAAGTCCCAAAATAATTCATTTATTAAACAAATGTTTATTAAGTGTTTGCTATGTGCCAGGCACTCTTCTAGGTGCTGGGGAAGTGGGTGAACCCATACTCAAGATTCCTCCTCTCTTGGAGCATATACTTTAGGTAGGAAGATAAGCAAAACACAAATTTTAAGAATATGTTAAGTGCTATGAAAAAATAAAATGGAATAATATGATAATAGAGTTTGATTGTTGCTAACATAGATAAGGGAGTTGGGAAAGGCCTCTGTGAGGAGGCAGCATTTAAGCTGAGATTGAATGAGCAGGAGCAGCCATTTGGAACTCAGATGGAACAGTCTAGGCAAGAGGTCTGGTGGGTGTGAAGACGCTGCGACAGGAAGCAGCCTGACTTGTAGACTTGCATGGCTAGACTAGGGAGAGAGAGGTGGTGAGGAGGTTGGAGCCAAACCAGAACTGTGTGACGGAGGGCCTTGTGGGCCACAGTAGAGACGTGGGATTTTATTCTGTGCGCAGTGGGAAGCTATTGGAGAGCCTTCTACAAGGGAGGGCCATGGTCTGATTGATATTTCAAAGGATCACTCGTATTGTATAGAATGCGGGACAGATGCACTCACCAAATTAAACACGTGGTTAAAAAAAATGTAATGCCCACCACAGGAAGAGCAAGGTTTCCCTTCGTATTTTCCCCTGGAAATGAAATGTGGAGGTCATAGAAAGTATTTTTGATTATGGGGCATTATCCTGTGCTATTGCCTACTTCATGTTGACAACTTCTCCTGTATATTTCTGAATAATATCAATGGTGGGATACCCCACTTTTGAAAGGTCTTTATCTTCTAGGAGAGAGAAACTTAAAAATGCCCATGTGACATTTAGATAATCTGATGTTTCGTTTTAGTTTTATAAACAAAATTAGATATAGAAGTATTTTGACTACAAAATATTAGACATTTATGCCATGGCACCATTTTTTATTGCTGATACTCAGTTACTTAATTTTTGGAAGTGGCCCTATTACATTTTCCATCTGTTTTAATGCTTAAATTAGCCTCTTGCAGAAAAGCTTGAGTTCTCCGTATTAGCAACATTTAATGTTTCTCACCAGAGGGCTCCACTTGGGGCTCACTACCTTGGAGTGTGCCTCATATTACCCTGAGACTACAATAGAATTATGATCAAAAAGAAGAAAGGACTCTTGTTAATTCTTAAATTGGTGCAGGATCCTTTCTATCCAAATTACTTAAAAGCATTATTATTTTTAACTTAGTAATTCTTTCCTTAATGCACCCATTTTGTATATCATGATTGGCACAATAGAAAGACGAAACTAAGAAAGTAGTCAAGTCCAAGCATAAAGTGATCAAGATTTGTGCTTAAGTGTTAGAGGAAGTTGTGATTAAAAAAAAAAAAAAGAAAGACTGGATGTGTTGCTCATGAGCTCACCTTATCCTTCACTTTATGATGCCTAAAACCAACGGTTTCAAGCCTGAGTGGTGGGCAAGACTGAGACTGTTGATGATGGCAGTTGACATTGCAGGAGATGATGAGGTCAGTTGCGGAAATGCCAGGTTTTGAGTGAAATTCTTCACTGAACTTCTAGATGTACAGCACTGAAATTGAGATGAGAGGGTAGAAGTACAGATAATAAATTTGAGAGTTTAAAAATAAAGGAGATAATGAAAGGGGAGGCTATTGGAGAGAGTGGCAAAGCCAGAAAGGAAAGCTTCTTGAAGGTGTTCTTCAGTTTCTGTTCAGCAGTGGCATGGACCACTAAATGTATAAGTATATGTAATGTGGCATATATGTATGGGCAGATCACCTACATTCTTCTCATACATGAACTGAGAAACGAAATGACCGACCCTTTATTCATTAGTAATGTTACTGGTAGAATAATCAACACATAAAATAAACCTGGTACTAGATAACATGTTAAATATTTGGCCGGGGAAATTGAGAGTTGGTAAAATAAGGCTACCAAAGAAAACTCAGTTGCAAAAACTGTAATAGATCATATCGGATACTGAGAAAAATTTATTGTAATCTGTTGGTAAGTGCACATAGAGAAGAAATAAGTCAAAATGGGAAAAATTCTTTAACTGCGGTATAGAAAATTATTCAAAGAGTTAAATTAGCTTTATGAAGTATATTTAATTAATTTCTCAATAAAAGTTCATCAATGTGAGCATATTTCTGATTTAAGTGTTTTCATTCATAAACATAGCGTTAAAGCCCAGGTAGGGGAGTGTCACGACACCCTCTAATTTACCTTTTATTTTAGGGTGTCTGAGTTCAGAAAAGTAGTAGAAATGGATACCAGCCTCTAGGGATTAAAGAGAGACTAAGTAATGTGGAAAACAGAGGCTATCATTCAATAAGTTTGATAATAAAAGGAATACAGGTAAGTCAGGCTGTTTCTAGGAGTTGAGGAAGAGCCAGGAATAACTGTGGTTGTAAAAGGAGGTGAGAGGCCTCTGTTTATGAGAAGGCAGAGGAAACGTGGAAAAGGTGCAGTACTACTACATACTTGGACCAGAAAGTTCTGCATAGGTGGGAGTCATGACATAGGTCAGGTGGTTGGTTAACTTTTGGAGAAGAGGCAGGGTAGGCTGATGCTGTGGCAGAACGTCTAGGGTGGCCTCATCTCCATAAGACGTAACAAGCAAAGTAACGGATGTCAAGTTAGCTGGCTCTGGAGAGTAAGTGTGGAATAGCAACTACAAGGATTGTAAGACAAAGAGTGTGAGACAAATAGTAAAAGAGCTGAGCATTTGCAGGGACCAAACTGAAATGGTGTGGGATTAATTGCTAGTGGTTCAGGTCTAGCAGCGAGGAGCAAAGGTGGAAATCTAAGTTAGAAATGAGTGGATTAAGAGTGAATGGATGTTAATACCGGCATTAAAATAAGCAAGAATGTAAATATGACGAAGAGCTGAGTGTAGACTTATTTCCAAAACCGATATTGGTAGCTCTTTGAAATACATTTTTCGCCACAGTCTTCATTCTGTCCCATGAAATGTCCATTAGAGCAGAGGTAAGACCCAGGCGTGCCCTTGAGGATATGAAATGAATCAGCTCAGGGTGAAGGTTTGCTTTCTTACGTGTTTTGACCCCTGGTTTCTGCAGTCCACAGCAGGAGCGTCATTATTGGCTAATGCCTCACCTCTGACTCTCATGACATCACCTTTGTCTGTAACAAATCAAAATATGACTCCTTTTGGGATGCTGGGTGGCCTTGTTCCAGTGACCATGCCCTTCCAGTTTCCCTTGGAGCTACTTGGCTTTGGAACGGACACAGCTGGAGTGACAGCTACGACGGGATCTACCTCAGCGGCCTTCCACCACAGCCTGACCCACAGTAAGTGGCCCTTCACTGACCTGGACGCCGAGCAGGACAGAACAGGGAACTGCTGTTTATTTCACCTGTATGTAATAAGTCAAAGCACTGGATTCTGAGAGTTTATTGACAGTTTCTAAATGAACAACGATACCATATTTCTATCTTAATGAAATTTATAATAAGAGGAAGTCAAATTTGCTGGGTTATTTGCATACACATATACATTTATGTATATAAATTTTTTTAATGTATGTATCCTAAGAAGGTCTTTGAAGTCAGGGGCTGTGCTTGCATTAGAAAAGTCAAACTATTTTCATTTTTGATCTAAGAGGGCTCATATCAGATTGAAGAAGATCACTGACAAGTCTGTTTTCCTCTCAGATTTACTAAAGGGTTTACAGCCAGGAGCTCAGCATGCAGCAACACTTTCCCACTCACCTCTGCCTACACATTTACAGCAAACATTTAATGGTAAGAAAGCCACCTATTTCTTCATCTCTTTATTGCTTATATAGCTATGTAGATTGGACTAGAAATCTTTTCTGCAAACAATGTGAATGGAATGACAAAGGTTGGAAAAAGCAGATTTTCATATGATTGAATCCTCATTAGCAACAAACTTCTTTTAAGAGAAAGGAAATAAGTAAATGAGATCTTCTGTTACATGTGAAGAGAGCCTTTTTGAAGGTGTGTGTTGTATGGAAGTGATGACAAAGAAGAGGATTCATAAGACAGTGTGCAAAAGTCATGTCCGGTAATTGTAAGAGTTTACATGTAGTAATTGAAAGAAGCTTACTGAGTGCCAGATAGTTTTGTGACTACTTACATGTATTAGCTAAGTTAATCCTTACAGCCGGCCTGTGAATGAGATAACAATCCCCATTTTGTAGATCAGGAAACTGAATCGGCTTGCCCAAGATGATACACTGAATTGTTCAATCTGAGCTAGACGCTCAGGAAATCTGATTCCACAACCAGTATTCTTAACTATTGAACTTTTCTGCCTCTTGGCAGTGATTAAATTAACATGATCCAGACTTTATATACTTGCTGCCCAACGAGATCGCTCTGAAATCTTAAATTAGGTAGTTGACACGGCGTAACCCATGGCCGCCATGTTCCTACTCTCACCAGCAGTTGACCTCAGTAGACTGCTGATACTATTCTGAAGGCCATTTCCGGGATCTTTTGAGCAGAAATAATGGCCCAGCTACCCTCTTAACTTTGGAAGTTGCCTGGAGCCTCACTATTTTTTTTTTTTTTTTTGGCTACTGCATTTCAAATTATCTTTGAACAAGTTTACAGTTGGCCACAGTGTGGAAATGGGAGCTATGTAGCAATCCCCAGGCAACAGGTTGTAATTAACCCAGTCAAACCTAAGTGGTAAGCTGCCTCTGACTCACACCTTGAGAGAGTGAATGTAACACCACAGTTGTGCAAATGGGGATCATAAGTAGGTATAAGCGTCAGCAGTCCTGATCTCCCTGAACTTGATTCGGTTTTAATGCTTAAGGAAAATAGCCCTGTGACTAACGCAGTTCCACCCTGGCTTTTGACAGCGCTGGGTACGGTGAGTCCAGCTTAGGGCCGTGTGCGCGGCGCACGTTGGTGTGGGCCTGCGAGGAATTAAACAGCATTCTCGTGGTTCAACACAACCCCAGGAGTCCAGCTTTTATATGAATTCTCTTATGTTATCTGGGGAGAAAGGAAATATGGCTGTCAGTAGTTCCCAAGTAATTGGAATGAAAAAATTTACAATTTTTCCTTTTAAAAACATTTTATGGAAATGTAATGGCTCTGTGCAATGTCAGAGGGATAGTGGATGGGGGAGAGGGGTTCACACAGTGTGAGGGATATAAATGATAAACGTCTAAGTATTACTTTGTCTTGTGTACCTGAAACTAATAAAAAAAAAAAACATCTTAAAGTATAAGACACTGAGTTTGAGAATCAGGGTTGGATTTTTGAATTTCAGGACTACCACTTTGAGCAAGTTTCTTGTTTGACCATCACTTCTCTTACTTGTAAACCAGCACAAGATGTGCTTAATAGGCTTCCTATGAGAATTTAATGAATTTAATGAAATGAGAATTTAATGAAAATGTATTTAAAGCTTCTAGCATGGTACCTTAGTGTTCAATTAATGTTAATTCTCTAACTTTATCTGAAAACGGGGGTCAGTAAACTTTTCCTATAAAGGCCCAAATAGTAAATATTTTAGACTTTGCAGGCCATATAATCAATCTTATTACAACTACTCAACTCTGTCACTGTAGTATGAAAACAGCCATAGACAATATGTATTAATAACATGAGTGTTGCTGGATTCCAATAAAACTTTATTTATAATAAGAGGTGGCAGGCCAGATTTAGCCCTTAGGCCAAACCCTGGTCTAAAGACTCACAGTGCAATTATTATGAGTATTTTATGTTGCTAATTAACCAAAGCTTCTTTGAGCAAAATCCAACCTTGCCATTTTATGAATTTAATTACATGTCAAGTTAAATCATTTCTCTTTACAAATGCAAGTATATAATATCTCATTATAAATGGAAAAGCCAGTCCTTAGATGTTGGTACCGAAGTTATTTTAATAGTATTCTGCTTATACAGCTTTTGAAATAATCATCCCATTTCATTGATAACATCTTTTCTTCAGTAGAGACCGTTTTTTTTGTTGTTGTTTTGTTTATGTTCTGCCAGAATAATTTAGGTATCACATGAGTGGACCTAGCAGTGTGATTACTGTGATCTTCTCCCGCCTTAAGATTGTTATTATAATACAATATTTTGTCCTTTTTACCTATGTATTTCTCCCATGCCTCCCCTGACTTTTTCTGTTAGGCCGGGATGGGGGGGTGAGGGGACTTCATGTTTCTTATTAAGGCAATGACATATTAGAGACTTCATTTATATTTTTTTGGCTTTCAAAGTCACTGGACCCTACTGTTGCCCTTTTTAAATAGAGTAAGCACATTTTCCCAGTAAAAGTCATATGTAAAACTAGAAACCGTTGGTCCCAATGACAGACTTGGTCCCTATCACAACTTTTGCCAGTTTAGGACTAAAACAGACTCAGCTGGATTTTTCACTACCATTGTGCCCCATTCATTTACATAAATACTTGAGAATTAATTATCAAATGCTATGTTAGGGCATTCAATTTAATTTCACTTGCAAAGAAAATAAAACTGACCTTGTCTTCTAAAGGAATCAAAAGATGTGGTAGGTCCCTTGAAGGTGAGGATTATGTCTTTTGGGTTCCTTTATAATCCTCACAGCATTTGGCACAGTTGGCTACGAGGTAGATAATAAATACTTGTTGAAGTAGTGTTTGTAGGACACTGAAAACCAATTGAACCACAGTCATTTGAGATAAGAGGATCATTCTTGTTGAGTTTTTATCTCCTATGATTTCTCAATCTCTATAATGCTATAGCATGTAAGATGTACGATATTGAAGGTTATCTTTTTAGCAATGTCATCCACATGAAAACTTAAAGTTAATTATTCTTTTTGCTTTGTTTGTTTTTATCTGTTTTTTATAACATGCGTACCCGTACCAATTTAAACATCTCTTTTCTTAGATGGAGGCCAAAGTAAAGGGGACACTAAATTACCACGGAAATCTCAGTGACTTCCCAACAAGCAAAGGAGATGGGACACTCAGCTGGCTGATGGAACCTACCTGATGGGAAAGTACTCATGTAGTCATAGGGCTGCTGTTCTGTCGATGTTTACATTCTCTCGTCCCAAGCACTGTGGTGAGGAGGAAAAGGAAAAGAAAACATTACTTGAGTAAAGCTAGGTGCAGGAGGAGGAAACACTTTCTTGCAAAGTTAGTGACCTTTGGTCTCTTCTAAAGAAAGACAAAGTTACCATGTTAACTGACTTGAAAGAGACTCAGTTGTCAAACCCACAGAAGTACAAAAATTTCATTTTTCCCCGTGGAGGAAGAAAGAAATTGAGGATTTGGGTAAACTCCATCCATCCTGGGGGTTGGATCTGAACACTTGTAGACACCATTGCATACTAAAAGTCAACATATCGGAATTAGGCCAGTTTGTCAGGAGTAATGATCATGTCTATTTGAGTGGACTATGCAGCAAATTTGCCACAGAAGGAATTAATGACACTATGTCTGATATAGACAATAGCTGAGTAAATATTACCCTCAGAATTCCTGAACAGACTTGAATCTTCTCCAGTGTGTAGCAACTCCCCCATGAAAATCAGTGGACTAAAGATGCTTCAGGAAAGTTATTTTAGCACAGTGATATATATTCTTATTAAATCATGGAGATTTTTAAAAGTCAAGAAATTGAGCCTGTTGCTCTTAACAGACGAAACTTAGATATCCCCTTTTTGTAAAAGGGTCAATTTCATCTTCCATTCAGAAGCAGGTACTTAACTCTCTTCTTCAGGTGATTTGTGCATCTGGTATGGACTGGTTAATTCTTATTTCCATTCTTGATGTTAAAATGTGACTCTGTTCGCATTTTTCTCTTGAGAAATGGGGATCCTTAACGTAGGGCTGAGACTTTGGTGTCTTAGCCCTTGCAGGCCTACCACTATGATTTGTAAATTTCCCCCAACTTCACCTCACTTCACAACTTCTTCTGTTCTTTTATCTAGTGGTACTTCAGGTGACTGTTAAATATTGATATAAACAGGTATAAGTGTGTACTACTACATATGTTTCTTCATTTGTCATTCAAATAGCATATATATATTTTTGGAATTTTTAAGATAGTATTTTAAAGGGAGGAATAACGTTAGAATCATTATGTGGACAAGGGATTATTTTTTATAACAGTCACAGTGTATTTTTACTCCCTATATCCAGTGTACTGAAATAGGTTTGGAGTATTTACTAATACTTACTCAGAATATCAATATGTGAGTAAACCTGCACATAATAAGACTCCTTGGTGATTATGGTTTCCTTATGCAAATAGCATATTCAGCAAAGGATGTTAAAGGAGAAATTTATGGTTCTGTTTGGATACATTTATTTCATTTTTTTATGCCTCATCATCAGTCTAGTATCTCTCTCTCTCTCTCTCAGTTGTTTTCAAACTGTACCCAAAAATGGTGTAAGCTTGGTCCATTTATAATGACAGATTACCCTAAAAAGTAGCATCAGATTGGTAGTAGCAAGATTTCTTGCATGTTTTCATTACAAATCACCCTATACCCTTAAGTTGATTCAAATAAGAGTATTAACCAGGCCCTTTTTTCCTTTTATAAGCAAAAGTCCCAAATAGCCTATAGGACTATGAATAAATTACCACAGATGTATTCAGATCTGTAAACCTATATTTTGACTTCAAAGTCACATTGGCTTGCTTCATAGAAAAAAGTTAATAAATAACTAAAAACTTTAGTTCCAAGAACTTGTTACAGTAAGGGGAAAGGATTATTTCAAGGGGATCATTGATATAATTAGTTGCCTCTGGGAATTTAATTTACCAGTAAAACAAATAAGAATGTTGTATCAACCCTGGTAGTTGTTTTGGAAGGATATTGGGATGTTGCAGAGAGATTTGACTTGAATTGGGTATGTTTGATTCGAATTTGTTTGGTTTTTTAATTAGGGAAGATTACCCAATTCTTGAGTAACCAGTGTAGCATACTTCTTGTTTTTGTCTAATTTGGGGGGGCAAAGTCTTTGCTAATACCATGTAGGAGTTTTCCCTTGTGAAGCTAGCCTTTGTTTTACTGCCTATACCAGGAGAGAGGTCAGTACACATTAATCTCTTCCTGCTGATAATTGTGCATGTGTTCATTTGTATGTGTGTGTGTGTGTGTACACATATATTTATTCATATATAAATTCATTACTAGTTTAAGGAATAATCACTTTAATTTCTTAAATCCATCAATTCTGAATCATGCTATGTGAAGATCCCTGATGAGTCTGTCATCATTGGAGAAGAACAGGATTATCCATTCTTCCCCCGGTATCATTTTATAACTAGCTGTTAAAAATATCTGAAGGCTCTTGGCTCTCAGAAGTCAATATATATGGAGATTATGTTCTATTCTCTTCAGCCTTGATCCCTTGGGGACTGCTACCAGATCCTCACCTCACTCCCCACCACCACATTTTCACTAACTTACATCCATTTCGATCAAGACTACCCTTTTATTTTGTACAAATGAAACAAACACCCTTGTTTCTCTTAATAGATAAGTATGGTCAAAGAGGTCCTACATGTAAATATAAAACTTTCTTTTCTAGATCATAACATTGAAAATGGTGTTCATACTATATGGTCATCTATCTTTACAGTTTTTCTTACTAAAAAACAAACATATAAATTGGTTATTTTTTAGCACAGAGACTTGTGACTCATATGGTATTTTTGCACTTAAAAGTCAAACTACATTATTTTTTCAAATGGTGAGTCGTTGGAAAGGCTATAGAGCCGTGTGTATTTCTGAAGAGCATTCGCAGCATCTCAGAGCAAACGTAAGCCTCACACTTACTTCCCCCTGGGCGGCATTCTCCATTCAGGAAAATGAAGCTGTTTTCAATTGTCTCGTATTTTAAATTGCCTTCCCTGATGTATAAGCTGTTACTGTACATACAAGCTAATCCTCAGTATTCACAAGCAATAATGGTCAGCAGGGTTGTCTTCCAAGATAGCAGTGCTGAGCCCCAGTTGGAGACTGTTTGGGAGCAAAGTGTCAAGCTCATTCAGAGCCTCCAAAATCAATGCAAGCAATAATTCCATTATACGTTGACTATAACTCTCCTATGCTTCTGAGATCAGAGGGTACCAAAAATCAAGGTTTGAAAACAGCGTGAGGAAAAACGTTTTGGGAGAAGTAAGGTTAATCTGAAGTCACAAAGTCCTGATAGTCTGAGGAAATCAGGATTGTATTGATACATGCTTTCATGCCTACCACCCCTTTGATGGATGTTGTTAGCCCAAATAACATTTTTAAAAATATCATGGAAGTTGAATAGGGTTATTTGTATCACCAAGGTAGAAGGAAGAACGGGGCACGTACATGTTTGAATACTGTGGGTTTGACACCTGTCTGAAAACAACTTATTGGAAAAGATTTTTAACCCAGGATTTTTTTTTTTCCCAAAGCAGATCTAAATTGTTTACTACCCAGGGTTGGAAAGGGCAGACACCTCTAGTCTTTCTCCTCTGGTTGCCCTCTACCACCCCTTTCCACCTCTACTTGGTTCAAGACATTTTCTGAAATGGAAATTCTACTGTTTTTCAAACTGCCATTGAATATGAGAACTCTGTCCCTTGGGATCATCTCTTAGAACTCCAGTTATCTATCAGATTTGCTGCTACATTTGTAAAATGAACTTTGCCTGTATTGGTCGACTTTAACCTAATTTACAGTTCTTTATTTTTAGAAGGTCTTGTCATATAATTGGACGCACGTATAGAATTAGGATACTTTATTTTAGGAGTGTACCATAAAAGCACACTGGTCCCTGTATTCTTTGTATCATCATTTAGGTTTTGAATTTGTGTTTGCTTGTTTTGTTCGTTGGTTTTTGTTTTAAATTAGTAATAGAAGAGTGAGAAAAATCTGTAATCAAGCCAAACTGAAGAACTTTCCCTGTGCTTCAGACTGTAGTTTCTGCTGACCTTATGTTCTCAGAAGGGGCACTTTTACTTTCTATTGTGCATGTATGATTGTTTTTTGTTTTGTTTTTTCTTTGGGGGGGCTTTTGTTTTTGTAATAATGAAGCAGAAGAAAAATGCAGTAGTAGGTAAATGACTGATTACAAACATGTTATGCAATTTTATTTGATAAAATTTGTGGGGGAAAGTTTAACTCTGTAAATCATTTCTTAGCTCTGGTAAAATGCTTATATTGCTCCTCTAAAACAAGCTCAATTCAGGCCTTTGTCTTTGTTAAGTGCCTTTATTTTCTTTGTTTTTTCCCCTCTTTTGACACTGTTCTCTGATATCCTAAAGTACAGGCTAATAAGTCAGGGGATTCAGGAGGACGAGTCTCGAACTTGCCAACGTCATGTCATGCTGTGCTAGTCTTCCTTTTCTTGAGATGTATATGGATGTGTGTGTAAGATGCAGACATACATATATATGTGTATATATATGTCGACACGTGTAATATAGAGATAAAACGGAGCTGCTGTACCATTGCGTCCTTTTTGAACACTCCCCTCGGTGTTTGCAAGACTTCTGCCCTCTTTATTCCACTACTTTTAGTCGATTCTAATGGGCGGGAAATTGTTTTTTCACAAGATGCTATCTTCCCCCTTTAAATATCTGTTTGTAGAAGTTAACAAAAAAAAAATATATATATATATATACATATATATGTATTAAATAAGTCAGTTATTACAAGTAAAATAAATTTAGTGGACTCGTTGACTATTCCTGGAGGCAGCCCACTGCTCTGTGCTCTTCACATGGCATGAGTAATATTGGAGAAAGCATTGGAATAACAAGAGTCTTTTGTGGGTCAAGTCAATGAGGTGTGCTAGGGCAGGCAGGAAGATATGGAAGAGCTAGAGGTAATTAGAATCATGGTATTGTATCTGAATACGTTTGCAAGGAAGGTCGCAACTTTGTCAACATTACAAATGCATCATATTTTCTTCTGGGAAATGATTTTTGAAGAATTCATATAGCTGCATATCTGTCAGAAAGTTAATAGAAGTAGAAAGACTTCAGATACTGAGGAAAACACTCATGTAACCCATAGCATTCTTGAGAGAACTTCAGTTTTGTTTTCATTTGCCAGGTAATTACATTTGGCTTAATCTGTTTTTATGGTTATTTAGATTCCTCCTTGAGCAAAATAACATAATTTTTGGTTTTTTGTGGGAAACAGTTGTGACATGTTAAAGGAGTCTTAAGTTGAATCAATCCTCAAGACCCAGTTCAAATATCTAATAAGTGCCCCCCTCTTAAATACATTTTAATTGGAAAGAGAGACTGGTGGCTAAAAGGAAAACAGAGGCTCCTGGTAGTGTTACCTGATAGCAAAACTGCTGTCAGGCAGCCGCTGCTCAGTCGTGTTACTCTTGGGTTACTATGTTTAGGGGGAATATCATTGAACCTTCGTGCCTCAGATTACCCATTAGAATATTGGGTATAATAATATTCACCTACCTCCCAGGGATATCAGAGACTTTACTATTTCAAAAATAATTTGAGTTTTTCTAAAATGTTCTATATAATTTTTAAAAAGTATTATCATCTTCCTGCAAAGGCTAAAAAATGGGTATAAAAGCACCATATGATTTTAAAATTTAAAAAAAATCACTGGAATTCTAATTTAGATACATATTTGTTATTTAAACATTATATTTGTGGTGGAGTAAAATGGTTACTTTCAGGTTAATAAGTGGGGAGGGGGGAATAACACTAAGCTTCTTAATTATGCATAGATTTTATTTTAGCCTTTTATGGTGTTATTACGTGTGTCATTTTTCCCAAGGTTGCGGAGTTGAGGCTAGGTAAAGTTTGGATGACTGGTTGTTGGGGTTGATAAATGATCTTGAAAGTTTTATCTGCCTCGCTTTTCCATCTTCTCAATCTGATTGTCTTACAGTGGTTGTTTGGTAATGGATAATTATGCTCTTAACTTTCTAAAAATGAACGGGAGTCTCCTCATTCTTGTGAATCAGACATTGTGTACTATTTCTGTAACTATAGGTTTGTCCAGCTTTGAACTGAGGGGTAAGCACGACACACAGTCAGCTGGGTACACTTTTAGTCAGTCTACCTTTGTAATTTATGCTTCTTCTACCCATGAAAGAGTTGGAGCCATCAACTGCTCAGGTTGTAGGAAAATGGGAGAGGGGAGGCAGAACTCACTTTCTAGCTGGGTCAGGGGCGAAGAGGGTGGGATAGAAGGAAACATGTTTTGCCCAACTCCTAGGAGGAAATGAAGATCATTTTATCCCCCCTTCTATCCCAGCGTATTAGGTACTAATTCATAGAATTTTCCTTTTATCATTTAAAACAACAACAGGAAAAAATAGATGCTGCGTTTTTAGTTAGGGCTAAATGCTGAGCAACAATTGTTAGGGGTCGTGCGTAGATCTGAATTGTAGCACATATTCAGGATCAGAAAAGAAAGTGTAAGGGGATGAGGAATGAACTAACTATCCAGCTCAATGGAGTCAGGAGAAAGCACCAGGCCCAAGCAGACCAAGCACTGGGTTAATTCCCAAAATTGGTCAAGGCCCCTTGAATCTCTAGTGATAGGACGTTTTTTCCTTAAAAATCACTTTTTGATTTTTTTATTGCTTTTTCCAGATAAGGCCTTAGTTAGTAGCCTCAAAGTATCAACTATGCAGATAAATATACCCTTTATTTTCCACATTTTTCCTCTTTTTCCCTTCTTTAAATAACAGCTGTTAAAACTTCTACCCAAAGATACAAGATATAAGGGTTTTGTTGAATGTGTGTTTTTGTTCCTCTAGGGAAAATTAACAGAAGCATAAAATAGAGATATTTTATGTGTTCTTCTATCCTAAAATGTGAACTTTATATTGAAAAACTAAGTACAGATCCTTTCACTGGTGCAAAACAATAGTTACAATCATGGAATATCTTTGGGTTGTTAAGATAAATCATCCCAGTGTTCAATTCTGAGAAAGTTTTAGATGTGTGGCACAGTGTTCAGGTTTGTAGAGCTGAACAGATGGTCAGATTTTAATTAAAAATAGCTTTGAATATTAATGTTGAATTCTTTCTTCATTTCCTTTCGTCTTCATTCTTCGTTTCCTCCAGTCAGAGCTCTTAAATGAACCCTTTCATCAACCAGTTGCTACACTGGAATATCAGTTGCATGTTGTTAAGAGTCTGGGGGGAAGGAATAAACTGGTCAGTCACCTCCTTTTCTCAGTCCCTTTGGCCATCCTGTGTCCCCATTGAATTCAAAAGTAAAGCCTATAGGCGTGTTCCAGGAGACCAGTCCATCCAAGCACAGACTCAACACGGGGACTCAGAGTATTTTTAGCAGACTGCCTTTGAATGACTTGATATTACTTTTTTCTCAAATACTCCCTAAGTATCATTTCCTTGAAAGTAACTGTTTGTGATCTTTAATTTCCTCAGACTATAGTACTTCTACTTCTCAGTCTTTCTTACATATTTTCAGTTCATAGTGGGTTAGTACTTAAATTTCTGATTCTTTTCCAAACTGTTATCCAAACAGGTCAAGAATACTTTAGAAATCTCTATAATTAAGGGGGTCTATATGTCCAGGATTTAGAATTATCCCTAGTGACCAGAATTTTTTTCTCTTCTCCTTTGTAGTAAACAATAGGTTTCTCTATAATGTGGTAATAGCCACATTTCATGGATTCATTTCTCTGGATACTTTTCAAAATTCTTCAAAAGAGTATGCAGGCCTTAGTTAGGGACTCGTAGTTCTCATACTCCTCTGCCTTGCTTATTTTCATACTTCCCTGGAGTAAACCTACTTTGCAAAGGTTTGAGTCAAATAGGCCATATGAATCCTTAGTACCAATTTTATGTTTCTCAGAAACTCTACATTATTTGCTCCCATTTTCCTAATAATAATATAATTCTATTTTACCTTAAATCTAGTTTAAAAATACTTTGTAATGGAGCACTAATGGAGACCTAATTAAATTCAAACAGGAGGACCATTACCCGAGATAACGTGGAAATACTTCTGTTTTGGAACTCAACAGCTCCATCTAGCCTCTAAGCACATTTAGGAGCTAGTAACCAAGGCCAGCCCGTTGGCATCTCTTCCTGTGTGACAACCTGCCCTTAATTTGTCAGATCTGAGCTATCTTGTATTTTCTATTCTTGCAGCCATAAACTTTCATTTTTTGTTTATCTCTGCTGCTTGCGGGGGTAGTGTTCTCTGTGCCAGCACACTGGGTTTTCTTTCCCGTACCTGCAAAATGACCAAGGATTACCCCAATTTTGGCTAGAGGCATTAAAAGAGAAAGAAGTTATTCTCAGTTAACAAAGGTATTACTGTTTTTAGATAGTTAATTGGAAAGTTGGCCAACTTTGGCCCACTTTTTAAATCCTGGCTATGCCTACATAATTAATTACATATACCTTCTGAGACTTTCAGATAAACAAAGGTCCCTTCCACCAGTAGAGGTAGGTTCCAACCTACAAATGATTTCCTCTGATCCACGGCCAGCCTCCAGAGAAAGGATTCCAGCTTTGTAATGTCCTTTGTTGGCTGTCATTGAAAAATTATATTATAGAAAGTATCAAAATTACAAATTGTTCTTTGAACGAGTATGTAAATCTGAAGCTTGCCATTGTGTTTTGCTTGCTATACATTGTCAAGCTTAAAAGAAGAGGAAAAGAAATCTCTGGCTGGTGAAAATTTTGTGCCCCAAATAATGTGTTAATCAAAGTCTACCAAGGTAACTAAGTGATGAGTGTTTTCTCTCCTTTATTACAAGCAAGAAAGTTTATTTGCAGTTGTAAAAATTATTGTGGGACTTCAGACCTATTTGCTATAACTGATTGGAAATAAGGATTCTGATTTTTAGTCTGGCTAAGCACATATTTCCAACCTATACAGTATAAATTTGATAAGGGAAAGACTTTTGTTTGGTAACAGAAGGAAAAACAGGGCTTATTTATACAGTGAATGTTCACTCTACAGAGGAACTTCCCTCCAGTTACACATCTTCCTCTTACTTTAGCCACCTCCACGCTCAATAGAGATGCCAGCATGTTTCACAACCGATCTTGACAGAAGGAGCCTGAATAATTGCTGCTCCTCTGGGTGAAAGCACTGGTTACTGTATTGCATTTGTTCATAGGGAGGTGCATTTTTGCTAACTTGAAGGGATATGCTGTATTTTAAATAAGTGTGTGACTTAATATTTGGGGTTGTTTTTTTTTCTTCCTTTAAAACTGGACCTGAACACAGCTTTGAGTTGATATTTGTAATAATCTCAGGACCTGAAAGATTGTAGCATTTAGTGTGTCTTAAAAATTATGTACTGTACCAGCCATGGATTTTTGTAAATATACCTGTCTCCCTTTTTTGTATTATTTTAGTAAAAAAAAAATAATAATAATAAATTTAAATAAAAGGGGGGTGATGACTTGTGGATGTGTGTGGGTACGTGTGTGTGTTTGTATAAGGCTCTTTGGGGACGAACTGGTGCTTGTTTAATTTCCGGCTCTAAACAGAGCGGGAATATGGACAAACTGCTGCTGCTGAACCCTGCACTGAGCCTGGGTATTTCCAGTTTGTCTTTCCCAGTGGTTTATCAAATAGGAACTACCAGGAAACGACTAAGAAGTTAAATACTTCTACCCACTGCCATCTTGCCTTTGCATTCTGAGTTCTGCACACCCTTTGAAATGTAATGGTAATGCTCTCCAAACTATGGGTGGTTTGCTGGTCTCTAATTTTTAGAGAGCTCTTATCACTATTTTCTAAGAAGAAGGACAGGTAAATTTTTTAACCAAAAAAAAAAAATAAATAAAAATCACACATTTCATAAAACGCTGATGAATTCTGGATCTGTGAGAGGGCTTAAACATTCCTAAATGTGGATCTGTGAATTTAGTAAAACCCCATGGATATACTCCTTCAGTGCAGGGCATTTCTTTTCTTTTCGTTCTTTTCTCTCCTTTTCTTTTGCAACAGCCTTGCTCATATTCCAGGTGTAGCTAGCAAACCCCTGTTTTGAAGCAGGAGCCTTATTTGATTTAATGTAGATGTTTCCTGTCTATCCTTTGTGACAGGGCCTTTTACATGATTGTTTTTTCTTTTTGTACGTGTTACGTGTCGTTGTATTAAATAAAGAGGAATGTACATATTATTCTCGTGTCTGTTGTATTATTGGGCTAAGTTGGATTTTACTGTCTCGTTCTTTCAGTAGCAGTTAAACATCTGTTGTCTGTATCGCCCTGCGCTAGGCACTATGGGATGCAGAAGTCAAGGGCACGGCCCCCACCCTCAATATATTGAGAGTTTGCAATCATATGACAAGTTAAAAGATAACAATTCAAAATTTGCCACAAAGGTGTGCTCCATTGCCACCTGACATTTTGTCAGAGCAGGGGAGAAACTAGACCAGAGCGATCTGGGAAGACTTTGTCAGGTGGATGGCAACTGAACAGGGCCTCCAAGGAGGAGTGGGATTTGGCCAGGAAGAAGGGAAAGGGAATGTCCCGAGTGACCCTGAAGAAGCAGGAAGTAGAGCAGGCTGGTGTGAGGTGTGTGCCTTGGGATGAGTAGAAGCAGCCAGACAGTGGACGTCCTGGAATGCGGGCTCACTATGTTCTCCCTGTGGGTTAGGGTGTGTGTGTGTGTGTTTTCCAGGATGCCACCAGGATCAGTGCTTGAAACGTAGATACGGCAATTATCTGCAAAACGGATCATCTCTTAAAGCTTTACTTGAAGAGTAAAGCTTTTTTCCTAGAAGCCTAGGAAAAGTATAAGTATATGCAGAAAAGAACATATGTGCGAAAATACAGAGTGGTGCTATGAGTGCTTTCTATTTTTCTTTTCACATAAGTGTATTTTCAGTGCGTTGTCATTAAGATGAAGAATTTTTAAAAGGCATGGTCCTCATGCATCAGGGAGGAGGGTAGGCTACAAGGCTTTTACTAAAAAACTGACAATATTTAAGGACAGTTTTGTGAAAGTGTGTTCTTGGGAGTAGTAGCCCCTCAAGAAACCTGTGGTGAAATAATGTGACTATACTTAACTATGTTGTCGCCATCTTGTAAATGTTAGTTAACATCTTAAAGGTGCCATTGTTAAGATTTTTTTTAAACCCCTTAACTTCCCCCTTATTAGACCATGGAATTTTTTTTTTCATGTAACTCCAATTAGCATTAAATTATATAAGGCATGTAAAACACTTAGCACAATGACACATAAGCACTAGGCAAATATTAGCTTTTATTATCCTTCATGCCAGTTCTTTACTTTTTTTTTAACGTTTTCAAGAAAAACCATGGTCCAAGGAGTTAAGGATTTCAGAAAAACCAAGGGATAAATACCAGTCTCTTGGTTTAGAGAGCCAAGAAGCAAGCCGCTAGAGAAATGCAGCCAATTCTATAAGAGTTGAATTGAGGGGTCAGGTATCCAAAAGGTGAGGTGGTTCAAGAGAGTATAGAAAAAAATATGAAGTAGAAAGTATGTTTTACACTTGTCTGCATATGCAAGAAATCATCTCAGACCTGAGCTTTGACACAGGGAAGTGTCTGTGGCTGGTTATGAAAAGGGTGCATGGACCAGCAGCTACAGATGGAGAGTGAAGGCAAAGTTAGATTGGTGGTGGAGCTACTTTGCTGTTGCAAATTTATTCTTGGGAAAATGGACTTCGTACAAAGGTTTCTGTACAAGGATATTTGTCTCAATGTTGCTCATAAAAGTTTGAAATAGGCTAATGCCATGTTAGAGGGGATTGGTTAAGTAAATAAAAGTAATAATAAATTTTTAAATAAGATATGACCAAGATGTGCATGTATTAAATGAAAGAGCAGTGATAAATGTAAAACGCACCTAGGCACAGAAAAATACATAGGACATACATTCCGAAATACAAAGAGTGGCGGTAGGCATGCTTTTTCCTTATCCTTTTACTTAAATGTATTTTCCGTTGAACGTGGATAACATGAGTAAGTTTTTTTGGTTATTGGTTTTGTTTGAAAGAAACAAGTCAGTGGACTTGGTTGAAGAAAGGGAGAAAGAAATGGTAAGGAAACTCTTGTCTCATCACTGAGAGAAGGGAAAAGAAAATTTATTCCACTCAGACCCTACTAGATCCCTAAATTGGATCTGGCTTAGAGGAAAACACTAGGAAGCACATGATTTAAAATAAAGCGTTTTTGGGGAAAAGATTATTCTTGTACTTGGTTAAAAAAAAAAAAAGTACCCAGTTACCAAGTACATGGGGGAGACTGAGTGGAAAGCATCTCCTTCCTACCCATGGTCCTCATTTTCTTTCCCCAGAGCAACCACTGCTACCAGTTTCTCCAGTTATAAGTATAAATATGTATCTGATTTTTAAACAAATCAAGCATACTTATCTGCTGTACTGTACCTAGCATTTTCCCAAATTATCTTGGAGATTATTCCACATCAATACATAGAGGGCTGTCTGTTTCTTTCTCTCTGACAGCTCATCATATTCCATAGTTACAGTATCACGACGATTTATTGTATCCGTTCTTTATTGATGGGCATTTAGATTACTATCACAGGTCAAACTGTAATATCCTGTCTATATTTATAGTCTGTGTGTGCATATCAAACGGACAATCAGAAGTTCATTTTGGCACGGATAATAATGACCTAACACTAGATCCGAGAGTCTGTCTAGAATCTGACATTCCTACATATCACGATAAGCTTCGAAAAATGCATGAGAAAATAAATCTTTTATGAAAGAGTTTTGAAAATTGGAAATAAAAGCAGAAGAGCTGATTTCGGGTACACCAAGGGTTGAGTTACGTTGCAAATGAGATCGTGAGCTTTTCAAAGGACAGAGACAACCCCTTCCGATACAGGTAGACCTTGGTATGTCATGTGTCCTTACCTCAAAAACGATCGCGTTTTCTCAGTATGTGCCTTGGCATAGCTTGTTTTTTCTGTGTCTGTATATTTACCTCTTCCCTCTGTCCCTGTGTGTGTCCCTTCATTATTTTCCCCAGTCTTTTTTCTAGTAGGGTGACATAGCATGAATTAGAATGAGCTGACATTAGACAGACTTCGGTTCCCAAGACCTCACTAGGAAACTGTGGCATTTTCGACAAGAAGCTTAGCCCCCGACAGTCTGTGTCCTAATTTCTGCAGTGATAATACCCAGTGGCGGGGTTTGTTGTTGAATTAGACACAAGGTATGGAAAGCACCTAGCAAAGTGCCTAGCACATAAAAGCTGATAAATAGTGGCTACTATTACTCTGTCTTATTTCTACCTTTTTTCTTCTTAAATTCATGCTTCCTCTTGTTTTCCTAATTTCCCAAAATATGTAAGTGAAGCCACAGTGTTTAAAAAAAAAATCGTTCAATATTTAAAAGGACAGGCATGGATAAATATCAGTTAAAATTTTTTCATCGCAGGTATCAAACCCCTGGCTTAACAAGTGAAAGGAAACTGCTCTAAAAATGCAAAGCAATGCATTAATCATGCTCGTCAATTCCTAGTACATGGTCATCATCACTCAGTACAAGCACTCATTCCCTCATTTTATTATAAATTAGCTTTCTCCTTCCTTAGTCCCCACTTCCCTCTGTCCCATAAGCACCCACTCGTTTTTTGATGTGCCCCTTGTTATGCGTGCACCCCTCTAAAGTAGTGTTATTTTGTGTGTATGCAATTTAAATGTATACACATGGTCCTGTGCTCTAAATCTTGCAGTTTCCTACCTTTTTGCACTTTTCTTGGATTTATCCGAGTTGCTATTTGTACATCTTGTGTGTTGCTTCTTATCGCTGCGTAGTATTCCCTTGTGAATCCTTCACATCTTAATACATACATACATCCGTCCCCCTGGAGGTAGCAGCCTGGGTTCTAGCCTCCAATTCCTTAGAACCGCAAGACGGGCTGTAGTCCTCTGTGAATTATCTGCTCATCTCTGCTCATTATTCAGTTCCTTTTACATGTTTTTGTTAGAGATCATAATCGCCTCAGTTTTAGATGTGTCAGATATTTTAATCTGTTTACCTGTCTTTTAACTGTCTATGGCATCCTTGGTTGAACAGAAAACCTTTTGTAGTGGTCAAATCTATCTACTTTTTGCCTACATTTGTGTCTTGAAGGGTTTGTTATATTTCCCTACCCCTAGGTCACAAAGATATCCTTCTACAGTTTCTTTTATTAGTTTTATCGTTTTACCTTTCACTTTTTCATTTATGATCCAGCTGTTGTGCACCTTTGTATGTTGTGTGAAATCAATACTTCTCCCATTAAGTTTTGGTACCATTTTTATCACATGTCAAGTTTTCGTATGTGCAAGGGTCTATTTCTGAGCTTTATTCTGTTCCATTGTTTTTGTATTTACTTCTGGCCAGTATCATACTGTTTTTCATTACTGTAGACTTACAGTATGCCTTAATACAGTAGTCCCTTCTTATCTACGGGTTTGCTTTCTGTGTTTTTAGTTACTCACAGTCAATCACAGTCCAAAAATATTAAATGGAAAATTCCAGAAATAAACAATTCACAAACTTAAATCGCTTACCATTCTGGGTAGCGTTACGAAATCTCACGCTGTCCTGCTCAATCCCACCCAGGGATGTGAACCATCCTTTTGTTCCGCACCTCCATTGTATATAAACTCCCTGCCCATTCGTCACTTAGTAGTCGTCTCAGTTGTCAGATCCACTGTCAAGGTATGGCAGTGCTTCTGTTCAAGTCACCCTTATTTTACCTGATAATGGTCCCAAAGTGCAAGAGTAGTGATGCTGGCAATTCGGGTATGGCGAGGAGAAGCAGGAAGGTGCTTTAAGTGAAAAGGCATGTATGTAGAGGGAAAAAAACAGGATATACAGGGTGTGGTACTACCCAAGATTTCAGGCATCCACTGGGGATCTTGGAACATATCCCCTACAGATAAGGGAGAACTACTGTATCTGGTAAGGTGAATCTCCCTCTTTGCTCCTCTAGGTTGACTCTGCTAATTTTGCATTTTTATCCCCTTTATAAATTTTAGAAGAAAATCTTCAAATCTATTAAAAAGTCCAGCTAAAATATTTAGTGGGATTGAATTTAATTTATGGAGTAGTATAGGAAGAATAGAATTTTACTCTGTTAAATTACCTCACTCGTATATTCAAATCCTCTTATGTCTTCTAATACAGCTTTTATAAATGGTATGTCATTTTCTGTTGTATTTTCTCATGTTTTTTGCTGGCATCAAGGAATGCTATTGATTTTTGAAAGCTGAGTTTGTATCCAAGTATTGTGCTAAATGCTCTTATTCTAATAACTCATCTGATTATTTTATTAGTGTTTCTACGGAAATGTTCATATAAGCTACAAATAATGACAGTTTTATCTCTCCCAATTCTTTTACATTTTATGTCTTGTCTCATCTTGGAGCATTAGACTGGTCCTTTAATACTATGTTTGACAGTAGTGTTGAAAGTGGCATCTTTATTTTAATGGGAAAAGATCTAAATTTTCTCCATTCAGTATGGTGTTTATTCTAGATTTTTGGTATATAATTTTTATGAAGTTAAGAGAATTTTCTATTCCTAATTTTCTGGGAATGTTGATCATAAGTATGAGTTGAATTCAAGTACTTTACTGTAACACCCATATATGATTAACACTTGTGGAAAATTTCTTAGAAATGTATTCATAACACGTTATTTTTATTCTTATAATCTCTGCTGTATCTGTATTTTCCTATTTTTATTCTATTTTTTTTTACATGCATCTTCTCCCTTTTTCTTATTCAGTCTTGCCAGAGGTTTGTTCTTATTAATTTTTCAAGGAACCATGAATTCTGTTGGGTGCAAATGTGTTCATTACGGTTGTATATTTTTTATTTATTTTTTTAACCAATATATAATGTCCCTCCTTTTTCTTTATAATGTTTTTGCCCTAATATTAAATTTGATATCCCAGCTATTTATATCCTGAATAATATTCCATTGTATGAATACGTCACATTTTTATTTACCCATTTATCAGCTGATAGACACTTGGGCTGTTTCCACTTTTTGTTTGTTTCCACTTTTTTAATATTATGAATAATGCTGCTATGAACATCTGTGTACAAGTTTTTGTGTGGACGTATGTTTTCAATTCTCTTGGGTGTATACCTAGGATTGGAATTGCTGGATCTACATGGTAACTCTGTTTAATATTTTGAGGAACCACCAAACTTTCCCACAGTAGCTGAACCATTTTATTCCCACCAGCAATGTATAATTATTTAAATTTCTCACATCCTGACCAGCACTTGTTATTTTACATTTTTTTTAATTACAGTTGTCATGATAGGTATAAAGTGATATTTCGTTCCTTTTGATTTGCATTTCCTGAATGACTAATGGTGTTATCTTTTCATGTGCTTGTTAATACTTAGTATATTAAGTATAATTTACTTATATTAGTATATTAAATATAAGAGTACTTCTTTCAGTAGAGTTTTCAAAGAGCCTCTGTGCTGTACTTTCTAAGGTCTTGTACGTCTGAATGTATCATCTTTGATTCTTCACATTTAAATAATAGTTTATCTGGACATAATATTCTAAGTTATTTTCCTTCATCACTTACAAAATATAACGTCATTGCTTTTTGTCTTCAGTGTTTCTGTTAGGAAGACTAATGTCAATCTAAGTCTTATTCTTTTGTGAACTATCTGCCCCTTCTCTCTAGAAGCTGTTAGAATTTTGTGTTTGTCTATAATGTTCTTAAATTTCACTGTAATGTATCAAAGTTTGTTATTTTCTGTATTTTATTTGGTGCTCCATGAGACCTTTGTAGTGGAGTCCAAATATTATCTTTAATATTTGAAATTCCTTACTTACGATTTCTTTAAATATTCTCTTCCCTAAACCCATTTTCTTTTTCTGGGACTCATACAGATACTGACATTAGTAGAAGTAGTAGTAGTAATTTCATAATGTTCATATTTTCCATCTCTTTCCAGTAACTTCTGGAAGAATTCCTTGAGCTGACCTAGATCTTTATTCATTTCTCAGCTATGTAGCCATTCTTGTTTTTATCCAATTTATTGGTTTTGTTCAACTATTACATATTTCATACCAGTGTTTTCATTTGGTTCTGTATAACTGCTTGTTCCTTATTATCGTCTCAACTCTGTGAGGATCTTTTTTGTGCTTATTGTAAGTTCTTGATCTGTCTTCTCCCATTCTGCTTTGTCTAGTACAGTTTGTTCCATTTATTGTCTCTTTTGTTGTGATTGTACTCCTCAAATATTTGATTATTTTTACCTGTGAGCTTGTTTTCTCCTGAGTTTATCAGCTTTCTTAGCTGGTGACAGGTGTACGAAGAGGAGAGGCCAACCAAGGTCAGGGCCCTAGAGCATGTGCTTTAAGAAGTGGGTGGGGAGAATCAGCGGGCATTTCCCACAGCAGTCCCCAGGCACCAGAGGCAGACCTTGAACCAAACTCTGGGTCCAGTCCTGCTGTTTGTTTTCTACTGATTTGCTCCCAGTGGCTTATTTCTCTGTGTGTTTGGTGACATTTTATTATGTATCCCTGCAGTTTGGAACTTGAGCTCTGAGCTTTCTGTGAGGCCTGGATTTAAAGTGTATTCCTCTAAAGAGTATTTGAGTTTACTTCTTCCATACTCTTAGGAACCACTTCAAATTCAGGGTTCAGCTTAAGGATTCGGGGGTTACAGAGATAGGATGAAGTTCAGCCACAAATGCATGTGACTTAAGAATTCCTGTGGAAGGTTCCCCACCTGCCACCCCACCCTGAGCTGAGTTTGAGTCAGAAAAGTCTCTTTTTGGTGAGGCCAGGGATTTTTTTTTTCCCCTCTTCCCAGCAATGAGGTCAATCATTGGGAGTTCCATCATTTTGCAAGAGCTTATGATCTGACCTCTCGCCATGCTAGTCTGAGGCTTTCTTTCCTTATGACTTCCTAAGGCAAATTAAAATCCAGACTCAAGGCCACTGGGGATCAGCAGATATCCTCAAAGCAAATGCTGCTTTCTATGCTTTCTTACCCATTCCTCCTCCCTACTGACCTCTGGTTATTCTGGCTTCCTTTACTTTACAGCTCAGTCATGCTTTGAAAAAGTTTTTCTGTGTGTTTGTTAAAATTTCACCCAATAGTGTAAGGGGTTTTATATATTGAGAGAGATTTCCCTGTGCATCTAATCTTCCATAATGTCAAAAACAAAAGTCCTACATATGTTTTGCATAAAAATAGTTACGTCTATATATAAACATATAAGCATTAATGTAATTAATATAAAACTATAATTGATAATATACGAGTATTTAATAGTTCTATATTAACTGTATATTCACACTGTCCAGTTTGTAAGTCAGACTGTCCCATGTCACCTAGAGTGCATCAGGTGTCCTAATGAAAGAACAGGAATTCCCTAAAGGAAGAGGGGTTGACAATGGTAACTTCATTTACTCAAATGGGACTCTCTCTGTGTCAGTTTCACCAGAAACCCCAAAGGCTGAGAACAAAGCACTAGGTGCCAAGCCCACCCACATTCTAAAGGGAGGAGGAGCTAGATCACCTCTGTGCCACACGCTAAGAGATTGTGAAGCTGGGAAGCCTAGCTCAGTGCTGGGAAGCATTAGCTCAACAGCCACCTCCAGGCTACGTGACAGAATGTAAGAGCGTTGCTTTGGAAGCAGCGGTCAGTGTGCTGGACATTTCCCTCCTCCCCAGCAGGAGAGGTTGGGGGTGCTTCCGCTTCGTGCCAAAGGAGGGGGCACTTCAAGAGGACCGTTCGGGAGCTTGACACCGCCTGTGGAGTTTGAGGGACACAGGGACTGGTGTCTGACTCACTCCTAAAAGGCTAAAGACGAACTGTAGGTGGCCAGCTCCTGGAGAAGACAGAAGAGGAGAAAAGGCTGCATTTGGAATGGCTTGCACTCTCCAAGTTCCTGAGTTCCTGTGGGGCTGATGTGGTTCTCAAGAGAGGGAGCCAGATGTGGTCATTTGAAGAAGGAATGCAACCAAAGGGAACACCTAGAAGGAGGAAATGACCTCAGTGGAGGGGGCGCTGCTGGAAACTAAGGGGCTGGGGCAGGAATCCTAAGTAAGGAGAGAAGGCATGGCCTACAAGGGAATTACAGGTGAGAGATCCCCAGTGACAGAGAAACTCTGGAGAACCCACGAGAAAGCACCTATGAGAAAAGCACTGGAATTGGCTACTCCCAGAGGATGTTAACACCCGTTTACAATTCTAGCAATCAAGACCTTAGCTCTTCTTCCTTCCATGGCTACAACAGGAGAGTGGGCCCAAAACAGCAACTGGCAGGTGGGGAGGAGGTGGTGCGTGAGAAATAGAAATGACACTGACCACGAAACCCACTTTCCCGCAGATTTCCAGGCTGGAGGAAAGGAGAAGTTTTAAATTAACATTTGAAGTTTTGATATGACACTGGCTGAGACTTACTTGTTAATACTTAGAAAAACAGAGACTATTTTTAAAATGATGACGATAACTCTTTAACTTGTTTGTTACCTAAAGGAGACTGGAAAAAGCTATAAATTCCCCCAGGCATAAGAATAAATATTACAGCATGTTTGTAGGGGCACGCATGAGAAAACAGTTGCTTTCTGTTTATACCTCACAAAGCCTAGATCCGCAAAAAGGTTGCATTTGAAAGGGCAGAATTGCAGATCGGGCAGATGGAGAGATTGGCATGTCCTCCAACCCTCACTGCCCGTGTTTCATCCCCTGGCAGCCTCAATTGACAATGGGGACAAGTTTTATTGGATGAAGTTTGGCATTTCAATGTTATCTAGACTGGAAATTTTTAAAACCAAAGAAAAAAGGCTAATTGTCCTGGTATTTCCTGGAGAAGCTGTGTGAACCACCCACGATTTCATGCTGGAGAGAAAGGAGAAGAACCAGGAGGGTCACAAGCAGCCATGGTGAGCGGAATAAATTGCTCTCTGCTTGCATCTAGCAAGTCCAGCGTGCTCGTTAATCGTCACATTTACTTCTGAGTATCATAACGTACTGCAATTTATATGCGACAGGATGTTATCACTAAGATAAATTTGATTAAATGTCAGACCTTTAAAGAGCAAAACTACTATGTAATGGGAAGTAGCCATGGAAATGTATAAGCCACAGAGATTGAGTGATTATCTTGCTGAAACATATTTACAAGAGTGGTCAAACTTCAAAATTAATTACCTATTTTCCTTTTATGAAACAGGCAAGTGTTTCTCATTTGCTGTCCTCTTCTGTGATGACAAGGGGCTATCAGGAGTATGTTGCTGTGTGTCTGTTCATTTCCACGTCCTTCTATGCTATTCTCTGTGTTACAGGGCCTAGAATTACGGAAACTACATTTCCCAATCTCCTTTCCTTCAAGACTCTGGATGTGATTTCCTTCTGCTAGTGTGTTCATGTGAGATTTCACTGGTGGGAGGAAAAATGGCATTTCTTTTTCTCTGGCAGCACCTAGCAAAATGGTAGGCCATGGTAGACATACAGTCCTACCGTACCCTCCCACTGACCTCCTATCGGGCCTCTATTTCAGTACTTTGGGGCAGCTCTGATCAGCAGTGGGGGGTTCCCTGCATTTTTCTGACCTACGTAAACAGCAGCAACCTCCTAACACTCTGAACTGCTGAGTGTTAATGGCAAGTTCCCTGACTCCTGCAGTTCTAATAATGCCATTAGCATCTCAATGCCCTGCACTCAATCCTTTCTGCTTGAAAGGCCTGCAGTGGTTTCTTTCTGACTGAGCCCTGATAGATACAGCTGATATTTTCAAAGAAATAAACATACTTAATGGGTCCCTTTTTAAAAAGTTAAAAGTAATTTCTTAAAGCTGTGAGGCATTAACTGCCTTTTTAAAAGAAACTCATGCTATGAAGAGAGAAATTTGAAAATGGATGTTTAGAAATGTTTATCACTATGTGATTTTGTTGTCCAAAATAATGTGTTAAAAACCAGGATTTTCAAAATAATGAAACAAACTGAATTACATTGTTTTCAATAAACGGTAATAATCTTTTCTTTACTGAGAGAAATTAGGACTTTTTTTACTGTTAATAAATAAAAATATTTTCAAAATATTATTTCACTTGTAAAATATCCTTTTTATTTCCATTTTATGCATGTTTTAAATGTACATACTACATTGATTCAGTAGTACATGTATGTGATTTCAAAATAAATACAAAGATTTATGGCAGAGGCACAAGATTTTTATAGCTATGGATACACACAATCAAAAACGTTTAGAGGGGCTGCCCCGGTGGCTCAGGCGGTTGGAGCTCCGTGCTCCTAACTCCGAAGGCTGCCGGTTGGATTCCCACATGGGCCAGTGGGCTCTCAACCACAGGGTTGCTGGTTCAATTCCTCGAGTCCCACAAGGGACGGTGGGCTCCACCCCCTGCAACCAGCAATGGCAACTGGACCTCGAGCTGAGCTGCCCGCCCCCCAACTAAGACTGAAAGGACAACAACTTGACTTGGAAAAAAGTCCTGGAAGTACACACTGTTCCCCAATAAAGTCCTGTTCCCTTTCCCCAATAAAATCTTAAAAAAAAAAAAAAAGTTTAGAAATAAGTGCTTTAGGACACATCGATAGTATCACAGTTGATGGAAGTGACTCTCTCAGATATACTCATTTTGATTAGTTCTGGCTCTTTCCCACCAAAATTTTCTTCAAATTCCCGCGTGCATGGCCAGGTAGCCAGTCATTACTGTAGTTGTAAAGACTGGACTCTCAGGTCTATTCCCACAGTTTCACTGAGCATAGAAAGCTTGTCCCCAAACAACTCCTTTACCCTCAGAGCTTGAAGGACAAAATAGCTGGGGCCTCACAATGGCTGGGGAACAGAGGTAGGGTCGCTCCACTTACAAGTATAGGCATTGTCCCACCTCAACACTTGCGCACACACACACTAGCTGAAAATGCCCTCACATCGTCTGGGTCTCTGCTCTAATGTCACCTTATCAGTAAGAACCTCCCTGAATACATTATAAAGCAGCAGGTCCCAATCCTCTGCCCCCAGCTTTATTCTTCTACATAGCACTTACCACCCTTTCACAAATGTTATGTTTTACTTGTTTATTTGATTATTGTCTGTCTACCTTTCTAGAATGGAAGCTTCATGAGTATACCAAATTTTGCCCATTCTACTTGCTTTTGTTTTCCTAGCATCTTGAAGAGTGCCTGACTCATAGCAAATAAAATTCATTGAATGATATAATACTTGCTTTCCCAGCTTCCCTTGACCATTATATGGGAACATGGCCCAGGCTATGCTAATTAGAAGTACTTGCCCAGAACATGACTCTGCTGACTTAATCCTCTGACACAAGTAGAAGGAGAGAAGCCAGGTATAGGCAGCTTCGGAGCTGGTGTCCAGCCCCTGTCCAGTGTCACTGTGTCAGCATTGCAAGCTGTCGTGACTGTACCTGGTAGTGTTTTCACCGGACCAGATCTGGGGCAGGATTTGGGGTGAGGTTCTTGGCTTGTAGCTTCCAAGCCCGATCTCTAGCCTTACCAGGAAATTCAGCCAGCATCTTTCTAAGAAAAATGTCTTTTCTGCTATAAAACTTTAAACACAAATTTTTTAAATAGACTTTGGAATTAGATTGCCTGGGGTCAAACAGCAGCTTCATTCACCACTAACCAGTTAGTAATGTTGACTAAACCACGAAACTGCTCTGAGCTTGTTCCCACATTTGGAGGTGGGTAAAATCAAGTACTACCTACAGGATTTTGGTGAAGGTCAAATAAGACATTGCCTGTAAAATACCCTGAGACCTAGCTGCACCCTTGCAACCCTAGGTTATATAAAGCCAACAAAAGTTTGTTTTTGACAAACTGCTGTTTTAAACTGAGTGCTAACATTTAAAAGTTACAGCATTTCATAAAAATGCTAGATTTACTTCTCTTGAAAAATCAGAAGCTCTGGCAACACTGAGACCACACTCCTACTTTGTAACAAGGAGACTGAGCTGAAGAGTCTAGTTTCTTTGGAGGAGGTAGGAACCCACCTGGCCTGATTAACTCTTGTGTTATCTGCCTGGCTTCTGCTGTAGGGTTTTGAGTTTGTAGCCGTGCACTAGGAATATAAAGATTTTCTAAAGCAAAATGTTAAAGTTTGGCTAAATTGTCTCTAAGAATTGTTTCAGACCGATTGGGCTTTTCGATTGCTGCACAGTAATTACAAAACAGTGGAATTATGCCTAAACAATAACCATTTAATGTTTCTTTCAATTGATTGGGTTTACCTGGGCAATTCTCTGCTCCATGTGATGCTGGCTAAGATTGTAATCATCTGGGGTGCTACTGGATTGGGACATTGAAAATGGCTTACTCACATGGCTGGTAATCGGTTCTATGACTGAGGGCTCAGCTGGGGCTGTCTCAGTACTCCTTCATGTGCCTGGGGGTTTTCACAGCATGGTAGCTAGATAAGAAACAGGAAGTGAAAGCTGTCACTTTTAAGGCCTGGCATCCCATAGAAGTCTCAGGATCTCACTGCTGCCACGTTCTGTTGGTCAAAGGTAGTCACAAGGCCAGCTGAGATTCAAAAGGGGAGGTGTGGGTGGGATGGGGAGTATGCTTCATCTCTAGATGTAGGGAGCAACATATATATGTTACAGAGAAGATTGTTCTGGAAGGGGCCGTCTATGGAGACTAGCGGCGACATAGAACTAACATTTTACGATTATCTAATTACTCTGCCTTAGTGTAAGAATGGCTTAGGGTGGAAGAAATGTCTCTTGGTAGTTCAGTAAAAAGGAATTCAGAATTACTTCATATTGCCTCTTACCCCAACTTATCAACAGTTAAGTCACTGAAGACGTACTTCCTGTAAATTATCCCGCTGCCTCAGGGCTGGTGTAAATGTGCTGCATCTTAGAAAGCTGGTTAAACAAATCTGTATTGAGAGGAGAGTAACTGCCAGCATTCTCCCCAACCCCTCCTGCATATTTACCTTTTAAAGTCGGATGCTTGTGAAAATGATAACATGAATGTTTTATGAATGTAACAAGCAGAGTTTCATCCGTTAAGTCGTAGTAGTTTCCTCTTCTGTTGATTCTGGACATACCAGGCTTCCAGCCAAAATATACAAGGTTATTCCAAAGTTGGCCACAGCTAGACGCTGACAGAGACCCCAGAGGAGAGACCTGTGACGGGGGGCATTGCTGAGTCTGAGCAGCTGCATTTTGGGTCACGCGGAAGATGACTGCGCTGAGACACCGGCAATCCAGCTTTCGAAACGTCAAGCCACATAACCAGCCTAGAGCTGGAGCGTTGTTAACCTTGCGATACTGAACACGGGGGCCCAGAGAAGTGTCTGAGCGAGCCTTCCCAAGGAAATCCGAAGCCCAAAGGGTAAGTGGGAATATGAATACAAATGGTTCCATTTCAGGCAGAGGGAATAAATAAAGCGGGTAAGAGCTCAGATACCCGGAACAGAGGGTAAGAGGAAACAGAGCAGTGAGAGGTGACGGTGGAGATGTAAGAAAGGGTCAAGTTAGGCAGAGTTCAGGAGTATGAACTTCATTTTAGGGGCCGTGGGGAGCCACCGATTTTAAACAAGAGTTAAGGTCGCTGGGCTTCAGAGAAGTGACTTGTCCTAGTTGTACAATTACGAATAGAACCGGAAACTAAATTAACTCCTAAATATTTCTAATTAATACCTAATGCATTCAGTACGAATTCCCCCCTGCCCCACGTTCATCACTGAGCCGCCAATTTGAAGGCAACGTAAACGCCACCGGCTCTGCGGAAATGGCTTCAGCGCTTCAACCGGAAACAGAAAAGGACCGCTGCGGACGCCACCTAACGGCGGGCTACGGGCAAACGCAGGCCGGAAAGCCGCAACACCGGAAGGGGCCGACTGTTTCCGGTAAAAACCCGAAGGAGCAGCGGATCGAAGGGCGAGTCTCGGAGATTCCGCCCGTGTACCCAGCGCTCTGGGCTCCGCGACGTCGTGTGCCCTCTTCCGCGCAGGCGCGGAGAATACCACGCAGGCAAACACGTGTGCAAAACCGTGCGCGCGCGCGCTCCCCGCCGGGCGCAGCGATGCTATTTCGAGGGTAAAGCTTTTCGAGCTGTAGCGAAGCTTTTGGTCTCTGAACTACAACTCCCAGCATGCCTCGCCTCTCACGTTGGTACTAGGTGTAGTTTCCCAGGATAGGTTAAGAAATTTAAGTGACAGTGACGTACCAAAGTGAAAAAATTGAATACGGTGTTTGAAGGCGTCGTTCACAGAAGCCCCAGTGGCCTAATGGATAAGGCATTGGCCTCCTAAGCCAGGGATTGTGGGTTCGAGTCCCATCTGGGGTGGTTGAGCTTTTGCCTTTGAAATGCGTTTTTTCCTTTCTTAAACCATCGTAGCGAAACATGCAAACGTAGTTCTACTTTTTAAAGATGAGAAGCGCATGTGTGGTTTTCTTAGGTGTTGGGCTTCCGTTTACGAGAACCAGCATCCTCCCATTTCCTTTCTCTGACTCTGGGAAGTCAATACGTTGAATTGTATTAGCCCCTGTAGAAATAAAAAAGGATCTCCTCAGCGTGTTCTGTCTTACGTCGACACCCGCACCCCACCAGGTCATCCTCTCGAGACTCAGTTAATGGCGTCCTAAATGACGCACTCGCGAAAGGATGCCTTTGCCCTGACTGGCGGGGGCGCCGCTCGGCGCTGGATTACGACGCCTCCGCGGAGGGGAGTGGGACGTTCCACTGCTTCGCAACGTTAGGGGGCGGCGGTGTGACTCGGGCCGAACCATCACGCGGCTGGGCTGGGGGGGGCGCCTGGGCTGGGGGGGGGCGCCGCAGGGCCCGGGCGCGAAGGACGGGAACATGGCGGCCCTCGGGTCTCCGGCGCGCACTTTGCGAGGCCTTCTACGGGAGTTGCGCTACTTGAACGCAGCCACTGGCCGACCCTATCGCGACACCGCAGCCTATCGGTACCTCCTGAAGGCGTTCCGTGCACATCGGGTACGGAAGCCCGTGTCCCCGGGTTGGGAGGACGAGTAGGGCAATGCAGGGGGCAGGGAGCGCCGGGCCTCGTCGCCTGCATGTCTGGGGCTGAGTCTCCCACCCAGGCCCGGTGGCGGCCAAATCAGCGCAAACCCTCGGCTCTGGTCCACGGGCTAAGCCCGTGACTCACCGGGGGTCGGCGGGCAGCGATGTCGCCCGGGGGTGGAACCGTCTCCCAGGATGTCATTGGCTGTGTTTGCTCGTGTGGAGGGGACCGTCTGGAAGCCGAAGTGGAGGAAACGGGGGGAAGAGAAAACACGTGCGCGGTGGCGAGCCGCTGGCCGCCGCAGCTACCCCGCACACGCCCCTTCCTGCCCCTGGGAGAGCTAGTCCGAGAAGCGGTTTGTGAGACAGACACTAAGACTGCAGTGACCTGCGGAGGGTCGGGCGAGGCCTGGAGCGGGAGCTGCGTTGCACTTACGTCGCATCCCCTTCTGCACTTTACAAAGTGGGGCTTTGTAGAGCGGGGCTGCAGGCCTGTAAGGAGGGTGTACTGCGAGTTACGTCGTTACCGCGATACAGGACCAGAGGCATTTTCTCCCCCGGTAGCAGATGAATAGAAATATGTGGGAGGCCATCCTTGAGAAATTTCGTGGTGAGATCCACACTCCATATCGCCCTTGGGCAAGAGACGATGGAAGACAGCTTCGTTTTCCAGATCGGACAGCGGAGGCTCAGGGCCTGACCTGTGCAAGGACGCGTGGAACAACGACCAGAATCTAGGTTCCCCAATACGAGTCCCCCATTAATTACCGTCTTTGCAGTTACGGGTCTGGCTGGGACAGAAGTTGCAACCTCTCCCAGAAATAATAAAGTGGAGAGTCAGCTTGGGCTTTAGGGAAGGAAACTTACTGTCCTTTGAGCCGGGCGGGAAAAGGGAGAACCGTCATCCACAAGGGTACATTTCTGAGCCACTGGCAATGAGAATGCAAAATGTTAGAACTGAAATTCAGCCAGTTGTTACAAAGACACAATATTAGGAACTTCTAGGAACTTGGCTAAAAACGACAGGGTCCCTCCTGTCTTCTAAGAAGCTTCCAGTCCACCTGAAGATCCCTATGACCAAGCGCTTAGAATAAATAAGTCTCGGGGAGTAGGCAGCAGGGGTCCTAACATAAAGAAGGGGTAGGCTTTCAGGAGGAAACGGCATGAAGCAAGGAGTTGAAGGATGCATTTGAGTTAGCAAGCAAATGGGGACGGGAAGATGAGGTCCAAGTACAGAAGCTACATAAGGGGAAACCCAGAGAACTAACAGCTGAGAATGGTGAAAGCATGAGATGTGGGTGAAGTGAAGGAAGATGAGGTAGGTGGTAGGCAGGAATTTAAATTTTATTCTAAATGTATGGGAGGTTATTCTAAGATTTTTAAGAATGTAATGTGTTTATAGTTGTCCGTTATGGAGACCACGTTATTGTCCTTAAGAGAGGCTTGGTAATGGCTGTAAAATTCCTCGGAAGTAAATCTGAAATTCATACTGAAAATTCCAGAATACACATACGGATATGGGGAATGGTTTCTGTTTCCTGCTGGTTCAAAGTTAACTCAATAATCACCTCTGCCCATCTTCTCTATTCTTTCCCTAGGCTGAAGGGGTTCAGTTAGGGAGGAACTTCTCCTTTTGCCTCAGGGAAAATAGAGTTTTCTATTTCATTTGATCTCTTTTGGTCTCTTGTGTTTCATTTACTGTGTTATATTCTTGACCCTTCTCTCCCGACTCACGATTCAGGCCTAATTGAATTAAGATCATTATTCCTGGTCCTACACTAACATAGAATTCCTATTTCATATCCTGCGAATTTAGGTATATATAATAGCGATGGATATTACCCTTTGTTGATGTTTGACATTGGTATTAATCTCATAAATTTTTAATTATGAAAAGTTAATTGATTAAAGCAGATGAATTCTATTTTTGAGCAGCTAATGCATGGCATTTTCACATATGTGATCTGCAGATCTTTTTTTTTAAATTAACGTTTATTGGGGTGGCAGTTATTAGTCAAGTTACATAGATTTCAGGTGTACAATTCTGTAATACATCATCTATATATCACATTGTGTGTTCACCATCCAGAGTCAGTTCTCGTTCCATCACAGTATGTTTGATCCCCTTTACCCTCATCTACCACCCTTTCCCCTCTTATGATCTGCAGATCATAAACAACACATTGTTTTTCAGATTACAACCCTAGATATTTAAATAAAGAAAGGTCGAAGAAAGAGGATTCTGTAGGCAGTGGCGCCAGAGATTAATCCACACTTGTACAGGGCTCCTTAAGTCATTTCAGGCTATGTGCCCATCTTTATTTCACCCTTCCTGCCCCTTTCTCACCACCACAGAACACAAAACTAGTCAAGTAAAGGGCACTGGATTGACTTCCTTCATCTGGAAATTGTGGTGAAGAAAAAATAAGAGTTTGGAGTCACTGAGGACTTCAGAATGGCTATGCAGTTTCCAGCTTCTTAAGGTCATCAGAATCCAGATTTTTCAGATGGATAAGTGACTTGTAAGAGCGAGTATAATTAAGTAATACGAATATTTGCAAAATAAAACCTTTATTTTGTTACTGTTGAGGACAAAGCTATTTTTCAGACAAAATAAGTTTTAAATTTTCACTGAAATGAAAGTCATATGCCACATTAACCAAAGTCCACAGTAACATAAAAAGCAACCCTTCGTTTTGTATGAAGGAGAGAAAGTTCTACATTATATTTCCTAGGTGACATTAATGATCAGTGACCTGATAATAGTTCCCCACCTCTGCCATTAACCAATCACCAAGCCTCTCTGGGCTTTAGTTTCCTATTTTGTATAATGAGACAGTTGAAACCAGATGAATTTTTTTCCAGTATTGAAATGTGAGGTCACTCGATGACACACCTCAGTGAAACAGTTTGTAAAATTCCTCTTTGATAAACTCAACAAATACAGAGTTCCTCTATATATGTATTAAGTATATATATATATATATATATATATACACATATATATGTATGTATGTATACGTATATATATTACGTATGTGTATACGTATATATGTGTATACTTATATAAGTATATACATGTATATATACATATATATGTGTGTGTATATATGTATATATGTGTGTGTGTATATATACATACGTATACATGTATTTCCTCTGTGGAATTGACTTTCATTCTAGGGAAAGCTTGTTTGTTAAATCTTTCTCTGTGGCCCTGTAGCTGGGCTCTTACCACAGTATCTGACCTTGCTACTTCTCTAGGTCACCAGTGAGAAGTTGTGCAGAGCCCAACATGAGCTTCATTTCCAAGCTGCCACCTACCTCTGCCTCCTCCGCAGTGTCCGCCAACATGTGGCCCTTCATCAGGAATATCACGGCAAGGGTGAGCGCTCGGTGGAAGAGTCAGCTGGCTTGGTGGGTCTCACGTTGCCCCAGCAGCCCGGAGGGAAGGGCTGGGAGCCATGAAAATGGGGAGATTCCGTGGATGCTGCCTTCAGAGAAGAATTTATTATTTCTATCAATATGTATTTATCATTAAAAATTTTTTTTTAAATTTAGGGTTTTTTCTCTGTAATTTGTTGGCCAAGTGTTTCTCAGGGAGGTTTTATCTTTATTCTCAGTGAATTGACTGAACTCCTTAACACTAGGCTGATTTAAAACTGTTCTTTTTTTTATTTTAAAAGTAACACAAGACTATGGTTAAGCAACTCAAATGGTATAGACATAAAATGAAAGCCCTCTTTCCTTTTCCCTTGTCACTCCCTCACCCATTCCCATTACCAGGTGGAAACTATTACTAGGAGTTTTGTGTGCATTTTCCAGATATTTCCTGTGCATATACAAACATACAATTATACATATATACATTACTTAAAAATACACAAATATGTGTTACAATTCCTGGTAGGAAACAGATGGCACACTCAAATAGGGTTACTAAGGAGAGTTAATGGAGAGACACATAAAGACATGGCCTGAATTAAGGTCAACAAGAAAGCCTAGCAACAGTGGGGTGCTATTATTACCTCTTTGGGCCAGACCAAGGTACCCCTTAGGTAGAACGTGGCCACCACTCAACTACAGGCCTCTGGGAGGAAGACCAGGGAGAGGGAGAAGGAATGAGCACACTGACTTCTATGTCCTGCCTTCTATTCTTCATGTCAAATTGCACTTCCTCTTGAATTCTCTGTCAGGGTGAAAGGCTCCACCACGCACTTGGCTGACCAAGTCAAAAACTTGGGCTTCATTCTGTATTTCTCACATCTGATCAGTGAGCAATTTCTCCTTCTGCAATGGCTCTAACATCCTTCTGCCCCCTCAATCACTACCTCTCTCATACTTCAAGCACTGATAATCTTTTGGCTAAACTATTAACCTAGTCTATTAAATGGCCCCTTTGCTTTTAACATCTTGAATTCCTCAAATAAAAATTATTCTTTCTGTGAAATACCAACAGTTCTTTTATCTGTGCCCCCTTGGTGGTATGTCAATTTCTTCTGCTATAATTGTGAACATGTCTTGTAACCTCTTTATCCCTAAACTGTAAGGGTAAGGATCATGCCTCATTTAGCCAAAACACCTTCCACAGTGACTTACACACGGCATTATTCAATCAGTGTTTTAAATGCATGGGTCCCTTAGCTTCTACTCACTAGGAAGAGAACAATCTGAACAGAACTATTCATAAAGCTTTTCAAAATACCATTTCTCCTAAGATACTAACATTAATAGTACTGAGGTCAAACAAGAATTTATTCGATTGAACAGATCAAAAACTAGAAATGTTTAACATACTTTTTCCCCCCCGGTTTATTTCATGGACATGGGTATATTATCTGAAGATGTTTTGCTACAAAAAAAAGGAAGCAAATGATTAGTATAAGTTGATGGTTTTCTTTCTTTGGTTGTTACAATACGATGCATACAATAACATTTTTAAAGAAAGGTATTTGACACAGAATTGCCTAACAAGGTAAGAAATGTTTATTATGGGTTTGAACTCATCTAGAGTTAGATTTTAATCCCACTTTCATAATTTACCAGCTGTGTAATCTTGGGCAGGTAAGTTGACTTGAGCTTGTTCCCTCTTTTGTAAAATGGAAATGCCAAGAAGTTTTTTAAAATAAAACATTTGCGTAGTACATGAGTGCCTGACAAAAAGAAAATCTTGTTTTCATTTTTTTTCTGCACTCTTCATTCTTTAACATGAACCCATCTTTCTAAGCTCTATTGCCACCAGTCTTCTGAAGTATACATAAACTATTTCTTATGGTTTAAATAATTCGCTCAGGCCATTTCTGTCTATATGTAATCAACCTATACTTCTTACTAACGTTCTTACCATCAAGCATTAGCTGAACTTAATGTTAGAAATAGAAGGAATTGCTTCTGGAAATGAACTGTATTAATGGTAATCTTTCTATACTGGGAAGATGCCAGAACTAGGGGGTTGGGTTGGAGGTTGTGACATTGTGTTAATTCACTATTCTTCATTTTTGATGTGGTAACTGTTTTGTCATTCCTTCACTTTACTGTCTCTTACGTGCTTTCCTTTACCTTCAATTGCTTCCTCTCCCTGAATTCTGTTAGCACTTAGCATATATTTCACATAAATCAAGGCTCTTCTTTCTAAAAACAACGTACTCTGGTTGTAACTCAAATGCCTTTTTAGATACTATCTTCTCTTGTTCCTCTTCACAAACTAATGGGATCAATATATTCAATGAACAAATTATTTCCATTTTCTGCATTTTTTAAACTTAACGAAATAAGTTGTAGTGAGGTATAATTTACATACACTAAATATACCCCTTTTTATGTATACAGGTCAATGAATAATGATGAAGGAATGCACCTGTGTAGTAACCACCCCAGTTAAGCTGCAGAACATTTTCACTGCCCCCAAAAGTTCTCTTGTACCCCTTTGCAGTCAATTTCCCTTCCCCATACCTGTGCCAGACAACCACTGACCTGTTTGCTGTCACCATAGATTAGTTTGTCCTGTTCAAGTTATTTCATCCAAATGCAGTCATGTACTCTTGAGTTGGCTTCTTTTGCTCGGCATACTGATTTTAGGGTTAATAATCTGAGTTGTTGCACATATCCACTTTCTGCATATTTTCTTGCCCATTTATCCTCAGTCCACTGAAGTCTGGTTTCTGCCCCTCTGTTCTACCAGAACGTCTTCCAGGGTTACAAATGAACTTTAGACCACTAAACCCAGTGGATCGTTCCTTGTTTCATCTCTACAGCATATTTGACTCTAGGGACCCTTCCTTTTCCTTTGGCTTTCATGATACAATATTCCTCTGTTTTCATCTCTTACTCTGGCCATTTGTCTTCAGTTTCCTCTTCTGTGTATCCCTTATATGATGGTGTTCCTTGGGTTCAGATCTAAGTGCTTACCTCACAATCTACATTCTTTCCCTGGGTGATCACATCTATTCCAAGTCTTCAATTATCAAGAGGCTAACTCCAGTCCAGGCCTCCCTGCTAAGCTGTATACCTGTATGTCCAGCTGCCTAGCAGACAATACCCCTTAGATGTCTCAAAGTAATGTCAAATGCAATGCATCCAAAATGGAACCTCATCATCTTTCCCTCTAAATTGCTCTGGTATTCCTTGTCAGTTCATTGACACTTTCAGTCACGCAAGTCAGAAATCTGAGTAGTTCTAGCCTGTTGCCTTCCCCTCACATTCTCAGTTAAGTACTAAATTAATTAGATTCTACCTCCTAAGAATCTCTTGAATCTCTGTGGCTACTACCCTAGTCCAGCCTCATTTTTTGCATCTCTTCCCTGAACCATTGCTCTCCCTAATTGGTCTCTTTAACTCCAAATTGCTCTCTTCAATCCATTTTCCATTATGCACAGATCTGATCTTGTCACTCTGGCTTACACTTCAAAGTTCAACAAGGACCTCCAGGATTTGGCCTTTGCCATCTCTTCAGCCTTAACTCTGCTTATATTTGACAGTCTAGCAGACTGAAATTCAGTTCTAGGAGCCATCGTCTTTCAGTATTTTGCTGTTCCTTATGCATGAAAAGCTCTTTCTCCTAATCATACCCCTCTTCCCTAGCTAATTCCTAATTCATTCTGCAGATCTCAGGTTAAATTTCACTTTCCTCTTCAACAAGCATTTTTGAATGTCTACTATGTGCTCCACATTGGCTTAGGTATCCTTATCTTTCTACTCTTAAAAAAGTGAGTGTCCTTTTTCAAGCAACATGGTTTGTATATGCTTATTGCTTTTAATGCCTCTGTCTTTAATAGACCAATCAACTAGCTCTCAGTTCAGATTCGGATTTTGCTATTTCTCCTTTCCATGTACTTCAGATATTTATGCAGTTTGACTAGAACTGTTTCTGGCTGTAAGGTATTGCATTATTGGTACTTTGCTTGTCCCTTGTGTGTGTGAGTGTTAGGGGTACAAATACAAACATTATAAGAATAAAGGGTTCACATACTAGGATTATGTGAGGGAAAAAGACATCTGCAGTTTTGAACTAAAGGCAAGCTAATCCAAGGCACATTCTGTTTGTAAGGTAAATTTTTAATTCACTCAACTAAAGACACGTCATTTACACAGAATTTCAATTTTTTTTTTAGTCAGGGAAGGGGAACAGGACTTATTGGGGAACAGTGTGTACTTCCAGGACTTTATTTTTTTTTCCCCATGTCAAGTTGTTGTCCTTTCAGTCTTAGTTGTGGAGGGCGCAGCTCAGCTCCAGGTCCAGTTGCAGGGGGCACAGCCCACCATCCCTTGCGGGAGTCGAACTGGCAACCTTGTGGTTGAGAGGACAGACTCCAACCAACTGATCCATCCAGGAGCTCAGCGGCAGCTCAGCTCAAGGTGCCCTGTTCAATCTTAGTTGCAGGGGGCGCTGCCCACCATCCCTTGCGGGACTCGAGGGATTGAACTGGCAACCTTGTGGTTGAGAACCCACTGGCCCATGTGGGAATCGAACCGGCAGCCTTCGGAGTTAGGAGCACGGAGCTCTAACCGCCTGAGCCACCGGGCTGGCTCCCAGAATTTCAATTTTTAAATCTACATTTAAATTAACAGGAACCATGTTTATAAAATGTGATAGTAGGTATGTACTGATCCCCAGAAGAACTGCAATATTAAATTTTACTATATAGCCTTTAATTATTTACCATATTTAGTTTATAAATTACTATAAAATGAAGAGTTGTCTGCTCTGGACTGCTAGAAAAGTGTATGTTACTTGTACCTATTCTTAATTGTCTAGTGACTAGCTAGCATGTATAAATTATATAAATATAAATGTATAATTCCTATACATATTTTTTCACATACATATTCATCACACAGAGATAACTAGATACATAAGAAAACAACACCCCGTAAGTAAAAACTGGCAGAAACAACAGACAACAGAAAGAACCACAAAACACTACACTTCAGATATTATAATTAGCAACGTGGAGTTCCAAGTTTGGGTCAAAGAACAGCCAAACGGGTCAAAGAACAGCTGAACTTGGGAATTTAATCAAGGAACTAGAAAATATAAAAAATGACATAGATTTGAAAAAGAACACAATAAAAATTCTAGAACTGAAAAAAATTAAATTTATGAATGTAACAGACTAACAGCTGAAGGGAGATAAGTGAACTATAAAATTTGTCAGAACAAAAGAAAGCTTGGCAAGACAAGGTGGAAAATGCAAAGAGTAAAGAGATATAGAGGATACAGTGAAAACTCGAATATACATTTATTTGGAAATCCGGATTTGATGAGTGAGAAATATCTGAGAACAGCTAAAACTTTCCTGAATTGTTAGAAGATGTCAGTTCACAGATTCTAAAAGCTCAATGAATCCCAACCACAATAAATAAATCCATACTCAGATATGTCATAGTAAATTGCAGAAAACCAAAGGCAGAAAGAACAAATTTAAAGCAGCCAACTATCGTCAGAAGAGTGACAGAGAACCGGCTTCTTAGGAAAAATGGAAGGTAAAAAGCAGCAGGAAAAATAGAATCTACGTGTTGAAGGAAAATAACTTCCAACTGAGAATTATATACCCAGTAAAAATATTCATCTAGAACGAAGGCAGAATGAAGATCTTTTTCAGATCAACAAAAGTGGGAGAGTTCCTCACTAACAGGGAAACAAAAGCAAACCATAGCAGGGTAGGCAAACTTCTGTGAAGAGCCTTATCCTAAATATTTTACTCTTGTAGGTCCTACGGTATGGTACCTGTCACAACCATTCAACTCTGCTGTTGTAGAGTAAAAGAAAGCAGAGACAACAGCAAATGTATGAACCTGGAAGTATTCCAGTGAAACTATTCACAAAAATAGGCAGTAGGCTGGATGTGTGGACTGTAGGTTGTTGACTCCTGTCCTATAAACTTCAGACAAAAGAAAATGATCCCAAATGGAAAGGCAAGAGATTCCAGAAGGAATGAAGAGCAAAGAAAGAGGTAAATGGACATCGATTATATGAAACTTGGCTTTAAAAAAGAACTAAAACACGTAAGATTTGGGAAGAAGGTAAATGGAGTTTTTTTGGTTCTTCGTGTTATTTTTTTCAGGGAGAAATGTAATGATATTTATTAAATGGGGGCAAGTGTAAAGGTATTGATGAAATTAGACTTTGACATGTTAAAAATGTGTGTTACAATGTCTCGGGTAGCCACTAAAAGAATAAAAACAGAATAAAACTTCCACAGTACTAGAAAGGGTTAAAAAAAAAAGGAATGATTAAAAGACAGGGAGAAAAAGGAAAAAGTAAAACAGATGAGACAAAGAGACAAAAATAAGAACTTTAAAACCAAACATGACTAATTACATGAATAGAAACGATTATAAATGCTTCAGTTAAAAAACAGTGAATATCAAGACTATACTTTCAGGGAATCATTTCTATAGTTCATTAAAAAACAGTGAATATCAGACTATTAAAAAAACCCACCACCACCACCAGATGCTGTTTAAATGCGCTGTAAGCAACCAGAAAGATAAAAACTAAAATCTCTTCACTAACACATAATTATTCAACAGTTTAGTGTATATCCTCCTCCTAAAGATATTATATATAGAATAGTGCATCCCTCTAGGACATATTCATTTGAACATTTGTCTTTTGTTGTAGTTTTCAGATGATATGCCCAGTATCTGCAGATGTTTGATTTTCAAGTTATCTGAAGAACTGGAAAGAAACTATTATGTCCGTTACTAAAGAACATGTGGTTCTAAAATTTTTGTTGCCTCGAAGTGCGTTTTCAAGGATCCAGGGACAATTAATGGCTATTTCGTGTTAATTTTCTATTGATCTTGCTAATAAATGATAAGTTCCCAGGCCACGCATATACAATGTTAATGGGAAAAAAAAAAAATGTGCCGCTGTTTCAAAGTATCTAGGAGCTGCCGACGATCATCCCAAGGAATTAATACAGAAAAGAAGGTAAAACACCAGCGCGAGGCTGTGGCTAGGCATTTTCTGTTGGCCCATTTGGTATCTCCTCCTTTCCATGAAACGTGAGAGTAAGAATTCGATTGCCGCAGGACCCGGGGAGTCCGCAGGCCACCAGGGTTCTGAATCACCTCCTTTCCTTTCTCGGAACACCGCTTCATCTTGACACTGCCTAACTTCTAACAGCTTCCCGCTGTCATTACAAGTAACGACGATCACTCCGAATGGGTAGATCGCCTCTTTCCTAGCGTATGAATTCCGGGTGTTATTTCCTGAATTTGACTTCTCCCAGTTCTGGGGGGCTTAAAGCCTCTATGTAGAAGGGAAATGACCCAGACGTCAGGTCTCCTTTTGCAGAGGGCAGGGCAGCAGTGGGAAAAAGGTTTTGAGCCTACACGATGCTGGGTGGGTCCCTGAAAACGAGTTAGTCATGAGCAGTCGTCAGAAATGCGCCCACGCCGGCTACTGAGACTGCTACCCTCAGTCGGAAAGAGGGAGCTGGTCTCTACCTACGACTCAGGCTAATAACCCTCAGGCACATTCGCCAATCTGGGTCTGGTTCGTTACCACGTCGTGCCGCGCGGCCCTAGCCAACCTACAGCCGGGAACTTGAGGGTTAGAGCCTCAGGCGGATGCGGCTCGAGGGTCGGTTAAGGCACCAGAGTCTCGCGAGATCGGGGAGGGGGGAGGGGATGGGACGACCTCGCGTGCACGCGCCCGAGAGCCGTTAGGGTGGCACCCTCCGGGCGGGGCGGGCGGAGCACCTACAGTTGGACGCCAGTTGGTGGAGCCCCCGCGGGAAACGACTCAGCGTGAGAAGCGTGCGCGCTCACGTCGCGGCGACGGCGGTGGCGAGCGGCGTCACGGCTTAGAGGGGGGGGCTGACGGCTTCTGGCGGGTGGCGGTGTTGGAGGCGAGAGCTTGCTTAGCCCGTATCGCCTCTGCCCCAGGAACCGGACGGACAGTGAGGGAACGAGGGTCGTTTTCGGGGGCTGCTGCCTTCCACGTACGCGTCGTCGTCAGGAGCGCAGCCCGGACTCTCCTGCAACCCCTCCGGCTCCTTTTCCGCACGCCTCGAGGCGGCAGCGGCAACCGAGCGAGACAGCGTCTCACCTTCCCCCGGCCCTTCCCCTTGTCCCCCCCGCCCGAAAGGGCCCGGTCTGCGCCCCACCCCCACCTGTCCGCCTGCCCGCTACGCCGCCATGTCGGCGCAGGCCCAGATGCGCGCAATGCTGGACCAGTTGATGGGCACCTCCCGGGACGGTAAGTCTCTGCCAGTGCTCTGGGGGTGGGGGAGGGGATGGGGAAGGCGAGGAGAAGGGGCTCCGCGGGCGCACCTGGGCTTGTGTGTGTGTGGCTGAGTAAGGGGCTCCCAGATTGGTAACACGAGGTCCCGGCTCCCATCCCATCCAATCAGGGCTGGGCAAGCGGCCTGGGGGGGCGGTGACCAAGCGGATTGGCGGGAACTGCTGCCAATGGGGTCAGGCGGGGCCTGGAGACAGAAAGGAGAGTTTGAGCGTTCAGTGTTGACTTGGCTGGGACGGGAAGAGCCCCACGTCTCTCTCTCGTAGTCCGACGGCCAGTTTTGTGGCGGGATAGTAGTACCTGCGGACCGCTAGGGCCTCCGCCCCCTGAACTAATCCCTAACCCTGAGTTGTGGCATCTTCCCTCGCCGCCGCCCTTCAGAGTATTTAGAGAGGACTTCCCCCGCCCCCTCTTCTGGGTCCGGAGGAAACCTTTTCTGTGAGCCCCGTCCCAGAAATGCACTCGCGATCCCCATAGAAACAACCATTCTTATGGAAAAATCTGACCCAAACCATGGTTTCTTGAAGTGGGTGTGTTTGGCCCCATTTTGTGAAAAGAAAAATGTGATGGCCTGTTTTTTTCCGAGAGACCTCCATTTTGTTAGACAATTTAATAGAGGCTTTGTTCAGTAAATATTGACAAATCTTGCATGTGCCCCACATAGAGCCATTTTGAAAATATGCCCCGTGAAGTAGGATTGAGGGGAACAACGATTCTGTTAGGTCCTTAGGTTAGACTTTGTGTAGAAAACCACTGATTGCTGGATACCTTTTATAATAAAGAGAATTTCTAAATCAAAAGATGAAATGCTGTTGCTTTTTTGTTGATGATGATGAGTAGTGTACTCTTTCCAGTTCAGCTCAAATCCACACGGATGTGGAGGAAAGGCCTAGTTCAATACTTTATTAAAAGCAAAATAAAACACTTGTTTATTTTTTTTATGTGGCTTGTTCAGGCAAATAGTTTCTTAGCCATGAATGAAATGCTTTTTTCTTAACAAGTAATTGAAATTGTTTGACATAAGAGAAAAGGCACACTCTTAAATTTTAAAGTCGCTCTCTTTTAATTTTCTTGAGTGCTTTGCAGCAAAATATGTGAGTAGATTTTTAAAAATTTATTGAATTCAGATATTTTTGGCAATGCATATTTAGAATGGCTTTTCAGTATTCACAGTTCAGTTTTAATAAAAACCCGTATGGGGAACTTTTCTTTGTAGGACAAAGATGTAGACGGCAAACCTCCTTGTGGTTGTGCAGAGAGGAGGGGAAGGCTGGGAAGGAAATGAATTTTATTTGTGCAGTAAACACTTGAAAGTTAACATTAATGAAAAATGCCACGGGAGAAACTTACCCTTTTTCACTTTTAGATAAGAGTGGTCATTTTATATGTGCAGCATGTCTTCACATTGCTCCTTTTACATGATGAAAACAGTATTGGGAAGGGGCTTACTCCCGGATTTTAGTTGACAGAATAATTAATCTTCGTAATAAAATGATAGAAATCATTAAAGATTTGCTTTATATGATCCTTTTCATTCTAGATGGATACCATTTGTGGTACCTCCTGAATGGATTGAATTTCCTAATTTTGCTGGGAGGGTAGTTGGATCAAAGCACACTACCATCACCTGACAAATTTCTGAACTAGGCCGCTACCTAATCTAGTATTGCCGAGCTCAGTCAGACATATAACACGTGTAATATATTTGACTGAGCTTTGCAGTATGTATATATGTATAATATATATACGTAAATGTATTCATTTCTGTGTGTAGTCAGCAGAAACATGAATTTCTTAAAATCCATTCTGTTTTGTATACAAATAAATTTATATTACGGGATTTTTTTGCCTCTAAGAGAATTTACCAATGAATTCATGTTTATGAGTCCACAGTATCATTTAGCTGAAATGACTGGATTGTCACTGCTTTGTTGGGCCAAAAGTAAGAAACATACTGCTTTCAAGGAAAAGAATTGAATGTTTTTCTTAGATATCCAAGTTCTTTTATATGTACAAGATAATAATCAGAACATTCTTTTCCTTCTTACCAGATAGTTAATGAGTTTACATATTTCATTTTATGATTCAGGATCTTTAAATAATTAGGATTGTTCTTTTTTAGCATACTGTCAACTTCAAGTTATCCAGGGATAGGGGAGCATGGATACGTTCCTCAATAACACCATGTAATTTGAAACCATATAATGGGAAGCTTTGTATTGGACCCAGGAACAGCTTACAGGGAATGCTGTTTTGTGTTCTTGGCACTAAGAGGTGGAATTGGGGATCCGAGAGGTAGGAGAGAGGTGGAAAAGGTAGGTAGGAGGTATTTGAGGCAGCCCTGTCCATTTTTTTTCTTTTTTTAACTTTTAATCCTAGAGACTAACTATAAAGCAACTACTGTCTTCTAGGATAGTGGGACTCAAGGTGGCAATAAGGCCCTCAACCCTCAGTGTCCTGTCTGTTAGGGAATCCGAAATGGCACAGGAGGCCCAGGGCACTGGGAAAACCTTGCTTCCCTTTCATGTCTCCCTGCTCCCAATAAAAGATTGATTCCGTCTTCCACTCCCCAAAAGCAGAACTTTTAATTAGTTTCTTTTTAAACTCCTTGGAGATTTAAGTCTGTTAAATGTATCTTATTTGGGGTTACTTAAATTATTTAGATTATCTAAACTCCACTGAAATCCTCAGGAATAGGAATTTTAGTGGCAGAAAAATGGAGAGGTAATTTTGGATCATTGGGCACTTCCAGAAAGGATAGTCCTGGGTGAGTGGTGGAAGTGGGGGGCTTTGGAGAACCAGAGGGCAGCATGATGGTGCTGGGAGGCTGGGCAGGGGGATGACCAGGAGGTGGGAGAGGAATGCTTAAGGGAGGTGGGAGGGCCAAAGACAAACTTTGCCTTCTTTGCAATTTTGCCTAGGGCCCTGGTGGTGGCAACCGCCTGTGTGCCACTGAAAATCGTGCCGATGCCTGGCATACTGCATAAATGGAAGCAGGGTACCGCGTGAGTTGAAACATTGGTCACACTATATAAAGTTTGTATATGTGAATCAGTGTAACTCATACCCATGTAACTGGGGGTCTGACTGTATTTGGATTTTTCTAATAAGGCATCATGGGCTAAGGAAAAGAGCACTGGGCTGAGACTCAGGAGACCTGGTTTCTAGGCCCAGCTGTACCTCTAATTGTAACCTTGGGTAAGTCACTTAACCTTTTTTGCCTCAAGTTAAATCTATAATTTGTTAAATGGGAAACCAAATAATTTCCTATGTTATACTTAAAATATGTTGGAAAAATAAGTATATTTTTAAGTTTTCTAGAAGGGAGGAACCATAAGTAGATATAAATTAGTTAATCTATCTGAAGTTTTAAGATATATTAAATTTTATAAATCCCTTTCTGTTTTAGTTGTTAGCATTAAAAGAAGGGAGAGGGATAATTTGTTTTTCCCATTTGAAAGCAGGAAGTAGCAAGACAGGAAAATTCAAGTACAGGTTGAGATTTGTCTATGTGACACTTGGAGGAACTCAGTGTCCTCACAGACTTTTGTGCTGAGTTGTTAATCGCAAGGATTTCCCTTAGCTAAAGCCCTTTTTCCAACAAATACAATTTGGTTTTGGTTAAGTCTCTGGTGCTGACCCCAGACAGGCCTGGCAGAGTACAAGAGATAGAAACTAAACAAAATTGATGGGGTGAATTTAAATTATATCCTAAGTTTAGAAACTAGGGAAGTTATAGTTTTGTGGACTCCATACCTCTTATTTGTTATAACCTTTATATGTGATCAGAGACCATCTTTGAAAGGTTAAAGCAGCCCAGAATGACAATCTGCCCTTAAAAACAATGGTAGACTAATAGAATGTAGAATATAGCATAGAACTTTATAGCATCATTAGTTGTCCAACGTGGTTAGGGAATGTGTATGGCAAATTAAGGCTTTCAGATAATTTTAGCTATTTTTGATGGTAATCTTCCTAAACATATGGTAATGTACTTCCTCAGTTAATAGAGTACATTAATCAGAATTTAATATTTTTGCTGATCAGTTATATGGTACAGTAGTTGTAGTTTATGAGATGTAAAATTAAAAGGATACTCATCTTAGGAAAATGCAGTTCAGAAAATCATTCACTTGTCCCTAATATATAAGCTAGTGATACATAACTGTTGAACCTATATACAGTATGACATTACTGCCTTCTGCAAAATAAAGTATTAATTCAAAGACTGTAGTAGTCTTTTCTTCAGTGGATTTTCTTCATAAAGTCATCTTTACTGTAATCTGTGTTCTTTGACTTGTCATCAACATTGAGAGCATTTTCTTTTAATTTTCTTTCATTAACATAATGAACCATATTTATTTCTTGGTCACTTGTAAGCCATTCTTCTATTCCAGTTGGATCGTTCATTTTAAGTGAAGGAGGCGTAGCCTTTAATATACAAGTTATTATTTTTGATATTAATGGGGTATCTTTAGAACTTGTAAATTCTTTAATAGTATAAGAAATTTTAACAAACAATGTTGAAGAGTAGTTAAACATACGGTTAAACAGAGTTTTAGTCAATATTTGATTTAATCAGAGGTCCAGGCATATCAGAATCCACGAGTTTGTTAACACCCACAGTGAATTCATGTAAAAAGCAAACAAACCTATAACTCATTTTGCATTTTGAATTCTGAGTATTTCTAGCTACCGAAGCCCAGAAAACAATAATAGTATCACTTCACACAACCCTGCATTGTCCTTGGATTCTCTACAGTTGTTTAGCTCTCCTCAAGAAAGCTTTATGATTTTTAGACATTCTTTTACTTTGGTTAAAAAATTGAAACGAAAGAAAAATCATTTCGTCTATCACTGCATAAGCTCTATAAGCAGCAAGTAAATGCTTTGATTTGGGTAAAATGTCATATTAGCATAAATGGTACTGAGCTGCATGTTCCAGATGGGTAGCAGGAACTCAGGAGCAAGTAGGTATCTGGTTCAGCGTCAGGTTTAGTGAGTCCGATGATGCTCAGTACCAAGTGGTTCATACAAACGTTAAAGTTGGAAGTTGCTAAGCATTCAGGCAACCAGTGGGGTTGCAAAGATAGGCAGGCGCTCCTCAACAATGGGATTCCAGGAAGGGGCTGGAAATAGACTGAATCCTAGAAGCCCAGGGCTGTTAGTATAGTGCTTGAAGAAACAAGTGATTCTGCTACCCAACTTAATCAATCTACTAAGAAATTGTAAACTAAAGATAAAGTTTGAAACATTTTGCTAGAGAAAAAATGAGGGAGCGGGAGAGAGGGTAAGTTTCTGATGGGAATCTTATGGATTCAGTGCCTGCAGAAAAGTCATTCTGTCCTTTTTGGTTTAAATTCTTACGCACTAGCAGCTGCTAGCGTAGAAATTGGAAGGCATGGCCAAAATAGGTGAGTTCATCAATTTTGTAAGATTATTGAGATTATGGAGAAAAGTAGTTTGTAAAAACTCTGAAATTGGCTACAACTTCATGTTTTTGTTTTAACTGAGTAACTTACGACTTTGAAAAGTCAAAGCAATCAGAGAATAACATATAGCTCTGTCAACTGAATAAATGTCATATTTTGCTGTTTAACGTGGGCTAGAGAAAGGGGTCTATGAAACGTTTCTTAAAAAAAAAACAACCACTCACTAGATATCGAACCATGCGTTCTAATTTAGTTGTGAACCATCTGCAATCATGTTTGATCTGTGTGATTCAACATGAAAAGAATTTAAGCAACTGCCCTTGCTGAGTCTTTTGTCCTATCTCCTGAATGCATGGTAAATTGTTTTGTTTTTATCTTCTTGAGACCTCAGTTTTCTGCAGACCTCAGTTTTTTCTTTCAGAGTTAAACTTTCCAAAGTTTAAAACTTTCCAAAGCTTTGCCTGTAAATGAAACAGGTTGGATATTTTTTGGATAGTATCTGCCATACACCTAGCTGTTCAGCTGCTTCTGAATTCCGTTAAACTATTAGTTTATACAGTACAGTGGTACCTCGCTTTTCAAGCATAATCCACGAGCTCTGAAACATTTGAAAACAGCCGACAGACACCTAGGCCTCAGGATCTTGCACTCAAGGGAAGCTGTGTGACATATTGGACTTCCGAGGCGTGTTCGAAAACCAAAGCATGTATTTCCTGTTTACGGCCTTCATAAACCAAAATGTTCGTCAACAGAGATGTTCGAAAACCGAGGTACCACTGTATACACTTTTCAGTTACTTGAGGGTATGTTGTAGATCAGGGCGGGCAATATGGCCCACCTGCTTTTTTTTTTTTTTTTTTATATATATATATATTTTTTTTTTTAAGTATTTTTTTATTTTTTATTTTTTTGTTGAGAGCCCACTGGCCCATGTGGGAATCGAACCCGCAGCCTTCGGAGTTAGGAGCACGGAGCTCTAACCGCCTGCGCCACCGGGCCGGCCCCCACCTGCTTTTTGTAAACAAAGTTTTACTGAAATACAACCATGCCCATTTGTGTACGTATTGTCTATGGCTGCTCTGCCTTACCAACAGCAGAGTTGAGGAGTTGCAACAGAGACATGACTGGCAAGCTTAAAATATTTGCAGTCTGGCTCTTTCAGAAAAAGCTTGTTGACCACTTTTCTAGATCAGTGGTTCTCAAAGTGTGATCCCCAGACCAGCAACCTTAACATCACCTGGGAAATTGTTAGAAATGTAAATTCTGAAAAAAAAAAAAAAAAAAAAAGTGTGTGTGGGGGGTGGCTGGTTAGCTCAGTTGATTAGAGCGTGGTGCTCATAACACCAACGTTTCCAGTTCGATCCCCGCATGAGCCACTGAGCTGTGCCCTCCTTAAAAATAAAAAACATAAATTCTTGGGCCCACCCCAGACCTACAGAAATTCTGGGGATGGGGCCAGCAATCTGTGATGCATTTTTTAAAAATATTTATTTATTTATTTTCCTTAAGGAGGGCGCTGCTCACACTGGCCCATGCAGGGGCCGGCAACCTTGGTGCCAGGAGCACCACACTGTAATCAACTGAGCTAACTAGCCATCCCCAGCAATCTGTTTTAAGAAGCCTTCTACATGACTTTGATACACATTAAAAGTTACCCCCAAGAAATTTGATAAAAATTTTTAAAAAGTTTGCGAAGCCTTGTTCTAGATAAATGTTTCCCAAGTGTTAGCCACACTTATCACCTTTAGTATTTTTTACCGTTTTCTATTAAATAATCACTGTTAAGTGAATGAGTGGTGTTTAAAATGTCATGTTGGTGAAATCAAATAACATCTAAATCATGCATTGTGCAAATCCCATACTTGAAAAATACTGTTCTGGTTATTCATGTGAAAGGAACGATGCTTGAACTGTGTGTACCAAAGCCCCAAAGTAGAAATGGCTGGCCAGAAATGCACACCTGTGAGATGGAGCGGTCTCGGAGTCCCTAGAGATGTCCACCTAGACTTCTAGAGTGACATTACCTCTTAGCTTGATTTCTCACCTCTCCACTAGTGTTTCAGTCTGTGGTGGTCAGCAGTGGATCTTACCAGCCTGTTCCATTGTAGGACTGTGAAAAGGTACCTGGTCCTGAGGAAAGCTGCTTATCAAAGATAACCCCTGGACAAGAGACTGGGGGAAGTGGTTGTGATTCTACAATAAGGACCAGGAACAGCTGGGCATGCTTACTAGGAAAACAGTTGATCCACTTCAGATTCTAGAAACCATGTATTTGTATTTTGAGAACTTCCTGTGTTAATGATTTACTTTGCCTGTTAGTGTTAAAGGGAATACATGGTCTTCTGTATATTTATTGGCCCAGACATGGTCTTCTGTATATTTATTGGCTGATGTGCTTTCGGGTGTAGTAATTGGTAATAGAATAGAATCAACTTTCCTGAATACCCCAGGTTGCTTAGTTGCTTTAGTTATTTCTTCTTTTCCTTTTCTTAAAGAATATGGATATATTTATTTCTCTTGTCTTTTGGTGCTGCAATAAAGTACTGACATGGGACTCCAATCCTAGAGGGACTGAAAGTCTAGTGAGGAGTGAAGAATTTACCCTTGAACAGTTGTGTTTACATTTAAGTGATGAATTCTGTGATACTGATTATAGGTGTCTAATTTTGAAAAAGTTTAAGAAATACAATCAGACACCTATAAGAACAAACAAATGTTATTTTGTGTATTTCCCTCAATTAAAAAAGTATTTCAAATGAAGTCCCTTATGTTCCCCTAGACCAGGGATGTCCAAACTTTTTCCAACATTTTTCACCAAGGGCCATATTCGGTAAAATACACAAACAGCCGGGCCACTCACTAGAGGTGAAGTACGTATTGCCTCACCTGGTTTATTTAAGTAAACTAAATATATTTTTGGAATTTGCTGCGGGCCAATAAATGAATCGTGGGCCGCAGTTGGCCCGCGGGCCGCAGTTTGGACACCCCTGCCCTAGACAGTCTCAGTCCTTTTCCCAGAGGCAATCCTTGTGAATTAGTGTGTATTCAATGTGACACAGTATTTCTGCTGTTTCAGTAGTTTGTAAGGCTCAGTCTCCTTCATGGTAATCTCTGTTTTTCATTTTAACTTCCTCATTGAGTTGTGTGTCACTTCTGTCCTTCTTTGATATTCTCATTTCTTTTTCCTTTTTATTTTTTCGTTGGCTTTAGATTTGGGGAGGCTTTGCTTAGCCTTTGTAGCTATCATCACCCTGTGAGAACTTCTCTTTTTAATAGTCAATCACTTTTGCTTTGGTTCTTTTCAGCTACTTCTTCATAGCCAGAGATAGCTTTCATTACATCTAATTAGGTGTATTGAAAGTTCTGGATGATAGAAAGCACCAGATGATCCAGAGTACCAGTGTTACTGTATCAGAATTGCAGCTCTGCAAGTAAGTATCAAAATATAATTTAGCAGGCTGCAACTTTTTAATGACTGGCTTTCCTTTATAACATAAATATCCATAAAACAAATTCTATATAATCGCCTTTTAGAACTTAATTTTTAGGTAACTATTCAAGCTTTTCTAATGTATTTCTTAAATCGAAGAGGGGAAATACATTGATAGATTTCCTAAAGCATATATTCCCCCAGAAATATGATGGCATAGAGTGGCCAAGATGCTTTGCTTGTATATGAGATAAGATAAGTTGTGGCAAGGGGTGGAATAGAGCCCTTGGAATATAGCTACTTTAGTATCTGTTCTCACATTTCCATTGCCATTCTGTTAGCTCTTAAAGACCCTGTAAGCCTTTTCTCTTATTACCAAGGCTGTTTCCCAGTCTCGTTCCTTACAATTTTGTCACATCGATTTTCATAGACAAGTAGGCTGGTAGGTTTTAAAAATTATTTTAGCATTATTAATCTTTGATCGTATTCAGCAAAAATGTGCTTGTTCTGGAAATTTCTTCTGCAATGGGCATTGTATTTTTAAAATGTTGGGCTTATCATGGGGATTGTGATGAAGGTGTTAATTGGTATCTATTTGTAATTATAAACGTATACAACTATGTAAAAGTATTAAGAGGGGTAGCTTTTCTGAACTGTATAGTGCCCTTATTTTTGTGTTTTCTAGGGAAAAGAAAAGCTGCTACAGTAGTGTGATTTTATAAGTTCTGTTAGAAAGAAATGACTTGATGTTACATTTGGAAGGGAGAATGCATAACTGGTTTATCCCACTGTCGTTTTTGGTTGAGTACACTTTCTTTCCTTATGTAATAAATATATTCCTGAAAAGTTTGACATGTATCAACTTATATTAAATGCTTTCAAAGTATCTATAATCATTATGTTAAGACATGGTAGTGGGTTCTTTTATAAATGAATCCTATACTTTGAACTGTATAAATATGCAGTGAATTAACTGAGTGTATTTATTAAGGGAAAATGGAGTAATGAGGGGTTTTTTTTTAAAGGTTAATTACTAAAGGGTTCCTGTAGGTGAGTTTTAGACTGAATTCTAAAGGAACAACAAAGGTAGGTGGGAGAAGTTAGTAGAGTTGGTGAGGAACTTGGAGGAGGGTGTAAAAGTGATCAGATTGGTTCTTTAGTATAATAGTCACCATGCAGCTGTAGTCACCTGCTTTTACCTTGGTTCCACATGAAGACATAAGGGTTTACTAGTACAGGACAGGCAGGTCTCCTTCTGCCCTGTACTGGACTAGAAATTGGCCATGGGTCTTTATATAGTTCCCACCTTATCATGTGGACTCAGTAGCTTATATTGTAAGAAACGGTAATGAGGGTGGAACATTTCTCTGCATTTGAGGATTCAAGGGCACCGGGAAATGAGAAGTTTTAAGCTTTCAGGTATACACCTTTTTTGTAGCTCTGATTTCCTTTTCACTGAAGGCGTATGTTTTTTATTTTAGAGGGAATGTGCCTACCCTGCCCCAAGCCAGCCGTGACATGTGGCCCCCAACAAGTGTACCTGTGGGGACAGCTTTGGTTGTCACATTGGAGAATATGGGAGGGCTTTCCCTCTCCTGCCCCATTTATGAACTAGGGGTTGCTTCCATTTGTGTACTGTTGAGTTTTCTCCTCTCTATTTTCCATAAGCTAAGCTCTAAACTAATCCTGTACAAAAATATTAATTAGTTGTTTTTATAAATTGCTTGCCATTGATGCCTGATAATATGCAGTAAAATAAGGATTCTACATACCATTATATATGTCAAATATTACAAACTTTAAGGTTCTTTTGGAATTATAATACTAAACTCAGTTCACTTTTGCTTAGCCTTCACAGTTGTTGATCACATAGCATGGTCATCCACTCACAGCTTTAAAAAATACAGGGAGCATCGGAGAGAATGGGTAAAGTAAAATTTTGATGTTTTTAAAATAGCACCTAAATCTGTGAAAATTGGTTTGAATTATTGCTTGTATGGGAGGGAGAGGGTGGGTGGCACTGGAGGGGAGGGGGTGGATATTGGGAAAATAGCATGCACCATATAAAACGATGTCAGATACCATCTAAGTTTTAAGTGTTACTACAATGTAAGTCTATGTCAGTTTCAGGAAAGACAGGACCATAAAATGGTAGTGTTGGGATTTACAGTGGGCTGTTTTCCCTCCCAACAGATTGAAGGGGATTTTGAAAATAGTAGTATTTGAGTGTAATTTGTACAGGAGTCTTCTTTTCAGAGTGGTCTGTTCATATTCCCTGAGTGAAACTGCCTCAGTACCACCTTAGGCTCCGCGACATTGCTCAAAGATCAGGAGAGGAAAAACATGCATTATAGTTCTCATTGTATATCTTGACTCAGGTGTTCCCTGATACAGGTTATAATCCATGAAACTCAGGAAGGGGTTGAACAAAAAACAGGTAGAGAGTTTGTTACTCTGAAGTTAGTTGGTTGGTAAGAAATACTAATAGAAATTTTGATGCTTTCATTCAAATGAACACTTTGCCCGCCAAAGTTCTTAATCAAGTTTCTAACTCTAAAGACTTGGCATTGTAGTTATGTATACAGTCTACTGAAATTATTGTGGCGGTTAAGAGGGCAGAGAGACCTCCTGGTTTTTACGCACAGGACATTTTGTCATTTTGTTGTTAAATAGCTTAGTCTAATCTCTGCCCCGTTGTTTTTAAACTTTTTTAAATTTGTTTACACACTGAAAATCTGGATTGAAACAAAAAATGAAAAAGTTATTAAAGAAATCAGATTTTTACCCCAAAAATATTCTGGCCCCAACTTTGCTATTCCCCTACATGAAGCCATTTGCCAAAACCAAATATGATTTATTTACTATTCCCCATTTACTATTTACTTACTATTCCTGCCTCTGTGAACTTTGTCAAAGATTGTTACTCCAGTTATTCCAATTTGGAATACTCTTCTTTCTTTTGGTCTAAATCCAATCTTTCCTTCAAATTTTGGCTTCTGCGTCTTATTTGAAGCATTTTCTAACCTCTCCAGTCCTTGGTGGTCATTCTAGTCTTAGAATTCCTGAAGTACTACTATTTGAAACATCCATTTGGCACTTGGATCATGCTGCCTGGTATTATTACTTGTTACTTCATTTGAATGTCCTGTTTCTGTAGCAAAATCATGAGCTCCTTGAGGGTATAGAGCGTGTCTTCTATGCCTCTTTGTAACCCCATTGCCTAGAACAGAAGATGTGTTCACTAATAGGTTTGGTTCTATCATTTGAATCCAATATTAGTGTAACAGGGCATTTGTTTTTTTCTTGTTATTTTTATATGATTATATGCCCAGAAAATCCAAAGACAAGTACACTGAATTCATAAAATAATTCTTTGTATTATAAGATTTGGTTTATATTTGCATTCTATATTAATCATTGTGTTGTGCTCACCCCACCTTTTTTTTTTTTTTTTTTTTTTTTTAACAAATGGGTACTGTTTTACCTAGTTTCTTTTGAAAAACATGGTTTGGGCCAGATATCTTGAAAGAAACCAAAATTACCAGTATTTTTAATTTAAAATTCTTTGTTGGTTTAGCCAAACTCTACTTTCATGGCAAAAACCCAAATTTATTAAATACTACATGGACATGGTAATGTAGCCAAATTACTTTAAATGTTACCAAATTACTTTAAATTACTTTAAATGTTAAAATCTCTTAAGTAAAACTTTAAAAATATCAGTAAACAGATACTCAGTTACTAGTCCCTCAGGGTATCTCAAATTAAGAGTCTTAATTCACTGTTTTAAAAGTTGCTGTGATACATAGGCTGATATTTGATAGCTGTGTGTATTATTTAATGCAGTTAGCAAATGTGTAGAGAGCCACCACTTATATACAATGAGAAGTTGTTTTAAAATACTTTCTGGCATTTATGGAAACTAATTTTTTTAAAGCTCATCAGGGATAATGTGTGCTGAATTCGTATTTGGAATAGTTCATATTTTATCTGACAGCTGTGTCTTCAGGGCACATGTATCTTAATATTAGATTTAATGCGATTTCTGAAACTTGAGGAAATGTTTGCTTGGTAAAATTTCTGTGAATCTTGATTTTATTCTAAGGCCTGGTTTACAATCTTAAGCCATTAGTATGTAGTTCGACAAAACACTGAAAAGAGACTGCTGCTGCATTACCGAAAAGCTTAGATACTTGTAGCAGGGAGACTCCTAGATATAGAAGGTAGTTGTTTTCCTCTACTTAAAAAATTTATATTTAAATTTCTTAGTATAATTTGGGTACAGATTTAAAATAAAACTTCTTTTTTAATATGTTAGGAAGCAGAAAGCCTCTAATACAGCATTGTCATTCTGGTGTGAGCCTATCATCATACCTACCAGTCTAACATGAGCTTTAAGGCCCTCACCAAAGTCTCAATGAAATATGTATTTTTTTAAAAACATTTTGTAAAATCCCAGGTGGTCCAAGAAGCACTATTCCAGAGTTCTATCCTTGGACTTTTACCTCTGGTCAGTAATATTTTTCTCTTAGTGCTCATTAAGTTAATAGTTGAAAAATAAAACACCCTGATTTTGTTCACTTTTGTTTTCATATACAAGAATCTTTACAGTCAACATGTACTTCTAGATGCTGTATTGAAATTGCTGGCAGAGTCTATTGCATACAAACTGAACAATCTGGCCCCTTGTTTTATTTGTAAAGGTTCAATGTATCTATGCCTGCCTACTTCAATCTGCAAGGGAGTGTCAGAAAGGCCCCGCATTCGCCGAGCCGTGAGTTACTGCTAACTTTTCAGATGTGTTAATGAATGTGGAACAAAAGCAGTTGTGTTTAAAAGGAAAAAAGGATCATCAAAATAACCTTTATTATAGTAGCAGGCGTGAACACTAAATGAATTATTCCAAATTGTGGTGTCAAAAATAACCTACTTAGAGATTAGCCTCTAGAAAACCTATTGTTGAACTGCTCTGAAGCTATCATTTTAGCAGTAAATCACTTTTTAAAAATCTTTATATACTCTGGTTGCAAATCAGAATGTTCTTTAAGTCTTTTTAACCAAGTTAAAACAATTTGAACAAAATCTTACCCCACCTAAAAATGACAATATTTAGTTAACTTTGAATTAAGCTCTTCAAAATGAGACCATGTTAAAGGGGTAAAGTTTTAATCTTTCTGTAATTTACATGTGAAAAACAAATTAATTTAAATAATTGAATCACTTCCTAGATGAAAGTTTTTGGAGTGCTCCAGGCATCATGTGAAGTATAATTTTATTTACAGTCTATTTTGGTACCAACAGTTCTTGCTTCAGTAATTCACCAGTAGGTTTTCATTCATCAGTGATGATATCAGTTTAAGGCTAAACCAAAACACCGACATTCCTTAGGGCTTATGTACTGTACATAGAGGAAACATCCTTAAGAGTTTTTCCTTTTTTTCCCAAAGAGATTCTAAGCAAAAAAAAAAAGTGTAACTAACATCTGTATTTTATTATTAGAGCTAGTTACCTTTCTTTTTCTTAGGTTCTTTAAAATTTTGAGTAAATAGGCATGTTTGTTTAGCAGGTTGGATGCTTCTCTTGCTTAGGTGTATTGTGTTACAAGAAGACACAATGAATTTAAATGTATCCAGTTTGACCATATATAGCACAGGCTACATAAAACTTGGAGGTATGGGACCTTTGGAGGCATTACAGTTAACTTTTCATTTAGGCAATGTGCCTTTGTTTGACTGGTGTGTAAGTCCTTCTTCCAGGTTTGTACGCTCTTAAACACGTTATTCTACCCTCTCTAACTCCTCCCAGCAGCAAAAGGGAGACACTTCAGCTGGAACAAAATAGTGGAAGAAATGGCGTCTGGGGTTCAGTGGGGATTCGCAGTGTGTATGCAATGTTTGCAAGATTACTTTTTATGTTTTTCAATTAATGTAAATAATTACAAAATAAATCAATGCTTAGTGTCAAGTAGGGAACGTTGTAAACCAGTAGAAACTCTCCTAGTGGGTCTGCTACAAGTCGCTTAACCTCTCCAGGCCTCAGTTTCCTCATCTGCAATGTGAAGGAGTTGGACTCGATAATCATTAAGGTCCATTCCTGCTCTAAATCCTATGCTTTTCTGAATTACTCTTTTTAACTGAATGCATTGCTTTCCCACTTTGACTATTTGAATTACATGTGCAGTACACATACTGCAACTGCATGTTGTCTAAAATAGTTTTTCTGTAAGATATTATAGAAAAAAACTAATCCCTCTTGAGCTGATTTATAAATGTGTGTGTGTGTACGCACACATAAAAAGCTAGTGATAGGAGGAGGGATCTCAGGAAATAAACATTTTCCAGTTGTTGTCTAACCTTGAATGTTATTAACTTTCCTATATTACAGGAGATACTACTCGTCAACGAATCAAATTCAGTGATGACAGAGTATGCAAGAGTCACCTTCTCAACTGTTGCCCTCATGATGTCCTCTCTGGGACTGTACGTATTCATTAAATCTATTATTTGATTATTGGCATTCTATAGAAAGGAAGTACTTGATAAAGTCTTAATTCCTTGTCAATTTATTGCCCAATTTTTTAAAAAAATCTGTTACAGAAGGGATTTGCATGCCTTGTGTGTGTGTTTAGATTGATTTAAATCTGCAAAACTGAGATCCCTCACAAAAGTAGTTGCTATGCCTTTATAATTTTTTCTATTCAGAGCAATTTTTTAAAAAAACATTTCTTGTTTGGAGTATAGAAACAGTTACATAGCAGTTGTACTTTCAGTTCAGAAATAATATAAATTATATTAAAAACAGTTTTCTTTACTGTTGAGCAGAGTAAACTTTATCCAAAACATCATAACATTTAAGATTTGTCATATTTATATTGGAAATCATTGTAGGGAAAATATATTAGTAAATACTTAAATTTGCACAGCCTAATGTGTGAGTAGTGTTGTCACTTAAAATTTATTTATATGGCTGACTCCTAATAATACACAGCTCACTTAATTTAAATGCTGTGTTTAGTGATGTTGGTTGATCTCAGAATATCATTTTAGTTTGGAAGATAAACCACATGATGATGGACCTATTTAAATGGAAAAACGGATATGATCCCTTTGGTTTGAATTTGGATGAAATCATGACGTAGGCAGGAGCTTCCCTTCACAGGCTACATCTGATGGCAGAGGAGGGCTAGAAGGGGCTAAACATTTAGCTGACTTTCTCATTTACCAGAAATAACTGAAATGAAGATTTTCAACTTTAATTTTCAGAAGCGTTAAGTTCCTTTTCTTACATTCTTCTAAATGAGTGGTTTCTTCTTGGTAGGAAGAGTTAAATGCTCCAAACAGATAGGCATCGAGACAAATACAATATAGGAAACACCTCTGACTTTTTCCAGTAGGAAAAACGGTTGAAACTGTATAATGTTAAAAGGAAAAAAGAGTCTATATTAAAAATACAGTACTACATTTGTAAAAAGTGTAATACTACAAGGCAAGAAACCCTGTTTCTGAGCACTTGAATTAGGAGTATGACAGATAATTAACCCTCATATCTATAATACAGTTGAAATCATCTGCAGTATACTTTGATTCTCCACATTTACTGTTGTATTCAATTTAACAATTCATTTTATTTAATGGCTAAATTATCACTTCAAATAAATTTTGAGAACAAAATTTAATTAACAAAATGGCAGAATTCAGTTTTTTCCTTTTTTTGTTACATAAAAAACAGCCATAGCAAGACTGACATATTGTTATAGTCTTCAAGTTGGCATTAATAATGGAAATCTAACATCACAGTTGTGTTTTACATTGTATGTTGCAGATAATGCTATTTATGTTCATTTTTTTCATAAAACAATTCTATGAGGCATATGATTCACAGTTAGCCTCAATGATAGTGACTTATTCAAAATCATTCAGTTCTGTTGATTTAAAGTAAAACTGGGACCAAACACAAATTTTCTGAGGTATAGTCTTATTCAGTCTGTTTTCTACTCTGTAGGGAATACTAACTCCATCATGTTAAGTAAAAATGAGTGGTTGGTCTTGGACTTTCCTTGTAAACTTCTTGCTGGTGGGTTTGTAAGGTGGCATATTTTTTTTCGAATTTTAACCTCTCTGAAATACACATCTCAAAATTGTGGATAGAAAAATGCTATCTTAATTGGTAACATTTTTCTCATGGTACAGAATTTGATGAGGCTTAAAATTGTTGATAGATTATACAAAAAAAAAACACAGTTTAGGGAAGCTCATTTAAAGGCACTAGCCAGGGAATCTCTGGACGAGAAATATCTCCCTTTTGTCATTCTGATAGAGAAGAGATTATCTTAAGTGAGGATGGGGTTTAGTAGTTGTGAACCTCTGAGAATTTATTTAAGCAGTTTAAGGACTGGCTTTAGGGCTCTGTGAGACTCCAGGGTTGTTGCAGAGTGGTATTCTTGAGAACTTTAAACTATCTATAGTGTGACTTTCTCATTACCTATATTACTGAAAAGGGCTATTTATAACAGTTTACCTTATGGACAAATGGTTTGCAATTACAGAGCTGTGACTTCCTTAACAACCAATCTCTGTAGAACAAACAAATGCTTTTCTGGCACAGGGTCCGAACACTTCATACCTCTTTACGTTAAAAATGACCTTTTCTCTTTTTTTTCTTTTTCTTCTTTTTTTTTTTACACATTACATGGAGGATAAAAAGAACTGAACGTTGATTTAGTAATATTTTTTGTTTGTTATATAACTAAAGGTTGCCCTTTAGTTTTCATGACCTTGTTCCACAGATCTGTCACTCTTATCAGATATGATTCACCAATATTCTATATTTTTTAGCAGAAGATGACACAGAGATGTATTCTCTGGCTTCATTCATTATAAAGCGGTTCAACTTTATATCCAGCACTTGGTGATAGTGAGTGTGGTTTCTAAAAATGTACTCATAACTGACAATTAGTATGGAATATTTTTGGAATTAAGTTGGATGAAAATGCCTCTGTGACATTGTACCTTTTATTAATCTAGTATAACTAATTCTTTAGCTAATTATTCAGAGGAAGCAAAATGTAGAGCAAAGAATCAAAATAATTGTGTGTGTATGTTATCTTTGGATTATGATTTTTATAAGAAGCGTGAATATTAGGAAGCTAGTATTTTTCAAAGGCTTGGGTTGTTTTCCTATTCATCTAGAATATTTTCTTGATTTAGTCCCACTTTTTTCTTCTCTTGGCACACTTGATTTCTCCCTGTTCTGTTTGTAGACAGCATTCCCTTTTAGGCAAAACAAAAAACCCAGGTAGAATGGTCATTTCCTCCCACCCCCACACACATCTGGTACATACCTTCCCTGAGGGAAGATAAGTATATTGAAGTACTTAAAACAAAAAAAATATTTCCATCTAGTTCCTAGTGATCTGGGAAAAAAATATTTGATAGTAATAATTTACAGAAAGCATTAATTCTAAGTCAGAGATGGTAACAGAAGCTTGAAATTTAAGACCTGCAGGGATGGAAATGTTTACTCTCATAATGTGCCTGTCCTCAATTCAGAAATGGCCACTACTAATTTTGTTGTAGCCTTCATCATAGTATAATTTTAGCATTGACAGGTCATGATGTTTTCTTGCGTAAGGTCATCATTTTGTAGATGGGAAAAATTAAAGTTCAGAGAAATTTTGCTAGTCAGACGTCACATAATTAAAGAATCACAGTATATTCTGCCACAGAGGAATCTCCAAGTAATTTAAATCTAAATGCTTTTGAAATGTTTTTTGTTGTAAGTTTTTTAGATAACACAATTACCTAGGGTAGTGACTTTCAGATATTTCTGCAATGTCCTTGGAGGCATCACATGTACTGAGGACATGGGGATAGGCCAGTCTTTCCTATTTCAAGTAGAATTTTGCACATTTTAAATATAGAAAATTTGGGGAAGTATACAAAATTCCAGGAAATTTTGTTTAAAAAAAAAAGAAGCTCTGCTCAGAAATAGAATTTAAATTTAAAGAACTGATATTGAGAAATACTTAGGAACAGGGATAAAGTAAAACTTTATCTGCCTTTTTGAAGTGATTGGATGGAAGTTACTGGTTGTAAAACTATTTTGACTGAGTTGATTTAATGGTGCCCCAGTAGGCTCTGGGTTTTATCCAAAGTGCAATTTTTACTAATTGAAACTCCTTTATTGCTTCTCTAACTCTTTCTTTTAAGGCCTGGTCTAAAATCAGTTACTTGGGTGCATACAAACCTGAACTTTAAAACTGCTGAAGTCTCTTTGATAGTACATATGTAAAAGAGCCATGAAAGTATGGAGAAGCAGAATAAGTGATAAGAAGTAAACCTGCACAAAATTTTCTCAACCAGCCACTAGAATGTAAGTTTCATTATAAGGGCAGGGACATTGTTTTGTTCAGTGATATGTCCCCGGCATCTAGAACAGTGTCCCTCTATTGTGTTGAATGAATAATTGATAACACCCAAAAGTAGAATGCTGAATAAATCTGTTTCAAAAACTAACTTTGAGTTTCAAAAATTGATAATTGTTAGTGGGAAATGTGTTTCAACAGATAAGGAGTTGAAGAGTATTTCGGTGTTGAGTTGCTTATCAAAATAAGACAGCAGTGGGTTCACATGCAGATGTGAAAAATTAGTCTGTAGATGTTTTAAACTAATCTATTCCTCACAAATGGTTTGTTTTGGGTTACTTTGGTATTTTTTAACAAGTGTTTTTATCATTAGTTCAGGTTAGTGACATGATTTTTTTTCATTTTAAATTAGCCAATTTCTAGAGTTTCCCAGTTTGCAAAATGCCAGTTAACACAAGTTTTACAAGATTGGGCTTTTGAAGTGTATTATGTTCTTATATAAAGCAGATGTGCTGTTTGTATTTTATTCTTCTCAGTTACTGCAAAAATATATATTCCTTTAATAAGTATTTCTGGAGACTGCCTAAACCAAAAATATATTTGATGTTTAGGAAATCAGAGACATATTAAAAACTTCCCAGTGAATAATTAAAACTTTACTGTAAAACTTGAAAAACCAAGTCCTGAATATAATTTGGAGCCTTGTTGGCATTTGGCACATTAATACACTGAACTATTCAAGTTAGAGTACATATGCTTTTATGAAATTACCTTTTTCTGTCATTATGAATATTTTCAGTCATTCGTTTTGTTTACTTAAAGTGACTTAATATACTTCAGGCTTGTAAAGGTGACTTTTTCTTTCTTTTTTTTTTTTAAGTAACCAACCCAGAAACCATGTATTCTAGAATCTTGTTCTAGTTTAGGATGTCTCTCATTGAGGTTCGTCAGCATATTTGTCCCTTACTTGGATTAGTGGTTAAATATAAATATACATGCATGTATATGATGAACTGTAGTGCTGATATCCAATCTCTATAAATCAACTACAAATTAATTTCACTTTACATTTTTATTATGTAATACAATATTCTCTAATATGGTTTATGATTCCCTCAGAATCAGTCTGAGGGCAGAATCTTTTTTAACTTCTTTAATAGAAAATTTCAACTATAAATAAAAATAGAATTATGTAGTGAACTTCATGTACCCACACACCAACTCAGTAAATATTTTACCCGTAGCTACCTTATTTCCTTTATCATCACATATGTCCTCTCCATCCTTTTGTAGTTTTTTTGAGGTAAATCTTAAATCTTGAACCTATCTATTTTAGGATGACCCTTGAAATAACAGAAAGTAGCAAAGACCAGTTCTTCCAAGAAAACAGAATGAGGTCTGGAAGTCATTGTTGAAGCAGATTGTTTTTCATAGTCTGGTACTTGGTTGACATAGTTCAGTGTCACATGTGTTTGTATGTACAATGATTTCTCAATAAATGCTGGTTACCTAACAAGGAATCATCTTGGTATTCCCTGAACTCTTCATCCATTTTTTAGAGATATGTGCAGTTTTGTAAGCTGCATTTTTCCTATTTTCTTTTTTCTCTTACGTTTCTTTCTTTGTAAACTGCATTTTATTAATAACAAGTCTGAAGTAACTAGTGTGTTCTCTGAGGCTCTTTGTTCAAAAGGAAGGGTTGGGTTAATAAATGCATCGTTTAAAGGACGTAGACAATGAACACAGAAAAGAGCAAATACATGGTAATAAATGAAAACCTGAAACATATTTTTGTTTCACAGATGATGAACCACTAGCACCAAGTAAAGTCATGGATTTACTAACTGGGAATATTTTTTTTAATGTGATGAGTTCTACCTTGATACGCAGGTAGCAAGACCAAATGAGTTAGTAAAATCCTCTCCAGTTGAATGGTTCTTACTCATTAAGGGAACTTTTAAAAGCATTTGGTGTTTTACTTTGACCTATATAGAATTAAACATCGTGAATATATATCATCTCATAGACATTTTTAGGTCTATCGGATTAAAAAACATGCGTAGGCACATATATTGACGTACTTGGATAATGAATTTGTAAATTTTCCTAATTTAGATAGATTTTTGTTTTTTCTCCTTTAATGTATTTAGTTTAATAGTGCTTGGAGTAATGAAATTCAAATAATACTGGAATTCAGCACTGGAAGAAATAGAAAAGGGTGAGCACGCGGTGTCAGTTTACTGAAGGCTGAATGGAGAAAGTGAAGAGAATTCACAGTAAAAGTTAAAAAAAATTGCCCTTTAAGACGTGATTTATTTTTTCATTTTTCTGGGACTGGTGCTGATGGCTGCAATCAGCAGTCATTCATTCACTTAACAAGTATTTCTCAAGCACCTACTATGTGACATGTGCTACACTGGGGATACAGAAATGGACACGGGTTTCTGCTTTAGTGGTGGGAGCTTATATTCTAATGTGGGAGACACACAGCCAAAGTATGGAAAGAAATAATGTGATTTCAGATAGTGATTTAAGTGCTATGAGAAAAAAGCATGGCTAGATAAATTAGAAAGTCGGGGACAGTGGGCAAGCAGCTCCTCCTGCAAGGTGGTTAGAAAAAACTTTTGTAATGAAATGATATTTGAAGAGATCTAAATGTTAAGAAAAGAAGCCGGTCTTTCCTGAATGGGAATAAACTTAACCATACGTTGCTTCCACACAGATATTTTAATGGTTCTCTATTGTATATATGATCAAAAATCTAAAACCCTTGGCCCAATCTACCTCTCCCTTGAATGAATAAATCAGTTTGGTCCTCTCCTTGAACCAGACTGATGTATTCATTATTGTCTCACTACTTTCCTTCCCCATTACACTTCTCATTTTTTGCCTGCTCCTTTTTCTCTGCTTGGAATACCCTTTCTCTTCTACAGATTTTGACTCTGCCTGGCTTACTGTCCATCATTGTCTGAGCCTATAGAGGTTAGCCTGTGAAACCCCATGTGGCACCTGCCCTTCATACTACTGAATAGGCACTTGTTGTTTTCTTTTGTTTATGTGTATGTTGCCTCTCAAGTAGATAGTATAATCTTTGTAAGGCACGGCCTTTTTTAATATTGTCTAGATATCTTTATCTCGAGGCTTAGAAATGGATATAGCAAAGTATTTCCTGCTAAATTCTTTGAAAAATATTAATAAAGGGTGAAAGAGCTTTATTTTTCTCTATCCACTCAGGGAAAAATGCACTTGGGGTTGGAACATACGAGTGGGAATGGGCAGTTAAAAATTTGGGAAGTGTTAGAAGAGCAGGAACTACTTCCTGCTTACTGCTCAGTGTGCCCCATTCCCCTTCACCCAACACTCCTGTCTGACTTGTTCATTTTGAGCACCAGGATTGGAATTAGGAAAGAAGAACGTCATTATTTTAAAACAATAGTGGCATAACTGAAACGCATATCCCGATTTTGTTATTTGAAGACTTTTCCCATATTATCCTGGGCTTTCTCTTGCTCTTAGCTGGGTGGTAAAGCAAGCATTGAACCTGGATGGAAAAGAGATTTTACAAATAGGAGGAAGGAAGAAAGTGAAGGTGCAAGAAGTGAGGATCACAGTGTAGAGATGATTTGTTTTAGAAAATCACATTGCCATTGGAAGGGTTCAAATGCTTCGCTGCATGTTTGTGTTTTTTTGTGCTCTCTGTGCTGCTGTTGGGTTTTGTTTCCCTTTCTCTCCAGCTGGTATTATTCCTTTTAGTGTTTTTTCAATCTTGCCATTTGTTTTCGTATTCCTTGGTGTCTTTCAACTTTCTTTTACTTGAGACTCTTTAAACACAGTGTAAGAAAATGTAATAAAAAGACAAATTGGAAGAATTACTATTTTAAACAAACAAATGAATGGAAGACTTAAAGCCAGGTTAGGTGAAAAGAGAACTATTGCTCTAATGAAGGTTTAAAAAAAAGTTAAAGAAAATTACCAAGGAATGGGGTTTGTTTTAAAATCTTAAGTGTGATGCAAGTTCTTATTTACATTATTGAGGCACATTTTATGGAAATTTATACTGTTATTCCCAAGTATTCTTCCTCACCTTCGTTAAATTTTCCTATGGTGATGTATTATGACTTTGCAGGTGACGCGGTTTTTTAGAAATACTTTTCAGTATCTTCAGTATTAATAACTTGATCTAGGGAGGTCAGACTCCTATATGATCTGTTAATGAAGGTCTCCTCGAAAAATGCTTGGGCTGTAGCTCCAAGGAGGAGTGTGTTACATCAAATTCAACATGTGCAAAACAAAGCACTTTACGTCACAGATTAACTCTCCCATTTGACTTAATTCTCTTGGTGGCATCATTTGCTCATTCTTGAAATACTTGAAGCCTTGATATAACCCCTGACCTTTTTTCTCTGCACACTTCATTTCCATTCAGTGAAAACCTGTTGATTGAGAGTCACTGTTACTGAAAGCGTATTGAGCCGTGTTAAAGACTGGATTCAAATTTTTACTCTGTTCCCGCTAACTTACGATCTTGTGACTTCTCTGAGCCTTGTTTTCCGTATTTGTCAGGAGGTGATGATGGAATTGATTTCAGACATCCTTCCCGTCTTTAAAAGGCTTTTATTCTTCTTTAGCACTGTTTTACCTCCATCGCTTCCTTTCTCCTAATTCAACCCTTACGGCTTTATTTCTGGTTTGTAGCCTCTCCAGCCCTTGGTCTCTTTCTTCTTGTCAGTTCATCCAGTAGTGTGGTGTTAATGCTTCTAAAACATGGTTTTGTTATGTCATTTTTGTCCAAGTCGGCAAGCATTCTTTGCCTAAGAATAAATTCTGCACGTGTTGACTCATATTCAAAGTCTTCCACAATCGAGTCAGTCGATAATGTGATCCGTACAGCAGTCCTGAAGTACTTGAGAAAGGAGGGTTTCATAGAGATTAAGTGAATCTCTCAGAGTTAAATGGATAAGAGACAAAGGTTTTTGTCCTTTTTAGCCTGACTTACTTCACTTAGCATAATACTCTCAGGATCCATCCATGTTGTCACAAACGGCAGAATTTCATCTTATGGCTGAGTAGTATTTCATTGTACCCATGTACCACGTCTTTATGCAGTCATCCGTTGAAGGACATTTAGGTTGTTTCTGTGTCTTGGGTATTGTGAATAATGCTACAGTGAACGTAGGGCTGCATATATCTTTATGAAAAAATATTTTCAAAAATTTCAGCTAGATACCCAGAAGAGGGATTGATGGGTGATATGGTAATTCTATTCTTAATTTTTCGAGGAATCTCCATACTGTTTTCCATAGTGGCTGCACCAGTTTACATTCCCACTAGCAGCGTGTCAGGGTTCCATTTTCTCCATATCCTCTCCAACACTTGTTATTTGTCTTAATTGATAATAGCCATTCTAACAGGTGTGAGGTGGTATCTCAAGGTGGCTTTTTGATTTGTGTTTCCCTTATAACTAGTTAAGCATCTTTTCATATATCTGTTGGCCATCTCTGTGTCCTCTATGGAAAATTTACTATTCAGGTTCTCTGCCCTTTTTTAATCTGATTGTTCATTTTTGTTGTTGTTGTTGAGTTGTATGAGTTTGTTGTGTATCTCGGATATTACTCCCCTATCAGAAGTCTCGTTTGCAAATATCTTCTCCCATTCAGTTAGTTGCCTTTTTGTTGATGATTTCTTTTGCTGTGCAGAAGCTTTTTAGTTTGATGTAGTCCCATTTATTATTTTATTTTATTTTATTTTTAGTGAAATAAGTCAGATGGAAGAGAAAAAGAACCATATGATTTCACTCATGTAGGATATGAAACAAAAACCAATCAACCAACCAACAAACAAAAAAACTCACAGATACAGACAACGGAATGGTGATTAACAGAGGGAAAAGGGGGGTGAAGGGTGGATGAAGAGGGTAAAGGAAGTCAAATACAATGTGATAGAAGGGGAGACTAGGCTCCAGGTGGTGAGCACACAATAGAGTATACAGATGTCTTATTACAAAGTTGTACACCTGAAATTTATATGTTAATAACCAATATTACTCTAATGAATTTAAAAAAATAAAGAGGTAAAGGGAGGTCTTCTGAGTTGATCAGTGCCCAGTCTGTCTTATTTTGTTTATTAAGCAATATAGTCTTCAAGGATAAAAGGATAAAACATGAGTGTTTCCCACTAATATCATCCCCCTTCCCAGACCTAAATCCTGTCAACAGTTTAATGTACATTTTTTACTCTCCTTTGTGTGCATTTACAAGTGTGCGTGTCTATGTCTGTGTGTGCGTGTGTTTTAACAAATATTATTTGAATTTTTCTCTCTTGTCTTAGAGAAGTTTCTATATACCTGGTCTCCTGTTTTGAAAAAATGACTGCATAGTATTTCATAATACGGCTGTTGCCTAAATTATTTATGCAGTGACTATTAATATGTCAGTAGTTTTTGTTTCTGTTTTCCATGTACAGTGTGGCAATGAAATCCTTGTGTATACATTTTTGTCCACATTTGCGACTGTTAGTTTAATGTTTTTTTTTCATTGAGAATATAAATTCCTTGATAGCAGGTATTCTCATACTGTTTTATAATTCCCTTTAGGATTTAGCTTATAGAACTGAGCAAATGTCCTAACATCTAAGAAAGCAAGAATATTTGCAAATACTTGGAGCTGTTAATATACCCAGTTTCTATCACTGGTATATTCATATTACTGCCATTAGTTTACACTTGGCAGTACACTCAGATGTGTAAGTTAACCCTTTAATTTGGTCTGCTGAAATACCATTTTATTTGATTTTGATGTATAATTTCCACGTACCTCTATTTCTATTATTTAAATATTTTTCTCTAAAATTAAAGTGGCTTTATTGATTTTTCTAATTGTGAGAAAAATATATGCTCATTGCATTTAATTCAGCCAGTATAAAAAAGTTCAAACCAACCAACCAACCTCACAGCAATATCTGAATTTATAAAAATGGCATTTTATGTCTTTGCCATCTTTTCTCCACTTAGTTTCAAGAACGTCATTTCTCATGGCTATGTTACGTGTTATATGGCTATTCAATAATCCAATCATGTTGCCAAGCTCTTAAAATGTTTCTAATTTTTTAGATCAAAAACACCATTGTTAAATTTTATTATCAATGTCTATTTATGTGTACTTATTTCATTGTTTCCTCAAGTTCTTAGACGTACAATTCCTTAGTCAAACATAAACTTTATTTAACAGTCATGGGTTGACAAAACCTGATCTTTTATGTAGGGTGGAAAAATAAAAGAAATAAACCATTTTCCTCATGAAGCTTAGAGTCCATTTGGAAGATAACATTCACTTTTGGAATTTCAAAAGAATAATTAAAAAGCACTTAACAGAATCAACTTTTTATGTTAAATAGTAAAACATAGTATAAAATGCTGTGAGGTTATAAGAGAAGTTATCAGGATCAAGTACAGTTATTTGGTCAAGACTTCATGGAGGAAATGGATTTAGGATGGAGAAGACAAAATGCAGAACTGAATTTATCCAGTTAAAAATAAGCATTTTTTTCATTTACAATCTGAGAATTTGATTATTAAGTAAAATACCAAGAATAAACAAACATGGAAAGAATTTAATAATGAAGTAAATTGCTTGTTAAATTAAAACTTCAAAACGCTTCCTGTGGCTTTCATCATAAAGTCATTTTAAGTTAAAATGAATAACCAAACATATTCTTTTGTTCAGTTTGAAGCTCACTTGAAAAGAGAAGCAGCAGCAGCAAAAATCTGTGCACCTGGTGTTCAAAGCACTGTTGCACCCTCAGTGATGAAGTCAGGGTTGATGTGGCTTTTGAGGACTGGTCCATCTTTGGCCATGGTGTGGTTCTATCACGTCTCCTCTTTGGAGACATGGCTTCTTTTTAATTAGATGAGTAGGGTCACGGAGAGCATTAAGGTAGGCATTTGTACTTTGCCTTTACTCACGTTTGCGGTGGCCACTGGGATTATTGGGTTTATTTTGGCTTGCGTGTTTGGTTTTTATTTAAATATGCCTCGTGCATGGCACAGTGCCAGACTAGGTGCTTAGTCGTGGTCATATAGATGGGAAAATAAATGACTGGTATCTAGAATTCTGAGAATGTGCCTGACTACACGTATTGTCCTGCCAGGTCCCTGAAGAAATAAGCACTAGGGCTATTCCAGGCCACAAAAAATAAACAAAAAACGATCACTAGGCCCTTCCTTCTAGGGCTTTGGCCCCAAAATCTGTGGTGAGGGAGATGTAACTGGAAAGCCAGCTGTAGGCGCTCATGGTCCAGGATAGTGAGTGAAAAGCCCAAGTAGTCTCCCTCCTGGAGGAGAGGAGCAGAGCACATAGTGAAAAGAGAGGAATCGCTCGAAACATTTAAGGGAGGGAGTCCAAGCAAAGGAGATCATCCAAGGAGAGGCTATAGAAGACCTTCCAGAGCTCAGGCCAGTTTGTGTCCCGGGTGCATCTTCACCGCCTTGCTTGTTAAGCCCAGGGCCCCTTGTGCCAAATGTTCTTCTCCGCCCTCTTTTCCCACTTTGGTTCACTCAACAAATATTTATTAAGGCAGATACATGATGGGTAAAAAAAAAAAAGAATCCTTGTGGAGCTCACATTCTAGTGAGTAATAAATCTTTCCCCCGCCTATAAATTCCCCCCCCTCCCAAGGCGTACATTCACTTCAACTCTCCTCCCCTCACCAAAACTCCACCCTCATTACAGTGGTATTAATATAATTGTGGCCTTTTTGGTGTTCATTTTGTCCTTGATCCACATAGTTGCTTTTCTTCTTTTGGTTGGTTGTGTGATGGTGGTTGTGATGTAGAGTAGGGGGAAAGCCTAGAATTCCTGCCAAAGGGTATCTAGGTGGGCAACAGAGATATTTAGGTTAAACACACTGAGACACAGTTTGTATGTGACTTCAGTTTTTGTTGAGAACACATTGGAAATACAGTTAGAGGATAAAGATAAGGGAGATAACTGGAGGAAAGGCAGTAGACAGCTGCTTTGAATGTCTGCTGTGTGCTTAGCTTGTTCAGATTGAATGGAGGATGGTTATCTAAAAATATTAAATGGTAAGTTAGTACTGAAATAATTGGAATTAGCATGATAAAATAAGTGGAAGGGGTATTAGGCTAGAAATCTAAACCACATTTCTTATCTAAACCAAATAAGTCAGTCTGGGCTTCAGTTCTGTAGAAGGGAAGTAAAACTAGATCAGTGAGTGCATGGTTCTCAACACTTTACATTAAAAACCCCTACGAGATTTTTACAATACAATCTTTGGAAGTTAGGGCTTGGGCCTCTTTTCAAAATTCTCTATCAATATTATTTAAAAACTGCCCAGGTCCAGGTTGAGAACCACTGCAGTGGATGAAAGGCATTTCAAACTGTGACATCTTAACATTTTATGAAAGCAGTTTGGCCTCCCCTGAGCAACTATAACTGTGGAAATACATACAAATGCAAAGGGAATTGTTGGAGTGATTAATATTAAGATGCTATTAATTAAGAAATCAAATGGCTGGTATAGCAAAGAGGGTAACAACATTCTTTTGCCATTAACTTCTTTTATTCCTGTCTTACTTTCCTGCATGTTCTGTTTTAAAGAATATTACTGTTTTTTTTTCTGCAGCCTTTTCTTAATAAATGTTGCTTAATAAGCAGCTTTGAATTTCCACACGTCTATATAAGGTTTCAGTTGCTGTTTCTCATCACTGGAAAAGTCCTTAGTTTATTAACCCGTAGACTAATGAATGAGGGGAAGCAATGGGGCCTGGGAAAGCTCGGCATGCTCAGCAACACAATGAGACTTCAAAGCCATTAGTGTGATATGAGGGCTTTTATAATAGAGGTGAACATTCCTTATTATTTCCCAAAGGATATCTTCGAGGGCATTGTCTACTTACTTTCCCATTTGTTCCTTTATTTAATCAAGAACTGAAATAATGCAGTTTGAGAGACCTTTTTTTTAGATAGTCATAAAATCTCAGAGTTGGAAGAATAAAAGCTACCTGGTGGTTGAATTCTTTCCTAAATATCCTAGAAAAATGGTTGTCTAAACTATATTTGAATCTCTGTGTTACCTGGTGACTCAGTAACTGCTGAGGAAACTTATTCCATTTTTGGAAAGCTCTGATCATTAGAAAGTATTTTCTTACATGGAAAGAATTAAATTCTGACTCTGCAGTCCCTTGGGCTATAATAAAATCTATTTCTATTTCATACTGAAAGTTCTTCAGTAGATAGATGACTAGGTTTACATGTTGGTTTTTCCTCCATCTAATTACTTCTTCTCTGGCTTTTTTGTATAGCTTGATTTTGAGACCATTTGTCTAGTTTATTTATATCCCTTTTGAAATATGTTAGCACACAGAATGTGTCTTTTGGAGAATGGGTTTGATTTTAAAACCAGCCTTCAGTAAGATTTCTCACTTTGTTCATACTATGTCCTGTAAGTTACTTTTATATCACATAAATTTACCTCAGTCATGCCATCTTGTACCCCTTAACTCTTGACTAGTAAGTTTTTCAATTTTTCTATAATTTTTTGCTCATGTCTAGTTACTTGTAAACTTGTCTTCTTAGATATAACTATAGGACTTAATATTTCTTTTTTACATTTTATCTGGGATATCAGTCTTTTCGAATCGTAATGCAGTGAATTCACTGTCCTTTTTAGCATGGGATATTGTCCAAAATTGGTGATCATATCTTTTGTTATACACATGCAGGTTGTAGCTAAGAGCTTTTTTCAGGTTCTGACAGGCTTTTCCCTGTCTATTTGTTCTTAAGTACAAAAGTGATCACTGTTCCCATCTGTTGGTAGACAGAATTGGTGTGTGTTTTTTCCTGGCACCAAGTTTTATACTTGTCTATGAAATTTTGTACTTTGGAAGTCCATAAATAAAGAAGCATCTGTATGACTTAATATGTATTTTGAAGATTACTGTGGTTGTTAATGAGTTTTTGAATAATGTGGTTTCTATTTCAGTAACGTGTCTTTTTTTCCCTTTTAGAGGATGGATCTTGGAGAATGTCTGAAAGTCCATGACCTGGCTTTAAGAGCAGATTATGAAATTGCATCCAAAGAACAAGATTTTTTCTTTGAACTTGATGTATGTGATTTTGCTTTAATGGGTTAGGTTATCTTTTGCAATAAAACATTTTGAATGTGTATTAATTTCTCTTAATAGGAAAAGGCTCTTCGCCTTTGGTTATATGAGGTAGTACTAAATTAAGTAAGATCATATACTGTCCTAACTAACAATATTTTTTAACAATATAAGATGAAGGGCAGCCGGTTAGCTCAGGTGGTTAGAGCGCGGTGCTCTTAACAACCAAGTTGCTGGTTCGATCCCACACGGACCAGTGAGCTGCATCCTGCAAAAGTAGATTTAAACAACTACTTGACTTGGAGCTGATGGGTCCTAGAAAAACACACTTAAATGAATAAAAGTTTTAAAAATAAAGTGAAACTGGGTATTTTAAGAAAATATGCAAAAGTCATGCAATTCATATTTTCTTTTGAAAATTGAGCATATTCTTCCCAATAAAGTTGTCATGATTAAAGAAGCATCAATTTAAGTAAATATAAGCAACTAATTTCTTGTTTATATATAAGGCCATTTAATAATCTACTGAATTTTTACATTCATATTCATTTTTATATCTGTAAATACACAGGTGGAGAGAGGGAGGATGTTAAGGACGCAGTTTTTTATGTAAAACTAACAGAAGAACTATTAGAGGAAATAAAAGATGCCATTTAGGTATCTGAAGGGCTCAAAATCTGACTATATTGTTTTTATACAAACATGGGTATTGTTTATGTAAAAATAGGGAAACTTTTTTCATACTTCAATAAAACATACCAGTCAGCATTACATAAAACTGATGAGCATAAATCTTACAACACTTTTTATCAGTGAGGTGATAGGTGTTTTATTTATAGGTGTTTTATAGGTGTTGGGAGATAACAGCAGTAAGTAGGCCTTCCATCTACTTTTCTGAACTAAGAATTTCTGCTAATGGAAATGAAAACCATCTATGTAAACATAATTTAATATGTGGCTGAAGCATGTGGGGGAAGCACCTTAAAGTAACTGGGTTATCATTTAATACACACTGGGCATAAAATACAGCAGAAATTCATCATCTGGATGTAAGGGTATGGGTAGTATATTTAGGTTATTTTTTAGTCTTTTTCTATTATAGTATGATAAAGCATTATTTTTACATACGAAGTGTCTAGAATAAATGTCTAGATATAGAATAACTGAGACAGAGTAATTTTGCCAGATTGCTGTCCATCAGAATTAACAAGTTAGTATAAATAAGCATAAGGAACCTGAGAGAAATATAAATATAACAACTTTGCTGTTTGTTAATAAATTTAGCATAACATTTCATTGTAAGTAAAATAAAAAGACTTGGAGTTTCAAAAAACAGAATTACCAATTTATCGTCCCACCAGTAATACTATGAGATTGTTTCCCATATGGCAACATAGTGTGTTGTCAAGATTGCTTGGCAACTTTGATAGATGAAATGTGGAATATAGAGTGTAGTTTTAATTTGCATTTCTCTTATGAGTGAGTTTGAACATATTTCATATGTTTTAATATCTGTTTATAGTTCCTTTTCAGTGAACTATCTGTACAGTTACTGGTTTTGGCTATTGGCTAACTTTGGGTGTTAGCATTTTTCTAGCTGATTTGTACTAACTTTACATATTACGAAAATTAGTCCCTTCTCTCTGATAATACATTGGATTTTTTTCCCCTGTTGCTCTTTTGGTGGTAATGGGCCTTTCAGAATATTTTTGTCTAATTTATTAATCTTTTAAAGATCTCCATGGGATTAATTTGAAAGGCCATCCCTCATTTGAGGTTATGATTATTTCTCTCACATGATTTCTTCTGGTATTTTTATGGCTTCATTTTATACACTTAAACCTTGGATCCAACTTAAATTTATTCTTGTCTAAGGAATTGAGGTATAGATACAGCTTTTTTTTTTTTACAGATAACTACTTAGTTGACGCAATACTATTTATTGGTTAGTCCATCTTTTCTCTCCCAATGCTTTGAGATGCCACTTTTATCTTTACATAGGGAAATGTTCATATGGTAGATTTTTGGTTTAAAGATGAATTTTAAATTAAAAGAGTTAATAGCTATTTGTCATCACAGATAAAAGCTTTAAATGACCTTTACTGCTTTTCACTTTCAAGAAATTCTTGGGTTGACCAACCATTTTTAGAATTCTATATATTTTTAGAATTCTATATATGCTGAGTAAATTTATATTTTCAATTAAAACATTTTCCAAATCATCTGTATATCTGTACAGTAACATGAAAGTCCAAATTGCTTAACTTGGGGAATACATTTTGAAAGTTTACTTTTAAATGAACTATTAAAAAAAGCACTGTGAAGAACATCTTTGAATGTTAATATTTCCATACTTGCTGATTACTTAGAACAAATTTCTGGAAGTAAAATTACTAAGTTGGGGGACATTCTTAAGGCATTTGATACCAATTACCGCATTGCCTTTTTATAAAGTCTGCCACTGGTTTGGGCTTCCTTCAGCAGAATATGAGAATGGCACTTTATTTACAGCCTTACCTTTCCTGGGAATTACTGATGTTTACTCTTTGCCAATTTGATAGATGAATAGTATTTCTGATTCATTTTTTAATCTGCTTTTTGTTATTTTACGTTCATAATAGCATTTTTTAAAAGTGTAATTTTTTGAGTAAAGATATTTCTGAATAAAGTTGATTTTTCTATCAATAATTGTCTTTTAATTAAACTTTGTAGGCTATGGATCATCTGCAGTCATTCATTGCAGACTGTGATCGAAGAACAGAAGTGGCTAAGAAAAGATTAGCAGAAACTCAAGAAGAGATTAGTGCTGAAGTGGCAGCAAAGGTAAGCATTTCAATCATTTCAATAGTACAAAATACAGTTTCAGTGTACTACTATTACTTTTTTATTTTGAAAAATTATATTCACAGAGATTGTAAAGACATCTACAGGGAATTCTATGTACTCTGCTCCAACCTCTCCTTACGTTAACATCTCACACAACTATATAGTACAGTAACAAAGCAAAGAATATCCGTCCCGTCCTTACATTTTATTCAGATATCACCAGTTAATCATGCGCTCATTTGTGTGTGTGTAATGTAATGTTATCACATGTGTAACTTGGGTAACTGCCGCCATAATTAAATTAACTGTAGCATCACAAGACTCCCTTATGTAGCCCTTTTATAGCCAAAGCCACCCACCCCCTTTTTTCTAGCCACTGGCAATCACTAACCTTCATCTTTATTTCACTTAATAATACATAAATGGAATCAGAGAGCATATATCCTTTTGAGATGGCTTTTTTCACTCATCACAACTTCCTTGAGATTCATACAGGTGGTATGTATCAGTATCAGTTCATTCCTTTATATTTATGGGTAGCATTCCATGGCATGGATATATCACAGTTTAATCATTCACACAATCAAGGAGACATTTAGGTGGTTTTCAGCTTTTTGGCTAATACCATTAAGGCGTCAGTAAACATTCGTGTACAGAATTTTGTGTGGACTTAAGTTTTCATTTCTTTAGGATAAGTGCTCAAGAGTTTAATTGCTGGGTCATGTGATAAGGCCGTTTCCAGTTTTGAAAGCAAGTGCCAGACTTTTTTCTAGAGTGGTTGTCCCATTTTACATTCTTACCAGCAGTGTATTAGTGATCCACTTTCTCCACATGCATGACAGCATTTGATGGTGTCACTGTCTCATTGTATCCCTTCTGAAGGGTGTTTAGAGTTATCTCGTTGTGGTTTGAATTTGCATTTCCCTAATGACTAATGACTTTGAACATTTTTTTCACATGCTTATTTGCCATCTGCATATCCTCTTCAGTGAAATGTCTGTGTATGTCTTATGTCTACTTTCCAAATGGATTGCTGTTTTTTTAAATGTTCGGTTTTGAGTGTTTTTCAGATGTGTTCTACTTTACTGCTTTTTAAAAATGTTTCATTCTGAACTTATATGCAAAAAGTAGAAGGGAAAACTATAGTGAATCAGTGGATTCAAAGCTGTCAGCTTTCTGCTATTGTTTATTTTAAAAGCAAATTCATTTCACCTCTAAAACATAACCACAAAATCATATCCATAAAGTTAGTAATTTTTTAAACATTATCTAATATCCACAGTGTGTTTATTTTTCCTATATAGAGTTGGTTGGTTCAGATAATCCAGGAAGTGCCTGCATATTGCATTTTGTTAATTGATGATTTATTACTTTATAATATTCTATACCATTCAGTGTGGTCTGGTACATTTTATGAAAGTGTAGAATGGAGACAGAATTACGCAGAGAGATTTCAGAGGACATTAAACATAATGCTTAGATATGTACAAAGGTAAATGGATTCCCTTATTTGAGGAAAGGCTTACTTTTAACCAACTTGTTCTAAAATGTTCTCTGAAGATGGGTACTATAAAGATGGTCATCTAAAGTACAAGCAATCTATACCTCATGGTTGAAGGACATGCACAGGTACTGGCTAGACCTCACACTGTATTGGTTATCCATCACTACAAAAATACTGTTTAAAAAAGTACCTCAAAACTCAGTGACTTAAAACAGTATTTATTTAGCCCATGAGCCTGCAGTCAGTGATTTAGGCTGAACTTGACTGGCCAGTTATGTCTTAGCTAGGCTCACTTCCACGTCTTCCAGTTAGCTGGAGGCTACTGAACTGTGTTCTCATGATGGGAGTAGAGGTGCAAAAGCATGAAGCCTAGTTATATGAGCGTTTTTCAAGCCGTGTATCGTGTTTGCTACTGTCCTGTTACATGTCCAAGTTATATGTTATATGTCCAAGTTGAGGTTCAGAGTATACTTGGTTACATAGCAAAAGGCATGGGTACAGGGAAGGGTGAAGAGTTGCAGGGCATTAATGCAATCATTCCATGACAGATGTTTAAAGAAAAATCCCACTTTGTTAAAGACGTAAGGTAATGATAATAGAGTTGGGGATTTCTTTGAGCGGCAAATATCTTAGATTGAAGGGAATTTGAGACGTAAAAATTGTTGGTACACTAGTTTGTTGGGACTGGATGTCTGTATCAAATTAGAACCTTCTTTCTGATATAATTGGCCACACAGGATGAATACTTATTTTGTGGCCAAAATAAAAACTCTGTATATGTATCATGTACCATTAAAAGAATAGGGATGAAGTAGATTTCCAGGATGATGGTGCTGCTGCGGCTGCTGAGGAGGAGGCATATCAAATCCCAAACCAGGAATGAATCCTAGTGGAAAGACAGGAGCTAAGGGAGAAGGAGTGCCGTGCTTGTATACTAAAAATCAATCGTGCTGCGCAGTATATGTACAAGGCACGTTTTCTCAGTTCTCACAGCTTTGTGAGATAGGTACTAATCCCTACTTCGCAGATGAGGAAGTAGATTCGGGTTAAGTAATAGGGCCAAAATTGCACACCTGGTAGCTGGTTTGGCCATAAGCCAGATCTGTTGGACTCTAAAGCCGTATCTTTGCTTGAAAGAGTATTCACCAATTCATTTTGTAAACTCCTATTTGACTATTTGTTGCTATTTGTTGGCCATTAGAACATACAGATTGCTATATATATATTATATATATAATATATACTATCATAAAAGATACAAGGTGGCGCAAAGGGGGATGGGTCTCTGCTTATGTAAGTGCGGGTGAGATGGGATTGATCTTTAAGAACATGTCACAGAATAGTCTTGAGTTGGAGCTTGTCGAGTGAGTAGACATTCACTAGACAGGCAAGGGAGCTAAGGGATGACATCCCAGGAAGAGGCAACAGTATCTGCAAAGTCAGAGGCAGAAAACAGGATAAATTTGGGAAACAAAATAGAAATACAGATTTTGTTGTGAACTAGGACAACACCAAGAGATGGTTTGAAAAGGTGCAGAGGGCTAGATTGTGGAAGAAAAGGTATTTTATACTTGGAGTCCACTGCCAAAGCGAGGTTGGAAAGTAATAGTTATATCGAGATCAGTTGTATGTATCTTTAACCTTACTGAAGTGAAGACAGGCAGGCTCAAAACATCCTGATGTCCCACGAATTCATTTATGATATGCTTAGAAAGCATTGTTTACTCTTATATGGCCTTAGTTCACTTAAGTCTTCTCTGAACACTGTGAACTTTGATTCTTACTCTGCTTTTTATTCACGATCTTTTCTGTTTTTTTCTAGGCAGAACGTGTTCATGAGTTAAATGAAGAAATTGGTAAATTGTTGGCCAAGGTGGAACAACTAGGAGCTGAAGGGAATGTGGAAGAATCCCAGAAAGTGATGGATGAAGTAGAGAAAGCACGGGCAAAGAAAAGAGAAGCAGAGGTAACTAAATTCTTACTGGTGGTGTATAGAACCTTAGTATCTGTACTTCTTAAAGCACATATATTTGACTGGAAATTATTGCAAAGTTATTACTATTAAAGGGAATTCAAACCATTGTAAAAATATGTAATTAGTCCATGCTATACTAATGGGTTGTGTGTCAGGATTAATGGTTTTTAGAATTTAGAGCCATTGATAATGTTGAAATTTATAACTGGTAAATAAATTAACTACATTAGCTAGTCATACTTAACAGTCTTTACACAGCACAACAGGCACACACATACACTCTGCATGTACCTGGTTACAGTGACACCATATCCCTCAGTCTACTCTATGCAGCGTCAGCATGCTCGCTTCTCTTTCCCCCTCAGTACTGTCTGCTAGTACCTTGGATCCTCCTGTCATTTTTCCTCCACAGCCCAGCTCACAATCTGATCTCCTGCAAACAAAGTCTGTTCTGTTTAGCCTAACTGATGTTTTTTTAGAAAATTGCCTTCAGATGGGATTGTACTCTGTGCTTTTGCAGTCGTCGTCATTGCTTCTGTGTCATACAGCTGGGTTTAATTTGTCATTATAGCATCTTAAAGCGGAAGCTTACTGTGTTTCCCCCAAAATAAGACCTAGCGGACAATCAACTCTAATGCATCTTTTGGAGCAAAAATTAATATAAAACCCGGTCTTATTTTACTATAAGACTGGTCTTATATAATAAGATGGGGGGGCATGCTATACAGTAATGTAATTCCTGGAAAGCAAAGTTATAAAACAGTAAGAAAAGTAACACATTACTAATTCTATATTAAATAGCCCCTTACGCCTGTGTAAGGAGAGGCTGTCCACTCGGGACCAGCCTGCACACGATGATCCACACAATGAATGCGTAGGCGATGGTGATCATGGCGCAGGAACGTCTCCTACGGTTCTTGCTGCACGTTAATTAGGTTTCCACGCAGACACACAAACGCAGATAAGTTTATTAACTGTGGGGCATGAAGATTATTTACTGTTCATTAAGTGGAAGTGGCTCGTCACCAAGGTCTTCATCCTTGTCATCCTCATGTTGAGGAGGCTGAGGAGGGACTGGTCTTGCTGACTCGGGGGTGGCAGGGGCAGTGGAAGGGGGTGCAGAAGGCTGGCAAACTGGGGGCAACTGTGGAATCACACCATAGTTTCTGTCGGTCTGTTTTGCTTTTTCATTTCTCTAAAGGTTTCTGTAAGGTACCAGTCCTTCTCCCGCTGTTTGTTTTAGTTTCAGTGCCCGTGTCATAGAAGGGTCCGTGGTGTAAAAGAAGTCAAAAGCAGTCTTGAGTAATGGGCCCCTTTCTGCCCGGTGTCTGATGTCAGTTTGTGTTCTGACACTGCTCCTCCTGTGTCCTCCTCCTCGTCTGGCACTGGTCCAGAAGCGCTCATCTCCATCAAGTCTTCTTGTTAATGCCTCGGGTGTGATGTCTGTTAGCTCTTGAATTCTCCGAGATCCTTATCTTGAAACCCTTCACCTCACATTTTTTGTCACGTCCCCAATCTCTGTGGTGATTTCCTTTATCGGCTCCGTGGTGAATCCTGTGAAGTCATGCGCTGCATCTGGACAGTTTTCTCCAGCAGGAATTGCTCGTTTCGGGCTTGATGGCTAGAACGGCCTTTTCTGTAACCACAGTGGCATCTTCAGCGGTATAATCCTAGACTTCCATGATGTTCGATGGGGTTCTTTGCCCTCGTGTTGACAATCCTTTCCATAGAGCGCTGTGTGTAATGAGCCTTCAAGGTCCTTGTGACCCCCGATCTAGAGGCTAAATTAAGGCACTGTGTTTGGGGGCAAGTAAACCCCTGGTCCTGTCAGTGTTGAACTCATGGGGTCTGGGTGGCCACAGGCACTGTCCAAGCGCAAAGAACGTTAAAAGGCAGTCAGTCCCTCACTAGCAGGGGACTTCTTGACGTCAGAGCATTGATGGAACCAATCCAGACAAAAGTTCTTGTCGTCCAGGCCGTCCTGTTGTACAACCAGAAGACTAGCAGCTGGTGTTTGTCTTCTCCCTTCGAGGCGCAGGGTCAGCAGCTTGATAGATAGGGGCGGTCCTCATCAGATACCTGACTGCATTTGCACAAATTTCCAATATATTTTAAATCTGCATATAAATGGACCCACGCAGTTCAAACCCGTTTTTCAAGAATCAGATGTACATAGTAGCTTAGTATCTTTAGCTTATTATGTATTATCAGTTGATTTTTACTAAAGACAGTGCATTAAAAAATTTACTTGGTCGTTATAGATTGTGTTTAGCTGCACATAGTAGAAAACTTATAATGGCTTAACCACAGAAGGGTTTTGTTTTTCTCTTTTAATAAATACTCGGGGTTAGGGAGGTTAGGCTGGTGCGGCAGCTCCATGATGACTTCTGGCATACAAGCTTCTCTAGCTTTATGTTCAGCCATGCTTAGCTATATGGATTCATCTTTATGCTCATCAATTGGCAGTAGCAATATGGCTACTAAGCCTGAAGCCTTTTCTCTACGTGTAAGTAGAAAGAGGAGGATTAACAAGGCACAAAAATTTAGTCGATTTGCCTTTGGGTGTCATACATTTGTGTTTTCCTTTTTTAAATTGTTTTATTTTGAAGTATTTTTGAAAAGTAAAATAGTATAAAGAATCCCACATATCTATCCTTCACCCACACTCCCCAAGTGTTAACATTTTACTACATTTCCTTTAGGGTTCTCATGTGTGTGTCTTTAAACTATTTGACAGTAAGTTGCAGATAGATGATGCCTCCTTATCCCTAAATGCTTCAATGTGTATTTCCTAAAACAAGGATATTTTGTTACATAATCACAGTACAATTATCTGAATCAAGAAATAACATTGCTACAGTACTATTAATCAATCTGAAGACTTTATTCAAATTTTGTCAGTTATTTCAATAATGTTCTTTATAAAAGAAAGAAAATTTCCTTTAAGATCCAGTCCAGGATCATGTGTTGCATTTAGTTGTATCTCTCCATTCTCCTTTAATCTAGAATCTCAATCTTTGTCTGACGTGATCTTGACAGTTTTGAAATGAGTAGGCCAGTTATTTTGTAAAGTGTCCTTCAGTTAGGTTTGTCTAATTTTTTTCCCGGTTAGATTTTGACAAAAGTGCCATTAAAGCAATGTTACATCCTAGCAGAAGGCACATGTTAGTGATTTGTCCCATTTCTGGTGATGTTGCCTAATTTTCCACTATGAAGTTGCTGTGTTAATAAGAATCTTGGTTTTGACACTTTTGAAACTGTAAATATTCTGTTTCTCATCACTTTTTGATTCACAGGTTCTAGCATCCCTTGGTGATTTTTGTCTGAATCTATTGCCTCCCCTTTAAAGAGCTTTTCTATAGATTCTGTCCAGGAATGCCCACTTGTATCTCCTTAGCCAAAGCTACTCAGAAGCGTGGAAATGTAATGTTTTTAGCTGTGTATGCTACTGCCTCAAATTAAAACAGGAATTCTGTCAGGAAAAAGGGGTATGGTGGGTACACAAACTCACTAATATTATTTCATTAATAAACTTTAACTAAAATGGTTGAGTACAATACTTCTAAATCTCAGCAAGGCACCTTCATCTCTTGTCTTACAGAACTACTCCTTTTAGTAGGAAGCTTATTATTTGTATGAGCTGTCCGCATTTCCAGAGGAGGGGAAATGATCTGTGGGAAAGATGGCAATGGAAGGGAGCTATAGCAACATGGGAAACATGCATTCCTTCTCTGCAAGCATGGCGACTTTACTTCTTTGATCCTTCACTGATGTACAATTGAGGGGTTGCCGCTTCTCTTTTTCTTTTAAACAAAAATTATAGAAAGCAGAACATTGAGAAAATCTTTAGGAAGTCATGCTCTGTATCATGGTGGAATTGTTATGGTAGTTCTTGGCAAAAGATATTTGAGGCTCTGATATTTTATCTCCCGTGGAGCAGTCCTGAAGACAGAAGATGAGGGTAATGGGAAATCTATAATTTGCATGACAAAATAGCCATGCTTTAGTGTATTCATGAGAAAATATTTTTGGTGTAAACATAGTATATTTTCTTTAATTATATGACTTTCAGTGAGGTTTACATGAACATTGTTTTTCTCACTTTTGTTTAGGAAGTTTATCGGAATTCTATGCCAGCTTCCAGTTTCCAACAGCAGAAACTCCGAGTCTGTGAAGTCTGCTCTGCATATTTAGGTCTTCATGATAATGATAGGCGACTGGCTGATCATTTTGGGGGTAAACTGCACCTGGGATTTATTGAAATAAGAGAGAAGCTTGAAGAATTAAAGGTACATTGGTAAATTAATATCCCTCACTTTATCCAACTTAGCCACTCATGCTTTTGATCTGTATTGTCTTTTTGTATAGTATTCTTGACTGTGATTCTCTTAACAATTCATGTTAAGTAGTGTAGGATTTTAATGGCAATGATAGCTGGCTTAATGGATATCTAAGAAACAGACCTTTAAATACTTAACCCCTTTATCGTGGAGGCAGTAATTTGTGTTGGATATGTTAAATTAGGAATCTTGCAAACTGAGTTGTAAACTAATTCTTTTCCACAGAGTCCCCTAAACTTTTTATCTTTTTCTGTGACATTAATAATATAGTACTTTAAAGGAAGATTGAGAAAAATGAGTCCAATATTTATTTGAAATATTTTGCAGTTATTCACTAAATAGCAAGCTTGTATGACTTACAGTTTTATTTTGCATTTCTGCCCCCATTTCAGAAGGATTTAGAATGAAACCTATTTTAAAAAAGGACAGTCACTGTCACTTAAATATGTAGGCTGTTGTGAGAAAGGCAGCACAGTTCTTACTCATCTGCTGAGTGCTTTTGAGAAGAGAAAAGCAAACAAAAAAAGGTATTTCTGAGGAGGCATACACAAGCAGAGTCAGTGGATATTGTAGTTAACAGTGAGTTCTCAGTATTCTGAGTAGCTAGAATGATCTTCAGGTAAGTATTTTTAAATAACTTTTACTACAGCAAATGGTTATTGGACTCTTAAGTTAAAACTCAAAAAAGGTACCTTTTTGGGCGTCTTTGCAAATATAAACCTAGCAACAAAACTGTTGATGTTTTACTAGTGTTTTTAAAAGCAACATCAGGATGATAATTGGAAGTGGCAGAAAATATTTCTATATTGGAAATCATAGAGCATGGGAATTTGTAGTGATATGTAACGGTTGATTTCTTATAAAAATACAAAATAATACTAGAAAACATTCAGAGGAGAAAAATCTTGCAGAAGTGATTTAAAAATATTAAAAAGTCATAGGTAATGAAATTTTTAAAATGTTCCCCAAAAGGGAAAAAGATTTTGAAAACCAGACTCATAAGCCTAATGATTACAACTGTCAAAACTTCAAATTGAATTGTTCGTAAATAGATTTTAATGTTACTGGTGCAATATGGGAAACCAGATATGGTAAAGTTTAGGATAATGCTCACTAAGAATAGGCCCAGTAAATAATGCTCCTCATTTATATTATTTAAACTGTCATTGTTTTTGAAGAGAGTTGTAGCTGAGAAGCAGGAGAAAAGAAACCAAGAACGCCTGAAGAGAAGAGAAGAAAGGGAGAGAGAAGAAAGGGAGAAGCTGAGGAGGTATGGAGTAATGAGTTGAATAGTCCACTTATCTGAAGTTGAATATCCCTTGGTTCTAAAAAGAGATGTGATAGGCACAAGATGTTAAAAAATCTGGACATGGGAAATTTTTGTTTACTCTTTAAAATGTTACCATGCCAAACAATGTTTATACAAGTAAGTTAGCTTGTGGCCATGGAAGTCCAGGTGATTTCCTTCAGAATGTATGGAAGAGGTAATAAAGAGTGCTTTACATCTTTGTTTTGTGAGATAAATAACAAACCCTTTTCTAGCCCTCTGATTTTCATAGCGGGCTATATTTGGACCAGGTTGGCATAGAACTGTATTTTTATGGTATATGTTATACTTGATAAAGGGTTTGATTATTTTATATTGTATTTCCATTCTATACTTCTTCAATTCTAGGATCTATAAACTATTAAAAATTTTATTAATTTAATAATAGATAAATGTACATAATTATTTTATATTGCTATTCACTAGTTGATAGAATCCTATAAATCTTCATATTTAGAATGTTTGAATGTTCTGAGTGACATTTACCCATTGGCAACAAATTGCATGGCTATGTGATGGCCACATTCTTTGTACCTTATGTTCATATCTTTAACAACATTAAGATGGACAGGTATGCCACACAAGATTTACCTATACTAATTTCTAGTGTTTCCTTAATTGTATCTCTGAAATTTAAATAACTTCTCTTTAGCAGATGTTGTGCCTAAGCTAATCAAAACCCTTTATAATATGTGATAGGTCATGCCCAACTTCCTCCAAGCTTTGAGCATTATATAGTCAGTCTATTCTGAGATGTTTAAACTGACTTCTTTTGTGTTTCATGACTTATAGCAGGTAATTTTTTTGCACTGAAATGACAAAATGAAACAAAGCTGTATGTGGACATCTTCCTTTTTAGGAGAATTGCGGTTATTCTGTTTGTTCATTTGCCGTAAATTTTACCTCACAGTTTTATCTCTGTTCTGTTTTGTGTATACTAAGATTCTATGGTAATATTGCCCAGTATTGTAATATTTAAGACAGTGTAAATGGCATTGGAAATCTCAGCTTAAAGTTAAAATTTAATTGAAATGAGTCAAATTAGAATAAAAAGTCTTTGCCAAACTACATTTTCACAACTGTAGATGTCATTAGTCCTTTGTTACCATCTGGCAAATTTCTTTCAACATTGATTATAAAATGTAATGTATTTCAGAAATGATTTTTTTAAAAATATTTTAAATTTACCTGTAACTTGAGGAAATATTGTAACTAAGTATGGAAGACGAAATTACAAATGAGTTAAAAATTAGACAAGATGGGATTCCACCTATGGTAGTGAAAAAGGTAATGATAAAAATTACTGTCACTGAGTGCTTAATATGTGCCATAATACACTGAGCGAAGGATTTACTATATTAGTTCATCTAATCCTTACCGTTCCCCTGTAAAATTTACATTACTATCCCTTTTTTTTTTAAACAAATGACAAGCTAAGCTGAGGGAAGATAATACAATCTACCTAGGTCACAGATATTAGTGGAGGAACCAGTTAAAACATACTTCAGGCTGAGCCCACAGCCATGCTATATGTTCTCCACACAAAAAAAGCCCTGTGACTTCCTAGTAACCATAATATTAGCTATTACTATTTATTGAGTGTTAATTGTGTGCAGGAAATATGAAGAGTATTTATATAAGAGTGTCATGTGTTGTGTTAAGAAACATGTTGTAAGATAGAACTGGGTGTTCTAGGGATTATAGTATGAAGTTGTCGATCCAAAGTGTGTGCATCTCAATTCCTAGAAATTTTACTCTGTTCCCAGAGGGAAAGAAAGAATGACAGACATATACATAACAAAGAATTTTTTCCAAGCTGGGAAGTGGTTTCTGGAGAATTAGTGAGTTGTAATGTACTGTTTCTCAGTCTTCTAAAAGCATATTCTTTTTTAAGAGCTAGGTATCCTAGTTAAGGGAGCTCATATGCCAAGGTGGGGAAGTCTGTAGAATTTGTGGTGCATTTAGGAAAAATTTGTGTGCCTTATATTTATAATACGTGCCTTATATTTAAACATTAATATAAAAAATAGGTATCAGAAGAATTGAATTTTAACAGCACATTGTACCCATTCTCACTTATTTATTCTAAAAATAGATTTTTTTCCCCCCTTAGGTCTCGATCACATAGCAAGAATCCCAAAAGGTAGGTGTTATACAAGTATTAACTAGTGAAGCTGTGTTTTTCAAAGGTCGTTTTTGTAGACTAAATATCTTTATAAAATGAATGAGAATTAATGGATTAGTACTCTTCTTTTGTAGTTCAGATTTGAGCATTGTCATTTGAAAAGAAATTGGTTAGCAGATATGCATGAACTATAGTTTAGCTGTAATTTTACTCTGATAAAGAGTAAAATTATACAGCGCCCTGGAATTAGAAGGAAAGCTAAAAATATTTCAGAATATTTCTTTAAAATCTTTTTTAGAAGCTCACTGTAAATATGTGACGAGATTTTTAAAAATCACTTTGGGTGGTGCATCTAAGAAACACATTCTAAGAGTTTGTACCTGTTGAGAATAAGGAGGTTGAATGGTGGCATACATTTTTGAATGAGGGCTCCATGGTGGACTGTTAGGGAAACTAAAATGTTTAGTTTATGTCCCGATCTTGATATTATATGAGTTTATTACTTATCTCTTTATAAGTTATAAAGCTTTTTGATCACAAAATCTTCAAAGGGGTCATTTATAGCTTTAAAGAGTAAGAAAAGATAATGCTTTCTTTTGATCTTTGCCTTTAATATTTGGGGGATTTTTAACATCTTTTTTTATAGTTTATACTAGCAACTGGTAATTTTTTTTTCTCTATCTAAGGTGGGAAAACATGGTGTGCTTCATGTTGATTCTTCACTTGCCATTCTCATTCTTATGATTAAGCCTTTCTCATGAATTTATTCCCACCTAGAATGCCCTTTCTCATTCTTTTTCAAATCTTACCATTCCTCTTATGTAAATCACATCATTTTGAAACTTCTGAGTATACTTAACTCTAAAGAGTAACTATTTCACAAGAACTTTGCCCTGTAAACTAAAGCATTTGTCCTTCTGAAAAACCTTATATTTCTGTTAGATGCCCATTTCTGTTAGATGCCTGCCCCTTAGTGCTTTTCAGAATCTTTCAATGGTTTTTCTGCTTAAAACACTAAAAAAAAATCTAAGATATTAGTAAATATGTTCAGTTGTGTTAGCAAATTTATATTGTTGTTGAGTTTCTCAAATCTAGAAAGAGAAGTAGAAACATTAAGTGGTGACACTTCTTATTTACTGGTTGATTACTGCAGTCTGGTCCCTTTGTTGACAAAGGTGTTTAAAATATTTGTACATAGAATCTATTTAGATATTCAACCCAGAAATTTAATTTTTGTCACTTCTTGGTGTTACGATAGCCTCTTAACTGGTCTCATAATTTCTGTGCTTACCCACTCCCCTTCTTCACCTCAGTCTGTTTTTCATTACATCAATCAGAATGAGATTTTTAAAAATTGAAATAAATCATGTCAGCCCTTCCAGAGGTATTCCATTTCAGTCATAGAAGCTGAAATCCTCACCATAGCTTTTTTTTAAAAAATAATTTTTACTTTTCAATTACAGTTTACATATTATATTAGTTTCAGGTGTACAACATAATGATTAGACATTTATATACCTTACGAAGTGATCACCCCGGTAAGTCTAGTACCCATCTGACGCTATATGTAGTTATTACAGTATTATTGACTATATTCCGTATGCTGTACTTTACATCCCCATGACTGTTCTTATAACTCGCAATTTGTATACTTTCTTATCCTGTCATCTTTTTTACCCACCCCCCTCAACCCTCCTCTCATCTGGCAACCATCAATTTGTTCTCTGTATCTATGAGATTGTTTCTGTTTTGTTCATTTTACAATCCACATGTAAGTGAAATCATATGGTATTTGTCTTTTTCTGACTTATTTCACTTAACATAATACTCTCTGGGTTCATCCATGTTGTCACAAACGGTAATATTTCGTTCTTTTATGTGGCTGAGTAATATTCCATTGTATATACGTACCACATCTTTTATCCATGTATGTCAGTGGACACTTAGGTGGCTTCCATATCTTGGCTGTTGTAAATAGTGCTGCAGTGAACATAGGGGCACATATATCTTTTCAAATTAGTGTTTTGAATTTCTTCAGATCAGTACCCAAAAGGGGGATTGTTGGGTCATCCGGTAATTCTATTTTTAATTTTTTGAGGACCCTTCATACTGTTTTCCATAGTGGCTACACCAATTTATAATCTCACCAGCAGTGCACAAGGGTTCCCTTTTCTCCACATCCTCTCCAACACTTGTTTATTTATTGATGATAGCCATTTTGATAGGTGTGAGGTGATGTTTCATTGTGATTTTAATTTGCATTTTCCTGATGATTAGTGAAAACAGGTTCTCACATGTTTATTGGCCATCTGTATGCCCTCTTTGAAGAAATGTATATTCAAGCTTTCTGTCCATTTTTTAAATTAGATTGTTTGGTTTTTTTGGTGTTAAGTTGTATGAAGTCTTTATATATTTTGTATATTATCCCCTTATTAGATGTATCATTGGGGAGTGTATTCTCCCATTCAGTAAGTTGTCTTTTCATTTGTTGGTGGTTTCCTTTGCTATGCAAAAACTTTTTATTATGATAATTAGATTGTTTGGTTTTTTTGGTGTTAAGTTGTATGAAGTCTTTATATATTTTGTATATTATCCCCTTATTAGATGTATCATTGGGGAGTGTATTCTCCCATTCAGTAAGTTGTCTTTTCATTTGTTGGTGGTTTCCTTTGCTATGCAAAAACTTTTTATTATGATTATTTGTTTGTTTTTTCTTTTGTTTCCCTTGCCAGGAGACATATTCAGAAAATACTGCTAAGAGCAATGTCAAAGAGTTTACTGCCAAATTTTCTTCTTGGAGTTATATGGTTTCAGGTCTTACATTTAAGTCTTTAATACACTTTGAGTTTATTTTTGTATGCGGTGTAAGGGAGTAGTCCGGTTTCATTTTTTTGCATGTAATTATACAGTTTTCCCAGCACCATTTATTGAATAGACTGTCTTTACCCCTTTGTATAGTCTTGCCTCCTTCCTCATAAATTGACCATATAGGCATGAGTTTATTTTGGGGGTCTCTTTATCAGATAGCATAATACCTCCAACTTTGTTCTTTCTCAAGATTGCTGTGGCTATCTTTTGTGGTTCCATATAAATTTTAGGATTATTTGTTCTAGTTCTGTGAAAAATGCCATTGGTAGTTTGATAGGGATTGCATTGAATCTGTAGATTGCTTTGAGTAGTGTGGACACTTTAACAATGTTAATTCTTCCTATTCATGAGCGCAGTATATACTTCCACTTTTTTACATCAGTTTCTTTCTTCAGTGTCTTAACAGTTTTCTGAGTACAGATTTTTAACCTCCTTGGTTAAATTTATTCCTAGGTATTTTATTCTTTTTGATGCAATTAGAAATGGGATTTTCTTAATTTACCTTTCTGATAGTTTGTTATTGGTGTATAAAAATACAACTGATTACTGAATATTGATTTTGTATTCTGCTACTTTACTGAATTCATTTATTCTAATAGTTTTTCTGTGTGTAATCTTTAGGGTTATCAATATATAGTATCATGTTATCTTCAAATAATGACAGTTTTACTTCCTTCTAATTGAGATGCTCTTTATTTCTTTTTCTTGTCTGATTTCTGTGGTCAGGACTTCTAATACTGTACTGAGAGAGTTTTTATCATAACGGATGTTGGATTTTGTCAAATGCTTTTTCTGCATCTGTTGATATGATCATGTTTCTATCCTTCATTTTGTTTATATGGTGTGTCATGTTAATTGATTTGTGGGTTTTGAATCAGCCTTGCATCCCTGGAATAAATTCCACTTGATCATGGTGTAGGATCTTTTTAATGTATTGCTGAATTTGGTTTGCTAATATTTTGTTGAGAATTTTTGTATCTGGTCCATCAGGGATATTGGCCTGTACTTTTCTTTTTTGCAGTGTCTTTGCCTGGTTTTGGTTTCAGGGTAATGAAGGCCTCGTAAAATGAGTTTGAGAATCTTCCCTCTTCAGTTTTTTTTTTTTTAATAATTTGAAAAAGATAAGTATTAATTCTTATTTGAATATTTGGTAAAATTTTCCAGGGTTTTTGTTTGTTAGGAGTTTTTTTATTGCTGGTTTGATTTTGTTAGTAGTTATTGCTCTGTTAAGATTTTTTGTTTCTTCCTGATTAGCCTTGGGAGATTGTATGTTTCTAGCAGTTTATGTATTTCTTCCAGGTTGTCCAATTTGTTGGAATATAATTGTTCATAGTATTTCCTTATACTCCTTAGTACTTCTGTGGTGGTGTCACTTTCCTTTCCCTTGTGATTTTATTTATTTGGGCCCTCTTTTTTTTTTTGATGAGCCTGGCTAAAGGTTTATCAATTTATCTTTTCAAAGAACCAGTTTTTGGTTTCATTGATCTTTTCTATTGTTTTTTCAGACTGTTTCATTTATTTCCTCTCTAATCTATGTTATTTCTTTTCTTGTACTCACTTTGGCTTCATTTGTTCTTTTTGTAGTTCCTTTAGGTGTAAGGTTAGATTGTTTATATGAGATTTTTCTTGTTTCTTGAGGTACTCCTGTATTCCAATAAATTTCTCTTTTAGAATTGCTTGGCTGTGTTGCATAGATTTTGGGTTGTTGTGTATTCATTTTCATTTGTCTCAAGATATGTTTTGATTTCTTCCTTGATCTCATTGTTAACCCAGTCATTGTTTAGGAGCATGTTATTTAACCTGTATGTGTTTGTATATTTTTCCGTTTTCTTCTTGTAATTGATTTCTAGTTTCATTACATTGTGATCGAAGAAAATTTATGTAAGCTTGTTTTGTGGCCTGACAGGGTCTATCCTGGAAAATGTTCTGTGTGCACTTGAAAAGAATGTATATTCTGCTTTTGAGTGAAATGTTCTAAAAATACCTATTAAGTCCATCTAGTCTAATGTATCATTTAAGACCACTGTTTCCTTGTTGATTTTCTGTCTGGATGATCTATCCATTGATGTCAGTGGGATGTTAAAGTCCCCTACTGTTGTCTTACTGTTGATCTCTCCCTTTACATTCATCAATATTTGCTTTATATATTTAGATGTTCCTACGTTGGGTACATAGATGTTTACAAGAGTTACATATACTCTTGTAGGATTGATCCCTTTATTATTATGAAATGCCCTTCTTTGTCTTTTACTACAATCTTTGTTTTAAAGTCTATTTTGTCTGATACAAGTATTGCTACCCCAGCTTTTTTTTTTTTTCCATTTCTGTTTACATGAACTATCTTTTTCCATCCCTTTACTTTCAGTCTGGGTGTGTCTTTTGATCTGAAGTGGGTTTCTTGTAGGCAGCATATGTACAGGTCTTGTTTTTATACCCATTCAGCCATGCTATGTCTTTTGATTGGAGGATTTGGTCCGTTTACATTTAAGGTAACTATCAATAAGTATGAAGTTATTGGCATTTTAGTAATTGTTTTCTGATTGTTTCTGTAGTTCCTCTCTTATTCTCTTGTTGTGTTCTCTTGTATGTTGATAACTTTTCATAGTGTTGCATTTGGATTCTTTTCTCTTTATTTCTTGTATATCTCGTAGATTTTTGGTTTGTGGTTACCATTTGTTTCATGTATACCAAACATTTTAAGTTGATGGTCACTTAAGTTTGAACACATTGTAAAATCACTACAATTTTCATTCACCCCCTTCACATTTGTTTCTGTCATTATTTTTTACTTCTTGTGTGTATGTGTGTACGTCCCTTATTTTATTGTTGTAATTACATATGATCTTCCTACTTTTGTCTTTCAACCTTGATACTAGCTTTACAGTTGGTTGATCCACTGCTTTTATTATTTGCCTCTGTCAGTGAGAATTTTTTTTTTCTTTCCTATATTTTCTTATTCATATTAATCTTTTTCTACTTAAAGAAGTCCCTTTAATATTTCTTGTAGTACTAGTTTAGTGTTGATGCACTTTAGCTTTGCCTTGTCTGGGAAACTCTATCCTTTGATTGTAAATGATAGCCTTGCTGAGCAGAATAATTTCAGTTTTTACATTTCTTCATTTTGAATATTTTGTGCCATTCACTTTTGTCCTGCAAAGTTTGTTGAAAAATTACCTGATAGTCTTATGGGAGCTTCTGTGTATGTAATGAACTGCTTTTCTCTTAACTTTTAAGATGCTCTTTCTATCTGAAACTAACATAATAGTGTGTATATCAATTGTAACTGAAAATTTTTAAAACAAAATTTTTTTTTAAAGACCTCTCTCTGTCTTTAACCTTTCATTTTAATTATGGTGTGGCTTGGTGTGGGCCTCTTGGGGTTCACCTTGTTTGGGATTCTCTACTTCCTGGGCTTTGCCAGATTAGAATTTTTCAGTCCTTACTTCTTCGACTAGGATTTCAATTCCTTTCTCTCTCTTTCTCTCTTCTGGTGCCCCTATAATACAAATGTTGCTACGCGTGATATTGTCCCAAAGGTCCCTTAAACTATTCTCATTTTTTAAAATTCATTTTTCTTCTTGTATTTTTGATTGGGTGTTTTCTGTATTCTTCATTTCAGTGATTATTTTCTTCGTTTCTGACTTCTTATTTTTTTTGTTTCCTATACCCTTTTTTATGTTTTTTAGCACTTGAAGTTCTAACTGCATCCATATATTCTTCTCCAAAGTTCGTTGAACATCCTTATAACCAGTGTTTTGAACTCCGTATATGGTAGATTGCTCGTCTCCATTTCATTTCATTCTTCATATGGAGTTTTGTCCTGTTCTTTCCTTTGGGACATGTTTCTTTGTCTCCTCATTTTGGCTGACTCCCTGTCTTTGTTTCTGTATATTAGGTAGATCTGCTGTGTCTCACGGTGTTGAGAGAGTGGCCTTTAGACCTGTGGGGCCCCGTGGCACCGTCTCCCTGGTTACTTGATCTGGGTGCTCCTGGTGTGTCCCCTGTGTGGGTTGGGTGCCGCCTTCTTGTAGCTGGGTCTCAATTGCTGCTAGGACATCAGTTGGTGGGGCTGACTGGCTGTGAGGGCTGCCTGTGATTACAGCCGACAAGCTGTTATTCGGAAGCTGACCCCTCAGAGCAGGAGTTGCTTTAGTGGGGCTCTGGTGCTGTCTGAAGCCGGGTCGCTGGGTATGTTGGGTCTGGAGCCTCTTGGGAGAAGCTCCATTTTAGACCATGGTCAGCTGCTGTTTTTGCCAGCTTTGAAGCCACTTGGTAGGAGCTACAAACTGATACATAGTAGGTTGTACTGGGCTTGGAGGCTCTTGGAAGCTGGACTGTGGACGAGGGCCGGCTGCCGCTTCTGCCAGGCTTGCAGGTGCTTAGTTGGAGCTACGTTACAGGCCAATCCTGGCCACTGCTTATGCCAGATTTGGGGCCACCTGATGGGAGTAACAATGCAAGCTGAGACCGGTCGCCCCTTGTGCTGGGCTTGAGGCCTGCTTTCTGGGAGCTACAATGCACATCAAGACTGCCTGCTGCTGTGTGGGGTTTGCAGGCTTTTGAGGAAGTCTGTAGCGCAAGCCTAGGGCATCCACCACTCGTGTAGGATTTGTGGTCTTTTGAGTGAGTCTGCAGCACGAGTTGATGCAGGCCACTCCTGTGGAGGAAGCGCTGGAAGAGGCTTGGGCTTGTGAGTATGTTGGGTGGGTCGAGGTGACAAGGGTGAACAGTGCTAGCCAGGTTAATGGAGAGCACAGAAATGGCGCCTGCTAGTGTTTCCACCCCTGGAGAGAGTTTCCCCCAACCCCTGCCCCTCCAGCGCTCACCCTGAAGGTAGTCACTTCAGTTCCTCTCTGTGTGTCCCTGGTGCTTTTCAAGCTGCTGCTCCTGCACTGGAGCTCAGAGTTAGTGAGTCTGCAGGCCCTTTAAGAGCAGTGCCTTGGTCTCTAGTAGCCCTTTGTCTTTCTTGGACATAATATCCTCGCTGGTTTTCACAGCCAGATGTTATGGGGAGCCTAATGTCAGGCTGGGAGCCCTCTCTCCTCAGAAGGAATCTCTGCAGCTGAGATACCTTTCTGTTTCATAATTGCCACACCATAGGTGTGGAACCTGCGCGTGCTAAGTCTCCATCCCTACTACTAGGTTTGAAGTGGCTTTTGTATCCTTGTTTATAGGACTCTGTTGAGCGTGTCTTCAGATGGTTGTCAGTGATGGTTGTTCTGTAATGTAGTTGTAATTTTGATGTTATCGCGGGAGGAGTTTACCTACTCCCCTATCTTGAACAGAAGTCTTCTTCCCATAGCATTTGGGGCGGGGGGGAGCGGTTGTAATTTTTATGTGACAATCAGCAGTTCTTATCCACATTAACTGTTCGTAGATTTTTGAAAGTGGTAGCAGGTACAGTAGTACCTCGGTTTTCAAACGTCTCCGTTGACGAACATTTCAGTTTATGAACATCGTAAACCTGGAAGTAAATGCTTCGGTTTCAGACATGCCTCGGAAGTCGAACATGTCACTCGGCTTCCGCTGCGTGCAAGATCCTGTTGGCTGTTGGCTGTTTTCGAACGTTTCAGAACTCAAACAGAACTCAAAAATACATGGATTACATTCGAAACCCGAGGCACCACTGTACATAGGTTACCAGCGTATAGAGCTTGTTTGGTGACTCTTCATCTTTGTGACTTTTTTTGGACAAACACACCTGGATACAGTGTGGGACATTCCTTATTCCTTTGGTCCAGATGGCTTTGTTGAGCCTGCTGTTAATGCGTACATATGGAGTGCCCCAGGGGCACACTTCTTGAAACCCACTCCATGGAGACACTTGTGAATGTTGATGGTGTATTCTCTGGTCACTACCTCGTTGATGGCAGAACGGCCCTCTGCTTCTCACTACCCTTCTTTGTAGGAGTTGTTCTGCCTGGCCCAAGGTGGAACAAAACTCACTGTAGCTTTTAAGTAGTGATCCATTTGCCCGGGGTAGTCACGGTGTGTGTCTTGTCTCTGCACATTTATTTATAGCTCTTTTTCCCTGTGTGTAATTTATCATTGAGAACATCATGGTTTGAATGATAAAGTACTTGGTCATTTTGTCTGTAGGACACCCGGAATTACTCCCCATTCCTCACTTCATTCGTGCCTCACAGGTCTCTCCCTTCAACATGCTGAGCTTTCTCCCACCGCAGGGCCTTTGCACCTGTGTGCCCTCTACCTGAAGCATTCTTGTCTGAGGTGACTGATGAGCTGATTCCTGTACTTCATCGCTTTATGCTGTCCTGTCAGGAAAGCCTACCCTGCCTATTCTAGATAAAAGATTACCACCTCGTTTCTCTCTCCTTTTTTACCCTTCTTAATATATCATTTCTTTACCTGGCCTATCTTTATTTACTGCCTATATAACTGTGTATACATCTTTCTGGCGTATAAGCACCATGAGGTTAAGGACTTGGTTTGCTACTCAGTCTCCCTAGTACCTAGAACAACACAATAGGCACCCAGTAAATATTTTTTGAATAAATGAATAACTTGTCTAAAATTTTAAAAAATGAAATTATACATTGCAAGCAATAGATTAATTATAATAGCTCAGAATGAGTGGTTAAATTATCATTTGGAAAAACTTGTATTGAATAAATTTTATGTTCTTTTACCCCTGCCTTTTTTCAGAAATATTGTATTCAGTTATGGAAATATTCTATTCAACTCTCGTTGATATTATGTCCTCAAAATGGGCCTTTCGTTGACTATAATGTTGACATATGCTGAATGCTTTTAAACTTCACTTAACAAAATAATCATTTGAAAATAATCTGTTTGTAAATTGTATCACCTGAATCACATGCTTTTGAACTTACTGTCAAATTAAGTAACTCTTTTAACAAAATTGCATACCTTTCTTCCCCATTGTTTTTCCTCAAATGTTCTCTGTTCTGTGCATATGCCGTTCCCCACCTCACACACACACACGGTACAACGATTACTTTTGTGACTCAGTGGAGGCTACAGAAGTGTTTTTCCTTCTCGCTTCTTCAAAATAATTTTCCCTCTCTGTACTCATATACACTCGTCGTAAATGCATTTTTTTCAATTTAAGTAAAATTGTCTAAAATGGTATATGCATGTTAGTTTTTTACTTCCAATTAAACTATGTACCAGTTGAATAGAGAACTGTCTTAACTGTGTTTTGATTATACTGTGACTAGACATATTGTGAACATTCGAACTTATTCTGATGGTCACGTGACCTCTGTAATTCAGAGAGAATTAGTAACTTATTCTAAACAATAGTCTTTCTCATACTTCTCCTCCCTTCTATCCATGTCCATCAGGTACATACTTTGTCTAAAGCATACTAAAAATCTTAGAAGTTGAAATGAAATTAAATCCATACAGCATTCTAGATAATAGAAGCCCTGGTGTGTAGTTGTGGTATAGATTGTTTCCTTAATTTTTTTATATCCTTGATGTAAATTTACACAATATTGATTAACCTTTGAGAGCTAGTGCTTAATTTTTATTTTGAAATTTGTGTAGTTATTTAATATACTATCAATTTATTTTAGTGTAGATTTAGCTGACCTGAAATAGAACTATCATTAAGTAAAGCTACTGAGGGATGGTTTCTCTTAAAATAAGAGGCGTCAGTAGTTGAGAAATGTAGTGCTGACAAAGCTGAAAACTTAATGTCTTTTGTAGATCCAGGTCCAGAGAGCATCGCCGACATCGGTCTCGCTCCATGTCACGGGAACGGAAGAGGAGAACTCGATCCAAATCTCGGGAGAAACGCCATCGCCACAGATCTCGCTCTAGCAGCCGAAGCCGAAGCCGCAGCCATCAGAGAAGTGGACACAGTTCTAGAGACAGGAGCAGAGAGCGATCCAGGAGGAGGTACTGAAGTGTCCGTAAAAGGATAATGAACTACCTTTATGGTTTAGAATTGGAATGCTGTTGGTTTGAAACTTGCATCTGGTAATATGTACACATTTGTGTGTGGGTGTATAACATTTTTTTCCCCTGATTATATGGGTAGTTCAGAAGGAATATACTTATGAGCCAGAGTAAGAAATTGGAACAAACTTGTGCAGAGGTTGTTGCCTTTCTCTTCTTAGTGTGTCTTGGAAAAAGAAAGTACTTTATGGGCAAATAATTTAGGTACCAATAGTCTTTTCCGTATGTATTGATGAATTAGGGGCTCTGAGAAGTCCTTTCATTAAAAGAATTGTTCGGCTTTGTTTGACTTACTGTTTTCCAAACTTCTTTGAGCTGGTGCACTTTTTCAAAGCAGACACATTCTAGTGTATTCTTGTTTAATCTACACTGTAGATTTGCATTATTATATACAGTTAGCTTGACAGGACAGATTCAGAATCTTAAGGAAGTTAGGCTTCCTTGGCCTGAAAATTCAAAAGGTGCATGGAGGGCAGACCCAAGCTAAAGTATATTTAAGGACCTGAATATTTAATCAGGCCAAGAATTAGAATGTGGTGGAATCTTAGCACTCAAATTGTATAGACCAAATTCCTAAAACTCAGGTCAGATGATAGCCCTTAAGCTAGTTCATTTCTGTGGAACATAAACCATATTTAACATTGATTTTTTTCTTGACAACTCTTCTTAAGCATATATATGATAAACATTTTTTGAGTGCCTGGTACCTACTAGTCTTAAATTTTCTATGGATTACTCCACAGAAAGCCCATGACAGAATCCACAGAAAGCCATTTAAATTTTTTTTTTTTGACCCTCAACTAGCCATTCTCTGAAACCACTCACAAGCTAAGTTGGTTAACAGACTATTTTATTTCTTATATTCTTGCCTTATTCTAAATAGGTCCTTTTTTTTCTTTTTCGAGGTTTAATTGACAAATAAAATTCTAAGATATTTAAAGTGTACATTGTGGTGATTCGGTGTACGTATGCATTATGAAAGGATTCCCACCATTAGTTAATTAACACATCCATCACCTCACATACTTACCTCTTTTTTTTAGTGAGAACATTTAAGTTCTACTCTTAGCAAACCAGTAGTTCTTAAGGTGACTTTAATCAATAAGAATTGTATACTTTCTACTGTACAAGGCCTAGTAAAAAATAACAAGGAAATATAACATAGTCGAGTGACTTTTTTCACATGAGCTAGAACACAAGACCAACATCTCTGACAATAATCAGACTGGTAGAAGATGTAGCACATTATGAAGTGCTAAACGGTATGTCATAGAGCAAGTAAGACAGGAGTTTAGATGAGGGAAATGCCAGAGTAATGAAAAATGGCTTCAGGTAGTAGGTAAAGCTTGAATAAAGTAGGTAACATTTGAATAGGTAAAACCAGGGAGGAGAAAGATGCTACAGAGTGCATATCAGGCACATACAGAGAATGAGCAGGGACTTTAGACGGGACAGAATTCCTGACAGTGTGATTGTGGGCCACTTGTTTCATATTCTTAAAACTGGGCACACAGTGCAGTGCCCAGAAAACTCAAAAAAAAAAATTATCCGTGAGTCTTAACTGCACTGCACATTTTGGGATTCATTCTGCGGGATGATGAAAGGTCTGGACAATTCGTCTTGAGAGCCTGCCCACCTGTCATTGTTTCTGGTGTCTGTGACCTCTTAAATGTCTTTGCTCGTGGTGAGGATGGAGAGGATGCCCCTCTGAGATTGTGTCATCCCAGTCCCTAATGCTTCCTGCATTTGCGAAGTTGTGTAGGAAGTTTTTCCACCTTACTACATAATGCCTCTAAGCTGATCTTTTCAGCATGTTCATAAAGAGATTATTTTTGTGAAACTATTGAAAGTTTTGTTTTTCTCAAGAGCACTTCTAATCTTGATATTCAAATTACTCTTTCAAAGCAACATTCTTTGTTTTTACTAAAAATTATCAAACAATTGCTATTAAAACCTATGTTGTTACATATAAGATAACAAAGGTATTGCTACATATTTGAGTTTAATTTTCAAGGTAAAAGTCCTAGTTGTAGCCATTTATGATTTACTGTTCTCCTGTCCCAACTGAAATATTGGTCTCTGATGTAAGTAGTTTCTGTTTGTGACCTTTCTCTGGCAGCAGTTACCCTTGGTAAATGAGGGCCATTTGCATTTTTCTGCTTCCTGCTCTGTTCAGACACATACAGTGCAGACTCCAGAGTCAGATTTCTTGGGTTCAGTGGCCTTTGGCCAAGTAATCTAATTATTCGACCTTTCTTTCCCCATCTAAGTAGAGACAGTGAAAGTACCTGCTCTGTTAGGATTATTGATAGTTTGCGTGAAATGGTGAATGGGAACTGCTTATGTATAGGACATTCTAATCTCTCTCAAAACATTAATTGATGCTCATCTCATAGTCACTTTCTCAATTATTATTACTGACCTCTGGGACTTACCAGCAGCTCATGTCCTTAGTCTTCGTCAGCATCTATATCTCTCTTCATGTGCCATTCTTACAAAGACTCGTGGGTAGGATTGCTATAACCAGATGTGCACTGCGTGCTTTTTCTTTTTCACACATAATTTTTAAATTAAGGTTATTAAAACCTTAAGTAGAATGCTCAAACTTGACATTATTTAATCTTTCAATCTTTTTGTTTTAATCCTCCTTTACTATATTTCTAAAACTGAGTATCGTAGTAGTAGTTTTTTCCTGCCTTAGAAGTTGCAAGTATTACTGAATCAGGCCTGAGATCCAAATTCTGAACATGGGTTAAATGAGATAATTATGTAAAAGAACCGTGTCACCTGTAAAGAACAAAATAAATGTAATATATGTTACTGATTTATTCTAGATGTTGAAAATATAGAAGATTCCATATTAATTCTGACCCCATAATGTCCTTTGGTTTTCCTTCTGATTGAATCTTTGATATGAGCTTGTTTTGTTATTATTTGCCTTATTGAAGTTGGGTGTGGGAACAGAGAAGGTACATTAACAAACAGTTTTGGTTAATCGATTTATTATAATGTGGTCATCTTTCTCTGTTTTCCATTCTGATTTTTTTTTCTGTTGGTTGAATGAGCTAACTCAGGCGGAGTAAAGCAGATTTTTAAAATAATAAATGGTTCTTTAAAACCATGTCATTAATTGAGTAGTTCTCTTATCTATCTAAGTCAAGTGTTGGGAAACTGTTGCCTGCAGGCCACATCTGGCCCCCTATATTATTTTTGTATAGACAGCGAGTTATGAGTGGTTTTCACATTGTTAAAGGGTTGATGAAAAGAAAAGAGAAAAGAAAGCATATACCACAGAGACTGTATGTGACCTCAACACTGAAAATATTTACACTCTGGCCAGACAACAAAGAAAAAAAGGTTTGCTGACCCTATGTGTAAGGCATTGATTTCCATCCAATTTGGGATCTATATTCTGTTTTTTAATTGAATCATACCTTTTACTTTTTTAAGGTATTGTCTATATATTATTTTTATATTAAATACATTTGTTATGAATCGGAGAAGCTTTATGATTGCTTCTGAGATAGTGAAAATATTCTATAAATCAGTAGTTTAGCATATGGTTTTGACCCTTAGCTATTTGCTTTCACCCATCTCCAGGTTTTAGTACCTTACCCGATACGGTAGTGCGCTTCTGTCAGAACACTGACTCCTGGCTTTCTTGGATGTATTCTATATATCTTCAGCTATCAATACCTTAATATTTATCCGATTCTCTCATTTGGATTTTGGGTTTCCCAACACATTTTGCTCCTCAAATTAATATTTTTCAGATCCTCAAAAGAAAGATTCAGAGACCAAGACTTAGCATCACGTGACAGAGACAGGAATTCAAGAGACAGATCACCTCGTGACAGAGATCGAAAAGATAAGAAGCGGTCCTATGAGAGCGCTAATGGCAGATCAGAAGACAGGAGGAGCTCTGAAGAGCGCGAAGCAGGGGAGATATAATTAGCTGTGTACATATCCTCAATCCTTAAGCTTCCAATGGAGTTACATACTATTGTTTAGTTTACAGCTGTTCGGGGTGACACAGTGAGCAGTTCCAGACACCGGTCCAGCTAGGCTAGATGCACAGTATCTCAGTGGATCTGAACTGAACTTGCTTTCCTTGATGAAGCCTAAAACTACATCCATAGTTTCTGGTGAACCTATAATACAATTCTGAACGTACCATTTTATATACAACGCTGATGTCTTTATTCTTTCTAGTAGGAGTGATAGTGAATGAATTGTTACCTGCGTTGGGATTTTTTGAACATTTGTAAAATGCTGTCTTTGTTTCTAGTCCAAACAGCAGAAGCTTTGGGAATTTTCCTTTTTAATTCTTCTTCCTCTGACTTTTGTATCCCCTAGAACCTCCACCCTCTAATGATAAGAGAAGAGGGGCAGGAAGCAATGTAACTTCTATTCCCATTATTAATTAACTAGCTGATTACAGTTCGGAGCATTTATACTGGAATGTGTGCTGGAGGAATTTAAATACTGGGAGTTTTTTTGTTTGTTTAACGGTGCCTACTTAGAGTTGGAAGTTGAACAGCTACTGCATTATATACTTTGCTTTTTTATTGAAAATTTGAAATCAAACAAGTCTTGATTTTTCTGTTCTATTGAATTGCTATGTTCAGGGTGTTTTGAAAAGGGGGGTGGGGGCAGGGACTTTTTCATAAGCACTTCTTGTTTTATTTTTGTGTGTGTGGAGTATAAAGGCTACACCCTTATTGTAAAAAATAATAATAAAATGGAAGAAACAATCACTACCACCATCATTAAACTGTAACTTGTCTAGTAAATTGTCACTAGAACTATTTGCTGTGGGCATTTCTTCTATTCTGTTACATCATTAATAGTGCCTTACCGTGCAAGGCACCAAAGGAATAAATACATGCTTGCAAAGATTCCAGGTGAACTGTTGTCCCACTGGGGTCCCTTGCTGATTATATTCCAGCTACTTTGGGGCCATCTGTAACAACCGCTATAGAGAAGAACTGGACCTGCAGAAGAAACTGGGTTTTCATTTGTTTTCTGTTTTGTATTTCTTCTCATTCAGCAAACTGAAATAAAAACATGGTATAACCAACTTAATGAGACTAACGATTTCTGCATTGAAGAGCTGTATACCCAGTGATTTAAACAGTAGTTGGCAGGTATCACTTGTGATTCTAGAAAATCTGAGGAACAAAAATATACATTAAGTAATGGAATTAGTGTATGAGTGTAGTTAACGAAGATCACCTTTCAAGAACTATTTTTGTCTTTGTTCCCCTAAGTGACATATTTGATGTTACAGAGGAATGTGGGCCTCAGAAATGGAAACTAATATTCTAAGTGATGTCAGATTTACATCTAAAAGGGACACTCACCTCATTAATTGAAGGTTTTTATGCTATATTTGGTTCCACACATTGAACTTACAGTTTAATCTGAGACTCAACGTGCATCTGTGGCCCCATTCCCTTCTCTCTTTGGTGGCTGAGAAATTGCTTGGTGTCTGCTCTGTTCCCAGTGGTCTGCACTATTCTCCTAAATCCTTACAGGCACTTTGGGCTTAGTGCCTTGGGATGTAGAGTCGGGTGAAAAGGTTAAGCTGGTGGGTACAAGGAAGACTGGTACCTGACCTGTTACGGTTAGTGACACGTCCGGAGTTGGACACCAAACTCAGACATGATGGAAAATCGGTTTCGACATTGTGTTTGTATAATTGGCACGTAGTACTCATTTTCTGCCTAACTGTGCAAATATCTGTATTATCAGCTGTTACTGCAGTCATGCTTTGTGGGCAGTACAGGCTGCCGGACCAACGGGTCAGTGGTGGCCAGTGTTGGACGTGATCACCATGGCGGATCCCTTCACTGTGTGGTTCTTTACATGCATAATCCCACTTTAAAAACCCTTCTGAACAATTGTGTTGCTTAGATACTTCCAGTATTTAGACTTTGGGGTAAACAATCTAGTCATCCTTAAACCACCAGGGCAGCCGCTTGGAGTAAGAAGAATGCTAAAATTTCCATCTTAATAGCTCTGTTTTTCCTACAGTTTTTGATACTTTTGTGTTAGCTGGTGACTATAGAGGAAAGTGTAAGTTTAATCACATACTTGCAGAAGCACGTAACCCTCTGGGATGTCCTGCTTAGTTTCTCCTTCAGTAAGGCCTTCGTTTTCCTCTCTTCAGGCATTTTCCCCAAAGCTGCTTTGCCAAGCTGTATCAGCAGCAGCCACCGAAACTGAAGTAAAACCCCTCCATTTCTAAGTAGGCTTTATTTTTTAAAAACTTTCTTGCCTCTCTGATAATCAACCCTAAAACTAATGTTTAAATTTTCCAACTTCCCAGTTTTCCCTCCAAGAGTCTCATGAAGGAAGCTCAGTATTATCAGTCATCAGGAAAATGCACATGCAAACCCTGAGTTACCAACAAACACCCACAGGAATGGCTAAATGTAATAACACTGGCAACACCAAGTGTTGATGAAAATGTGGAGCAACAGGTACTCTTGGGTTTTGTTTGGTAGGACTGTAAAATGGTGCAGCTGCTTTGAAAAACAGTTTGGCAGTTTCTTATAAATTAAATATATCCTTACCATAAAACCCAGTAATCCCACTCCCAGGTACCCACAAGAGATGAAAACCTATGTCCACACAAAGACTCGTATGCAAATGTCCATAGCAGCTGTATTCATAATAGGCACAAATTGGAGACAACCGTAATCACCAACTAGACAAGATAAATCCTAACCCAGTCCCACAAACCAACTGATAACGCACAGCAACATGAGTTCAGTTGTGAAAACCTTAGACTCAGCTAAAAAAACAGATACAAAAGAGTACTTCTCTTTCATGTGAAGTCCTAGAATAAGCTGAGCTTGAGCCATGGAGATAATACAGATTTGCTTGGGGCTGGAGGAGGGTGGGTCAACTACAGAGGGGCGCAAGGGAACTTTCTAGAGTGTAGGCACTATTCCATATCTCGATTGGCAATGATTACACAGGTGCCTACATTTGTCAAAAGGTACTCTGAGATCAGTGCATTTTCTTTGGTGCAAATTATACCTAAAAGTTGATTTAAAATAACATATGCTTTTCTCCCCCCTGGTGGCAATCTGGGCTCTCTTAGACAAGGGTTCTCCCAATGTAGTTTCTGGACCACCTGCATCAGAATCATCACCAAGAAAGCTGATAGAAACCTGATTGGGGTCCCTGACCCACTGGATCAGAATCTCAGGACTTGAGGGACTGAGTTCCTTGTACTTAACAAACTGGGTGTCCAGAGCTGCTGTTCAGTGGCTGCTGGGCCAGCCGCTGTCAGAGGCTGGTCTCCAAGCTCCATGAAACAAGCCGGTGCCAGTGGCAGAGTTACTAGATGTTGATTTCAAACAATAGCACTTGGCAGTGCCTGCTGGGCAGAGACTAGAAAATCTACTCAGAGGAATTCCATGCAGACCAACCTGCTCTGTAACTTTTCCAGCTTTTGTTTTGTAGAAAGGGAAAGACATGCTGTGAAGGCGAGACCGAAACTTGTGTGAGAACGTATGTACCTCAGTGAAAAAGAAAAAAAATATCAGTCTCTCTGTAACCTCATTCCTGTTCCTTGGAGACAGACGTTTTAGTTTTGAATCTTAGGTGTAACAGCTTGATGAGGTTTTACGTGTATGCACCCAACCCCACCCTGGTCAAGACCTAGACCACTTCCAGCACCCTAGACTGTCTGTCCCCGGTGCCCCTTCGCCAGGATAGCCACTATCCTGTCTTCTGTTACCAATGATTATTTTTAAGGCAACCACTTAAAATCATTTTTGCTGTTTATTCTTGTATTTGTTTCCGTATTTGTAAATAATAAGCTTATACTGCTATTTCTTGGTTTGCCAGCTTTGGACAGTAACCAGTAGCTTCCTAGTGTGGTAAGTCAGAAGTTCACTCTCAGTCCCTATCCTCACCAAGTGAAGATAAAAAACTTCCAGATTTCCAGGCCACAACACCGCACCCTGGGCACCTCCACAGGTGCTCTAAGTGGGACCTGGGCCCCGAGGAGCCCCAAGCCAGCGATCCTTGGCCTTAAGCTGCCGAAGGGCTCCTGGTAGTAAACCAGCTTGATGCCCCCCACACAGGACGTCTGCTGAGAAGGGCTTTGAGGTGAGTTAAAATCGAACATACTGTTAAGCTCGGGGGTTAATTGGTTGCAATAAGAAAGCCACAAGAAAGACCAACGTGTTTCTAAAGTGTTTATTGCTTGTCAAGTGTGCCCTTTACAACCTTCTAATAACCCTTTCTCCCAGATGCCTGTACAGTCTGTACAAGCTACTGTTTTCAATGGACCAATTTGGGTTTTTTCAAGGGGAATTGGGACGCATGGTCTGAGTTTAAAGAGGGAAATTGGTTTGTATTGGACAATTGTGTCACATGCTCGGCTCCGGGGTAAGATGCAGATCCAGTCCCCTGCATCGGAGAGGTCTGTACAGACAGGGGAGACTAAACAAGCCCTTCAAGTCCACTGGTGGCACTCCCTCTAGCCCTGAGGCCCTTCACTGAACCCCAACACAGACATCTCCACGCTGGTTCCCCACATCTGCAGTGGAAGAATTGCCTTGAACCCCCCCACATTTCTCAAGTTTCCTTTCTTGGACCCTGTTCTGCAGCACCTTGCACTTCCCAAGTGTGGGGAGGAGGGTGGATATGTTCCCTTGGCTCCTGCCCAGGCGTTCCTATCCTCTGCATTGCTCCAGGCTTGGCCATCAGGGCACACCCTCTTCCTCCTCGGGCCCACCACGTCTCATCTGCCATGGCACTGCTGCTCAGCTGCCTGGAAATGGTATTTAGAACAATGACGTTACTGCTGCCAAACCCCATTGCCACAGAACAATGGAAAACTCATGTCACGGGCTCGATGAGAACCCAGGTTGGGCTCACCCGTGATGGCTAATTCATTCTGTTCCTCTAGGACTGAAAGGGTGTGTGATTTAAGCATGTAAGGGAATGGGAAGCGGTCGTTTTAATGAAGGAGAGACCAAGGCTCAGAAATGCTTAAAACCATCCCAAGGTCACCAAACAAATCCTCGTCAGCAGCTGGAGACTAAAACGGGCACTCGGCCCCAGGGCCACAGAACACCTGGCTCCCTGGGTCACTCAGGCAGAGCCCCATGAGCATGGCGTAGGGGGACGTGGCAGCCTGGGTCCAGGGAAGAGGCTGCCCCAGTTCTTCACTCGGTCCCCTGGGGGGGCTGCACGCCCCAACAGGCTCGGGGTGGGTTGGGACCCAAGTCACTTGGTCTCCTTGGCACAGGCCCAGGGTCTTGAGGAGGCGCAGTCCAAAGCCACGAGCTTGCCTCCCTCCAAGCCCCCACACTCGAGATGCGGCTGGTCCTCAGCTTCCTCTGGGAGTCTGGGGAAGGACGGAAAGGGGGTGCTCAGGGTGAAGGGGCTTCCTGGCGTCCTGGGCCCTCCAGCCTGCTTGCCTGCCTCTGCTGGCCTGGGTACTGTTTGAATCATGACACAGGGCGGGGGTTTGGGAAGAGCTCTGGGGTAGGAGTCCTGAGGACGCCCCGACTCATCAGCTGAGGTGCTGGGCCAACCACCAAACCTCTCTGAGTGGCACACCCCTTATCTGTAGAACAGGATGACAGTCCTGCTTGGGTGAATGTGCTGGGGGTCCCAAACAAGGGATGGGGTGATAGGGACTAAACAAAACCAGGCCCTTAGCATGGGTGTGGCCTCAGGCGCCCACAGGCGCCCCAGGCCGGGGGTGGAGCTGGGGAACTGAAGTTGGGATGAGATGGAGGACCTGGGACAGCAGTGAGGGAGGAGGTGTCTGCAGAGGAGGGGAAGGCCTGCAGCCTTTTGGCGGCTGCTGTGATGTCACTGCTCACATTGGGGAGCCCAGGCTAATGTATTGGGGAGGGAGGGGCCCCCTAGCCCCAGTCACTCACAGCTGGGGCGGCAGGGGGGCCCCGTCGATCCAGTGCCAGCCCTGGGGGCCTCGCCGGGCTCCCACCCAGGAGTACTTGGTGACTGGGTATCTGGTCAGGAAGTCCTGAGGGAGAAAAGCAGCTGGTCATTCTCCGGACGCTGGCACAGCTCACCTGGTGCAAGTTCCCAGCTTGCCAGGCCAGAGAGGCAATCCAGCTCAACCCAACTCTTCCCAAACATAGGAATTGGAAAGCTCTGGGGGATGGTTGCTGGTTGCCAGGCACTGGTCTCAGGAATGGAGACCAGAAATGGGGGTGATCCTATCAGCCCTGAAGGGGAGAGGATGTGAATGCCAGGCCCCACGGAGCAATGCACGATGGGTATTCACACTGAGTGGACAGAGGAACAAAGGGGCTCTGAAGAGGCAGGGAAGGCATGAGCAAAGCTGGGCGGCTACAAAGCACACGCAGGTAAGAGCACACAGCCTAACTGGGCAGGAGGCGAGGGACGGGGTACATTAGGCTGTAGAGATGGCCTGGGAGCAGATGGCCAACAGTACACTTGCCGGCAAGAACATCGAGTACGTTGTATCAGGTCAGTACAATCCTGTAAGGCCACTTAAAGTCTGAAGACCATGGAGCGATACGGGGGAAGGTATAGTATAGTTACAGTAAGTGACGAAACTGAACCGAAGTCGGGACTGGACTATAACAATGAAAACAAATATTATTTTTTACGTCCATGCACGCAGACACAGGAACAGGAACCAAAACAAGTACGTTAGAGAGCTATTAGAGATGGTTATTTCTTCTCTTTGTCCTTGATATCATGTTGCTTTTAACAAGGAAGTAAAGCAGAAGAGTGTATTTAAAATTTTCACCTTGCTTGGAAAGTGCATTTCAATTGTATTTAAAAGATGTCTCAACAAAGTACCTCCTGATGCAGGGACCCAGTCCACACCAGTCCAGTCTTTCTGGAACATATGTTGGTGCTACATATATAACTAGTGGTAACATCGTTCTTGTCGCTCTTGGATGGATGATTCCACTTTGAGGAGTAAAGCCAGTAGCATAAAGGGGACAAGAGGAGTTTACCCAGAGATAACACAGTGCCATTTATAAAGAAAAAGTGGAAACCACCCCCGTGAAATATACTAGGCAAATTGTGGGACAGCAACAAGATGGAAAAGTACAGTGCTGGTTAAGATGACAAGTACATAGAAAATGTAGTTACGCAAGAAAACGGAAATCCAAGATCATGCCAAGTGAAAAAAAGGCAGTCCACACCAGCAAGTTGATGCCAAGAAGCTTAGATTCATGTTAGCGAAGATCAGAAGCGGGACGGTGTACATAAACATTATGCTCCGTTCTTCCCCAGAAAATTGTTTAGTTGATGCAACCTCTGTATTTAACCCTGGGAATTACAAGCAAGCACTGGAGTGATGACTGTGTCTTGGTGCCACTCCCATTCATCCTTCAGGTCCCAGCTTAAAGGTCCCCTCCTGTAAGGACACCGTGCTGACCCTTCCAAGATGCGTGCCCTTCCCTGTGCTGCCATAACCCTCAGAGTCGAGAGCTTGGCGTGCAGCATTTCAATGGCTTGCTTGCTTGTCGATTATATTAGTGAACTTGGAGAGGACCGGGGGCCAGTCTTTCTCACCATGGAGCATGAGAGCCTAGCACACAGTAGGCCAGCTCAGCAAAACTGCCAGTAACCACCACGGGCCCCAGGTAACACCCAGGCCAGCAGGCCGATCAGAGATGTGCCCCAGAGGTGTCTTCCCAAGGGAGCACAGCCGAGTGAAGCCAAAAGCAGCCTCCGGACTACCCTTGCTAACCTACCACCTGAGATCCCGAAGATCAGAATGCACATGAAAGTGGAGAGTGGTGGCCAGGACAGGTAAGGCTCATACGGCCCTGCCTTGGCTGGCCATTTCCTCTCTGGCTCCATGCCACAGGCTGGGGCCTGCGGGCAGGGCTGGGCGGGCGCTTTGGAGAGGAGAAGGAACCTGGGCTGGCCCTGCGGTGTGAGTCAGAAGGCAGGGCAGCCCCAAGGTCTTGCTGCCTTGACTGCAGCAGATTTGGGGCTCCTGCTGGCCAGCACCGCCCTCCTGGGAGCAATCAGCTGCTGGTTCAGGGCCGAGAGCTTCTCTTGGGACTCAGAGCACGGCTGCCACTGCGGAGAGTAGTAGAGCTTTGAAGCCAGATTGCCTCCTGTTCAAATTCTGGTCCTGTGACTTGTAAGCTCTGTGACCTTAAGCAGGTGACCCAACCTTTCAGAGCTTCAGCATGGTCCTCTGTAAAATGGGGGTGTTTGTAATGAGGTCTGAGATACTAATACAGAAGGTGCCAAAAAAGTGTATACACATTTTAAGAAAGGAAAAAACTGGATTGAAATTGTGATAATGTGTACTGATGCAAGTCATGCGTGTCCATTTTTTTGGCACCCCTGGTATGTATAAAGCCATAATACACACTTGTTAAATGTCCATTCTGCTGAGGGAAACTGCTGGGCGGTATGCAAAGCTGCGTGCCCTGCCCCCACACGTGACCTCATTTGATGCAATGCCTGCCCAGAGCTTGCTACCCTTCTTTCTCTCCCAGCCCCAGGCCATCTGGCTCTCTTCCACTCTGGGTATACTAGTGACAGGAGCCTTGGGCTGTCCCCACCCAGCAATACCCACTCCATTCGGTTCTTCTTGCAGCTCAGACTCCATTAACCTGTTCTCACTGTCGGCAAAAGTCATGGTGTGGGAAAAACAATGTCTAGAGTTATAAATTCCAGAAACTTCCGACTCAACGGACTGCTCTGCAATGATGGCACAGAGATCGTGGGGCCTCACCGCCTTCAGCTTGTGTGTCTCCAACTTCCCTACCAGTGTAGGGGGGATATTCTGATCCAGAGCAGAATTTACTTGAAATCTCATATTTTACATCCTAAAATTCAGGTAAATTATTTTCTCTGCCTTCATACATTTCTTTAAAAAAAATTATGGTAGAAATATACACATCATAAAATTTACCATTTTAAGCATTTTTAAGTACATTCATATTGTGCAACCATCACCCCCATCCATCTCTCGAATTTTTTCATCCTCCCCAATTGAAACTACCCATTAAACGCTAACTCCTCATTCCCTTTCCCCCATCAACCACCTACTTTCTGTCTTCATACATTTCTGCTTTAATATTTAATTGCTCCGAATTACTTGATTTTCTTAATTGCATGACATGTATTCAGTCATTTTAATCTTTCTGAAATCAAGGTGTGGCTTCTAGTCAACATATACATTTAAGGTAGCTTCTTTCCTCCACCCTACAAAACAAAGCTGTCATTATACCCATGGCATGTGAATCTTAGATGGCACAGGTGGCCCTTAAACTTTCTTTGTTTTGCTAACTGAGCAAAACCAGCCCTGGGGGAGGCTGAGCCGTGTTTATCCTGGAGCTGCGTGTGTTCCTGGCACCTTGGCATGTCCCTGCGTCCCAGCTCATGGAGCCTGGCCTTCGCCAGCCTGTATTCCCCCCACCATCCCTGGCTTGGCACCCCCTAGAGCTTCTGGTCCTCATCCAGACCTAGGTGAGAAGCAGAGCTTCACGGTCATATTCCGGATTTCAACCGCTCAGGACCCAAATCTTAATTTGGATCTTCTTGCAAGGAGATTTTTGGAAGCTTTTATAGAAGAAGCTTATCCAGACTCTGTGATATAGTCTCTGGATGTTTACTTGTGTTTCAAATGATGGATCCCCTGTGTTTAGTTAGTTGTTTGTTTTTTCCTAAACCCGGCCCCACCTGTGAGCACCCACCAGCCAGAAGGAGGCCATTTGCTCAGCCCAGGTCCAAGGTCATTCTGGATTGAACCGGCCTAGAGGACAGGGACCCGTTCTGTCACTGGCTTCCTGATGCCATTTGCTGTGCTCAGTGGGTCTGTCTCAGGAGATGAAAAAATGATGCTGGTCTGCTAAGTCCCTGCCCTGCGAAGCCCCATCCCCAGCTCCAAGCACTCTCTACAGACCCCACCACTGGTCTTCAATTTGCAGATGAAACCAGGCTGGGTCGTTTGACGTCTGACGCAGGGGCCTGGGAAGGTTTCTCTGCCCAGCCTGTTCTCATCTCACAATGTTAAGAATTCAGGGCCCAGCCCAGGCCCTGGGCAGAAACTGTTATATCCTAATCTCTTGCCTCCATGAGCTACCATGCCTCTAGCATTTCCCCCTACTTCTAGCTAATATTATTTGTAGAACATTTAGAACAGTTTGAAAAAGCTTTAAAGAAGAAAAACATACCATAATCTTGCCTCCCAGTAGTATTATTACTAGTGTATTTCCTTGCAGTGTTTTTTCTTTACATACACATTTATCATATTGGGATCACAGACTTAATTTTTCTCAGTCTACAATGCGTCCTTTTCATTTCCCCAGAAATGAAATGAAAAAAATTTCATTTCATATTTTTTTTGGAAAAATAAACGTTATTCCTGGTAATAAAATAACCTATGTTTATTGTAAAATATTTTCTCCAACAGATTTTCATATCTACTCCCGGGACATCTCCCAGAGAAAAGAAAAAGACAGAAATTGCCCTCCCTACTTTATGGGACAGAATTCCCTTATTTCAGGACTGGGCAGGAGCAGTCCAAGAAAACAAAATTTCATGCATGTGAAAACCTTAAGTAAAATATTAACAAGTCAAATCTGGAAGTATTTGGGGAAGAAAAAAATCATGGCTAAGTAAACTTGATCACAAAAGGCCAAGACTGAAACAATCAACTATAATTCACAAGAAGAGATTAAAAGAGGAAACAAAAGGAGATTTTATCATCTCAGTGTACAGAAGAAAAAGCATCCAATGAAATTAAACTCATTCATGTTTAAAACTCTCAGCAAAACAAACAGAGGGGAACTTCCTTAAAGGATAATATAAGGGGGCAGGGGGTAAGGACAACAAGAATGGGAGGAGATAATAGTAGATGAGAAATGTCAACAAAATTTTGGAAGCTGGACAACTGTGATTGGCTTAGCAGACCCAAGAGGGCTCAGTGGGTTTTCAAGGAGGGGGGGTGGAAGGAAGCTGAAAATACACCAATTTCTATTACAAAGCACCAAAAGGCTCAACTATTAGAGACAATAGTTTCCCCTGAAGGCTGCCTGGCTCAGTCTCCCAGGCCTTTGTTTTTTTTTCCTTTCCTTAAAAGATCCATATTGCCTCACCCACGTTGACCTTTAGGTCACGTCCTACTGTCATATACTCTCAGAACACTGTCCACCTTCCCTTCATAGCACAGATCAGTACAGTACTTAAATACCTACTTCTATGATTTCTTGATTAACATCTGTCTCACTGCTCTGTTAGCTGTGCAAATGTGGAGGCTGGGCTGTTGGGGCTCATCACTGTACTCCCCCACCCCCAAAAAATAAAACACAGAGTAAGTGCTCAATGAATATTTATGAAAGCACTGAAGGAATGCTGTCTTTTCATGCATATCAGAACAGCTAACAGAAATTCTTGGCACCTGCCCTAAGTTAAGTAAAAGGAAGCCAAGAGCTGGATCCAGGTTGTAGATCCTTTTTTGTAATTACTCTCCAACCCCTTGGCTGGATTGTTATTCAGCAAACATTCATTCCTCTCCCCCCCCCCCCCTGGGATGGAGTATACTACTGTATTCCTTTGATGTTGGACTTGGCTGTGCTATTTGCTTTGGCCAGTGGGTTGTTAGCAGATATAACAGAAGCCTTAAGTGGTGCTTGATTCTGCCATTTTTCTCATGAAGACTTTCTCTCAGGTAGAAGGAGGAGAGGCTCCCGGAGCAAAGCCAACCAGGAGGCTCAAGCCAAGCCCAGCTAATCGGCACCCTGCAGTTGAGCTGTCTGCCAGACCCAGCCAAGATGAGCCTGTCAACAGCCCTCCCACAGATCAACGAGCAAGAAACGTTTCTGGCCTTCACTGAATATCACCGACTTCAGCAGTGACTTGTTCCCCAGCATTCTCATCGCAGTAGCTGGCTAGCATGAGCACTACATCTAATTTCTGTTCCATACGACCTCCCAGAGGGTACATGTGTCTCCCTCACAGACCTGCCAGCACAGGTTTCTGAGCTCCCTGTGAAGTGCGTGGCCACAAGGCTGGATGCGTCCGTCCCTGCTCCAGCTGTCCCAGCTCCACCTCCACTTCTTAGAATGAGGAGTAAATTGAAGACCTTGGCGACTTGAAGTCTGGTCCCCCTGCATGTCACTTTACTTCTGCAGGCCTTGGTGACTTTCTCTGTAATGTGGAATTGGACGCGATTTGACCAATTCCTTCCCAGGCTAGCAATCTAATCTGTACTACCCACACGCCTAGGCTGCCCAGCCACCCTCCCTCCTCACCTGGGTGTGGACCAGCAGGGGTAGGGTAGCGTGCTGGGCAGAGCAGAAAGCCTGGCTGGCCTCCCAGGCCTGAGCTTCAGCAGAGAGGTAGTAGCAATGCTCCCCGGACCACAGCCAGCCCTGGGGGCATGGCCGGCACCTGGCCCCTGCAAGCAGAGACCACTGGTGAGCTGTGGGGTAAACTGGAAGTTAAAAAATCAAAACCTGGCCATTGCCTTGACGGGCAAATCTGGAGGCATGGAGTTGGCAAGCCTTTGGGTGGCGAGCAGGGTGGGCAGGGTCCCCGGAAGGCTGTACAATGTGTGCAGTGCACAAAGCGCCCCCATGGGGCTGGCATCCGATTGATGTCAGAGCACAGGCTGTATCCAACAGGAGGAAGAAGCTCTTTTCCTGATCTTTGCTCAGCAGGCCCATGGCTTCGTTCTGCCTCTGCCCAGTGGGGATGTCCTTTTGTACTTCTCACAAAGGTGCTGTAAGGACTAGACACCCCGGCGGTGGAGCCAGGGAAGAGAGGGGGCTGGGAGGAGGCACCATACCTGCTCTAGAGGCCAAGGCCACAATGGTGACTGTGGACACCGCCAGGAACACGGCCATGACTGCCAGGGCCCAGCGCAGGGACTTCATGTACATGGGCAGCCCTGGGGAGGGAGGAGACAACAGGAAACGCGTTAGAAGGAGACCATCCCAACCGTGCCCAGCTCAGAATCCCTGACTTATCCATCAGCACCACGCACCCCTGAGCACCCATCCCCTCGGTCCAGTGGGATGGACAACCACTGAGATCCAACTCCCTCTCACCTTCCCCAGGGAGGGCTGGAGGCGAAGAATTTCTGATGTGTGCCTTGAGATGGTTAGGGCCGTTAATTTAGTAATTATTTACAAAGCACTTATGTGCCAGGTGTTGGAGTTTCAGTGAAAGTCTAGACTGTCCCCTTCCATGCTGCCAGGGGTTTCAGAATCCAGGGGAGGATATTTACAAAGAGGGACCAGGAATGCCACAGTAAGCAGTCCAAGGGCCAGTGCTGATGGGAGCATGGAAGAAGGACACGTAATCCAGCCTTGGGGACCAGAGGAAATGACTCTAACCAGCGCCTCTGAGGATCTGGCTTTCCCCCCAGTTTTAGACTCTCTGCAAACAGATGTCTCCCCTGGACTAAGTGCTGCCATTGAAAACATTCTCTGAGTCTTTGATCCAGCTGACAGCTGGACAGTACCTTTGGACACTTGGCCAAATGAGCAGGGGAAGAGACAAAGCAGCGATGTTTCCAACCCTCTCCATAGTGGCTTCCCTTTCCGGTTCACGTGGAGGGGGCTGTGAAACAGCTGGGTTAGGGCATTCCTGCGTGGGCTTGGGCAGATTATGGAGCCTGTGCCTTGGTTTGCCCTGTTGTTCAGATAAACCAGCTTGATCCCAGGTGGTAACAGCCACGATTGGCAGAAACCACCCTGCAGAGCTCCTCATCCAAGCAGCAATCCTCACACCAAGCCTCAGCCCGCCACTGGGAACCCCAAGCTTCCTTAATCCCAGAGCGCAAGCCCAAAGCACCCAGCATCAGCATGCACCCTCTATTGTGTTCTGACACCTCGCTCTCCCACGCATTCTTCTTCACATCCTGGTTCCTGTTCCATCCCCCAGCACTGTTTCAATGTGATAGCACTAATTGTCCAGTCCCAAACCTGCCTCTCCCCTGATGCCTCCACAAGCATTTGACGCTGTTGACCACACTCTTCTAGAAATTCTCCTTTTCCTGCTTCCACGTGTCTCTTCCTACCACCTGCATTTTTTTTTTCCCAGCCCGTGGCTGGCTCCTCTTCCTTTAGATGACTTCTCTACCTGGAACTCCCCAAAGCACCTTCCTATTTATGTCTCTCATACCTCTTCCCCCGTTCTCCCTCTTGGATGGATAACGCGGTCCATCATACCTTTACCCTAGGCAACAACATAGGAGCTTTCCCCACTCCTCCCAGTAGCACACCTTTAGCAGTTCAGTGGCCCAGCTCACTAATTAACCGAATCCTCCTCCCTCCCACCTCTGCCACACGTCTTCATTATCTCGTTGAACTAGCTATCATCTCCTAACTGCCCTCCTTCAATCTATGCCTGTCCTATCCTTCCTCCACAATGCTATCAGGACTCACTTTCTAGAATAAAAACCGGAACTTGTCACCTCCCCACTTCCTCCTTACTTCCTTTTCATCCCACTCTTTTTAGTCACAGACTCTCTCATTATTAACCTGATTTTTAAAAAGCTATAGACTCATTGAGGTGGGCAGAATAATGTCCCCCTAAAGATGTCCACATCTTAAGATGTCCGTGTTAGGTAATATGGCACCGGGGAATTAAAGTTGCAGATAGAATTAAGATTGCTAATCCGTTGACCTTGAGATGGGGAGATTACTTAGGATTTTCTGGGTGGGTCGGATGTAATCACAAGGGTCCTTAAAAATGGAAGACAGGCAGAAGAGCAGGAGAGTCAGAGAGATGGCAGTGGGAGAAGGATTCAACCTGACATTGCAGTTTTGATTACAGACGGGCCATGAGTTAAGGAACGCAGTGGCCTCTAGAAGATAGAAAAGGCAAGGAAACCCCGGAAAGGAAATCCTAGAGCCCCCAGAAAGGAACACAGGGCTGCTGACAACTGGACTTTAGACCACTGAGCCCATGGCAGACTCCTGACCTACATAACTGTAAGATAATACATTTGCGTCATTTTAAGCCACTAAGTTTGTGCAGTTTGTTACAGCAGCCATAGACAAATCATACACCATCCTGCAGAAAATGTGTTCACACCAAACTTTGCAAAAGTTCCTAAGTGATCTGAGTCCCTGTATTCTACCCGTGTTTAAGAACCCCTGGCATATGGGCCCTTGGGATTGGGGGCCTGTCTAGCTGGCTTGTTCTTCCTCTCTGGGCAGACCACTCACCTCTCCTGGCCTGTTCCTGCAGCAACAGGTAGAAGGGACCTCTCCCACCCCCAATTCCTACTTAACTCCAGGAAACTTTCCCATGCCACCAAGTTCACCAAACATTCCCTGCTGGGTTCCTTGTCCAGGATTATTTAGTTGTTTATTATCTATTTCATGCTCTTCCTTTTTTCCCTGCCTACTGCCCCTCCCACCAAAGAAAAACCCACACACACCCAGCACAGTTTGGTTCCTGCTCGCCACGCAGAAGCTGCTGAATGGATGAGAGTGTGGGGCCAAAGGTATTCCGCGGAGAGACAGGCAGCCTGAGCCTGTGAGAAGTAGGCACTGGGTAGAGTCGCGGTCCCGCCGCCCTGGACCCAGGTAGGACCCTGTGTTCCTGCCAGGGGATGTGGGTATGTGGGTGTGTGTGTGTGGGGGGTGTCAGGTGACCCTGAAAGACTACCCCTCGCCTGGAATTTCCTTCCACCTCTACTTCTCAAAGATGTTGTGCACGATAAGAGGGAATGTGAAAGTTCTCGGGAAGGGGAAGAATAGTGGTTTTATTATTTTATCGCAAACAATTTGAATTATAATTATAGACCAGAATGTCATATTGGTTCCAGGCCAGAGAGAGGCCAGGTGGGGTCGGGCATTGGGATGGTCGTCTGAGTCTCCTAGTCCCTCCGCTGGGTGAATGTTGGGGGGGGGGGGCTCAGGCTGCGAGGCCCAGCGCTGGGTGAATGTTGGGGGGTCTCAGGCTGCGAGGCCCAGCGCTGGGTGAATGTTGGGGGGCCTCAGGCTGCGAGGCCCAGCGCTGGGTGAATGTTGGGGGGTCCTCGGGCTGCGAGGCCCAGCGCTGGGTGAATGTTGGGGGGGGGTCCTCGGGCTGCGAGGCCCAGCGCTGGGTGAATGTTGGGGGGGGTCCTCGGGCTGCGAGGCCCAGCGCTGGGTGAATGTTGGGGGGGGGGTCCTCGGGCTGCGAGGCCCAGCGCTGGGTGAATGTTGGGGGGGCTTAGGCTGCGAGGCCCAGCGCTGGGTGAATGTTGGGGGTCCTCAGGCTGCGAGGCCCAGCGCTGGGTGAATGTTGGGGGGGGGTCCTCGGGCTGCGAGGCCCAGCGCTGGGTGAATGTTGGGGGGCCTCAGGCTGCGAGGCCCAGCGCTGGGTGAATGTTGGGGGTCCTCAGGCTGCGAGGCCCAGCGCTGGGTGAATGTTGGGGGGGTCCTCGGGCTGCGAGGCCCAGCGCTGGGTGAATGTTGGGGGGGTCCTCGGGCTGCGAGGCCCAGCGCTGGGTGAATGTTGGGGGGGGGGTCCTCGGGCTGCGAGGCCCAGCGCTGGGTGAATGTTGGGGGGGCTCAGGCTGCGAGGCCCAGCGCTGGGTGAATGTTGGGGGTCCTCAGGCTGCGAGGCCCAGCGCTGGGTGAATGTTGGGGGGGGTCCTCGGGCTGCGAGGCCCAGCGCTGGGTGAATGTTGGGGGGCCTCAGGCTGCGAGGCCCAGCGCTGGGTGAATGTTGGGGGTCCTCAGGCTGCGAGGCCCAGCGCTGGGTGAATGTTGGGGGGGTCCTCGGGCTGCGAGGCCCAGCGCTGGGTGAATGTTGGGGGGGGTCCTCGGGCTGCGAGGCCCAGCGCTGGGTGAATGTTGGGGGGGCTCAGGCTGCGAGGCCCAGCGCTGGGTGAATGTTGGGGGTCCTCAGGCTGCGAGGCCCAGCGCTGGGTGAATGTTGGGGGGGGGTCCTCGGGCTGCGAGGCCCAGCGCTGGGTGAATGTTGGGGGGCCTCAGGCTGCGAGGCCCAGCGCTGGGTGAATGTTGGGGGGCCTCAGGCTGCGAGGCCCAGCGCTGGGTGAATGTTGGGGGGCCTCAGGATGCGAGGATCCGGACCCTGAGGCGCCGATTCCCCGCGCCCGTGCGCCTTACCTATGAGCTTAATCGCCCGGGGCAGCTTCTTGTCGCCGTCCCCCCGGGCGCGGTGCAGCAGCGCGGCGTCCTCCTGCTCCTGCTCCTTGCAGCGGCAGCGGCACGTGGGGGAGCCGGGGGGCTCCGCGCCCCCCTCGGCGGGGCCGGCGTGGCCCTCAGCACTCAGGCCGCGCTCCGGGGGGGCAGCAGCCGGCTGCGCGCCCCGGCCCCACGTGCTGCCCGTGGACGCGGTCCGCGGCAGGAGCGGGTACGCGGGGGCGGCGTGGCGGGAGAAGGCGGGGGACTCGGGCACCGGCACGGTGATGAAGCGCGTGGAGGGCGCGGGCGAGGGGGCATGGCTGCCGCCCGCCGAGCCCATGGGTTTCACGCGCACGTCCACCTGCAGTTCCACGGGCGCCCAGGCTGCGGGCGCCGGCTCCCCCGGGGCGGCCCAGGGCACCAGCTCGGCCCCCGGAGCCTCGCCTTCCCGGGGCTGCTCGGCTGCGGCGGGGCCCGGGGACGGCAGCTCCCGGCTGGTGGACGCCTGGCGGCGGAAGGCGCCGTAGCCCAGGGTGGGCGGCAGCAGCCGCAGGCGCGCGGGGAGCGGCGAGGGCGGCTTCTTTCCGCCGGGCGCCTCCTGCACGGCGGTAGCCGGGCTGCTCTCGGGGCTCTCCGGGCGTCGCTCCTCTGCGGGGACCTGCGGTTGCTCCGGGCGCGGGACCTGGTTTTCCAAGGGCTGCATCGGGAACTCGGCCCCGGCTTGGTCTCCTCCGGGGACCGTCCCGGCCCTTTCCATCCTGGGCGCCGAGCAACCGGCTGAGTCAGCGTGGAGCTCACCTGGGCCCAGGTGGAGAATCAGTTTTGCGTCTCTGGTCAGGATCGGTCCCGCGGAGTCGCTGTGGTTGTCAAGCCACACCCCTCTGCGTCAGGCCCCGCCCACCCGCCCGCCCACCCACCCGCTGGGACTGGCCGTGTTTGGGGTTCTGTCGGCCTTTCCCCTCCAGGCCATCAGCTCCGCCTTCACAGGCACAGGGGGAAAGAGAGGGCCAGGAGGGCCTGGATGAGTGGTTACCCCGAAAGGCAGAGCTGGGAGCAGACGGGTGAAGGAGCACCCAGAGCCCGCCTGACTTGTCCCCGGTCCCGCACATTCTCCCCCCACCCCCAGCCGTCTGCCGTTGTGCTGTTTTGGAGAGTTACAGTTTGGGCGGAGAGCGGTTGGTTGCTTGCGCTGGGGATGGCTCTCCAGACACTGGTGGTCTCTGCACCCCCACCATTCACCATCACTGACTCACCTGGGCCAATCAGATTTCTCCCTGGCAGGAATTTAGCACTTGATCTGAGAGATGCAGGGCTGAAAGTTGTCACAACTCACAATAGGGCAGCTGTCTAGCAAGAAGACCCGCAAGCTCCTCCTTAGGTCCCTGGAGTCTCTCTGGTTTCAGCCCTTCCTAAAACTTGCTTGTTCAATTCTGTGGGTTTCATGAAACCCAGAAGTATCCTTTCCCTACCTCCCTCTTTTTGTCTTAAGTTAGCATAGCATTTAACCCTCAGATTGCAAGTGGTAAAAAAAACTCCAATTCCAACCTGGCTGTCTTGGGCTCCCCGGGGCTCTCCGGGGATGAGAAGCAGCTTTTGGAGCAGTCTCCATTGCGCCTTTCGTGACAGAGTTACCGAGGCCCTGGCAACGGTAGGTCATTTACAACTTCTGTGGTGGGAGACCCTGAGGCAGGTAAATTACCAAAACGTTTCAAGGGGGCTCAGATCCTGGCCAGCAAAAAAGAACAAATATCTACTGCATTTTTTCTTTCCTTCCTTCTCTCTCTTTAAAATCCTTTTTTTCTACTTACAACAGCAATACGTGCTGTGATACAAAATTTAAATATTACAGAAATACATGCTGTAGAAAGTAAAAGTTCCCAGTATTTTATGCCCCAGAGATCTGTTATTAATGATTCAGTGTACATTCTTCTGGGTGTTTTTTTCTATGCATACCCTAAACTATATTGTTCTGATATGGACATATTTTTATTTCCAAAACTTTACTCACTATGAAATGTATACCTAGACCTAATTTATTTAAGCAGTCTCCTACTGATAGACATTTGAGTCCTTTCCATTTGCGTGACATCATTACTGCAATGCTGCAAATGCCACAGTTATCATTTCCTTTTTCTCTTTCTTTCCTTTTTTTCTTTTGCTTCTTTCTTCCACAGTTATAATTCAATGACCATTCTTGTACATTGTTTTTTATAACTCACATCTCTGATGATATCTTGAGACTAGATTCATTAAAATGGAGCCAAAGGATGCTGCCAGTTTCACATCTGATGGACGAAGCCACAATTACACAAATTACTCACAAGAGGCCGAGTGAACAATGGAGGAGAGAGCGTTGTTTCCCACAGCCTCACCCGCCCTCGATATTATCAATCTCTTAGTCTTTCCCAATCTGGCGGGTGAAAATACGAAATTTCAGCTTGCATTTATTTTAGGTATAAATGAGGTTAACAAATCTTTTCATTTGTTACTTATGTTATGTCTTTGCCGTTCTCAGGGCCTGTGTAAAGGGTCACTGCGATTCCCTCTAAGGCGATTCCCTCTAAGGCCGGCTCCAGATCACCAGCTGGTTCCAGGAAGTGGTTCAGCTGGCGCCCCCGTCACCCTCTCCTGCCCCCGCACCACAGAGTTCACTGGTTCAGGGAAGATGATGCTATCTGGGTGAGTGCTAAGAGCGTAAACTTAACCATGGCTGGCTGCTCCAGACAGGAAACAGACATGCCCACCCCTGGCTCTTGGCTGATACCAACCCCTCTGGCATCTTGGGCCTTTCTAGGGCCCCTGGACAAACAGGTGAAGGAAGGGAAAGGGTTCTGCCTGGCCAGCTCCCTGGCATGGTCCATCCTCAGCTCACATTCCATCTGCTCAGAGGCTCGGCGGCAGTCTCACCCCCCAGACCCTTGTCCCTCACCTGTGGAGTGTCCTCATAGCACTCAGCACTGTGTTCTGCCAACATGTTCACATACTTGTCTTGTTGTTTAATGTTTGTCTTTAGCCCTCTGGAAATCATTGCTGTATCCCTGGAATCATAGCTGGCATGGCCATCCTGGTGCTTAGCTGATACTTAGCTTAAGCCCAGTGGCTTAGTGAATATTTACAAAAAAATACTGCCGAACAGAGCATTGTGTGGGGTGTTTGACATGCCTTGTCGTTATTCTTTTTCCCCCTCAATTTTTACTTGACAAATTTTAAACATTAAGCAAAATGAAAAGAACAAGTTGTGAACAGTTGAATAACTTCCACTTAGATTCCACAGTTAGCCTTTCCTTAATTTGCCTCATCTCCGTGCAAACATAATTGTGTTGTGGTTGAACCCTCAGTGTGCTGCAGATCTGGTGCAACTTTTTCTCGCTTCAACAAGTGTCTCCTACGAATACACATATTCTACCCAAGTGCAAGCCATTCAGAGGCCATATTTAAATTTCCCCCTTTTTAAAAACAAGGACCTCATCAAGTCTCATACATTGCATTTGGCTGTTATGTCTATTTACTCTTCATAATAACTGTGAGGAAGGCACTAAAATGCCTACATTACAGGTGAGGAAGGTGAGATTCAGGAGATGGAGGAACTTGCCAGAATCACATGAATCCAAGACGGGAAAGTTAAGATGCAATTGTGTGTCTGTGACACCAAACGCGTCTTTTTCCCCCTTTCCTACATCTTACTCCCCTCATCCTCTTGGTTCCCTGGAGGTTTCATTCCCAGTCTCTGGCTGGGCTGGTCCATGCAAATCATGGGTTGGGGCCACAGTGGAGGTGTCCACCCAGTTACTCACGGGACTAGGCTTCACTTTCACGTTCCTCCAGCCACACCCCCACTCCTCACCCTTATGGGTGCTGCTGCTTTGAGACGATAGCCGGAGATTGGGAGGGGCAGGATTTCCTGTTTCTGCCTCACTCATTTAGTGGAGGATCTGCTTGCAGCTAGGGAAGAGACAAACAGAGCTCCAGGAGAGGAACAAATGGTGGCATTGGGTCAGGGGTGTAGGTAAGCCTGCAACAGGGACTGAAAAACATTCCACCTAGATGTGTGCAAACTCACCCAAGGAGACTTGTAGAAGAGCCATAACAGGGCGGGAAAATGTCTCCCTGAGTCACCCGCAGCTTGTCGGATACAAGTCCCAACACTGACCCTCTCGTGTTGGGTGCTGCACTCCTAGAATTCATTCCTGTCGGATGCAGGGATTGTGAGTAACTAACATGTGTGAATAGACAGCCCCAGTCAGTAACATATGGGGCAGACCTTCCTCTCCTGTGGATGTGGCACCCCCTTAGCTGACCTCTCTGGTTCACAGGCTCAAAACTCGGAAAGATCTTGATGGGAGCACGTTCAATGACCAGAAGACCAGGGCACCGAAACTGACAAGGGCTGCAAGGGGACCAGAAGAAGCAGCACCCACCACCTCACATCACAGGTGTGTGAAAAACTCTTTTCATAAGGCTGGTGGGGACCCCCATTGCTGCAAAAGGAGAAGACACAAGTACCCAGGAGCACCTCAGTAGGGACACCCCAAAATTGGGGGTAAAGTTATTACCCTCTTCCCCTCTGAGCCAAATCAGTCCACTGCAAATGAGGTTTGCTAGCGAGTCCTTAGGCATAGGGCATCTCCCAAATCAAATCAGGCTTTGTGAAAATCTAATGAAAGGGCTTAGAGTGTTGCAGGAAAAGAGAGTCCTTGGCTTCACAAAGGAAAGAATTCAAATGTGAGCTGATATAGAGTTTAAAGTAAAAGTAAGTTTATTTAGCAGAGAGTGAGAAAAGAAAGGCCATCTCATAGACAGAGTGGCGGTCTCTTATCGCTAGTGGAAGACAGACTCCCTCCATCCCCCAGGCTAGGGTTGGTATGTGTTTTCTGCTTTCATGGAAAATTTGTTGGTGTGGGGGGAAAGGAAAATAGAACAATGGTAAATTTATCTTTGACCTCAGTAGGATGCAGGAAGAATAGGAGCAGGTTGGTTTTTAACTCTTGTAAAGCAAAACCTGTGTTTAGTTTGCTGTGGGCTTAATTACAGGGATGGTCCTAGTGGAATCTCTAGTCTTCCGGAGAGATTGCTCTGGATCATTGATTAATGTCTGCCTGAGTTCTGTGTCTTGGAGCATGTAGGCAGCAGGCTTGGAATCCACCCTCTTAGTTTCTTCTTCTGTCGCCACGCAGACTCCTCCGTCCTTGGGACATTCTTTGGACCCAGAGCATGGAGTCTTCTTCTCTGCCCAATCTCCTGTGTATGATTATCGTATTTTATTTTTTGTATGATTATTTTATGAGTCTAGGCTTTTAAAAATGAAACACTCAACTCTCCCCTGGAGCTAGGAACACTAATTTTCAGGACAAAAAGTCCAACTGTCTGCTGAAGGGGGAAAAAGCAGAAAATAGACTCACTATCTTTTTTGATAGTGAGTCTATAGGAAAGTAAGATGGTGGTTTCTTTACTGCCTCAGCTCCAGTGAGGCTCAGCCCTCACTCACCTCAGAATTTGGTTGAGTGGCACGCCCTGGGTTCAGCAGTTCACAGCCTGCACTGATGAATGCACAGCCTGGTCAAGAGCCCTTCTGCTGGGCCCTGTGCCTGAGCCCCAGTGGTGGACTGGGCTGCAGAGAAACATGTGGTTTGCTAGTGAGTCCTTGCAAGACCCTGGCTACCCACCTACTCTAGCTTGGACTGTGCAGAGCTCAGTGAGGACAAAGAGCCTGAGGTAATTTCAAACTCACCAGATTCTGGGTCCACTTGGATCTAACAGATTGGTCCTCCCAAGGAAGTTGGGCTGCTGGGTGCTAGGCATTGCTGAGGCCAGCAGGCAGCCCTGGACTGCTCAGGTACAAAGGGCAGATGTAAGACCTCAGCAACCCCACAGCCAACAGGGGTCAATTTTCCCTGGCTCTCTCAGGCCTTGGACTTGGCTCTATTGGGACCGAGCTGACCTAGCTGCCTCTGTCTGTTAAAAACATGGCTTCTCCTGCCCTCCCAGGCCTTGGTCCACTTTCATCCTTTTCCGCTTCTGGGACAGCTCCTCTCATCGTCTTCCACCTGTCCCCTCAGTCGTCTTGGCCCACCTTAAGATAGGTGGACCTGCTTCCTGACAGACCTGTCTCAGATTCTGGAGGGGTCTTGCATGAACACTGTGACTCCCCGAGGACACCTTCACCCCTCACAAGGGAGCAGTCCTTGAATCCAGGGATTGTCCACACGTTGCCACCACGTCACAGCCCTGCTAGTCTGATGCCAGCACATCCCACGGCCAGGTCTTCCCTCAGGCCTGAATCCAAACCAAGCCTGTCCCTTTTCTCTAGGAGTTCAGAGGCCTGAGCCCATCTCCCACCCACCGATCCAGCCACACCTCAGTGGCCCCAAAGACCCAAGGCTGGCATTGGCAGGGGGTGACCACAGCCTGGGATTGCTCGCCCATGGACATTTTGTGCCAATTACTTTCATGGACTGCATCAAGGTCCACCCTTCTCTCTAAAGGAATAGACACTTCCATTCCTGGGTACCCATCAGAGACCCCAGGCCACAGGGGATCACATCATATGTCCTTGTGTAACCACAGCACCTAGCCTGCACGTTCCCAATTAGAAATCCACATTCATAACCTTAACAGGAACTTCATGGTCCAGGTTGGGAGATTAGCCCTGTCAAGTTGAAAGGTCTTGCTCCCATTGCTAACAATTCTAAATTTCATGACGAGTTTCTACACTTTAGAAGAAAATTGAATGTATTGTTCTATCATATAGATGTGTGAGGAGATGGGTGTTTTCAGAGCAGTAGTCCTTAAATGATTAGTATATGGATCCCTTTGAGACTCCAATGAAAGCTGGGAACGCTCTCTCTAGTAAAATACATTTTGCAGCTTTCTGTTTTAGGGGGTCACAGATTTCATGAAGCCCACCCATGAGCAGCAATGTAAGGAGACCTGGTCTACAGGGTGAAGCTCTAATTAGCTGGCTTATTGATTCCACGCATTTTTGCCCATGAAGCTTTCATAGGCCATTTGAGGGCACTTTTCCACCTGTCTCATCTGGGCCCCAAACTGGGATTATGGGTGACTTTTATATGCAACACATTGAAGTACCATGACTCAGATAGCATGAGAACCAGTATGGCCCCGATGGTTGAGAATTCAATACTTTGATTTTCAGCTGCAACTATGAGATTTCTGCAAGCAAAATACATGGGCTAAAACAGACATTTGAGCTATCGTTAATTTTAAGGAGACCTTCACTGTGATGGTTAAGAAAGCTTATGATTTCAAAAGCTGAAGGGACAGCCTCCTGCAAAGGTTTATGATGGCTCATGCGGACCAGCCTTTCCAGGCCTTCTACAGAACTGAGATATTGTCACTGAGATATTTCAGGGTCTGTTTGGGCTATCGAAACCTCCCTCTCCTTTGTGGGCTGGGAATACATAAATAAGAGATTATCTGTCTTAGAAATTTTATTGGTTACCTGGTGATCACACACAATCCTGAGACAAACCTGACACAGAAAGAAAAGCTTTCTTATAGCATTTACGAGCTGAACTTCCTGTTCCTCCAATGTCTCCTTCTGTCACCATGGTGATGGGTAGAAGATGAGGGTTTTAGTGCTGTCTTGTTTGGGGATTTTACTGTATAGGTTGAACTGTGTACCCCCCCACCCACACACGCACACACATACACACTGAGATGTTGAGGTCCTAACCCCCAATATCTTATTTGGAGACAGGGTCATTACAGATGTAATTAGTTAAGGTGGGCTCTAATCCAATATAACTGGGCCCTTATAAAAGGAGATTTGGACACAGACACCCACAGAGGGAGAACGCCGTGTGAAGATGAAGGCAGATTGGAGTGATATATCTACAAGCCAAGGGCCACCAAAGACGGCCAGCAAACCAGCAGATGCTCTGGGAGAGGCCTGGAGCAGGTTCTCCCTGACAGTCCTCAGAAGGAACCAATTCTGCTGAGGCCTTCATCTTGGACTTCAGACTCCAGAACTATGAGGCAGTACATCTGTGTTGTTTAAGCTACCTAGTTTGTTACAGCAAGCCTTGCAAGTAAATACAGAAATGAGTCACAGTCCACAGAAGCCAAGAAGTCCTGGGCTGGGGTCTCTGTGCAGGAGCCCTTTCTCTAAGAGAGTCTGCTAATGCCCCACAGGCTGCAGCTTTTGTGAGTGCCTTTGTGAGCCTTAGGCAAAGGGGGCCTCTGAGGGAGGGCAGAGCCGGTAGAGCTGGTGGGCCTACTCACAGAGAGCAGCTGAATTCAAAAGTGCACTCCTTGCTCCAGGCAGACAATACCTTACCAGGTGGCACTGCTCTGTGATGGGCTAAGGGATGAATTCCAGATCCCAATGGTCCCCCCAGGACAGGCACCCTTGTGCACTGAGCAAATTGCACAAAAGTACATGGCAGCACTGATTGCTCTTTGCATTCTCTGTTTGCATCTGCTTCTATTAATGCACTGACCCCATTTGCGTGGGGGATTTGTCCTGTTGCCGGAGAATGGCGATGAAGGCCCGAAGCTGTAGATAAGAGGTGCTAAGTGCCCCACATTCTAAGTACAAGGAACCTGAGCAGTCGGGCCAAGCCTATCCACCGGGCATATTGAGTGGGGCATATTCAGTGGTGCCACTTGCTTTCCCTCTCCCTGATGCCCTCAATATCAGATCACTAGAAGGAAGAGAGGTCATCAACCTTTGGGAGCACAGTGCTTGTGAGGACGCACTATCCTTTAGAGGGGGTGGGTGTTTTCCCTCCAAGAAGCCAGGCTCTGGGCTGCAAGAAAACCCCTAGTAAATATTAGGGGAGTCTAAATAAATCGAGAGTGGAGTCTCACCAGGCCTGAATGTTTACTGAGCTCGGGTCTGTGCCTGGAGTAAGTGGGAGTATGTGTTGGGGGGGTGGGGGAGAGTTAGCTCTTGGGGAGACTTCCAGGAACCTGGGAGTTCTGCCCTCCTCCTCCCCTGTGTTCAGGTCTCTAACCCGAGGGGGACTCAGCGAGGCCAAGAGGCAGACCTGTTCTGCACTCCCACTGATGGAGCTCCCTCTGGTACCTTTGACTCCCTGAACGCCTTTCCCACTGCCAACCAGGGGTGGGGTTTCCTAAGCCAGAACTACTCCCAGACAGGCCTTATGCCGCCCTGGGGCTTCCAGCGCCAACCTCAGTAGGACTACAGGCCTCACTTTTTCAAAGAACTAGGGTAATGTCCACAGGAGGTCTGACTCAGTATTTGGACCTGACACTTCTTCCTCTGCAGAAATGGCCCCACGCCGCGTGTTGCAGGGGAGCGAAGGGCCACCGAACACCCTCCCCCAGCAGGGTCTGTAATTGGGTGCACTCCCCACTGCACAAGCCAGAACGTTCCAAAGTTGCCGCGTGGTATGCCTTCCCGTCAGGAAGTAGTAGTGTACCCTTGTTGTCACTAGATGGCAACCGTGTGTAAAGGGAAAGCAGCGCGCCGTGGGAACCGCTCACCACCAGGCCGCCCGAGGCAGAAAGGGGACCAGGGTTTTCCCCCGGGCGGGGTCCCTCGAGGGAATCCAGACGAGCAAGGCTGGATGGAGGAGCCGCGGCTGTCCTGTTGGCCCCGGGCTCAGCAGGTGCGCGTGCGGAAGGCAGTTCCTCCCCGGCTCCGGGCGGAGGACCCGGCCGCCCGCCCAGCTCCCCGCGGCCCCCGGCTGTGCGCAGACGACAAGTGGCACTTCGCCACGGGGTTGGGCACCCGTGTTGCCCCCCAAATGGTGTTTTTAGGTGAAGTATTATCTCAACGCAAGGACGTGAGCCTTAAGAACAGGAGGAGAGAACACACACGGAGGGACCAGGAGCCTCCGCGAAACACACCTGGGACTCAGGGCCACCGCCGAGGTGGCGTCCGCGCGCGGGGAGCAGCGCGGGCGCCGCACGCACCATCGCACCGCAGAAGCTTTCTCGGAAAACCAGCGTCTCTGTGGGGTCACAGCTTGTACAATGTATCAACAGGAACAGAGCTCTGACTGTGTTTGGAAGCTCATTCCTGCACGTTCACCGCTCCAAAACCAAAGGGTCTGAGAATGGATAAGTGTGTTAAGACACAAGAAACCGCCACTAAGCGAGTTTTCTGCTGCCGGAGTACAGTGCACGATGGGCGCCAGTTCACTCATGTCCTGCCAATACACTGGGCTCAGGTGCCTTAGCGTCTGCCCAGAACTTCCGGGTGGAGGCACTGCAGGGATTGGTGTTACCTGTGGGTTATCAACAGAGAAAACAAGGGATGGGGCAGAACTTCAGAGAAGCTTTCTACGTTTCCAAAGCCAAAACCTGGGAAAGCAAGGATGCGTCAGGGCTGTATTTTTACCCCATTCAAAATGAAAAACAGTTTTAGTTCGACAGGGAACAGTGCTTATTCTGACAACCTTGGATACCTATTGAATGCATGTAAGTAACTTCACCTTTGTAAAAAAAAAGTAAGTATTTATTTTACATACGTTAAAAAGTACTTAGAAACCCACTGGGTGTAGCAAACTCTAAAGACAACTTAACTGTTAAAAATGTATGTACTGTTTGCGTGAAAACAGCCCATGAATTAATTTCGTAATAAGAAAATATGTGTTTATTTTTGTCGGTTGAGGAAAAAAAATACAAAATCGGGTTTGGGTTTTTTCCTCAGCTGGTGGGAGTTGAATTTTCCGTCAGGTTCCTATTACCCTTCAGGGAGAGAGCTAATGCAAGAGACAGTGGTGTTTTGGCAGGATGATTACTGAAGACATCATTCTTATCCAAAAGTCAGTCTTTTGGCCAGGACCAGCTTTTTCTTGACTGCAGCTTTTCGTTCCATCAGGAAATGCTAAACATGGTTGCCTGCTCTCTGTCAGAGCTGGTACCCAGGCACTCATCTTGTGGTGGGTGAGTGGGGCCTGGTGGTCTCTCACTCAGGAATTTCTAAGGAGAAAGAGACTACCAAGAGGCTCAGCTTCCGTCCACACCTTTTGGTACACAGTCTTCTGCACCTTGCTTTCTTGCAACTTATCTTGGAGATTGTTCCAAGTCAGCAGACACAGATTTACCCACTTCTTTTTAAATGGTTGCTTACTATTCCTCTGTATATACGGCAAACATTTGCTGTTTTCCCTTCACTAGCAGCAGCCCTTCCCCTGTAACAGTAGCCTGCATTTCCTTTGTCTCTTCCCCACTCTCAGTCCTGTGATTTGCGAGGGAGTGACCCTGACCACAGCTCCAGGCTTGGACATATGACCCAGACCTTACCACAGTGATTGGTTCGGGGATAGGCGCTTGACCCATGTGTCCAGTGTAAGGACCGAAGGGGATTGGCTAGCAGAGGGTTGAGTTCCTGCTCCAGCCTTGTCATACAAAACTGGGTCCCCCTCGAGGGAGGTAGCACACAGGCTGCTTGCTCGTGGCAGCATAGCTGCTGCAGCCTTGGCCACCCATGTCCCCGAGGAGAGCCATCTCAAAACCCCCGTGCTCTCGCAGAGCGAGGGGTAGGCGGTCTGGATGGGTTTTATCTCAGTTGTAGTGTCCATTCTCATGAGCCTCTGGTGGTGACTGCAGCAGCCCCTACAAAGGACTCTAATTTAGACAGCCCCAATTGTCATTGTCTTAGTTTGGGTTTCCCCAGAGCACACCCCGACATAAAGATTTGAATGCAAGTTGTTTATTGGGGAAGTGATCTCGGGAAGCCTTGGGAGGGAAGCAGGGAAGCCAGTAAGGATGTGTTGGGGACTCTGGGAGTCTTAGTTCTTACCTCTGATCAGGTCCTAATGACTCTCGATTGGCCATTGGAATGCTTCTAAGGTCAGCTCCACTGGAAGTGTTGTGGTTTTATGGCTTTGTCTCCACTATTTATTGCAAGAGCTTCCTCACTGATCTCCCTGCTCCCAAACCACCTTGCACCTGATACCAGAGTTCATTTTCCCGAAGCACGTTGATCATGGTATTTTTCTGCTCAAATGTCTTTGATGCCCCCTCGTGCCTATGAGACGAAGTCTGACGCTTTGGGGCCTTGTATTCCAGCCAGGCACTGTGCGAGGAGCAGGGGATATAGCAGTGCCTAGCCCCACGCAGCTGGCCCTCTGGCTGAGGAGACAAGCAGTGACAATAGGGTGTGGTAAGGGCTGTGATGAGAGAGGAAGAGGGTGTTCTAGGAGATGTGCCAAACACAGCCTTGGGTCCCAGGAGGCTTGTGATGCGGACACTGCTGGTTGGGCATGTGATCCATTGGCCTCTTCTTCCTAACAGATCTGCATTTTGGGCAGTGGCAATGGCTCCAGCTGCACATCACCACATTCCCCAGACTTCCTGGCAGGTAGAAGTGCCAGTGAGAGATGAGTAGAAGTCATTGGGTTTCCAGAAAAGCCCTTTAAAGGAGCCTGATTAAATAAGACACACACTTTTCCCCTTTCATCTTTCCTACTTCCTACACCCTGGTACCAGGTGTGATGGCTGAACTGTAGTGGCCCGTATTGCGATTATGATGGAATCCTGAAGACGGATCCCTCTTGAAGAGGGATGATGAGCAGAAAGATTGAAGGGACCTAGGTCTCTGATTACCTGGAGATCTCAATCCATTCCTGTATTGACCTCCAGACTTCTTTTACGGGAGAAAAAGTAAACTTCTTTCTAGTTTAAGCCACTGTTATTGGGGTTTTCTCTTGTTGTCTGCTAAACCTAATCTGAACCTAATCTGCAGTGTCCTAGAGGATGTGCAATCTGAAGCATTAGCATAAATTAGATCGGCAAACTGGTATTTGAGGGGGCTGCAAGGAGGAAATGTGTGTCAGGCAGAGGGGAGAGAATGTTCGAAGTCCTGGAGGAAAGAGAACAGAGTTGGGTGTGTCTGAGGCGAGCAGAGAAGGGGTAGAGGAGATGAAGCCTGAAATAAGACTTTGTAGCCTGGTAAAAAGTTGGACGTAACCCACAGGCAGAGGGAGCCCTGAATGATGGCTGAGGTTTTCACTTGGGGAAGACCCCTCTGGTGCTGAGACAGAGGGGCTGGATTTGAGGGAAGAAGAGTTGATGGGACCATTATGAGGCTAGCACTGTGGTCAGACAAGACGTGACATTGAGTTGTACTTGGCAAGTAGCTGTAGGACGGAGAGAAATGGGCGGACTGAGACTTAACCGGGAGGATTCCGGAGGGTTGGTGGGTAATTGGCTGTGGGGGGAGAGAGCAGGAGCAGCTGAGGGTGATGAACCTCCGGTGAGACAGGGAACAGGTGGGAGTGGGTCTGGGAAGAAAACAAGCGCAGGGTTGGAGGCGTGTAGTCTGAGGTGAGTCTGGCTCAGCTGCTTGTAAAGACCGAAGGAAAGAGCTCTGGCCTGGGAGTCAGAAAACCTGCCATCCACACAGTTGATGCTGCCTCCTTCCAAAGTGCCCTTGAAACAAACAAACAAACAAACAAACAAAAGTGCCCTTGACCTCTGAAATTCCAATTCTCAGCCTAAACTGAGCATGCTGTCAGCTAATATATATGTAAAAGTCCCTGGCGCTTAGTAGATGCTCAATGTTAATTGAATTCGAAATGTTGCTCCACGTGTCCCCTCGGACCCCTGCTCACCGAGCCTGTCCTGTCCCCGTCATCTGTCAGGAGTCTGGGCCGAGTCACAGCTCCCACCCCTCTGCCCAGAGGAAAGCCCCCCGTCTTCCTGAACTTCACGGCGTCGTGCCCGTCAACGCTCCCCCGATATTAACAGAGGAGGTGGAGTAGGAGGCTGGCAGGTGGAGCTGCTTTAGAAGCCAGGTGTCCTGGCTCCAGGGTCCGCGCTCCTCGCGCTGCGCATCTGGCCTCCCGCCGAGGATCGGGGGCCGGCGGGGGCCGGGGACAGCGGGGGTGTCACTGCGTCGCGGCGCCTCCCCCCTCCCGGCCCGCCCTCCCCCACTCCCACGCGCCTGCCCCGCCGCTCGCGGGTTCTTCCGGCGCCGGGCCCTGCGCGGAGGCTGCTGCGCGGCGCGCGCGGCGGCGCCACCCGGAGGCCGGCCTGGGGCGCCCCCGGGGCCCGGAGCGCCGAGAGCGCGTGCAGCGGGGCCCCGCACCGGGCGCAGGAGCGCGCGCGCGGCCGTCGGAGCAGCGGGCATGGAGCCGGCCCGCCAGCCCCCCGCGCGGGCCCGCCCGCCGCCGCCGCCCGCCGCCCGCCCCGCGCCCGCCCCGGCCGCGCCCAGGCCGCGCTCGCCCGCAGAGGCGGAGGCGCGCGGCCCCGAGGGGCGGCTGCGGCGGTCGGGCTCCGGCTACGAAGGCAGCACCAGCTGGAAGGCGGCCTTGGAGGGTAAGAGCTGCGCGGCCCTCCGTGCGCCGGCCTGGGGGCCCGGGAAGGCGGGTGACAATCACCTTGGCGGGGCCCCGGGAGGGGAGGGCGGGGAGCGCGACTCTGGAACCCGGAGGAGTGATTTCAGGGCAGTTAGATGCCGTCCCGGGGGCGCGGGGACCACCTATCGTTACAGCCTTGACTCTGTGCACCTCACTCGCTCTCTGACCTTGGGAGCAGGTTTCATGCTCTGAGCCTCAGTTTCCTCATGAGTAAAGGGGACAGTTACTGTCAGGCACTCACCTAGTGGGCCTGTTGAGGGGATGGCTTGACGCTGTAGCAGTGGAGACGTTTTGGGCAAAGTGACAAAAGCTGTAGACCCCAGGGAAGGGGCCGGTGCTGTGTGAGAAGGGAGTTGGGGGGCACCTCGTGGTGATGGGGCCAGGTAGGGAGGGGAGAGATGGAGAATACACGCAGGCTCTTCCTTGTAAGTTCATGGGTCCCCCCTACCCCTTCCAGTCGGAGCGGTGACTCCTGGCTGACCAAGGAGGCAGTAAGCAAAGTGGAAAATAAATTTCAAGTTCATGAGTTCTTTTAGGAAACTTGTGTTGGCCACTCGTGGTGTGTGGTGTGGGACATGCTAGAGTTGGCAAGAGAGGGAGGGTCCTCTGGAGGCTCCTCGGTGCTCCTGACACCCCCATCCAAAGGCTGAGGCCCTGGGTAGCGTTACCTAGGAAAGCCCAAAGTCTGGAGCACCCAACCCTTAGGGAGGAAGTATCAGAAAAGGAGGGCTTCCTGGGGTTGGTGATCTCTTAGGACGTGTGGAGAGAAAGAGGTGAACTGGGTTCAAGCAATGACTTGTTCAGGGACCAGATGACTAGGGCCAGCCAGTCCCTTGGGAGGCACTGAACTTCAGGATACCAGGATGGCAGGGAGGGGTGAGAAGAGATGAGTCTGAAGGGCCCAGATGGCGAATGGTCACCAAGGCCTTGCCAGAAAGTTTGGACTTAGAAGGAGCCATTGAGAGATTTAAAGCACAGAATGAGACCTTGGGTTTGCCCTGGGAAGAGTGCTGGTGGCCTAGAGGGGTCAGATCAAAGCAACATCAGTGAGGAAGGTGGGGCAGTGCTCCGGGGAGGGATATAAGCAGCACCTGCCAGGGCCGGTGCCTTGCTGCGGAGGGAGAGGTGGGCGTTCGTCATGCCAGTGTCTGGCCCATCGGCTGGTGGGCCAGGTGATGTGGATTGCCTGAGAAGGAGCTCTGCGGACTCTGGAGGGGAATCGGTGCCTGGGGGGTGATTGGGACTAAAGAGGCAAAGATGTGGGATCTTGGGGCAGAGGAGCCTCAGGCTGAGAAGAGTTGAGTTGAGTAAAGGTGGACAAACCCCTCTCTCTGACACGTATCTCCAGGCGCATTGTTGGAATTGCCTGTGACCTCCTGCCTCCGTCCTGTCCAACTGATTCCTGGAAGTTGCTCACTCCTGTTGCCTGTATTTCTTCATTCGTTCATTTGTAAGATTTCGGCAGGGTCTGCCCTAATCTAACTCTAACCCCCGATGATTTGGGCCACGTCAGGGTGGTGTGGCCTCTTTCAGTATCTCTGGCCCTGACCTTGGCTGGGCTGACCACCTGTGAGCGAGGCAGGAAATGGCCCAGGGGCTGTCTTGGGATGCCAGGTCTTCTCTCTGCTGGGGAGTCTGGCCCACTCCCTGTTTAGTGCCTACCTGTGGTCCGGCCTTGTCTTGGATACCTTGGAGTGGCTCCCTGCCTGGCCTGCCTCTGTGTCTCATGCACCCTCTGGTCCCGCCTCCTCCAAGTGGTCCACCCAAGATCAGCTCCACGCTTGATACCTGTGGTCCTTGGGGGCTCAGCATCTGGGGCCCATGGACTTCTTCCCCAGGTGTTTTAGGTTCTGGAATCTGAGTCCCTGTGAGGGGCCTCCCATCTGCCCATCCCCTGAGAGTCTCCTGGGTGTTTGCTGGGCACCGCCATCTCCTGTCAGAGGGAGGAGCTTGTGGAGCAGGACTGGTGCTCCCCAGGGTGCTGGTGTGTGGGCCCAGGGCCAGTCTGTGCACGGCTCTCCCACATCTATTTATTCTTCCTTTCCTTCCACAAACATTTATGGAATGCCAACACTGCCCAGGCACAGCTCAGGGCACAAGGAACATCCCTGCCTTCGGACAAATCACAGGACGGGGTGGAGACAGCCTGCTGAGGGGCAGAGAGCGTAGATTCTGGAGTCAGGTGAACCCAAGTCAGACCCTCCCCCTGCCCAGGTTTTTAAAACTTATTTGAGCCTCAGTTTCCTCATCTGCCAAGCTAGATAATCATTTCTGCCTCTCAAGGCTACACAGACCAAGGTGCTGGGGGTGGCTGTACATAGGTGACTCTTTCCCCGGTGACCTAGACGTGGTCTCCTGCAGCCCTGATGGGGGAGCTCAGCTAAAATCCTTTGACTGCTGCTCTGCCTACCTTGAGTGCACTCCCCACCCCAAACTGGAGTTCATGTCATGAACCTGGTCCACGAACACTGAGGATACCCGTGATGGACTAAAGGTCTACCACATTTGGGGGCCATGGGGACTTTGTTTAGCCAAACTGCTGTCTTGAGAGAAGCAAGAGACCTCTTGACTTGTCCAAGCTGAATACTCAGGGGACCTGTGCTCCTTTATTACCATGAGCTGAACATTTATCAAGCACCTACTATGTGCTGGAGGCTTTCACAACAGCTGTCTCTCACATCTACCGTCGTGGGGAGTTGGCAAGTGTTCTACCTATTTTATAAAAGAGGAAACTGACACTCAGAGAAGCCATGTGCTGTGCCCAAGGACGCATGTTGGTTGCTAACACATGAAACCCCGCTGGGTTTCCCACAGGGCCCTCTGACGGGAAAGCTCTTACACTGTCCTGAGCTAACCAAGGACGTCGGGCTTGGTGGGGCTAATTGGAGAGACTCAAATTGTACTTCAGATGCAAGTTGCTTTCCTGCTCCTCAGACAATCCCACCACCTCCAACTCAGACAATTTTTCCTCCTCACAGGTTAAGTGAAACGGAGAGCTTCTTAAATCATAAGGTTGGGAATAGAGCTCAGGTCATTAAGACCTTCCTTAGATGAGCAATTAGCTTTATAAATAGAAAGCCAGTCAGAAGTTCTCTGTTAATATCTGTGGATATTAACCTTTCCTTCTACCCCCAGCCTTTGGGGAGAGGCTGGAAAAGGTGACCCAGAGCTCCCGCCAGGTTCTGGAAAGACTGGAGGTGTTTTGAGATGCAGATATTTCTGGCATTGGGGTGGGAGTAGGGAAAAGTGGCATGGGGGCATGGTGGTGGGGGCAGAGTGACTCTGCATATCTCAAGCTATAGATTTTTCCCCCGTGCTCACCAATTCTGAATTTTTAATGCTGAAAGTTTCTTGATTAGGCATAAACCCACGACTTCCTGATCAAAACCACACACATATATTTAGCAAAGCCTCTTAAAATTTAAAAATTACCAATCTCTACATTGGATAATTTTGAGCAATCAAGACTGTGCTCGCCAAGCTGTGGCCCTGACGACTTAGAGATGTACACTGTGGGAATCAGGGTTTTGTCTGGGCTTGTGAGCCAGCCTTTTTTCAATTGTTCCTTCTAACATTAGGCTAAATTATATCCATTTATAAACATAATAAGGGCCTTGCCTAGAAGGAAGGATTGCTGAGTTAGACATTTGTTACGGCTTGAATTGTGTCTCCTCCAAAGAGATATGTTGAAGTCCTAACCGCCAGGACCTCAGAATATGACCTTATTTGGAAATATGGTCGTTGCAAATGTAATAGTTATGGGCCATACTGGAGTAGGGTGGGCTCCTAATCCAATATGACCGGTGTCCTTCTAAGAAGACGGTCACATGAAGACCGAGGCTTACAAGGAGAAGGCCATGTGGCAGTGAAGGCAGAGATGGGAGTCATGCAGGTATAAGCCAAGGAATGCCAAAGAGCGCCAGCAAACCACCAGAAGCTAAGACGAGGCAAGGAAGGACTCTGTACAGGTTTCCGAGGGAGCCTGGCCCCGCTGATACCTTGACCGTGAGCTTCTGACCTCCAGAACCGTGAGACAAGAAATGGCTGGTGTTTTAAGCCACCTCATTTGTGGAACTTTGTTCCATCCACCGTAGGAAACTAGTACAACATTGTTTTGGATTGTCCAGCCCCACAGTCGTCCTCTGGGAGGACAGACAGTGAACAGTGAGTCGGGTGTCCTAGAGTGTCCTCTCTCTGTCCGCAGTGCAGCGTCCAGAGCAGCTACCCCCATGCGAGGATGAAGAGGCTTCTCAGTTCCGGTGATGCTGGAGACGCATGCACAGACCCCCTTCTCCAGAGAGCAGGTGTCTGTCTGCGCAGGGGGCCCTTTCCAACAAACTCAGTGGAGTTTTAGGCTGACCAAGGCCATTGCCATTCAGCGTAGCTGAGTCCCCTGTGTTTTTAGTGCCAGTGGGTATTCTGTTACATGCAAGGCTGTGGCTGTGGCTTAGACCTAGTATAGGAAATTGAAAGGGGAGCTGAGCACAGCTCTTACCCTACAGGAGCCCGTGGGCTCATCCTCTTTGTCAGCAGCATGGTAACTCCTAACACTGAGTTACCAGCTACTGTCCACTGAATTTCCATAAAATCCTAAGAGGCAGATACTACTAGTATTTCATTCTGAAGAGGAGGAAAATGAAATAAAATAGAAGCTCAGTAACTAAGTCATTTGGAATGTGACAGAGCTGGGATTTGAACCCAGTTGAGAAGCTGTACGACACTATGCTCTTATCCTCCGCACAAAGGGCAGTATAAAGAGCCGGTATTCTAGGAGAGGATTGAGAGGTGTGAGCAGAAAAGAAGGGATACCTACAGTGCACTTGCCACAGGCAGCCGTCATGCAACTCAGGGGGGACCCACCTAACGACAGATTGCCCCTGAGGACAGCAGAGCAGCTGCAGGAAAAGCGCGGCCCTCGAGGGCAGGCATGGGCCACTGCTCTTACCGTATACCTGAAGCCACCCGCCTCTGGATTTCCTGGTCCACCTTGCTCTTAGGGAAGACTCCAAAATGTTGGTTGGACTTGCAGGTAAAGATGGCAGATGGAACACATGCATTTATTCCCTTTCTCTTCCAAAGCCCACTAATACAGCAGTTAGGGGCCTTGTAAAAGGCCACAAGGACCACAGGCACAGGAGAGAGGACAAGAGCAACAAAATTTGGACCTAGAGACCTAGGCAGTAAAGAATGAGTGGTAACTGACTTCACCGGCACAGGAAACACCGGAGTCGCACGCTGGACCCCCAAAGCACAGGGATGGCGCCACCAGTCACCATGGCAGTGCGTGAAGATGGAGCTGAATACAGGACTGGATCAACACTTCGTTAGGAAGGCTTTAGATCCCCAGATCCTCTTCCCATTCTGTACAACTTCTTCCCAGCCCTGAGGGTGAGTCTCCTGAGAGAGAGTCTCTAGAGGCCAACACATTTGAGAGCAAGCAATTAAGGCGACATTTACATATGGAATGCCAAGGAGGGCCTCCCAGCGCTTCTCCTGGCCCAGCCAACACCTTCCAGGAGGGAAACCAGAAGAGCCCTCTCCAGGGCTGACCCACCCAAAAGGAAAAACCCAAGGAGGTCCACCTACAGAGAGCCCACCTGGATCAATCTGCCGTGACCCTCCACAGTGAATAAACCTCTCCATGGTCTCAGAGACTCCAGTGAACGCTAATCCTCCTGCCTTAATCATGAACAAATAACTAAGGACCTCCAGACATCCAAGAACTAATGAACAGAAGAAAAGCAAGTTTGAGGAAACAGACTATACCAGGAGGAATAAACTTTCTGCGCCCCCCAATAAAACCCTATCAGTAATATTCCCCAAAGAGATGAGAGAAAGGATTGCATCATTAAAATAAGAACAGAATGCTTTAAGAGGAAGTTTTCAGAGAACAGCCACAACAAAGCCACAAAAGCTTTGGAGATTAAAAATAATCTCAGAAATGAAAAATTCAGCCTAAGGGCAGGAAAATAAAGTTGGAAAAAGTCTTCCAGGAAATAGAGCAAAATGGCAAAGGGACAGTAGTAGATAAGGGAGAAAGAGAGAGAGAGAAAAAAAATAAAAGAAAACTCAGAGGACCAATCTAAGAGGTTTAACATTTCCCAATCTTTTGTGAAGTACAATACAAATGAATAACTCGAAATATCATGCATGTGGATGGCACAGCATGTTAAAGTGCTATGAAAGTTTCTAGATACTTCCTCTCACTTCTGTTACTCACGTCATCATGGATGAGTAACAGTATACAGACAAGCACTAGAGGTACTGCTTTCATCTATGCTCATGCATAACTTTGCTTTTTAAAAAGGACTTTAAAAAAAGGGAGTTCTCACTACTAGGAAGGCTTTAATAAAAATGTAAAAAAAGGAAACTAAAAAATGTTGGTGAGGTGGTGGAGAAATTAGAACTCTTGTGGATTGACATTGCTGGTGGGATGTAACATGGTGTAGCCAGTGTGGAAAACAGCATGGTGATTCCTCAAAGAGTTAAACATAGAATTAGAATATGATCCAGCAATTCCACTCCTAAGTATGGAAGGAGAACTGAAAAGAGGGACTCAAGCAGATACTCAAATGTATGAACATGTTCCAATGTTCATAGCAGCGTTATTCACAATAGCCAAAAGCTGGAAACAACCCACATGTCCATCAACAGATGAATGGATATATAAAATGTATATATTCATACAATGGAATATCATTCAGTCATAAAAAGGAATAAAATTCTGATATATGCTATAACATGGATGAACCAGTCAGACACCAAAGGACAAATATTGCGTTTTCACTTACGTGAAATATGAGAAGAGGCAAATTCATAGAGATGCAAAGTATAATATTAGAGGTTGCCCGGGATTGGGGGAAGGGGGGACAGGGCAGTTAATGCTTAACTGGAACAGAATTTCTGTTTGCAAACGAACAGTGGGGATGGTTGCACAATATCGTGAATGTAATTAATGCCACTAATTGTACATTTGAAAATGGTTAAAATGACAATTTTTATGTTATGTACATTTTACCACAATAAAAAGACCATTCAAAGACCCTACGTCTAAAGTCTAGCATGATTCTTTCATTAAATGTAGAATAAAAACTTTAAATGGTAACAAGGAAATATAAAAAGGGAGCAGCCAGAAGATCAGGAAAGGTTTTGGTAAGAGGGTGGGTGGTGTAGGGCTGGGTGGGATTTCAAGAGGTAGCAGTGGAGGTCAGAACATTGGGGACAAAGAGCCAGCTGCAGGGCTGGGAGGATGGACTGCATTATTTCAAGGAGTCTGTGTGGCTGAAACCAGGGCCCGGGTAGAGAAGCGGCAGGAGATGAGAGGTTGGAAAGCTCTGATGGCCACAGAAGGAGTTCGAGTGCAAAGCCCTGGAGGGAGGGTTATCAAGCTGGGAATCACAGACTCAGGACTGTGCTCTGGAATGTGACTCTCAGTCCTCAGTACCTGAAGGGCTTGTGGCTGGTTCCTATCCCCAGAGTTTCTCGGTATTAGGACGTGGGCCTGGCTGTGGGGACTGGTGGTGGGAGGGTGAGTGAGTGGCCAGGAATTGAACCCTTTCTCTTCTCCTCAGACACCACCACCCGTCTCCTGCTGGGAGCCATCGCCATCCTTCTGTTCGCCATCCTGGTGGTGATGAGCGTCTTGGGTGAGCATGGATGTTGGAGCACATACGCAATTCTGTGTAGATCACCTTGTCAAAAGCACATCTATTTAGGTCAAGGAAAGTTCCAGATGTATCATGAATTCTGTGGGAGACAAAGTAGATAGAAGTCCGAGTATTGGTTCCAGAGGAGATTTTAGTCTGTGATAATTTATTCACACATCGACTCCACATGTCCCTTTTACTAAGCCCTGCAGGGAAAGTGGAGATGTGACTTTCGTCCTAGAAGGTAAATGCCACAAGAACTCAGAACCGACTGGGGTGGGTTAGACAGGCAATGCTTATGCGTCTTGGAGGAGATGGGTTTGGGATAAGATCACATTCATTCATGCAACAAACATTTCTTGAGCCCTGCAGTGGTTAGTTACGCCCTGGGCTACGTGCTAGGGATTTAAAAAAAGACGAGGATGACATGTGAAGTATAGGGCTGTTACTGCTGGGGGCTTCCCTGATGGGGAAACGTGTGCCAAACCCTGAAGAATGAATAGGGGTTTCCAGGAGACCAGGAGGTAGAGGGAAGAGACCAATCCAAGGGCAGGCACCTGAGCAGCACCGAGTGGTATGTGGGACGGAAAGGGCAGAGGAATGAAAGTGGAGGACACGGTCACTAAGAGCGGTGAGGCTAGATGACCAAGGAACTCGGCTGTTTCAAATGCATTCAAGTCAAAGGCTGTCATGGGTTCTGAAGGGTTTGCAAAGTGATTTCTGTGCCTCTGTCTTTAATGTTTGAGAAGCGCCGCAGGACCAGAGGTGGGCACCTCCAAATGGGTGAAAAGTCCAGTGACATTATCACTCCCTATTAAATCCTCACCTACAGGGCGTGCACGATAAGCAGGGCGTTTGTAAGTGTTTAGAAAAGGATCTGGTGACCACTGGCGCCAGCTTGGGTTCACCTAGAGTAATGCCTACAAGTGAAATTGGTTTCCTTTTGTCTTTTGCTGGGTTGGGAGGTCAGTGCCATGTGTAATCGCAGCAGAATGTGATGTCAGTAAAGCATCACAGAGTCTCCTCAGAGCTCCTTGTGGAAAAGCAGTTGGAATGTGGCCACACCATGGTCAGTACTCCAAAGTGGACCTGTAGCTCACCGAGCGGATACGCAGAGTGCCCGCCGATTAGCTGGTGTCAGGGCGGCCGGAGGTCCCGTGGGGCTGGAGACCCGAGGGGCTGGAGAGCCGTGTCCTGGTCTACATTTAATCAATCACTGGTATGAAAACAAACACAAAAGATGCTTATAGAATGTGTAGGATATACGATCCAAAGAGGTATGTTTAATATGACAGGTGAAAAAAAAATCAAGATTAAAATGTATCTTTAAAAACACAAATGAGCCAATGCGAGTGAGATAAATGTGGAAGAAAGAAATAGAAGATCCTTCATTTGGTTATAAAAAAGCGATTTACGCCATGTTCGGGCCACTGGGGAGACCCGACTTGGAAACAGATCACATGAAAACAATCGAAGAGTATGGTTTATTTCGTTTGGGCAAGGAGGCCCTTTGAGAAGCTGTTGGAAGCTCTGGGCTTCCTTCCCAGAAAAGTGCACGTGTGCACATACCCACAGATTCTCCTCACGAAAGCGGTCTGCAGGCTGGAAAGTAGTGGTGTGGTGATCACTTGCTGGTGATAGGGCCACTTCTGTTGCTCCCTGTCTGTTCTGGCAGCGTTTTAGTGGCAATGGGGGCACCCTGCAGTGAGCCAGGCAGGATGGAGAAGGGTCTGGAGGGCAAGCCCTGCCAAGAATTGCAGAGGAGACGGTGTCTGATTAAGCCTGGAGGTGGTGAGGCTGGTGTCCTAACAGTAGGCACTAGAAGGGTTTGCCCTGGGTCACACTGTCACAGGATGGCAGATTGGAACTCAGAACTGAAAAGAATTGTCCAGCAGGTCCGTGGTGGGATGGGCTGCCTTGTTAGCTAATGAGGGCGAGGCCAGTGAGAGCGGGCCCACCGAGCCTGTGAGTGGTTCCCACCGTGGCTGGAGAGGGAGGACCAGTGGCCTCTAGGGCCCGCCCAGGTCTGAGTTTCTGGGGTTCCATGCCTTGAAGAGTTGAGAGAGAGAGAGAGAGAGAGAGGGAGACTTACCAAGGGGCTAACCTGCTGTCACAGCCCCTCGTAGTGGTGTCCTGGCCAGTCCCCCAAATTCCTCTTCCTTATGCCTTAGCCACCACCCTTCTACCTGCCAGGCCCTGTGAGAGGTGCCACCTAAGAAGGCGTCCACATGAGTCATGTCAATGAAGGGTACCAAAGCTGAGGCAGGTGGAGGGACCTGCAGGGAGCAGAGGTGGGTTTTTCGGGGCCAGGTGGGGCCAGGCGGGACCAGGCAGGGCTGGGGGGGCGGACAGGGGCACTGTTGCATGCTGAGCCCCTCTCTCTTCCCTGTAGCTTCCAAGGGCTGTATCAAGTGTGAAGCGCCCTGCCCAGAGGACTGGCTGCTCTATGGAAGAAAATGCTACTTCTTCTCTGAGGAACCGAGAGACTGGAACACGGGCAGACAGTACTGCCACACCCACGAGGCCGCGCTGGCTGTGGTTCAGAGCCAGAAGGAGCTGGTGAGTGCCAGGGGAAAGGGGAACCTTCGGGAGGTGTCGCCCCTGTGACGTGTCTCCAGAGCACAGCCAGCCACCACACAGCCCGCGTGTGCACGTGGGCCCCTCAGGGTCTGAGCAGGTCCACGGTGGCCTTTGTTTTCACCTGCTCTTGTGAAGGCCAACGAGGTCATTCCAGGCTGGTTTGCTGAGCTCAACTCAGTATTGTAACATGTAAGGATTGCCCATTGCAAATGCACCTGTGAAACAGAAAAACACACTGGCCTGTCCTACTGGGCCATATCAGGACACGAGCTCTCATGGAACACCCCAGAGTTTTACCCATAGAAATGTGAAAGAAACACAGTCAGTGAGTCTGTTGGCCCTTCTGTTTTTGGAGGGTAGCAGTGGTGTGGCAATCCAAGATTGCACGTAATCTAAAACTCACTTCAGTTTGTCTCCGATACACAGTATAATGGCCCCCTGCTGCAGAGGAAGCCCAGAAGTAGGCAGGTAGAAGGATAGCCAAGCTGAGTGTGGAGATTTGTCCCAGGTAACCCATCAAGTGGGCAGTCTCAGCTTCCTGCAAATTAGGAATGCTGTCACCCTGGGCCGCTGAGCCAGAGGGACAAACCCTGTTCCAGGCTTCCTGGCCCAGTGGGCAGGCTCCCAGAGCCAGGTCCCTTGGAGGCCGTTGCAGGTAACTGCTGGGTGATGAGTGTGAGCGCAGGGCTCTCTGTAACCCCAGTGCCTCACTTTTGGGGTACACTGAGGCACCTTCCTCTTGGCCTGTACAAGCTGGCAGTCGGTGTTCAAGCTGAGGTTAGTCTTGGGAAGTGTGAGCATCCAGCAGACTGCACCTGACTGTGCTTTCCCTCTTTCCTTGGTGCAGGAATTTATGTTCAAGTTCACGCGGAGGGAACCCTGGATTGGCCTGCGCAGAGTGGGGGATGAATTCCACTGGGTCAACGGGGACCCGTTTGAGCCGGACACGTGAGCTGAGGCTTCATCTTCTGGCCACCGAGCGCAGACCGGGCAGGGCCCAGCCCCCTGGACACCTCCCAAGGGAGAACCACTTGGTTTTGTGCTAACTAGAGTCTGTGGCCTTGCACGTCCCTCTGTGTTGGCCAGAACTGAGCCACGTGGCTACACCTGGCTGCCAGGGAGGGTGGGAGGCGGGGCCTCTATTCTGGGCAGCCATGTGCCACCTAAACGCTGTTACTGGGGAAGAAAAAGGGATCTGAGTCCCGGGCACCACGAGCATCCTCTTAGAGAAAACAGCTCTGAGGGAGCTAGGGCTGTGTGCAGTGGGGTGTTATTTGTGGCACAAGAGGTGTGGAAGTGAGCGTGTGATGGGGGTGGCAGGTGTGTGAGGCCAGGGACTGGTTTGTGGTGTGGGTGATGGTGGCAGCTGTCATGGGTGGGGGGGTGTATGGCTGTGGCAGTGGGGCTGCTGATAGTGTGGGGGGCAGTCTAGGTTAGGGAAATGCAGGGATTAGGGGAATAAGCTTCCGGTCCAGACCCTGCAGCTGGAGGAATAGGCCCCAGGAGCCTATTCTCTATGCTCTTGCTGCCTTTTTTTTCCCCCTTCCGGAAGCTTCCTACTCCCAGAACCAGGGAGAGCCCTGGAGGCTGAGGTCTGCTCAGTGCCGAGCACATGGCAACCAAGGGCCTCGGGTCACGTTTCCCTGACACTGAGGGGTCCTGCTCGCCGCCCACTCCCTCTTGGTGTCATTCTGACGTCCTCTCTTGTGAGGCCCCAGCTCCGGCCCTGGCTGGGGGCTCAGATCAGGATAAACCAATGAGGTGCAGAAGAAACCTTGGGACATTTCAGGCAGGGAGAGCTTCTCACCCCCAGGTCCACGAGCGATGTCAGTGATTTCCCGGGCAACACAGTGCCGGGTGTTAAACATTGGGGTTCTTTGGGTCCACCCCTAACCTGCCAGGTAATTTAATTCTGCTCCTCTCTACTGAGCTCTTCCTGTGCTACGCTGTGCCGTAGGGGAGCCCGCTGTCCAGGAGCTGACCGTCTGGGGCTGCTGGGGACAGACAGACACAGGCCCCTGAGAGGCTGTGATGTGGTGCCCCCAGAGCAGGCAGGCTGCTGGGGGAGGCAGGGGGGGCAGAGAGGGGGTCCTCAGTGACTGCTGCTCAGGGACGAGCGAGCTGACCCTGGGAGGATGTTAAGCAGATGCAGAAGGGCAGGTGCCCAGGAAACTGGGGCATTGGCAGGGTGGCTGGGGCCGTGGTGCACAGAGTAGGGAGACAATGCAGTGCGTGCTAGAAAGGTCTTGGGCTGAATGTTCTGGAAGGTGACTGTAGAGAGAGGGGCAGACACCACAGGGCCCGGCGGTGGCTGGGCTGTGTGCCAGGTCGTGAGAACCTGGTCTCTTCTCTCCCGGCCATAGATTCCCCGTCGCGGGCCTGGGGGAGTGTGTCTTCGTGGAGCCCACCAGGCTGGTGTCGACGGAGTGTCTGATGACCCGGCCCTGGGTGTGCAGCAAGATGGCCTACACATGAGGTGGGTCAGGCCAGTGGCGCCCTCCAGCGCAGCCAGACTTACTGCCCCTGCTGCCCCAGTCTCCTCCGTGAGGCAAAGCAGTGAGGAGCGTGGCCTCCGCCCTGGCCCGGCTGCAAGGCCCATGGGCCCTGGTTCCTGGTCTCCTTGGCCCCAGGCAGGTCCTGTGGCTCAGCAATGCCCCATGCTTAGTAGTGTAGGCACCTGGCCCCCAACACACACACACACACACACACACACACACACACACACACACACACACACACACACACAGACACAGACACACAGACACACACACAGACACACAGACACACACACATGCAAGAGCGCATTCCCCTGGTGCTGACAGTGCGTCACTGTCCACACACACACAGCACCTCCCTACAGCCTCCAAGCCATTCACTCCTGGTTCCTGGGGAGGCAGGGAGGGCAGGCTTCCTCTCACCTGGGTCCCCCTTCCTGTCCCCCGTGGTCTGCCTGGGGAGGAAAGGGGGACTGGCAGTTCCCCTGGGCCTGGGGAGGCTCCGCATGCCCCCTCCTCCAACACACACACACACTTGGAGCCCCAGAGCAAGCTGCTGGGGGGTGGGGGGCACCCAGGCCTCCCCAACCTCTTCTTGGTGCCCCTGGCCGGGTGAGATGTGGGCGGCCTGACTGGTAGCTGACTGTGTGAATTTGGGTCTTGGCCCATTTTCAGAAAATAGCTCAGGGAAAGCAGGTCCAGCTCTGCTCTGCTCAGATCTTTTGTCAGTTTTCAGACAAAGCCATCAACTTGGTTTGGTTGACCTTTTCACATGCTTTCCAGATTTTTAGCAAAATATGGGTACTTTGCGGTTTCATATTTTGTCTTTATTGGGAAGCGAGTGGGGAACCCGGGTGGACAATAAGTTAAGGGAACTCAGTGCGGTGGTGGTGGGCCTGTGGCGGTGGCAGGAAGCCCACCACCCTCCCAGCGCCTGCCGGATGTATGTTGAGGGGCTGAGTGTTAAGGAAGTGGTTAGCTGCTGCTGCTACTTGGGGGTCGTGTCACCTCATTTAATTCTAACAGAAGTGCCCCAAGGCAGGTAATGCTCCACAGGGGACAAAGGCCAGGAGAAGCAATTGAGCTGTGCTCTGGGGGGTTCAGAGGGAAGGGACCAGCGACAAGGTGGGCTGGGAAGGAGCCGTGTGAAAGGACAGGGCGTCGAGAACCCGTGCCATTTGGGTCTTATTTCTCATTCGATTCTCCAAAGCGTGTTGCCTGAAGCTTTTAAGGCACATTGGCAAGTAAGCTCTCCTAACCTTGGGTTTGTCCTGGGACCACAAGACAATTCTAATCAGTTTAGTAAAGCGAGAGGAAACCTGACTCAGGGTCACCAATGTTTTAAGAGTTTTCCCGTCTGGTTCTTACCGAGAAAGAAGCACAAAACTAAAAAAGCTGGCACGCCAGTCTTGGGAAATACAGAAAATCCTTCCCACGGTTATAAAGCAGCCGAGCGCCCCGCCCTCCCACGTGGACAGAGCTCCCCAGGTTTGCGGTGTTTGCAGGGCTGCGGAGCCCGGTGCTGTGCTCTCCAGCGGCCACACGGGGGAAGCACTGAGCACGCGGAGCTCGAGCGAGGGCTGCTGCTCCCTGGGCGCGTTTGAACCCAAACTCCAGCGCCGTCCTCGTCCGACCTCTGGAGCGGGCAGGGGGCAGGGAAGGCTGGGGCTCGCACCCCCGGCCACCTTCAGATGTCTTTTGTGAAGATGGAGGGTGACAGGCAGGACTTTTTCAGGAAGACTCACTAGGGTGGTAGCTGTTCCGCGGCGGTGCTAGGGTTGACTAGTGTTTGCTTAGTGAATTGGCTTGTTTTTTTCCCCCAAAGGATTTCACTTTTTATTAAATTTATTGGGATGACAATGGTTAGTGAAATTACAAGGTTTCAAGTGTACATTTCCGTACCATATCATCTGTAAATCACATTGTGTGCTCACCACCCAGAGTCATTTCTTCCATCACCGTGTATTTCTCATCTGTTTGTCTTTACAGAGGAGGAAACAGGCTCAGAGAAGTTAAGGGACTTGCTCCATATGACCCAGCTCGGAGGTGGGGGAGGCAGTATTTGAACGCAGACCCACACCCACAGGGCTTTTGGGAAGCCAGTGTGTGGCCGGCGTGTCCCCCACCCAGCCCCCCAGCTCTAAGGCCAGCTCGGAGGGGGGGTGCCGGTGATGGAGAAGGGGCCACCCTGGGAAGGACGTCCACGTGCCTGCAGGCGCTTCTTTTTCTGGACACTTTTATCTTCTTGGTATGATTTCCGTATGAATTGCCGTGAGAGAGTGGGTAATGCAAACAGTGACTTCTGTCCTTCTCTCCCTCCAGGGCCCAGCTGGAGCCTCCCTGGGACACCTTCCAGGACAGCAGCAGCCCTCAGTGCCACTCCCTTTCCCCAGCACCTCCAGCACTTAAGACTGAGCCTCTCCCACGGCCCATCTGTCGCCTCGCCATTGATGACTTGTCTCTTCATGTGTCCGACTGCTCCTGTCATCAGATGACAAACCCCTGGAGAGCAAGTACTGTGTGTTGTTGGTCTCGGTGTGGCACACACAGCGTGTGCTGGCTGTGGTACCCGATGTAAGGTAGCCCACAGCGTCCCTCACTGTCTGCCAGTTAATGGTGGGCGACAGCAGTGGCCGCCATAGTCAGATTTGTCTTTCTGGCTTCGGTGGGCATGGCATGATTTCAGAGGCACACAAAGATGAACTCTATAATTTGTTTTGCTTCAATTAAGTGAGCTCACAGCATTCCCTAAAGCATGCACATACGTCCTGGGTGGGCTCAGTAAGGGTGGTCTGGAAGTATGGGGTGGGGTGGGGGTGAGGGAGAGCACCCCTCATCTAATCTAATCTAATCTAATCTAATCTAATCTAATCTAATCTAATCTAATCTAATCTAATCCCCTACTCAGCCTACATTATAGTTAAAGAAGATAAGATAAAATGTCCTTTGCAGGGTACGTAGATCCCAGTGGGTGAGGAGATGGCTGTGAGTGGGAACCAGGCTCAGGGAGGGTGATGGGGCTGGCTGCTGAAGGTTCCTGGGATCCCCAGGATGTCATGCTAATATCACTGTGTTGTTCCTCAAAGGACAAGACCTGGTTTTCAAAAATGCCCACTATTTGCCGAGTACTTACAGCAGGAGGGATGGAGGTGGGGGAGGTAACTGCCTCTTTCCTCCTCTTGGTCTGTAGCCAGCTCCAGACTGGGAGCGGGGGCATCCAGGAAGCCTTTTGCCATGCCCGCCTCTCTGCCAAGGCAGCCTGGAGTGGATACACGAGGCCTGGCTCGGAAGACTAGTTGGGCTCTAGCTGTATCAACTAGCAGTTGTGTAGCTCAGGCCACTGTGCTAAACCTCTCTGACCCCAGGCTCTCTGACCCCAGGTCTATAAAGTAGAAATCACGCCTGCCCTGCCGACCTCACAGGGTTTTGAGAACTGTAGATGTTAGAATTTCAGGGGTTAGAAATGATCCACCCCATTCTCATTATCCGCGAGGCCCAGAGAGGTTAAGTAACATGTCCAAGGTCACACAGCATGTGGCAGAACTAGTCAGGTCTCGTGGCTCTTATTTCCTGTTTATACTCTTATTATTGCATGGATCATGCTTTGTTAATTTGTTTACTTGTTTGCCATCCATGCAGAAATGTAAGCTCCTAGAGGGTAGGGATTCACTCACACTTTTTTGTTTCTCTAGCGCCTGGTACATACACAAGGTGCTCAATAAATGTGTGTTGAACTTATTTGATCTTGACTCCTAGTTCAAGTGCTCTTGCCTCTACACCATACTGTCTTTGATCCCGGAACTCTGCACTTCCAGTTCAGCTGCCCACCACCTATGAAAATGTTCAGATGTTTTAGAGGAAGAGAGAAGAAAGATGTTCGGCTGCCCTGCAACGTCCATGAGTGTCCTGTAATCTAGAGCACAGGATCCATTTGAGCAAATACAGACACGTACGTCTACGACAGAATTGGAATGACAATAACAATTAACACTACTGATTGAGAGCTTATCAGGGCCACTGTGTTAAGCATTTCTTACTTAGCCGGGCCCATAGTAGGTGCTTAATAAAAGTTTAGCTTCTCAGAGTCTTCATTTCTCACATAGTGCACTGCTGATTCAGAGAACACTCAAGTAAAGCTGTCTGCCACATCTTGACTTAGTGTTTCAAAATGTTTCCGTCTTATGAAATCTCCAATCATGACTGGGGGGAGGGCAGACACGGAGAAATGTGTACCGGTTCATACATGCTTCTACCTGGAAAAGACTCGTGTCACTTTTCCTTGGTTTAAAGCAAGACAGCTCACTTCAGATGAACCAGGAAATACAATCCTTCCATGTGCGGGAAGGAAACTGAAAAACTCTTGGTGCGTGACAGGCCTGCTCCACCACATTCCCTGGAACACGTCCTATGTGAACCTCTCCATTCAGATCCCTGGATGGAGCAGAGCCGTTCACCGTCACTGACCTGCATTAGTCTGTGGTGTGATCAGGAAGAGATCCTTACTTTGTTAAACCTCTGAAATGTGGGCTTTGTTCCAGAAGTTAGCGTAATCTAATACCCTACTCAGCCTACATTATAGTTAAAGAAGATAATAAGATAGGTTAACTGGTATAATAAAACAAACCTAAAATTTCAGTGGCTCAAATAAAATAGACTTATTTCTTACTCTTTTGTGGCTTTTGTCCAGTGCGGTTTTATTAGGAGACAAGGAAGCCATTCAGTGACCTGGGCTTCTGGTGACCCCACCATTCTCTAGGCCCTCAGAGTCCTGTCATCAGATTTTCCACATCTGGCCAGATATCCAGGGAAGAGAGTGTGGATAAATGTGTGAGTTTTTTTAGGGTTCATCTCTGGCCACATTTATCTGCAAAGAAAACTAGGAAATGTAATCTAGAAATGCCTTTTGGGAATATCCAGCCAGTCTTTGCCACGGGTAGTATTATCCCTATTTTACTGCTGAGAAAACTGAAGCTTGAGAGGTGAGGTTAAGTGGTATCTCAGCTTTACGGCTGACTTCAAAGCCATGCTTGGAATTACCCTGCCACCAATACTGTCTTCTCCCCTAATACCTCCCTGACCCTTGCCTCAGGAAGACTTCCTCCCAGCACCCCCCTATGCCTTCTGCCTCAGGCCATTTTCCCCCCTATGCCTTCTGCCTCGGGCCATTTTCCCTCTTGCCTTCTTTCCCTTCTGCCTCGGGCCATTTTCCCTCTTGCCTTCTTTGCCTTCTGCCTCGGGCCATTTTCCCTCCTGCCTTCTTTGCCTTCTGCCTCGGGCCATTTTCCCCTCCTGCCTTCTTTCCCTTCTGCCTCGGGCCATTTTCCCTCCTGCCTTCTTTGCCTTCTGCCTCGGGCCATTTTCCCCTCCTGCCTTCTTTCCCTTCTGCCTCGGGCCATTTTCCCCTCTTGCCTTCTGCCTCGGGCCATTTTCGCTCCTGCCTTCTTTGCCTTCTGCCTCGGGCCATTTTCCCCTCCTGCCTTCTTTGCCTTCTGCCTCGGGCCATTTTCCCCTCCTGCCTTCTTTCCCTTCTGCCTCGGGCCATTTTCCCCTCTTGCCTTCTGCCTCGGGCCATTTTCGCTCCTGCCTTCTTTGCCTTCTGCCTCGGGCCATTTTCCCCTCCTGCCTTCTTTGCCTTCTGCCTCGGGCCATTTTCCCTCCTGCCTTCTTTGCCTTCTGCCTCGGGCCATTTTCCCCTCTTGCCTTCTGCCTCGGGCCATTTTCCCTCCTGCCTTCTTTGCCTTCTGCCTCGGGCCATTTTCGCTCCTGCCTTCTTTGCCTTCTGCCTCGGGCCATTTTCCCTCCTGCGTTCTTTGCCTTCTGCCTCGGGCCATTTTCCCTCTTGCCTTCTTTGCCTTCTGCCTCGGGCCATTTTCCCTCCTGCCTTCTTTGCCTTCTGCCTCGAGCCATTTTCCCCTCCTGCCTTCTTTGCCTTCTGCCTCGGGCCATTTTCGCTCCTGCCTTCTTTCCCTTCTGCCTCGGGCCATTTTCCCTCCTGCCTTCTTTGCCTTCTGCCTCGGGCCATTTTCCCCTCTTGCCTCCTGCCTTCTTTGCCTTCTGCCTCGGGCCATTTTCCCTCCTGCCTTCTTTGCCTTCTGCCTCGGGCCATTTTCCCCTCTTGCCTCCTTCCTTCTTTGCCTTCTGCCTCGGGCCATTTTCCCCTCTTGCCTTCTGCCTCGGGTCATTTCCCCCTCCTGCCTTCTTTCCCTTCTGCCTCGGGCCATTTTCCCTCCTGCCTTCTTTCCCTTCTGCCTCGGGCCATTTTCCCCTCTTGCCTTCTGCCTCGGGCCATTTTCCCTCCTGCCTTCTTTGCCTTCTGCCTCGGGCCATTTTCCCCTCCTGCCTTCTTTCCCTTCTGCCTCGGGCCATTTCCCCCTCTTGCCTTCTGCCTCGGGCCATTTTCCCCTCCTGTCTTCTTTGCCTTCTGCCTCGGGCCATTTTCGCTCCTGCCTTCTTTCCCTTCTGCCTCGGGCCATTTTCCCTCCTGCCTTCTTTGCCTTCTGCCTCGGGCCATTTTCGCTCCTGCCTTCTTTCCCTTCTGCCTCGGGCCATTTTCCCTCCCGCCTTCTTTGCCTTCTGCCTCGGGCCATTTTCCCCTCCTGCCTTCTTTGCCTTCTGCCTCGGGCCATTTTCGCTCCTGCCTTCTTTGCCTTCTGCCTCGGGCCATTTTCCCCTCTTGCCTTCTGCCTCGGGCCATTTTCCCCTCCTGCCTTCTTTGCCTTCTGCCTCGGGCCATTTTCGCTCCTGCCTTCTTTGCCTTCTGCCTCGGGCCATTTTCGCTCCTGCCTTCTTTCCCTTCTGCCTCGGGCCATTTTCCCTCCTGCCTTCTTTGCCTTCTGCCTCGGGCCATTTTCGCTCCTGCCTTCTTTGCCTTCTGCCTCGGGCCATTTTCCCTCCTGCCTTCTTTGCCTTCTGCCTCGGGCCATTTTCCCCTCTTGCCTCCTGCCTTCTTTGCCTTCTGCCTCGGGCCATTTTCCCCTCCTGCCTTCTTTGCCTTCAGGGGTCATTTTCCCTCCTGCCTTCTTTCCCTTCTGCCTCGGGCCATTTTCCCCTCTTGCCTTCTGCCTCGGGCCATTTTCCCCTCCTGCCTTCTTTGCCTTCTGCCTCGGGCCATTTTCGCTCCTGCCTTCTTTGCCTTCTGCCTCGGGCCATTTTCGCTCCTGCCTTCTTTCCCTTCTGCCTCGGGCCATTTTCCCCTCTTGCCTTCTGCCTCGGGCCATTTTCCCCTCCTGCCTTCTTTGCCTTCTGCCTCGGGCCATTTTCGCTCCTGCCTTCTTTCCCTTCTGCCTCGGGCCATTTTCGCTCCTGCCTTCTTTGCCTTCTGCCTCGGGCCATTTTCCCCTCCTGCCTTCTTTGCCTTCTGCCTCGGGCCATTTTCCCCTCCTGCCTTCTTTGCCTTCTGCCTCGGGCCATTTTCCCCTCCTGCCTTCTTTGCCTTCTGCCTCGGGCCATTTTCGCTCCTGCCTTCTTTGCCTTCTGCCTCGGGCCATTTTCCCTCCTGCCTTCTTTGCCTTCTGCCTCTTGCCTCGGGCCATTTTCCCTCCTGCCTTCTGCCTCTTGCCTTCTTTGCCTTCTGCCAGGGGTCATTTTCCCTCCTGCCTTCTTTGCCTTCTGCCTCGGGCCATTTTCCCTCCTGCCTTCTTTGCCTTCTGCCTCGGGCCATTTTCCCTCCTGCCTTCTTTGCCTTCTGCCTCGGGCCATTTTCCCCTCTTGCCTTCTTTGCCTTCTGCCTCGGGCCATTTTCCCTCTTGCCTTCTTTGCCTTCTGCCTCGGGCCATTTTCCCTCTTGCCTTCTTTGCCTTCTGCCTCGGGCCATTTTCCCTCTTGCCTTCTTTGCCTTCTGCCTCGGGCCATTTTCCCTCTTGCCTTCTTTGCCTTCTGCCTCGGGCCATTTTCCCCTCTTGCCTTCTTTGCCTTCTGCCTCGGGCCATTTTCCCTTCTGCCTCTTGCCTTCTGCCAGGGGTCATTTTCCCTCCTGTCTTCTGCCTGACCATTTCCTTCTTGCCTCTCTTAGCCATCCTAGCTCCCCCCTGTGGTAATATACTAAAAATCCAAAGAAAGCCATTGCCAGCAGATGGTTTCAGCAGATGGTTTCAATCCAGTGCAGTTTAGGAGGAAAGGGGAGGAGGAAGGGGAGGGAAGGGGGAGGAGGAAGGGGGAGGAGGAAGGGGGAGGAGGCAGCCCCAGTGGCCAACGCGGCCACCGGCCGCCCAGAACAGCAAGCACATGAGAACAAACAGCACAGCACAGCACGGGCAGCACACAGCGGTAGCACAAGGCAGCCACACACACAACACGGCGGCACTTAGGCCGCTGACTGCCGGCCACTCACTTGGCCCCCGGCTGGCTGGGGAGCTGTTGTTCACAGCCTTAGCTGTAGAGGGCACGGCTCACTGGGCCCATGCGGTGGATCGAACCCGAGACCTCGGATCTCGGAGCATGGTGCTCTAACCACCTGAGCCACAGGGCCGGCCCTGGCGGGTGCCTGCTTTTATACTCACTTATACTGACTTAGTGTTTGCGCCTTATATTCACTTAGTGTTTGTGCCCGGCGGGTTTCTGCTTTTATACTCAGTGTTTGCTTAAGCTTAGGGATTCTAGGGAAGAGTTAGAAAACACGTAAATCTTGGGGTTCTCTGCTTTTATACTCACTTAGTGTTTGCTTAAGCTTAGAGATTCCAGGGAAGAGTTAGAAAACACGTAAATCTTGGGGTTCTCTGCTTTTATACTCAGTTAGTGTTTGCTTAAGTTTAGGGATTGTAGGGAAGAGTTAGAAAACATGTAAATCAGGCTCTCAGGAAAAACATACACATGCATGTTTGGCCTGTGTGGGAACCGAACCCGAGACCTCGGCCTTAGGAGCACAGCGCACCAACCACCTGAGCCACCGGGCCGGCCTGGTGGGGCTCTGCTTTTATACTCCCTTAGTGTTTGCTTAAGCTTAGGGATTCCAGGGAAGAGTTAGAAAACACATAAATCCAGGGGTTCTCTGCTTTTATACTCCCTTAGTGTTTGCTTAAGCTTAGGGAGTCTAGGGAAGAGTTAGAAAACACATAAATCCAGGGGTTCTCTGCTTTTATACTCAGTGAGTGTTTCCTTAAGCTTAGGGATTCTAGGGAAGAGTTAGAAAACATGTAAATCAGGCTTTCACAAAAACGTATACCGGGCTGTGAATCGAACCTGAGACCTCGGCCCTCGGCCTTAGGAGCACAGCGCACCAACCACCTGAGCCACCGGGCCGGCCTGGCAGGGCTCTGCTTTTATACTCCCTTAGTGTTTGCTTAAACTTAGGGAGTCTAGGGAAGAGTTAGAAAACACATAAATCCAGGGGTTCTCTGCTTTTATACTCAGTGTTTCCTCAAGCTAAGGGATTCTAGGGAAGAGTTAGAAAACATGTAAGTCAGGCTCTCACGAAAAATGTACACCTGGCTGTTTGCCTGGCCCAGGCAGGAACCGATCCCAGGACCTCAGCATTAGGAGAACGGTGCACCAACCACCTGAGCCACCGGGCCGGCCTGGTAGCTGTTCGCTTTTATACTCAGTTACTGTTTGCTTATGCTTAGCTTCTAGGGAAGAGCTAGAAAACATGCAAGTCAGGCTCTCACAAAAAATGTACACCTGGCTGTTTGGAATTGGCTCCTGGGAATGACCTCCACCACCCAGTCACATGCCCCCCAACACTCCCTGCCCGACCCACCCACCCGTGGGCAGAGTCCTGAGCTGGCCGCTGGGTGACAGCGCCATCTAATGATTGGTTCAGTCCTCTTGTAGGGGTTCCTTGGCTCAGTGGGAAATACCCGTAGTACCTGTTGCGGGATTCATGGTCAGTTTGAGTGAGCAACTAAGGCAATTTAAAATTAGTTCTGACCACAGTATCGGGTATACTTGAAGGAACATATTGTCAGGAATATGTCTTTTCACTTTAGATTTAAATAACTTTCCAGAGATACTGGTGGCGAGACCCTTATACACAGCTGCATTGTGTTTCTATAGACGTGCTCTTATCCCACTGGTGTATGGGGTCTGCTTTCCTCTCCATTTCCACAGGTTGTGATCCCCAGCGGTGCATTTCTGATTTAAAAAAAAAAAGGTATGACGGAAGAGCTTTGTCCCAATCTTTTGCATGGATTTTAGTAACTTGAAGTTTGGCTGAGTTGAATTAATCCCAAGTTCAAGAGTTGCCTGCACTTAGGGTTTTATTGGTATTATTACCTGAATTCTGGGAGACACAGAATTTGGAGAGTGGAAAGGTGGGTTGATTGGGCGATGAAAATGGGCCACGCACATATCCAAATATTTGTTGACCACCAACTCTGTGCCTGGCATTGTAACAGATGCCCTAGAAAGAGATGAGAGATAAATCCTTACCTGCGAGGATTTTGTAGTTTTGTGGGGAACAAAGATCAGGAAGAAAACGCTGACACTGTGGCATAATGAGAATTACACATGAGGGGTTGGGAACCTAGACGGGGACTCCTATCTCATCAGGAGCGTGAGGGCAAGCCTCCCGGAGAGATGACTCCGGCTGGTTCCTGAAGGGCACAGGTATGAGAAAGCACAAAGGTCCAAAATAGGGTGGGAAAGCTTGACAAGAAAGAGCCCTGGAGAGTGAGGGACAAGAGGTAGGCGCAAGGCCCTTCTTCCTGAGGCTGAAGGGAGAGACATGTGAGGCAGACAGGTTTGTGGAAGGGGGGGGATTGTGGGAGCTCTGGAGCTGCCTGGATTTCTCTGGGTCACTTTGGGTAGGAGAGGGTCTGGCGACAGTGAGGAGGTAGGAGCTTGGAGAGCCTGGTGATTTCCAGTTAGCCACAGGAGGGAGCTGATAAGCAAGGAAAGCAGGAGGAAAGCAGGAGGAAAGCCAGAGTTGGGAGGTCTCCAGCAGCTGTGGGAGCAGAGGTGTAGGTGGTTGAATCCATCCCATCCACAGCAGGTACATGCGGCAGGGAGCTGAGGGTGCAGGTGAGAAGGTGGGTGTGGTTTACGCTGCTTGGTGGTGGGTGTGGTTTAAGCCTGTGAGACCAGGAGGCACAGAAGATACAGGGTCGGGAGGCTGGTGGTCTGAGATCCGAGGACACTGGCAGTGTAAGCTACGGTAAGAGTGCCAGGTGAGGAAATCGGGCCCCTTGAGCATTGTTGGTGAAAGTCAAATGGTGCAGCCATTGGGGAAAAGTTTGGCAGTTCCCTAAAAAGTTAAGAATTACCATCTAATCCGGCAATCCCACTCCTAAGCATATATCCAAAAGACCTGAAAGCAGGGAGTCAGATGCTCGCACACCAGTGTAGCATTATTCACAAAAGCCAGAAGGTGGAAACAGCTCACCCACCAACAGATGAAGATCAAATGTGATACATACATACGTACAATGGAACGTCATTCCGTCTTAACACGGGAGGAAATCCTGATTCATGCTATAACATAGAGGAAAACTTGAAAACATTGTTAAGTGAAATAAGCCAAAAAAGGGGCAAATATTGTGTGATTCTACTCACATGAGGTAGCCAGAGTAGGCAAACTCAGAGACAGAAAGTAGAGGGGCGTTTGCCAAGGGCTGGGAGCGGGGATCGTTTAATGGGTACAGAGCTTCTGGTGGTGATAGAAATAGCTAGAAATAGCTAGTGGTGATGGCTGCACAACACTGTGACTGTATTTAACGCCACTAATTATACTTTAAAATGGTTAAAATGGTAAATTTTATGTATAGTTTACCATAAGAAAATGCTGGAAGCTGCAGTGACAGGATGTGGAGTTTCTTATGCTTCCTGAGGTGGCACGGCTGTGGTGTGGGGGCCAGGATGTGGGTGGGTTGTGGAGCTCACGGCTCAAGTGGGGAGGCCCAGGGAGGGTCCCGGGGAGAGGCCGTCTTACCTGGTCTGGTGAGGGCAGGGCCGGATGCCAAGGAAAGCCACACACTGCACCTGGACCTGGGAACGTTGCAAAGCTCTTCGGGCAGCAGATGACAGCGAGGATGCAGGCCTCAGGGAAGGAGTTTGGAAATGGACAGGGTGAAATGGTTCAGAAGAGGCAAAGGGAATGAGGAGGCGCTCCGCTGCCCAACTGCACAGGAGTTGGCAGTGAAATGATCTCTACGCCCCCTCTCTATGGCCACACATGGTCATCTTGGCAAAGTTTCAATGCAGTTGCAGGTTATGAACATTTTCTGATGTAGTAAATAATTTTCGAAAGACGTCACTGGCAACAATAACCTCTTAGGTCTTATAACTAGTCTGGTTCTAGAATAAATAAGTGTGCCAGGCCGAGTGTACAGTGACTCCAAACAGTTTAATGTAATTTCAAGACAAAGTGTGATTACATTTCTACACATATACAATATGCATATGTGAGTTTACAAATTTTAATTAATAACTCGTTTCACCTCAGAGACCGAAAAAATGATCAAAAAGAAACTGTGAGTAACAAGCTATAACATAGTTCACCACAACGGGACCCCCCTTTCTCACCCTACAGTTAGTAATATTACAATTAAAATAACTATATTCTTCTATAATTTTTTTCTGTTAAAATCATCTCATAAATTTACAATGCTATTATTAGTTTCCAAGACTAATATAAATTCACTCCATTTTTCTACAACGAAAATGATTATTAATTTAGAAGCACACGACGTCATGATGAAAAACACAAGCATTTTAGTAGCAAGAACTTGATCAGTTAAGAATTATTTTTCTTGTAAAACATTCTAAAGCCAAGTAAAATATCCATTCTTATAACATACCTATAATATGAGACTAAGGAGTAGGTTACATAGAGGTCTACGACACATTGGTTTGTCTTAAAAAAAAAAAAAGTAGACATTTATAAATAAAAAAGAAAAGAGGGACAATTCACATAGGAAAAAGAGGTACACGAGAAAATACTGTTGCACGCAATAATTTTCACAAAGATTAACGTGGATTAACACTTTTTATTACAGAAACCGTACAGTGAAGGAACACAACAGACCAGGGCTTTCATAGGGTTATTGAGCTGAGATGACCTGGTAGAAAGATCTAGAACGAGATGACCTTGGGGAGGGAGCCACGTCCCTTGCACTGGTGAGTAAGCGTCACCAGGTCTCCTCTTCCCTGTTCTCATTCCGGGGAGTGAGTCTTTCTATCCAGAGTGGACTAAATTCATGGGCAGTTGAAAGGTAAACATTTCTACAGATCCGTTCCCTTTCCATCCTAATGGATTCCATTTTTGGAAACGTGATATAATATCAGAGGTGGCAGCTAGATACATGTGGTCAAAGCAAAACAGGGTGGAAAATTCCAGTCATTCTGATTTGTTGCCTCCCTCCCGCCCTCATCTATGCCCTTGACGCTGGGGACCCAGAGAGCGCAGTGGCACCTTCAGGGCCACCTGCCTCCACTGTGGTGAGGTGAATGACAAGGTGCATGGAGCCCCGCCTCAGGCCGGGTCTGGAAGGTGCGGCCTGGGGCCGCCCCGGCTCCTCTGCTCGGCCCACTCTGACTCCAACTTCCTCCTCATCCATAAAGCTATACTTCTCCTATCCGGAATTTGGTTTGATATATATACACAAACATATATATCAACATCTATCTCTATACAGTGATTCTACTAAACTAGACATTCTGCTGCCCCAAAGTGTGACTTCCTGGTCTACTTCATTTGGTTAAAAAGAGGATGAGGACACAAAGAGGATGAGTACATGCTCTGGGGGCCAGAAATGATTGTGCCCTGGCAAAGCCATGGAAGAAAGTTTCAATGAGCAGTAACACAAGTGAGGGGCGTGATGGGGAGAAACCACATGACGTGGAGACAGCGCCAACAGGAGTACTTGCCTGGAAGGGAGCAGGGGTGGGCGGGGTGGGGGACGCTTTCTGTTCCATTCAGAAGTCACAGGAAGCTACAAAGGATGGGCATGGTCAAGTCACTTTTCACTTCCCAAGTTCTTCCTTATAACCTGAGCCAAACTATTAAAATAATAATAATATGATAATAATAATAATAAGTCCATTGCCCCTTCAAACAAGCAGGAGAATATCTAACAGGGAAGTAAGACCACCACTCACAAGGCTAAGTGGGACCTGCTTCCTGGCTCTTGAGAGCTACCTGGGAAGCTTGGGTACCTGGGCATGGGGCTGTGGTGACAGCAGGGCAGAGGCTGAGGTGGCCACAGGGACAGTGACCCAACATAAGGAGGGGAGGCAGCTCCGGGACTGGTTGAAAGGAAACTAGAGAGCAATGGTGAAGCCCTTTTCCGGATACAGTATATTTAGTTATGTTTTTTTTTTTTTTTAAGCCAATTTCTATACCTCTAGTTTTTAAAAATATGGTTAAGTCCCAAAGATGAGGACATAAAATTCATTTGGTTAATTACAGCAAAGGAGAAAACCAATCAGAGGAAAGCGGGAATTAGGAGGGGCGAGATGAAAAATATTTTACAGTAACATTTCTAACAAAAAAATGTAATAAAAACAGACTACCAACAAGAGTTCACAGGGAAAAACGAAACGCATTTGAAAACAAAACAAAACAAAACCAACAATGCACAAACAGTTCCCTGGTCCCAGGTATTTTGCAGTTTTCAAGGTCTTATCTGCTAAAGGGCTGCCCTTTAGCAGGTCCTCCTCACAAAACAAAAAATGAACCAAAACTCTTAGGGGAACCCGCATTTTCCAGGCTGTTCCTGCATGACAGTGGGGCCCTCCCTCTGAAACGTCTCTCTTGCCATTACAATTACGGTCTTCACTTTGATGGGTCTCAAAGGCCCCGGGCTGCCTCTCAGTTCCCCAGCACCCCCTCCTCAGCAGCACTTACAATCTCTAGGAAGGAATGGCGCCCCCTCCCCCACTGACCTAGGCTTCAAATCTAAGTTTGACACAGTGTAGAAAGTAAACACATCCTTTTGCATTTATTTTGTTTTAAAGGAGCAAAGGAATAAATGACAGCAGATGTATGGAAAACCTAGCCAATGAATATGGGCGTAGGGGTGTGTGACTCTCTCCTGCAAAACACCGATCAGAATACTGCCAAGGGGCCCAAAAACAGCCACCAGGGGGCCCAGAAACACTCCGGGCCACCTAAATCCCAGTGTCTCCTACTGCCTAGTGATTGGAAGTCAGTGGATCAGTTAATAAGTTAAACATTCAAATCAGGACAAAATCAACGAACCAGGTATCTGTTCTCTCTGCCTCTTCCAAGATTTCAAAGAGAAGGCTTTGAAGACAAGTGTCGATACAACATGGCATGAGGTCTTCGCATCTGGCCCAGGCTGTGGACTTAACCTGGAAATCCTTTCACATTCTCTCGAGTTCACATGGAAACCAATGACATGGCGGGAAATGCTGGTGTTGGGCTACACAACACAACAGTATGGGTAGAACATACCTGCCTTGGGGGGACATGGCCTCCAACTAAAGAGGCAATCGCTGGGGTTTGAAGATGTCAGCTATAAACAGAAATTTTCTTCAAAAAGTACCAGTTTAAATGTAAACTATAAAACACTTTAACTATAAAATGTAGCCAGAAATATGCTTAAGTATCCACAGTCAATTATTTAGTTTACACATTTAAAATGTGACTCTCGGTATTTTCGAAGGCTAACAGCATTTTACAGTAGCTAAAAACATATATACTTAACATGTACATTTGAATATCACATTTGATTATAACATACAAAGTATAATCTCTGCCTTGGTTTAATGTTTGTTGTAAGATTAGCTATTTCAGAATTCGCTTAAGCAACAGTGACCAGAGTGTGCATTAATCATTTTCAGCCCACACGGACTTCATAGTCTGTTAAATCCCAAGATCAAGCTGGCTACATGATTTCAAAAAAGGCTAAAACCAGGATGAATGCCCACATTTGAGGTAATTATTGCCATTAGGTCACAGTTTGTGTAAGATAATGTATCTAAAACCTTCTTTAAAAAAATCTGTAGGTGTTCTGTCAGAATTCCAGAACATCTACCGAAACCAACCAGGATCTCAAATTCTGATTAGTTGGGTTTGCTTCCAATGGAGTTCAAGTTCTAGAAGGTTCTAGAACTTGTGTAAACTACCTAAGAATTTAGGTAAACAAGCCTAGAGCCAGTCACTAAAGACATTTTAAAAATAAAATAGAAACCAAAAAACAAAACAAAAAAACCATCCAAAACAACCAAGGAGATGCTTTATAACAAATAAGAGTTTTCTAAAAAATTAAAAATCTAGTCCTAAGCATTTCTAAATTCTGTCACCTTTCAACCATAATAAAGGTGCTGTTACTATTAATTACTATCAATCCCATACTTCAGCAAGAGACTCTCCTTCCTTAAGTTGGCTGGTTTCCTCAGTTTACACAACTATTGCTTTCTATTTCTTTGAGAAGGCTGTCTTAAGAGAAAACTTTGTTTTGTTCCTCTTTCTAAAAGTCATCTTGTCTTTCTCCTCCTTTTTTTTTTTTTTTAACACAAAGAAAAAGGTTCCTGGACACCATACCCACACACGGTATTTACAAATTTGGTGTGAATCCTGCACCTGGTTCTACCCAGAGCCGAAGAGTGGATCAATTACAGAGACCAGAGTTGTTATGATATTTATCAGTGCAGTAAAAAATAGCATTTAGAAAAAAATATATACCTTTAGTATTGCCTTTTCTAGAATTAACTGTAAGCAAGAAAAAAATTATTTTTTTTTTTAAAGAAGAAAACACTTTTTTTTCTTCACTCTCGTAAGAGTCTGTTAGCAGCACTACTAAAGCTAGTTGGTACACTGGAAAGGAATCTAAAATGATTTCTACTATGAACCAGAAGAAACTCCTACGATTTTCTCTAACAAGTCAAACTAATTCTGCCCCTTCTGCTTGCACCCAATTCAGGACTCCCTCTGCTCACACACCTTGTGGCAAGTTCCACGCGTGGGCAGGGATGGTGCGGGGTCACATTCCTCCAAGGCCTCTCTTTGTATCCACGCACAGGAGACAGCCGCGGCTGTGAGCTCCGTTCTGAAGCTGGGCAGACCCAGCTTCGAGGCCTGGCTCCCTTACTAGCGGCGTGCCCCTGGGCAGGTCACCAGCTCTCCAAGCCAGCTGCCTCATCTGCAAGAGACTAATATTGCTGAGTTCACAGGGTTATTATGAAGACTAAATTAAACAAGATCGTCAGTGGACAACTTTTAGCACCGTGTTTGGTACACAGTCAAGGGAGTATCGTTAAATGGTTTGTCAGAAACATGAGGCCATGCATTGCTAATTAAAAGAGAAACAAAAGCATATCTCAGTGAAGGCCTCATTAACAAAAAGTTCACTGGAAATGTGGAGATTTCGAACCGCCATTATGTTTTCTTTCCTTGAACACATGCTACTCTCTTAGGGCGTCAGCTGCCTCATCATAAATGGGGTGACTCTGAGGGCCCCATGAAATCACCTTCACACAGGGCTTGGTATGGGGCTTGGTGTATCAAAAGCATTCAACAAATGTTAGCTGTCACTTACTTGAGGGACTCTGCAAGTTTCACCAAATAAGAGACAGTCAACATGTTTGAATACAGGGTCTGAGCTAAGGGGCACTCAAAGGCTTGTGGGAGTCGAGCTGGGGGCCTCAGCGAGATCCTGCTGGTACAGGCATCCTGAGAAAGTGTGCCCTGCCGAGGGTCACTTCTTTGCAAGCTCTCAGAGTCTGAAGGGAAAGACTGGCTTGGAGCTGGCTCTCTTGAACTTCTGGAAGCTGCAAGCAAGATGTTGAGAAGCCTCCACAGGTTGGGTTACTCTACTGAGCAGTGGCACCAAAAGCCTTTGAAAGATTTCTGTTGCATGTAAATGTCATTTCACCACCTTCAATTCTCTAGTAGCCCGACAAAGATTTTACAGCGTCTAGTGGATGGAGATGAGAAGGCAGCAAAGTGGAAAAGCACTGACACCCCAGCCCAGCTCCAGCATGCACCTGAATGCGACACAGCCAAACTTCATGGCGGGTCTGCTTCGGTCACACCAGGGGTGACACCAGACCTGTTAAGCTCACACAGTGTGCCCACTCTCCCAATAGCAGCAGTGCTAGGGTGACCGGTCTCCACTTCTCTTAAAAGATGAGTACAGTTTTGAAATAAATGCAATAAAAAAAAATACAAGTCAGGATAAAGAGGAGAGGATAACTGGAACTGCATCACTGACAATGTCATTGTTGCCCAGAAAGGAGAGAGGAATGAATGCCATTTTGTCCATATTTGGAGATGTTTTTGAGAAGGGTTCTTTGGCTAAAGAAAGGAACAGCTTTCACCTTCCTTTCCTTTGGTAAGGACATCTCTGGCCTGCTCAATTTGGAGGGTTCCCCATCGGAACTCTGTAAGATTCACCAGAAAGAAAAGACAGAGATAGGCGAGAAGCATGCAAAGGCCCTGGGGCTGGAATGTGTCATGGCAAAATCGCTTACGCGGGCCTTGTGAAGTCCCAGATGAGGCCTGCAGAAGGAATCCTTGCCTCTCTGTTGAATTCTCTCTGCTGCTTGAGGGCTCCTGGTTATTTTCTTCTGTCCTAGCAGCTACTGGGCAGGCCAGCAAGGGCCCCACAGCCCACCTTGGCCCCGGCACTAGACAGAGAATCTGGAATGAAAGCGGAGTCTGCCTGTGGATACATCTCGTCTCATCAACCACAGCCTATCAGTTACAGCGCCTTCAGCCTCCTCACGTCCTTCCTCCGGTTTCCAAGAAAGTCTGCTCCACTCACTCACACACACTCACACAACTCCAAATCCTCCACCACAAGCTTGTTCAAAAATGAGTGTTTGCAATTCTAAAGGTCTGGTCAAGGCAAATCAGCCTGTTAGCAGCTGTCTACTCTCGCCTTCCCTTCCTCACATCCAACAATCTGGTGTCTGGGCGGGTTGAGTCTTCCAGGGTGAAGAGGACAAGGCCAGCTGGCTCCCACAGCCTGCAAGCCACTCAGCCGCCAGTAAGGCCAGAATGCAAATACAGTCCAGGAGACAACCGTCGGTTTGCCTCAACCCTTCTTTTCCCTCTGAATTCGATCAGCCACATGCCCCACTTCACAGTAATAACTGGCATCAAGCCTCAGACTCTCCCACCCATCGGCCTGCTCACCCCTTCCCTTGGAAACAGCTAAAACGTCATGAAAGAGGCCCTGAGCGCAGAGACACGGGTGCAAACACCCAGATGGGTCAGCACCGACCCAGCGAGCAGAAGCATATCAGCCTGTGGTTCCTCAGGCTCCAAACTGCATGGTTCTCCTTGACCTGTCCTTGGAAATCTTCCCCTCTTACTCTAACGATGTTTCTTCAGCAAAGAAGGATGGAGCCAATTAAAGAACAGATGATGCTCTAGGTTACTTGAGGGCTAAATAAGGATTCGGATGGCATCCCTCTATTTGAGAGCTTGGTTCTAGGGACGGGCAGCCTTTTATTCCAAGGGAGAGGACAGGATGGCAGATTCGGGCAAGGGCTAACGAGCACAAGCGGGGGCCGGCCTGTCTCACTGGGGGCTTCGGATCCCACAGCGCTGTGCTTGGGACTGGAAGAGGGAGGCAGGTGGGGACGAGGGGAGGGTGCACTAATGTTGGCTGAGTGTCTGCGGACTGGCTACCGCGTGACATCTCCCTCTGTAAGCTGCTGCCTCCCTTTCAGCGGAGCCAGCCATTTCAAGCCTGTCTTCATCCAGGCCCATAGTTTCTGGGTTCGGTGGGCAGCGTGTGGATACCTCAAGCTGGTTTAAAGTCCATCACACACAGTGCAGTGCACCGAGGGGTACAGTCGGAGCCCAGTGGGGATGGCCATGAGGGCCCTGCTGTGCCCCTTTCTGGCCAATGATTTCAGGGGGGGCTGTGGCCCGCAGTGTCTGGGGAGCTGCTAGACTTTGTCAGTGTCCTCTGGCCTCCTACCGTCAGTTCGCCTTTTTCAGGCTCTTTAGTTTGTCCCTAGAATTGTGTGCCAAGAAGATGCACTGGGGGCAAGGGAGAGACAGAAGAAGTGTGGTTAGTGAGAGGAAGGAGGCCAAGTGAGGCTGAAATTTCTCAGGGAACAGTACCACCTGCCTGGTACCCTTACATCAGCTCATTACACCCAGTGGTTTCTAGGAAGGGACAACTGTCTCTACACTGAAGGATGTAAGCCACACTCCTGGTGCATTATGGGAAATAGGAGGACATTTGGGAAACGGGCTGGGTCAGCTCTGGGGAGAGGGTTTTTGTTTTTGTTTTGCTTGCCACATGAATAGCAGATGTGAGGCAGGCCAAGGGTCTAGTTAGCAGATTTCAGAAGCAAGGAGAGCACAGGGAATGTGGGAGAAAAGCATGGCAGCCCGTGAGATGCCTCCTCCGACCTCTTTCCAGGCCACTGAGAATCTAGAAACGTACAATATTGGTCGTGCTCGTGTTGTCTGTACAGACAAAGGCCTTGATTTTCCCAACGTTTGCTCTGTGTTGGATCTTTCTTGACAGCTCTTAGTGGAATAGAGATGACAGAAACAATTTTCCTAATTCCTGGGTCTTTCCTTTTTTCTGTCTGACAAAACTGGACATCCGTATGTCCCTTTTGCCTACTCACAGACTCACAGATATAAGTTTAAATATTAAAGAGAAAACACAAAGATACACAGAATAAATGTGCATTTCAAACCCCAACTAAAATATCCACATGATGCCAATGAAAATAATCACAATACTACGAACCAAAATAATTAGTCCAATAATATTATCTTTATGAGCAGCATGGAACTTTCATTCCTGATCTGGAAGGGAAGGAAAGAAAATGTCAGGTAAAAGAGTGAGACTTCCAACTTAGTAGACACAATTATTTTCTTTAAAATGGAAGGCTATGTTTGTTGTCTTTCCCCGTGAAAGAGCAGATGGAGAAAGGGCCAGAAGTGAGCTGTGTGCCAGCAGAGCCAGGATGCCAGCCACTAAGGCAAACAGAGGTTCATTTGCAGCCAAGACGTGTGTAACTGGGCACGAGAAGGTCTGTTGCGCTCTGCTGCCATCTGGCTACCCAAAGTCCGGGCGGACGGGTTTTCTAGGCTGGTGTGGCCCCAGGAGGACTCTGGCTCCTGCGTCCTCCACTTGACCCCCCACCCTCTCTGGACTGGCCATCTTCCTGCTGTCTCAGAACGATGGCACTTCCCCACCTCTGGATACAGACTATATATGGATCGTGGCACTACGAGAAGGGCATCTCGTCCCATTGCATCCCACTGGGTACTGGGGGACCGCCTCGAGCGGGTCATGGTGTCCTTCCCTCCAGCCCAAGGCCTGGACTAAGCTGGTTCCAGTTTGGGGGCCGATTTCTTTGTATAAGTAGAACTTAGGGTCAGGGAGGGGAAATTTCCAGAGTTATTTCACATTTCACAGCTAAGAGCTAAGGAAACGGTTTGACTTCCTCACTGAATTAGATCGGGTATAGCTATAAAAACACCTTTCACAGTAAATCATTAAGGGAGGCTGTCCAGTGAAGAAGGGAGCGGGGAGATGAGGTGGAGTGCTGAAATTGGGAGCCACCTCTTTGCACTCTGGAAACTTGGCTTTGGGGTTAGTTAAGTACTCAGCATTGAGAGTCAAACAATTAGGACCACCTTTTAAAGCCCCTTCTATGATCAGATAGTCTCCCAACCTTCATGTGTGTTAAGCGCAATTTACTGTGAATGGAGAGACCCTCCACCCAGCAGGTTCAAAGCCCGAGAAAACTCCCAGAATGTTTCAATGGTGCGAGAGGGCAAAGGGCGTATTTCTTTGGAAATGTAACTGGTGGTGGGAGTTTTCCAAGGTGCAGTGTAAGACCCCTGATCACCCTCATAAGTGTCCCTCCAACCTTCTGCCCAAAAGAGCCCTTGAAAACCAAAACAAAGTCATGTCGTGAGTAGACATGGGTAATGTGAGGAAAGACTCTGCAGTGACCAAGGGTTGATGGTATATACAGAGGGAAGGGTCCAGCAAGACCGCGAGAGCGAAACACAGCCAGGGAACCAGAGGAGAGAGGGGCAGGGCTGACAGTGACACAGGGGGCGAGTCTGAGAACATGGGGCTGGCGACCAGGCCTCCTCTCCAGTCCCTGGACAGCGACAGGAAGGGTGTGCCCGGCCTGGAGGCAGCCTTGACTCCTTTGTCCCTTCCACACCAGGAAGGAGGCAGCCACCTGGCAAGGCCAGCGTTCCTAAAACTGAGAAGGGACCTCTGGTTCCACAATTGGCAGAGCCGACCGCACTGGTAGAACTGGGGGCACAGTGTGGTGAGGGTGCGGGGTGGGGAGTCTCTCTTGCTTTGTCTCCAAATAAAAGTCAACTGAAACCATCATTGCCATCAGGTTCAACCCCGACCATCCATCTGTCACGTCCCTCTCAAGACCCGTGGGCTCTCCTAGCCCTGCCAGCTCCCTGATATCCTTCTGTAGCAAACGGCCCAAGAAAGACAACAGGGATTGAAACAAAATGAACTTAAAATTAAAAAAAGAAAAAGAAAACAGGAAAGACCAGAGTAAAATGTTACAACAGCACAAAGGAAGAGCCGAGAGGCTCTGACTTGCTTCCAATCAGCTTCTTGGAGTACCATGGAAGTAAACCCTCACGCGCGTCTGTCGTCGGTAAGGCACTAGGAGGGAATGGTGTAGAGTCAAGAGTGCGGCAGCGCGCCCAGGGACACGGGGAAGGCGGCGGCCGCACGCACCCCCACACGCGCTCGCTCACGCGCACACGCCTGGACCACCACATTGGTTACTTGCCTATGTTATATCACTTTTTTTTTGTGCAATTACACTGAGGAATAGTCTATTGGTATCACTGGAGTTGAACACAAAGCAGAAAACAAGGGTGCAGAGTGCTACATTCCACTAGGGTGTCAGCAATGACCGTGAGCCCTACGCTATGTGACTAGGGATTGGTTCCAAGAGAAAATAAACCTTCAGAAAAGAAAAAAAAACCCTCAAGTTTGCAACACACATTATTAACGACATTTGAGGCATAACATTGCTTAGGGATTTATCCAGAGAACTCAGAAAGAGAAAATGTGCCCTCTTGGGGGGCTGGGGTGGAGGGGAAAAGTCTTCCTTCAGCCTGGCCACCCCCCATCAGTCCTGGTGAATGAGCCAGAACTGGGCTTTGCCGACCCCAGACCAACCCCCAAATATCAGACCCCTCAGGTCACGGCCTGAGCTTCTAGAGAGCTGCTGACCCTTTTGAGTTCTGGAAAAATCCCTAATTCTTATGTTCAATAATTAAAAATCTATTGGATTTCATATCAGGTGTCCCCTGACAGCAAATTCTTAAATGTCACTTGCTGCCATATGAAAATAATCTTTGAAAAGTTCATAAAGTTCTTCAAAAACTGGGGCCCCCTCACTTCCAGAATCTTCCGTTGCTCTCTTCTTCTCCTTTCCAGTTTGGTGCAGAATGGGTTCGTGAGCTGTGTTTTTTTGTTACTGACGTTTTCTTTTTTTTCTTTTTCTTTTTAAAAATAAAAAGCATAGATTCCCCCCCATCCCCTTCCTTTTTAAAATGTTCTCTGCTCTAAGTCCTCCCACTTCCTCGTTCAAGTTTCGTTTGCGTCCCGTCCCTGCCCCGTTCCCCCTCCCCTGCCCCGTTTGCATTGTTTCTGTGCGGCACCTTCAGTATAAAAAGCCCAGCTCCCACGAGGTCCCTCTCCCCCCCTCCCCTCCCGTTCCAGTGTTTATATGTAAGGGTACTGGTTGACCTTGGCGGGGCTCAGTGGGTATCCAGTGTAGACAGTGGAGGCCGGAGAGGCGCTGATGTAGGTCTGGTGGGCAAACTGGGCTGGATACTGACTCGGGTGGATGGTGGGCGAGGCCAGCACCCGGGGGCCCATGCTCACGGGGACCTGGTGGACGATGCTGGCCGGGTAGGCAGTGTGCTGCACGGTGTGACGCGCCGAGCCTTGGGAGGCCACCAGGTGGGCCACGGTGCCGGTGGAGCCCAGGGCCGCGGGCGCCGTGTAGGTGTAAAGGTGGGGCTGGGTGGGGAGGTGGGCGGCAGCGGCAGCCAGGTGGGGGTGCACAGTGCCGTGGCTGGGGCTGTTGTGTGGGAAGGAGTACGGAGCCTGGGCCATTGTGGGCGTGATGTAGGCCTGCTGCCGTCGGTGGCTCCCGGTGCGGTCCGCGGTGATGTGCTGCTGAGCCTGGAGAAGGAGAGGCACCAGGACAGGGCTGCACTGGGGGCTGGACACACGAAGGAGGGGGCAGCGAGGAGCAAGGAGGAGGGCGGACGGGGGAGGAGGGAGAGGAAAAGCAGGAGGACGGGAGGGAGGAGGGAGAGGGTGCCAGAAGCAGTGGGAGTGACACAAGATGCCTTCCCAGTAATGCTGGGAAGTAAAAATTAGCCTGCACTGAGAAGGGAACAGTGTGCGCCGCGCCCAGCACCCCCCCGGCGGATGACACACAGAGAAAGCCAGCTGCAAGTTAATAGGAGACGGCGTGTCTCTCCAGGACACACTGCAGCGGCAAAGGGGCAAAGGAGCCCCTCTTTTTTTTTTTTTTAATTAATTTTATTGGGGTGACAATTGTTAGTAAATTTACATAGATTTCAGGTGTACAATTCTGTATTACATCGTCTAGGAGCCCCTCTTTAAGTGATGACTGGTTTCTCTCTCACCGTGAAATCTTTGTCTCTAAAATCGATGCCCTCAGAGACTGAGCTGTTTGAATTGGTACACATATATGAGTCCTCTCTTACCTGGAGAATCTAAGTCACAGTGACACAGAGACACAGTCTCAGTTTACAACCCAAGTGCAGCACTTCACATCAGGGGTTTCTGAGTACAAACTTCCCATTTATGTCATCTCCGTGGCTTCTAAGGAAACAGGCCCCTGTTTCCAGACCTGAGTTGACCCTTTACATACAGGCCAGCTCTGCCCTCAGAGACTCTGCTTCATTTACATTCCTCCTGAACGTCACCTTCTTTCTCCAAATCCCCGACTCCTGCCCTTGGTTTGGGGCTTCGGGTGTGTGGCCTCCCTCACTGTAGGAGTCAGGAAGCCTGTGTTGTGCTGCACGCCTGTCCCTGGCGTCCTGGCCTGACTGGGTTGAGAAAGCAAGGTGGGGGCCATTCTATTTTTAAGCTCTGGCACCTTATCACTCAGTGCTCTGTCATTCTGCTTTGGGACAGCTCTCCGTGAACCAGTGATACCAACTTCCCCAAGGGTGAACCACAAAGGAAAAGAAAACAGCAGAGATCACTCAGGGCACTTCCTGCCACCGCTAGAGAGACTGCAGCTCTGAGGGGGTGGGTCTGCCACAGTGACCTTCTCTGAAGCTGGAAATGGGGGGGACGAGGTGAGACAGCCATTGGGTGGGGCCTACCTGGCTGAGGTTGAGAGGCTGCTGCTGCTGGAAATGTGGTCCTGGCCGCTGCTGCCGGTAGGCGATGGCTCCAGACGAGCTCCCTGAAGAGTGACCGCTGGTGGAGGTCACGTTGCTGGAGGACTTGGACTTGTACGAGGACGAGTGGTGACTGGTGGTGACTGTGTGCAGAGGAGAAACAGGTCACGATCCGTCACAGGTCCTCAGCTGCCCAGAAGACACTACCCCTCTAGGGGGTCTTCCAGGAAGGAACCCATTCCTGAGACTGGCCAATCACAAATCAGCCTCATCGCCCCCAGACCCAGTTAAGATTCTGCCTTGACCCTGGATTGGCCACTGAGCTCTGGATTGTTCCACTGGTTGGGAGCAAACCTTGTGGGCCTTTAGAATTACAGTCTGGTGACACTGAAAAGCACAAGGAGAGCCTAACAGAGGAAGGCAGGAGAGATCTCTGCAGCTTTTCAGCATCCCACCTAGGGTTGTAGTTGGGGGCTATTCGTTGAGATACAGAGACACAGTGACAGATACAGCAGGATAAAGATGACCGCCTCTCAAAAAAAAAAAAAAAAGAAAGAAAAAAAAAAGGCCACATATGTCTTGGAGGAAAAAAACAACTGGAATAAAATGAATACGGTAAGAAGTTTATATTAAATAAGCCATATGAGTCAATTTTGGTGTTTGTGATCTGTGAATACCAGCTCCCAGCTGAGTGGGACCTATGCCTCTAGGGGCCAAGTCACAGGACTGCCATATACCATGTGGGATGTGGCAGAATTGGGCGCTGCTACCTCTCTAGATCAATCATCTCTCTCCTAAAGCTCTGCCTAGTACAGATAAATGAAAACCAAGATGAAACCATCCACAGTCAACATGAAAAAGGCGTTTGGCACAGGGAATCCAGTCACCCGCCAAAACCTGCGCTGTCTTCCACAGACTCCCAACTCTTAGACTGTCCACACTCGGGGGAGCTGCCCAGAGCAGGGGTGTTCAAGAGAAGAACCATACAGAGTCTAATGGCAAGGACAGGCACAGACGTCAGAAAACAGGTCTACTTCTCATGCTGTTCAGCAGGAACAATTCGGATTTCCTGGGCCTGAGCATCTTCGGAAAACAGAAGCCTAACATAGTCTCAGTTAGGTACCCATGATCGCTAGTATAAAATGGGTGAATCTGGTCATTCTTGGGGGGTAGAGGATGCTAAGTATTAATATGCAGCTCACAGAATAAGGATCAGGCCTTGACAACACTGAGTTGGATCGATTCCACCACAAATCCCAGGGAGACAAAATCAAAGCCAAAGAGGAGACGCCTGAGTCTGGGGACAGCAAGGGAGAATGCTGATTAATTGTTGGAGAGTAATGTGTAAAACATGGGCTCCATAAAGTTGTCTTCTCTCAGTGCTCACCTTTGTGGTTTTTGAAGACAGGAAACTGCTGTGCTCAGACGGGCATGGCTGGTCTTCAGCTTCCTCACCTGTCTTAAACTAGGGAGGCTGAACTAGGTGGTCTTAAAAATTTCAGAAACTCTTGCCACAACGTTGTTGCCTCCCACAGAGTGGCGCCAGCAGTATGGCCGACAAAGCTCCAAGACGGAAGATTCCTACCAGGAAACCTGGCCACTCTCTCAGGCATCCTCCATCTTGGTTTAAAAGGCCAAGAGAAATTTAGCATTGGCCACTTTTTGAAAACAAAAATCAATTCCTAGGGGACCTGCAGAAGGTCTGTCATAAACCAATTCTTATATACCACTATCATGCATTTTTAAGGGATAATTATTGTTACAGAATTTCCCAGAGATGTCTTAGAACCAGGAACCCTTGATTTACAAAACTCATTGTCGCATCCTGTGGGTCTATAATCGCTGATCAGAAATTCCTGGGGTCAGACATTTTTGAAATTCAGAATTTCAGATTTTAGAAAGGTAATTTGGTACCTAGTCAATATATTAGGTTACCCCCAGCGGGACCTCAGTACCACCCTGTCTTCAAAGACACAAATATAACTCTGTCACCAATATGATTACGACAAAGGCACTATGAATAGCCTCTTGCTAGTTCAGGCCAGGTTTGTTTTTTTTTGTTGTTGTTGTTTTTTTAACCACCAACTGAGTATACCGTAAACTTAAAATTTGGTTTTCAGAACTTTTTTGATTTTGGATTGCAGACAAGGGAGGAATATTTCCTTCTCTTCTGGCTCAGTAAAAGGGCTGGTTTTCCTTAAGGATTTTAACACAGTTTTGAGAACGTTAGTGTTATCTAAGCCAAGCAGTATGCATTTAAGGCTGCAATTTAAACTGGGGGATGAGTAGGGCTGATGGAGTGGCAAGTAAAGAGTTAAGAGGTCAATTTCCAGATTCTTAACTTTCAAATGCATCTTTTCCTAAACTGATTCACTAGCACTGGGTTCCATCCCTTCCCTTTCCCACCTTCTCTCTCACATTCACACTTCTCTCATTTTACAAGAGAGGCTTCCAGTGTCACTCTCCTGCATGTTAATATGGTGTACTGACTGCCAGATGGGATAATTCTAGAATGGATAGCTCCCGAGGGATAGTCCCTTAAGAGCAAAGCCATCTTTTCAGTAAGAAACATGGAAGGCTGTGCAGGCTTATTGTATCCAGGCTACAAACCCTTTGCAAACTCCCTACCTTATCCATCCATTCATGAGATAAAATTTAGCAGAGAGGTGGCTGTCGCAGGGAAGACTTTCTCTGATGGAGGTAAAGACAACTTGGGCCACCGGGCTGACAACCAGGAGTGACTGCTCATTAGGCAGTAAGCACATCGATGTGTTAAATGGGCTGAACATGCAGCTTCCAGATTATGACAAACGTATTTAAAGCACTTAAATAATGACACAATATACAACATGACAGAAATTACATCCTTTGCAAATACTTGAACTTACAACTGTGTGATGGATGTAGTTTTTAAGTTATTTGTGGGATACTTGAGCAGACAAGTATTGAGGGCCACTGTTCTGGGGCATCCCGTCCCCTGGGGAACACCTCTGTTTGTCTTCAGGTTCCTTTGGTCACTGCTAGAGACTGCTGCTTCCTGGAAGGCTTCCACTAAAATACTTACCTGGGAAAGAGAAATCCTCACGTCCCACACTATGCAGGATGGCCTATGGGCTGGACAAGTCCCCAAAGAGCCCATCCTGAATTCCACTCTCTACCTTAAATCGTCCTCAGGGGACTGACTACCTGACTCACCTAGGCCTACTGGGCCTTACCCTAGTGGGGTGGTTACCCCAAGAAGGTTCCAAGGTCTCCTGGAGCAACCTTAGGTGACACAGACGGGATGAATGAGTAATAGCTCATGAATAATGACTTCTCACATCAAAGCAAAATCTTTTCGGCCGTCTCTATCCCTTTCCTTCTAAATGGTGCCCGTGAGGGCAATGACTAGCTGGGATTGGCTGGTGACAGTTTGGGGCAGAAAAACAGATGCGCAAATTTCTTCTGGTTCATTCCCCAAATTCTTCCACCGGCGAGACTGAGCAAGGGAGTCACTGAATAGATGCTACTAAATCTAGGGTGAGGCGCTAAGTGTATCTGAAAGGTTAAGTTCTCAGCCTTTCTTCTAGGGCCCAGTTTTCAGGACAAGCCTTACACAGGATGGAAGGAGTCCTAATCAAGCAACGTATGAGGGAGAAGCATGCTTGCCATAACCCGTCCTCCCAACAGTGACTTCCAAGGAGACGCAAGAAGAGCCTATTTCACCATCACTGACGGAGACTCGAAGAAGGTTCTTCCTACACAGGCAGCGTCCCCACTTCCCCCGGGCCTCTTGGAAGGAGTGAGGCCAGAAGTTGGCCAGGAACTCCCCACATTAGGTGTCTTTCCAGATCAGTGGATAAGGACCTGGGTGGCTTTTATTTTATATAGTCAACCAGGTCAGAGGGAGAGCCACTGTAAAGGCAGTGAGGTATTCGTCACAGAATTAAACTATGAAAACGCTGCTCATACAATGTGATGCTAAGCAGAATCCTACCTTGGCTACCCGAACAGGATCCTTGGTGAGAACCTGTCATAATCTGGCTCTTAGCTCTCATGTAACACAACCGGTAACAGCAGAATGCAAGAAAACCAGTCTCCAGACACGTTCCTGGCCTGTCCAGGTCCCGAATTACCTGGCACCAGGCTGTCACATTCCACCAACACTTCGCTGGCCTGGGTTTTCAGGGGTGGCACGATGATGGTTCGGGGGTTCCCCGTGCAGTGATTCTCCAGGCCCCCCTTGGTGTCAAAGGTGGTGATGGCGTGACCGGTGCGATGCTGCACGGCGTACGGGCTGGTGGTGCTGGAGGAGTCGGAGTACGGAGAGTCGTGGACTGTGACACAGCTAATGACGTTTTTCCTCTGCTTGGAGACAGTGCTGAAAACGGACAGAAGACACAACCGTGAGAAGTGAGACAGCAGCTGCTCGGAGCAGTCGTGTGGGGCAGGGGAGGGAAGCAGAGCGAGAAAGGGAGCAGGAATGTAACTTCTGCCCTCATTCTGTTACCCTAACAGGGAGGCAGGGCACATACGCGTCACCTACCTAACGGGTCGAAGGGGATACATGAAGACATGAGAAAGGGCTGGAGTTGGGCCTACACGCACTTCTGGAAACCGGGGAGTGAGATATTTCTGGGTGGGCCTGGCCTCTCCCCCGCGACAGCAGAGCTCAGAACTGCAGGGCAAGCACCTGTAGCCCAGAGCGGGGTGGCAATGCATCTGAGCAAACAGAGAGCCCAGCAAGACCCAGGCCACCTGAGCTCCTGGTTTAGGAGACCACTACTGCTGGGAAGGGAACAGCACACGCTTAGGCTTGGGGCCTGGGAGACTGAGCAAACTTAGGCAGGATGGAATGGAACATCCAAGAGGAAGCAGGACACAGAGATGGGGATGGAAGCAAAGTGAGGTTCTGAGAAGACTGATTCCCACAGTGCAGTTCAGGCACGCTGAGAAAGAGAAATCAGAGCTGGACTCGACACCCTCGGCAACCTTTTTGCTGTGAAGGTGCCGTGTGGGGTGACTGTGGCACAGGCCACCCAGGACCTCTGAAAGGTCCCTTCTGAAGGGAGGGGAGGGGAGACCCCTCGGATCAGGGAGGCGACAGAATTGCATGTGGATGGGTCTGAGGTACCACCCAGAGGTTGCCTAGGAGACAGCTGCTCTGGACCCTGGTCTGTTTCACCCTGTGTCTGAAACTTAATGTGCCCACAGGGAGGAACGAGCTCTGCATGCTCTTGGCCACAGGACATTTTTTCCCCCTGGAGATATTTATGTTTGTGTGGTTACTTTGAGAACCAATTCTGTCTGCCTCCAAGCTCCGTGAGAGGCTGATAGGATGATGGATATGAAATGTGTTACTTATTGTGAGGGTTTAAAAAATGGATTTTCATCTATTTTTGTATATTGATCATCTATTTTTAAGAAACATTGATTGCCTAAGTGAGATGGTCAGTTTCCATCTAATTTGCTAAGAGAAGGAGGCGGTATTTATAGAGGCCTAATGGGGACACGACAATCCCCGAGGTGTCTCGGCCAAGGTCACACGGCCAGTCACAGGCCAGATTCTCTCCAAGGTCGATCTTTGCCTCCTAAGGGCAGCAGAAAAGTGCGCAAACTCAGGAGCCCCAGGCAGCCGGGCAGAAGGTGAGTGGAAGGACGGCAGAGCTGCTCCCTGACGGGAGGCTGGGGGGGCTGAGCGGCGAGTCCACAGGTCAGGCCTCCTGCTCCACTGACATCGGGGCTGGATAATTCCTCTAGAGGCTGCACATTCTGTCCCCCTGGCTCAGGGCAGAAAGGCCCCTCCCTAACTGTGTCTGGATAAGAACATGGCCCTGCAGCCAGATGTCAAACGTCAGCATTTGCTGGTGATGTGGCCTTGGGAAGCTATTCAACCTGAGTGGCTCAGTCTCCTCATCAGTAAAATGTGGATAGTAATAGTAGCTATATCATAGGCTTGTTTTGAGAATTAAGTTAGAAAATACATGAAAAGTGTTTTGAATAGTGTAAGCATTCTATAAAAATTAGTTATTAGTATTATTATTGTATTTACCTTATTTAACGTGAAAATAGGTTTACAAAAAATGTAACTAGGCAAAGTAAATTACATCAAGACATGGATTTGCTGGAAAAGTTGCTACTTTATGAATAAACCAGAAGATTGATATGAAAGAAATTAAAACCCGTCAGTTAGATGTCTTGGAGGTCTATGCTAGGTGCCACAGGGAATTCCTGCACAAAGAAATACAATACATGTCTCTGCTCTGCCTGGAAGGAGATTAAAATCTCAGTGGGGGAACTGTATAAAAACATGACAAGTTAAACAGTGAAAGTTTTGAAGTAATAGTTAAAGAGAATAATGGATGTCACAAAGCCTTCTGCAATGAACTGTCAAATGATTTGAATAGATAATTGTCAAGAACGCAAAAGGTGAGAAATGAGCATATATTTATATCTCTTCACATTAACTTTGATAAAATAGACACATTTTAATTAATAAAGACCTCCACTTCCCGCCTATGACAATTATAAATGCAAAAAATCCATATGCTTGTTCCTCAGAAAGCTAAACAGAGCGTTTCCATAGGACCCAGCAGGTCCGCTCCTGGGCATATACTTTGCAAAGGAATTGAAAGCAGGGACTCAAACAGATACTTGTACGCCAGTGTTCACAGCAGCCTTACTCACAACAGCCAAAAGGTGGAAATAACCCCAGTGTCCATCAATGGCTGAATGGATAAACAGAATGTGGTGTGTCCACACAGTGGAGTATTCCTCAGCCCTAAAAGTGAGTAAGTACTGACACATGCCGCAATATGGATGAACCTTGGAAATATTATGCTAAGTGAAATAAGCCAGACAGAAAAGGGCCTAGAGGTACCTAGAATAAGCCAATTCATTGAGACAGTAAGTAGGTTAGAGGTGACCAGGGCTGGGGGAGGGAAGAACAAGGCGGTGCTGCTTAATGGGTACAGTTTGCTGGGGGGATGGAAAAGTTCTGGAAGTAGATAGTGGTGATGGGTTGCACACATTGTGAACATGCTTAATATCAATGAATTGTACACTTAAAAAGTTAAATGGCAAATTTGGTGTTATGTATGTTACCACAATGTAAAAAATTAATGTAATGTAACAAAACCACTGAATTACACACTTCACATGAGTGAATTGTTTGGCATGTGAATTATATCTCAATTTTTAAAAAGTCCACATGCTTATTCAGAAACAAAAAAGCAAATGGGATTAGCGGGTAGGTGTGGGGTGAGGAGGTGGAGGCGGGGGGCACACGAGATTTGGCCCAAGAATTAGAAAGTGGGGCACCAGGAAAAGATCCCTGAGGCTATAAAGTTGGGAGAAGGAATCCAAGAGCAGCAAGACACTGTGGAGAGCTGTGGAATTAGGAGGGCGCATGGGAGGGAAGGAGAGAGACCTGCCCCGGGGAGGCAAAGACAGTGCGACCTGCCGCTGTCTCCTACGGGGCAGGGGCCGGACAAAGGGAAACGACTGTCCTGCCCAGTCTGCCGTGTAGCAAGATGCTATTAGAGGGAACCCTGCCTTCCTCCCGCAGGGTACAAAGTGGTCCCAGGACCAGGGAAGAGGCCTGGGAGGCATGACCATGCAGCTCCCAGCTCCCGAGGGGATGCAAGGAGACGGCACTGCCCTGCCCTTCACGCTCAGCTTCGGTCACAGCCGGTGCTGGGGGACTAACACGAACCCACAGTAGCGGGTCTGGTCATCTCACAAAATGCAGACACTTCTGTTGCAGGTGTGTGGCCTGGGGGTGGTGGACCCCACACGAAGAACAGAGGCTGGCTCTCAAATGTGTCCTGGGAGCTGGTGTTCTGGTCCTGGCTCTGCTGTCCCTTTACTGGTGTGACCCTGGACATGCCTCCAGCTCCATCCGACATGCTATGAAATCCATTAGGGAGAATGGTATTAAAGAATCTGTTGTGAGGGTCCCTAAAGATTTATTATTAAGACACTTAAATTCCCTACATGTAGGCCCACACACGGCCAATTCCTGCTGACCATAGCTTCCTTAATTTCTGAGTATTTTTCAAAACAAGCAAATTAAAATCACACACACACAACATTAATTTTGGCCAAGCACTAATAAAATTCAAATTGGACATATTTTGAATTCTTCACTCAAATTTGGAAACTGTGGAGAAGCTTCAGCTCAATGTAAGAATTTTCTGACAATGGGAACTATCTGAACATACAATGGGCCACTTCACGTACCAGGGAGCTTCCTGTCACCGAACAATGGCTTTCTGGCAAGTCTTGTAACAGCTGAAAGCTTGGTCTCGATGAACTGTAGGAATTTAGGGCCATCTCCTGGTGGAAACCTAACAGGCAGTGGGTTCCACTCTTCATGGGTCCCCTCCCTTTGATTGGAGCTGGGACACCCCTACACCTAATGAGCAAAGAGGTACCACCCAGTCCAATGCTGATTTACCTACCTTTTTGGATCTGCATGTGATACGTTTGAAAAAGGTGAATTAATTTGACAGCTCTGTTTTTAATCTCTTCTGTTGTTAGAAATTTCTGTGCTCTATCTGAATACACTATGCAGGTTAGAGAACAAATGGAAAACTGCTAAACGAGTCATTTGAAAAAAGAGCACACATCTGACATTATTACTATGGATTCTTTAGGCTCAAATACATCAAATTCAACTGGGATTCATTCCACTATAGTGTCTAATTATTATCGATCGCTTATCAATCCCATTATGAATTGGTTAATGGAAGTGAGAAAGTGACAGGAGTAGAGTGAGAAATATTTGCTTAAATGGCCTTGATGGAACACCACTTCTGAATAAAGAACAAAGCTGCCAGAGTTCACGACTGCATTGCGTTGTCATGGCAATAGATGATTTTCATAATTTTAAAATGATGACTAGAAATAAGGCAATAAAAGTAAAAAAATCAGCCCCAATGAAGAAAACACTGCCACAAGCTCATACAAACCCACGACCCCTTCCCTGTGCGGCCCCATCTGGAATGCGTTTCTGATTTCTATTTGCCAGTCTCAGTCAATTCCATCCTTCAAGCCCAGGGTCAAAACTCATCTTCACCAATAAACTTCCCATAACTTACTTCACTCCTCTGATTCCATAGTCAGTGCTATTTGTGAAAAATACTACTCTCCTATTATTACGACGCTGATTACTAAATCTCGGTAACCTTTATCAGATGCACAACAACCACTGCTCGAAGGGCTTTATATGTGTTATCTCCTCTAATCCTCACGGCAAGCTTCTGCAGGAAAGAATATTACAACTCTCAGTGTAAGAACAAACTTCAGGTGTGGACAGCTTGGGTCACTTGCCTGTTCAAGGTCACATAGGGGCAGAGTCAGATTTGAACTAAGAGCTAGCATTTCTGCGTGTGTGTGTGTGACTAAGCACAATCTTAGCTTTATTTATTTTTTAAAATTGTAATTTTATTGTGATGAGAATATTTAACACGAGATCTATCTTCCTAAATATTTAAGTGTACAATACAGTACCACAAACGCTGAGAATGTAAGCTAACCGAAATTCCTGCTGGTTCCTTCGGGGGCATATTTGGTGGCAGTGGTCTTCTCTAAGCGTGGGGGTGTGAGACTAGAACTACAGGCCTTGTGCACCCCATCAGACGATGCACGATATTGTGCAGGTGAAACTACCTGGTGAATGTTTGCTACGATCCCTCCTCCCCTTTCACTCGCTCGCTCCCAGCCTGCACCCATGCTCTGGAGTCCTCCCTTCAAGTGGGAGCTGCTGACCATTCATCTGCTCTGGCAACTACCAGTCACATACTGAGGGTTAGGAATGTTACCTGTGCCTTGGCATGCCTTTAAAAATTCTAAGCAACGTCATGTGCTCCTGGAGATTTCATGACACCTGCAATGAGGTCTAAAAATGTGGGTTTACCATTCTTGGCCTCACGTTGGCTCTAAAAGGTGCTTGGGGGTGGACGGGCTGCCATCTGACCCTCCACTCACCACCTCGAGAGTATCATCGCCCCCCTGACTCTCTAGCTGGCGTGGAGGCTGAGACCCACAGGGGAGTAATCAGCATTTCAGGCAGTTATGGGGCTAGCCCTGGAAATTGAAAGATGCTAGACTTGGGTGAGTACCTAACAGGCCATGAGGTCAGGAACTCAGGAGACTGGAAATCTAGATGCTCAGGGCACAGGAGAAGCCAGCTTTGGGAGAAGGAGTGATCAGAGGCGAGGAGGGACGTTGCCACTGTTCAAACTGAACACTGACGGGCTAGAGAAGCTTCCAGTGGAGAGGAGCCGAGTGGCCCCCAGAGGGTTGCATCTCGGGGTACAGAACTGATGCTTTCCCGTGAGCTCCCCAGTACTTCTGACGAAGCTGACCACCCCTGTCCAAGGGGGGACCCTGAAGGCCCCCTTTCTGTTCTGAGAAGCCCCTCTTCCTTGCCTCCAGCGTTCTCTCTGATCGGCCGCCCCACGTGCTCTTGTCCCCAGCTCACCTCTGAGGCTCTGCCCCCCACTTTATCTCACTGGGGCAATCTTACTTCCTCTGCTGTTTGTCCACCCCTGCCCAGCCCCAAAGGGGCCTTAAAAAGTGCCCTGTCCCCTGCTATCTCCGCAAACTATTTTCCCTTTGCACCCTCATAGTGCTCTGCTAGCTTTTACGGGACTGATGCTGTTTTGTGTTATAATGATTTGTAGGTGTCTTATCTTGCTTATTGCCCTGCAATCCTCCTGAGGAGAGACTGCCCACTTTATTAATACAACACCTGCAGTTCCTAGCAAATATCTTACGCTGGTGAGGCCAATAAATATTTACTATGCTAGGGTTTATGATAATTTTGATTTCTAAGGATGAATAATCACATCCCCATTTTTCTCTTATTCCAAAATGTAATCGCAATAATGGGATCACATTACACACAGTCGTTTCTCTATAAATAAAACAGCTACTGGTTTCCATTTTACCCCACTCAGACTCCAACACATGTTCCTGTCTTCTTGGGCCCGAGAACACTTTTTAAAGGCAACAGTCATTTGATCTTTCCAGAAAACACTACATCTCATTCTCCTGTCACAACTGTGGAGAGCTGAAACCCTTGGCGATGACACTCTGGTCTCTACCTGCAGCTCCCCGCATTTGCTGTTCCGTCTCCGGTACATTTCATTATCCTGGGCAGTCCCCTACATTTGGACTCGGTGGCCCACTGTCACTGCTGGTGGCTGCTCCTCACACATGTACCTGCCCATCGGCTCCTTCCCTGCTCTCCCCTACGTCTCGAGCCATTCACATCACGGTCCTCACGTGCTGGCCAGCACTTGCGTTCTGTCTCTTCCCGGACCCTTGGGGGCTGCTGCGGGAGCAGGTTGTGCTTTGGCTGCGCCTGGTACTCTCAGAGCCGGCAGCTCGGATTGGAGAGATGGTGGCCTCGTCCTCTCTTTCCTCAGACATGCTACTCAATTCTCTCCTGAGCACATGTGTGGAGAGTCTGTACCATTCAACTCTCATACTTCAAAAATGATATTCCAACCTAGTCAACTGTCATATTTTTAAATGGCTTCTGCTTTTTTCTAGTTGTGGCAAAGGGCTGTGTGAGGCTGTTGGGCCCGCCTGATACTCAATTGTACACACGTGTCGATGGGCCTCTCCAGGCTGGAGGCCGGTCCAGGGCTGGGCAAAGCCTTTGTGTTTGTGAAGGGGCTGCCTGAACCCATAATATTCCTGGGCTGGGGGTATGAGGCACCGGGGAGGATGGAGTATTGGCTCCACCTAGGGCTGTTACTAAAAAGGAAACTGAGGCCAGTCCTGGCGTAGGTAGGTGGGGAGAGAAGCACTATGCCTGGTCTCCCAGACCCGGTGGCCCCTCTGGCCCCTGGTGCAATGCTAGGACCAGCAGTGCTCCAATTATATTCTTTACTGAGACCCACTGGAGGTTGAGCCATTAAACGGGGATAGAGGACACCCCAATGAGGCATAGGCCTACCATGAAAACTAAACAAAACATGAGTTCATGCATGATAAAGATGGGAAGAGGGACGCCCACGGAGGAGCAGCCATAGTGAAAATGTTTTAGTCACTCTATCTGAATATTTCATAATGATTTCAAGCATGGAAATTTATTATCTAATCAAAAGGACTTCTGATGCCTAATTAGTGACATTGCATCCAATCAGGAATTAGTAATTCGGGCCTAATTGCATCGGGTCCTGGGGTGTGTGCTGACTGGCAGCACTGGGACAGGGCTGGCAGGCCTCCCTTCCCTGGCCCTTGGTCCCAATGTGAGGAGACAGCAGGTTGGGGTCATGAGGCTTTGGATCTATAAAGTCCCGGGGCCCCTGGAGGTGCAGAAGGCCAGGGGACACACCCTTCAGGAGGGGGCAATTCCAGGGGCTCACCAGGCGTCCCAAGCACAAACTGCATTCTGCACAAGTCCAGCGGGAAAACATAGGAAGAGGCTCTGGTGCCAGAGATAACAGTCTCACAAATATAATAATATTTCTTCCCTCTTCCCAGGAAGCACAGAGAGTAAATGAGTTCTTACTACTTTGGAATAAACAATAATGCTCTCTGGGTGAAGAGCCAACTGGCAGTTTGAAAGATTGGGTTAATCAGACACAGGGAAATTTCTGATTAATTGGACAATTATTTTGAATTCTGTGAGAGCCAAGGTGATATTAGAGAAATAGTCTGACCAACTGGGAATAAATTCAATAGCCTGAGGCAGAGCTTCTTAAGCTTACGGGGTTTGAAACACACTGGCATCGTGTGTCTGATTTTTATGGTCTCAAATGCTCCAAATGTATAGAGCCTATAACTATTTTTTTAAGACCAAAGTGATTCAAAATTATTTTGGCTTTGAACAATTATGGAAAATCTGCCTGACGTTCCCTTGAAATCACTTTAGGACTCCAGGATGTGGCAAAACTATAATTTAGGGACAAGGAGCGAGTGACGATGGAAAGTGGCCCAGCTCCACAGATAACTATCTCTGTGTGAGCCGCCACGCACTGTGGCACTGTGCACACCTGTCCTGGCCCTCCCTGGAGCCTGAAGGTGGCAAGGCCTCACCTGGTGGGGGCGTGCTTCTGTTCCTCCTCCTCGTCTGTGTCGCTGCTGATGGTGATGACGCTGACCGTGGGGCTGGGGGTGTCGGGAATGACAATCGTCTGCCGCTGCCGCTCTCTGGTGGTGCTGGAGGCCCCGTCGCCCCAGCCGCATGTGACGGAGGAACTGCAGGCCGGGCTGCTGTGCACCAGGGCACAGCGGGGTGGTGTGTTCTCCTTGACACGCTTGGACCGCTGAGGGGAGCTGATGGCCTGAGAGGAGGACACCTCACAGGTGGAGACGTTTCTGTAACAACCAAGTCACACAGACACACAGAAGAAGGTCAGCCCAGCAGCGCCTTCTAAGGAGCCTCTGTCTAGAAACCCCAGCTTTGCCAAATCTCCATAAAGAAGTTAGAGGGTCAGGGCACTCAGGCTTCACCTGTAACCAGGTAAGTGGCTGCCTCTAGAGGGCTTTCTTTCAGGTAGTCCCTACACAGATGGGACAGCAGCCTGGCCTTCTCAGGGCTCTGGCGTGGTGCCGGGTGCCAGCTCCAAGCAGGACAAAGAGAACAGCCAGGGCTCTACGAAGGGGAAGAGTTGTGCGCAAGATGGGCTGGTCTTGTGGGGGTAGATGTGAATGCCCGGGATTTAAGTGTGACTGCCCCAAAGCAGCCTCATCTCCAGGGTCGAGGCCTGATTTCCTGAGCTCCGTCTGGTCATCCTCCCAAACGCCCTTAGGTCTTATTTGGTGGAAGAAATGGTATTGACCACATAAAGCTTTCATTTCCTTGCTAATGGCTGGTTTACCATTTAATAAATTAAAGCTCTCATTTCTTAAGAGTGTCTAGATCTCAAAGATCTAACGTTGGTGAAAGTTTAGCTTTTCCTCCCTCCTCCTCTGGGAACAGGACATGACCATAAAAGTATCTGTGCGTGTGTAATTAAAAAAAAAATTTGCCTCGATTTTGACACCTGAGTCTCATAGGAAGCTTACAAGTCTCTTTCAATTGTAATGAAAAACTGGGAAAAGTGGATGAGGAAAAGGTGTGCTTAAAAAGGGACCCTTTAATCTTGATTTTGATCAACTCAAGATTCCTCATCAAATAAGTCAACGTAATTTCCAGTAACTTTAGGGAAAAACACCTGACCTTTTTCCCTTCCCATCGACCCTTGCTGACTGGGTCGTATCTATACAGTGAGACCAAAGCCAACCTGATATGTCCTTAGAGACTCTTCCACCTTCTAGCTACAGGGATGGCAGTAAGATGAAAATAATTCCATAAACGTGAATTTATTTAATTTTCTATTTAGTTGGTGTCAGATATGTTACTTGTTCCTTTTGGGAGGCTGGTAATAAGTTTTACTGATAAGACTATATCATTGTTTACCATAAAACTATGTATTTGTTATTGTTACAATTTTGGAATTATGTTTTCACCACTCCAGCAGTTAAAATATCTCCACTGGCATTATTAAAGAAAAGTACGCTTGGCTGCACCACCTAACAGGGAGAACATTCTGGTCTTCAGGCTGTTTGCCTAAGGCCTTGGTCTTAAAGACAGGCAAATACATCATTCACTAGAATTACACTGATCTTGAAATGCACTGGCAACGAGCCTCAAAAAGCTAGCTGCATGGCGAGCAGGCAACAGGGAAGGACTTGTCAACAATGTGGAGGCTCCTACCTGGCCCAGGTGAGCCACAAGGATGCCAGCATCAGCCCTGGGTCAGACCAGTGTTCTGAGACGGCCCACTTCGCTGGGCACGACAGAGCCAGAGGACCGAGATGGTGGCCTATGCTGCTGCCCAGTCTAATAGTGACATGGGGGTGTTGTCACAGGGCTGCCAAATGAAAGCAGTTTGGAGGACTGCCACTGATCGAAGGTGAATTTCCCTGAGTTGTCAGCAGCACCCAAATAAGGACTCTTGAAGGATGATAACTTGAGGGAGTCAGCTCTTGTATTAATTTCCGAATGAGAATGAAAAAAGCCAGGCTTCATTTCCGGTGCCTGGCTACACGAGGAAGGAGAAAACCCAACCTTGCTAGGCACTGTATATACTGGACTTTTCTTAATTAACCTGGTAACTAACCTAACAAGCGATTGGCTTCCTCCACGTCAGGGGTTCTCTCCACTGGACAGAAATGCCGGGTAATTCTGCCACTGCACAGTCTTGACCTTCATTTTTTTGGTTTTATTTGGTTTGGAAATCTCTATTTTTTTTTTTTAAATTCAGGTTTATTGTGGTGCAGGAAAAGTCACCCTTTTGAAGAGTTTGCTAAGTTTTGACGAATGTGTGTGTGGGGACAAAGCCCCAAAAAGCAGTTTCCAGGCTCTCGGCCTCACGTGGAAAGGTGCTGGCTCGGGTAGTAAACGGCCATCAACTGTGATCAGATGGCCAGCAGCTGTGGCTAGTTGGCCGTCAGCTGTAACCCGTGAGCCATTGGCCACTAATATAACTGCCGTGGCGACGCTGGCAGAAGGAATGGGGGCTAGCAAGGAGATGGCGGCTGGCGCGCGCCGACTGCGGTAGGCAGATGATGTGGCTCCTGCTCCCTGTGTCTGCAGCCCAGCCGCCAGCGAGAACATAGTGGTATGAGTCCCCTACCTATGGCTCCGTGGGTGTTCTTCTGTGGGGAGCGGGAGCAGAGACGCGCCTGCCGCCCTGCACGACATGGTCCCGTGACCTCCCCACAACCCCGACACTGAGCGTCCTCACCCCTGGAAGGTCCCTAACGCTCCTGCCAACCGCGTCCTCTGCCACCCTCGTCCCCGCGACTCCCGGGCGGGTCTCTGTCCCCAGCTTCGCCTTTTCCCACCCGCCACATGCGCGGACTCACACAGCCCGTGGCCCTTGCGCGGTGCCGGTTTTCAATAGTCACTGAGATGGGCCTGGACTGAGAGGGAACCGGCACGACCGTGCTCCTGCTCTGCGTCCAGGATTAACGAAAGTTACTGCTTATACTTAAGGGGGCAGCGACAGGACCTAAATTTCTGACTTTAGATTTCAAAAAAAGCACACGACGACTATCTTTAAAGAAAAGCTATTACGGTTTCCCCAGCGCAGCGTCACGGGAGAGCCCGAGTGTGCAGGGAAGCGGCAGGGGACAGCGGCGCGCGGCCCGGCACTGGCACTGGGATCCGGCGCCACCTTAGGGAGCTGATGGCCGCGAGGACAGGAGGCTAGAGGCAGGCGACCCCTGCACACACCTCAGGACGACCGCCCCCTTCACTCAGCTGCCGTTCCCGCGACGCGGCGCACACGCGGGGGCTCCCTGACACCGCAAGGCCTCGCGGACCTGGGATCTGCAGCGGCTCCGCACGTGCAGCCAGACTCGCCACCTACCTCGCAGAGGACGGATGCTGCTTACTCTTCCGGGAGGACGTGGTGCTGGTTGGCTGCTGCCGCATCACGTGGGCCACGCCCACATTTAAAGGCTGCGCGGCCGGGAGGGTCACGTGACCAGTCAGTAGCGCAGGCTGCTGCATGATGGGATTGTAGTGGCTGCCGTGAGCATGCGTGTTCCTGAAAGGGAAGTGGGGAAAGGCTCTTTATTGGTTGTCTAAACACACGGCTTCCTTTGAAGATAAAGGCTTCCCCCACCCGAGTTAAAAGCCAAATTAACCCCCAAGGCTGGTGATGTCAGTGGCTCGTGGGGTTGCGCACGAGCCTCGCCTCGCCAGGTGAGCGCGTCGGGAGCGTTTCCCAGGTGCAGTGAGGTCGGTGCTGTTCTGCGGGGGGTGGGGGGCAGCCACGCAGCTTGCACGCAGTGAGACCGAGCACATTCCGGGTGGGGAGACGCCCAGGACGCGGGCTTCGCTTACGTTTCGGGGGGAGCAGAGAAATAAATGTTCCCGCAGCGTTTAGAGCCCCGGAAGCGGGGCTTGCACTGCGTCCTTTATTACAGAGTTTGCAGAGTGGCTTCGACAGGTCGTGCCAGTCGGTGGGGCAGGCGGGGTGTCTTAGGGATACCGTTTTGTAAAGGAGGAAGTTTACGTGGGAGAAACGCCCTGTGAAGACGGTACGGCTTCGGGGTTGGGCGGGGTTAGCGTTGGGCTGAATTCTGCGGGGCCGACGCGGTGCTCGCGCGTCGGGGCCGCTGGGCAGTTAATCTGGTCAGTTAATCGCAGGCTGCGGAAGCCACGCTCAGACCTGAAGGTTGTTGGCTGGACACGATAGTACAGAGCTGGCGTTAAATCAAAACTAACAACATCCGACGCGGTAGGCATGCGGGCAGCCACTGTCCTGGAGGTGGGCGGTTTCCAAAGTCCTTACCCTCTTTCCTGTGTGTTCGAGCATTTGTACCTCATTTAATTTCAGCAGCATTCACATGTACGATCTGGGTGGTTCAGAACTCAAAGCTTGTTTTCCCACAGACATATTAGAAACCGTGATTCATTCAGAGACTTGCCCATAAAAGCCCACTCCATTCATTTAAGAAAGCTGTAGGAGAATGTATTGGAATTTTCAAAATATTATACAATTTATCTCTGCAACTTGGGGAACAGGATGAATAGGATAAAAAGAAAGAGCAGGACACTTTTGTAGGGATTTTGATAGTCTTGGACATCTACATAGCTTCAGAAACGGATGCTATGGCTTCTTTATTTTGTTGCTGCTGTTCTGCAGACAGCACTGTCTTTCCCCTTTGATACAGGTCTAGCATTGGTCTTTCTTTTGTTTATTAGCCTGGTTATGGATGTTCTTTGGTCCACACATGAAATGGAGAAAGAACGTGTGTAGGCTTTAAGTGTTTTCTGAGGTAACCAGGGTAAGAGATGAGGAGGGATGAGGAATAAGAAAATATGTGTGAATGAGTATGTGAATGTTGCTGAAATGAAATGAGGTATAAATGCTCGAAGACACAGGAAAGAAGTACAGCATACATGTGGTCTTTTAGGAGAAAAAGGGGTGAGAACAAAAGAAAAACTGGGCAAATGTTTTCCACTTGATTGTTTTCCTAATAAGCTGGAGAGGGGACGTGGTCTTGAGCATGAACCGATGCCAGCAGGGGAAAGGAAGAAAGAGATTTGTGTGTTCCCTGTCGTGTACCAGGCACTGGATGGTACGTGTTAAATTCAGGTCAAGTGCTTTCTATTTTATCTTATTTAAGCCCCCGACAATCCTATGAGGTAGGATGATCCCCACCCTTATTATCCCCATTCTACGGAAGAAGAAACCGAAGCTCATAAAGGTCAAGTCACTCGCCCAGGCCATGCAGAGCCAGGATTGAACCCGGTTTTACCAGTGAGTGGGGCTGGACATGAGGGGCTGCCAGTGAGAGGTGAGGGGGGGTGTGGGAAAGAGCCTATATGCTCTCTTCACTGGTCAGAAAATTAAATGGAGGAATGGAGGAAGCTGCAGCTGAGGCTTGACTGGGGGCTTATAGCTCTACCCTTCTGCGTGTTACTGAGAGCTCTTCATTCATAATCGGCTTTTAGGGCAGAAAAGGAACTGCGGGGGAGGCCCCTAGTTGGCATGGAGCCTGTCAGAGGGTGAGGGGTATGACCTGCCCTAATGTTTGCACGGAATGAGAGCCCAAACTGCCTCTCATGGGGAATGGGAAGCTGGGGACAACTTGGGGGGGTTGCCGTTTGGCTCTGCACTGGTGGTGGTGCTGGGATGGGGTGGGCGGAGGTACAAGGCAAAGTGGAAAGGGGCTGTAAAACAACAGAGCAAAGGACGGGTAAGAAAGTCAGCCAAGGGGATAGATGGGTTCTGGAAACAGATGCAGGGGGTAGGACGTGCTGGTGGCTGTCAGCTGGATGCTTCTGGGGACTGTGGAAAGTGGACTTCAGTCTGTAAGTTATGACCACGTATTAACTGAAGAGCCACACTCAGCAAACGAATCAGAGTCTGCCATTCGAAACGAACCCCATCTGTCAAGCCTTTTCCTGGGAGAGCTGAGAAGCCCCCAGTGTGCCCGCATCTCAAACACCTTGAGAACACTTTCTAGAATTGCTGAGGAGCCTCGGGGACTCTCTCCTGCATTCTTACACTGGTGACAAATCGTTGTTTTTTGGGAGTGGAATTTAATTCTGAGCAATAATCAAAAATCATCTAGAGCCAAGTTCAGTGAATTACAGTGGTGATTTAATGATGTAGCTGAATTTTGGGGTGAAAGTGACAACTGACCATAAAGTAATGAAGCTGATTTTCTTCTGGTACATTCATTTAAAAATTACCTCTCCTCACACTGAAGTCATATTCTACACAATATTCTTTTTAATTTAAAAAGCTTTCTACAAATCGGGGAATTCGGGTACAGGCCAGCCTGGCAGCTCTGTAGGTCAGCGGCAGACCTCCCTCCCAGCCTAGACATGCCTGCTCTCCTGCTTACCTCCAGTCGGCCAACTGCTGGGTGCCTGCCATGGTCTCGGGAATCACAGTTGCGTGCTGCACTGATGTGTGGGTGGCCACTCCAGTCAGCTGCTGCCACGCCGGGGGAAGTAGGATCTGCTGGGTCCCGCTTGGCCAGGCCTGCTGTAGAACAGAGGACGTTTGCAATCACCATGTTTGTTGATCACGTGATCAATTTGCATGAGTCAAGTACTTAGTCTGTGCTAGTCTTTATGATGGGTGTGAAAGACCTGCTCTTTGGCCTCAAAACCGAAGTTAAGGGGAGCTACAATGAACATATGTGAACTACACAGAAGACAATGTGTACATGGGCAAAGAGTTGTATGGAAGGGATTCATTAACATAATTCTGACATCACCAAATATCTGGTACTTGCCTGCATCTGAGAGCAAGCAAATGTGAAATAAAATTCTTAGCTAGGTCTTTAAGCTTAATTGAGAATTACCTTGATCTCTCAAAGCAAAAATGAAAGCTAGAAAGCTACAGCTTGATTCTTCTTATTAAAATTTTTCTAAGACATCTAAAATGAATTTTCCTGATTGCTCCTTGAATAGACTTACTGTGTGTGTGTGTGTGTGTGTGTGTGTGTGTGTGTGTGTGTGTGTTTTAAGATCTCTGTATCCTCAAATCACTATTCTGCTTGTCTCTGGTCATTAAATGATTCAGACTGGACACAGCTGTCCAAAGTTGGACACTTAAAGGAACACCACTAAAGTAAAATCTTCGGCAGGTCAAGAATTTAAAGATTTGGGATCTCAGTTATCTCTCTTTTTCTATCAGGCTGGACACAACCAACGTTGGGTAATTTATACAATGTAGTGTTCCACAAAGTGTGCATGTGTCTTCTAGGTGTATTTGGGCTCATATGAACACATAAGCACTTCTGGAAATGGGTTACAAATTTGAATCAAGGCTTAATCAACAGCAATGGGTGTAAAAATGATATGATCACATTTTAGATCTGAATGGACAGTTCACCTGGTCCATTGATCTCATGTAACAGAAGAGGCTCAGTGAGATTTCTTATTTGTTATTTTGATAGTACCTGTTAACTCATTGATCTCTTCTGATATCGGCAGAAAACTCAGGGATCACAGATTATACAGCAAGGGCTTAATAAATATTGATAAAGGAACAATTCTAGCAAGGTAGTTAATTATTGTTAATTGTATTTCAGTTTTATTGAATTCAAACAAAATAAGCAGAAAAACAATTTAATTGATTAAAAGAGTTACAAGCTCAAAATGTTAAATAAATAATAACTTTGTTGGCAGTAAGGCTGCTACTGACTTTGTCTGAAACTCATTTCAGATCTCATGAAAAGCATGTGTTTTGACTAACATTTTAAAATAATAAATGTTGATACTAAGCTAAGAACATCATTTCCCCCTCTCTCCCTAAAGTGGATATTAACATTTTACCTCAAAGAGATGAGGTAAATGGCTCTTTTTTTTTTAACCTCTTTCACATTGATTGGTATGTTCAACTCATTTGCGATGACACTTCATCCGACATTGCTACAATTTATAACTTATTACTACTTTATAATTTATAAAATTAGAGCTAATATTTCTTGATGCATATTGTGTGCTAAGCACAGCAAAGACCATCAATGGATTTTCTGACTTCATCTTAACTAACATCTATCCTGGGAGACTATTATTTTCTCCCATTTCTCAGATTAATAAACTGAAACACACAGAACTTAGCTTGTCCAGAAATATGGTAAATTAAACATATATTTGTTGCTCTCAACCCAACTAAAATGATAGCAAAGGAATAAAATACATATATATATATATATAGATCCACAAGGACAAAGAACAGGGAGAGACGAAAACAGTTAACAAAATTTTAGAAACTGTAAAACAGAAGGGTAATTACTAACGGAGTTAGCAGACTGAAGGAATCTAAGGTCAAGTCTGCATATTAAACCAGGAGATTCCTTCACCTGTTGGTTTCCAGATCTCTGGAATGTAGGCTCCATCCCAAAGCAGAAGGCTGGAGGAATTCTCTCTAGTGAACTGACTAGTTCACTAGAAAAAAATGACAGATCGCATTGGAAGATCAGGGGATCTGCCGATGAAAACGCTGGGCTCACTCCTTATCAGCCTGCAGAGAAGCCCACGTTCAGTAGTCCTGCCACCTCCCCCCAATCTTCCCAGTTAGTTTTTTAGTGCTTTAGTCCAAAATATGAATGAACAGCCAAGGTTCACCAGATATTAAAGGAAGCTTCTAACATGAAAGGGACTAAAACAAAAAAAGAAACTCAGAGGAAATCAAAACAGAAGAGAAAATTTCCAAAAATTTGTAATTAATGTCCTCACAGAGTTAATATATTTCTATATCTATATAGAGATATAGATATCCTCTCTCTCTCTTGCTCTCTCTCTCTCTCCATGAAACAAGACCATATATAGGAACATATATCTATCCATATCTGTATTTAGAGAACAAGAAAGAACTCTTGGAAATGATGACAGAGATTAACAATTCCATCGAAGTTTTAAAAAAAGGTGAGAAAAATCAGTCACAGATAGAATATATATATGAGAAAATAAGGGGGGGGGGAAGATAACAAAAATCAGAAGCTCAATTCAGAAGTATCAACACCCAATTAATAAGAATTCCACAAAGAAAAACAGAAAATTGAGGGGAAGAAATTAACAAAGGAAAAATAGAAGAAGAATTTCCAGATTAAAAAGGTAAATAGGGTGTGCAGGACAATGTATGAAGAAAGATCTATAAGAAAGCATGTAGTCATATTTCAGACCACCATGGACAAAGGGAGTCTTCTAAAAGCTTCAGAAAGATACCAAAACATCATCATCAGAAAGAGAAAAAAGTAACAACACACTGAACTTCTTAATATGGTCAAACACATCAAACACAGACCTTTTGCAGCTCTGGAAGAGTTTTGGGCTGCATAATAATAGATATACATGGAGGAAACTAATCCCACGAAAAAATGAGACATCCAAAACTCCAGGAAAAACAAGTTGTACAGGAAAGGAAATAGACTCACTATAATATGAGGCTCAGCTGAGAATAATATTATACAATATTGATGACAATAATTATGTAAATAATGCAAGGTGGGTGAATAAAAAATGATACGGGAGGAATGAGAAAAGGGATGAGTGAGTGGGTGAAAGAGAGAGGAAGAGAGTGAGCACATGAGCATGCGTGTGTGTTATGGGGATGGGGGGTTAGAGAGCTAAGCCTTTGTCTTCCAGAGTAGGAAGTCAATCGGTGCCGAACATGGAAAAATCAGTAAAAAAGCATTTTAATCATGTTCTTTAGAAACATGGAGCTAAATAAAATAAAACAGTTAAAAATTATTATTTTGGGGGAGTGGATATTGGGGATGGGATACAGCAGGAGACTATTATTTTTGTTTAAGCTTGTGGTGGCATTTAACTTTAAAAATTGTGTATACGTATTACTTTGAAAAAGAATATTAAAACAAAAACTCCCCCTAAGTCATATAACCAGGAAGTGGTGGGGCTGGCATCCGAACACAGGAATTCCAGAGCCCATGCTCTCAGCCAGTATACTCCCGGGAGCTCTTTCTGGAGATGCTACCCAAAATGCACGTCCCTATTCAGAATGAGCCATGGAGGTAACTGCGTAAAAGTGGTATGAAAAGGTCTTGTTCATTAACAATTATCAGGCACCAAGCAAGAGAGAATGGTAGGGAAGACCAGCTGCTGAAAATGTTACTAAAGGAGGTTTGAGTGTTGTATTCTGGACAGTTCAAAGAGTTCAAGCCAACAGTTTGTCCTTCAGGGAAATATTTAATGGGGTTCAGGTGATGAGCTGATTGGCTACAAGAATGTAAAAAACGTCTTCACAGAAGAATGGGGTCTACAAGGAGCTGGCAAACAGACATCTCTACATCTTGGGGGACTGTGAGTCTGTTCCAGCCTTGCTCATCAAAGTGGGTTATGAATCCTGCCATGTGAAGAGTGACAGAAATTCAATACCATCTCAACCAAGAACTGTACTTCCCATGTCTCACCTTTCCCGAGTCCTTCACGATTTCTAATGGTGGTCAAGATGCTAGCTCTGGCTTTGGGCTTGGGAGGAAAGAGGTGACAGCAGCTTTCAGGCAGTATCAAAACAGCATTACTCTAAGGCGATCCACAAAGGCCATTTCATGTCACTGAAACAAGAGGGTGTGATGACACCTTCTCCTTCCAGGCACACATCCTTAGGATGCCCCAGAGAGACTGTTCCCCTCTGAGGGACACGAGACACTGCTGGGAGGTGTGGAGAGGAAGGGCAAAGCAAACAAAACTAACGGGAGCAATGGATTCAAAAGACTCCGTGTCTAAACTTTCACTAATAAAATACTTGAAAAGGTTTAAATATTTAGCTAAAAAGAATGATGCCAACGTTTTGGATATATTTAACATAAATACTAGAAACTTAAAACCTAGAAACTTATCCAGAGAAAAATGAAGGCATCTGTTTAAATGTTTAGTGATTGCTATTTTTTTAAATAGCTACCATACTAGTTTCTATAGGTTAGCTTATTTTTGTCCTTTGAAGGGACCATTTAAAAATTTCTAGGAGAGAGCTCCCTCATACCAAGCTGACATATTGGCATGGGTTACGTGACAAGCAGAGAGAAAAAGAAAGCAAGCAACAAACAAAAGACACAACATGACACTGGATAGGTTAGGAATTTCTTACTTAGTAGAGCTTAGAAATCATTGCGTGTGAAGACACACTGGTCTCCCATGTGCTTCTTAATTGCTACATGGGGTTCCATTTCATGCACATATCAATTTAACAAATCTCCTGCTGACAAACATTCAACGTGCTCCCAGCAGTTCCTTGTTATAAACACTGTAGTAATTAAAATCCTGTATATATATATTTTTTGTTCACTTTCCCAGTTACAGCTTTAGGTTAGGAAATTTACAGCATCCTAGAGACTGTTTTTCAAGTCAGCAACAGGTAAAAGCTCTTCCCTGCTATGATTAAAGGACTGATAACACATTCAGAAACACTGAGCCTATTGGTTTCCACCCAACTGAACAATGAAGAATGTCTGTTTTAGCTGATAAGAGGTGCTAATTATTATTTCTTTCAGAGGTGGTTCTGGGGTTACTAAGGTTAAATGTGCAAACACAAAAATGGTTTTAAAAGTACCCTTTAAGGTATATGTGATTCTTTAGGTTTTAGCCCACAGAGGAGGAGCGCTGGGAGACTGGCCTGGATTTCTGCCACTCGGATAAAATATGAACTAGCTACTTTGGCCTGGAGTGAGCTGTAGTTCTTTCTCATGCTCTGTCTTGGCCTTCTCTGAACTCCCTCCTACCAAACTGGGCAAACAAAAGAAAGCTGTGAGGACCAGTGCAAAAGGTAGGAGTAGAGGGTCGGCTTTAAATACAGAAGGTTCTCTGTTTACACACTTCCAGGAAGACAAAACTGTGTGTCACCGGAAGCTGGTGTTAGTGGTGACTTGCAGTGTCAATTTGGACGTACGAACAAAGAGATGAACAGCGGTTAATATCAATCTTAAACAAGCTGTTCCAGAAAACAGAAGAAGAGATAATAATATCCAACATATTTTATGAGACTGGTATAACCTTGATGCCCAAATCAGATAAGGATTCTATAAGAAAGAGAAATTATATGCCATTTTCACTTGCAAACACAAAACACTAACTACAGTATTTACAAACAATCTGGTATTGAAAAGCAATGCAAACATATCAAACGCAACATGATCAAATAAAGTTGATCTCGGCAATACAAGAATAGTTTAACATGACAAAATCTATTAAGTAACTTGCTACATTAACAGATTAAGGAACAAAAACTTATGAGTACTTCAATAGATGCAGAAAGAACATTTGATGCAATTTAGTATTCATTCATCAAAAAAATTTAGCAAACTTGACAAAGTGTCTCTATCAATATTGTTAGTAAACAAAATACCTAATGGCAAACAGCTAGAATTTCCTTTAAAATTAGGTACAAGTTAAAGATGCCCAATATCAATACTGTTATTAAACATTGTTTTGGAGGTGCTGTCAGCACAGTGATATCAGAACGATAAAGTATAAGGATTAGGAAGGAAGAAACAAAACTATTATTGGCAAATAAAAGGATTGTCCACATAGAAAATCAAAGAGAATTCACAGAAACAATCAGAAATAAACAGAGTTTAGAAGGATTGCTAGATAACAAACTCAATAGACCAAAGTCAGTATATTGCTATAAACCAAAGACAAATAATTAGAAATAAGTTAATATTTAAGAATTATTCCAACAAAAGGAAACTTTTATGAGAGGAATAACAGTCGTATCATGTTCAGGGATGAAATGTCAGTAGTTCTGAAGTAAATATAAATTTAGGGCAAGTCCAATAAATACAAACCAGAATTTTTTTTTTTGGAACTAAAATTTTTATGTAAGAGTGATATTTAAATTTACATGGAAACGTGAAAGGAAAAGAACAGACAAGGAAATTTTGAAGAACGCTGTGGGAGCAGGGCTTTCCCTACCAGATACCAATACACACATTGAAGTTATAATAGTTAAGACAATAGGATATTAGAGAGGCCAATGGAATGAAATAGAAGGCCCAAAACAGACGTATGTAATTTGACTACATTAATATGAAAACCAAAACTTCTATTCAACAAAAGACACCACAAATAAAATGTCTTTGAAAACACTTCGAGAAAAGCTTTTGGGAACCTATCTTATTTAAAAATAAAGATGCACACTGTTCCCCAATAAAACCTTAAAAATAAAATAAAATAAAATAAAATAAAATAAAATAAAATAAAATAAAATAAAATAAAATGAAAAATAAAAATAAAGAGGCCTGCCCGGTGGCTCAGGTGGTTAGAGCTCCATCCTCCTAACTCTGAAAGCTGCCGGTTCGATTCCCACATGGGCCAGTGGGCTCTCAACCACAGGTTGCCAGTTCGATTCCTCGACTCCCGCAAGGGATGGTGGGCAGCGCCCCCTGCAACTAAGATTGAACACGGCACCTTGAGCTGAGCAGCCAGCCACTGAGCTCCCGGATGGCTCAGTTGGTTGGAGTCTGTCCTCTCAACCACAAGGTTGCCGGTTTGACTCCCCAAGGGATGGTGGGCTGCGCCCCCTGCAACTAGAAACAGCAACTGGACCTGGAGCTGAGCTGCGCCCTCCACAACTAAGACTGAAAGGACAACTCGACTTGGAAAAAAGTCCTGGAAGTGCACACTGTTCCCCAATAAAGTCCTGTTCCCCTTCCCCAATAAAATCTTTAAAAAAATAAAAAATACATAAAAGAAAATAAAAATAAACGTGCTTCTAAACTACCAACATTTAGGTCAAAGTGTCCTTGGTACCAACAACAGAAATGATTATTTGGAAGCAGTTTAGCTCGGTGGTTAAAACACAGATGCTGACGTCAGACTTGTTGGGTTTGTGTCCTGGTTCTGTCACCAAATTGCTGTGTGATTTTAGGCCGGTGATTGTGCCTCATTTTCCCTATTTGTCAAAAGAAGACAAATACCTTAGTGTGTTTCTGGGGAGGACATCAGTAATGATTTCTGAAGTGCCCGGCCTAATGATGATGTATACGTTAAGGTTCAAGTATCACGGCCATTGTCATCGCATCGCGTGTTACCTTAAATTTCCGCAGCACTTGACACATTTTTAACCACTCTCCCCTCTTATTCTACCATCAGAGTACCAATGTAAACAGATAAGGAAGGTTCCAGCTCACAGCTTCTGTGATCCTGGCTTTTCAACTATAAAATAAGGAGATTCACCTCCAAGTCTTCTTTGGCGCTAAGAAAATAATTTCTATTTTACCAGGAAGAAAATCAAGGCAAACAAATGTTAACTCACTTGCTGTAGGTTACAGAGAGTTATTAGTAGAGTTAGGATGAAAACTGAGGTCTCCCATATTAATTTGCATTAGAAAGATACAATAATAGTAATAATTTCCCCAGACTCTCCCTGTGTCTAAATTTCTTCTTGGAATTGTAAGCCAGACACTTAGGAAGGTAATTCACCTGGGGTCACCCAGAATATGACGGAGGTATTCTAATGATTCGAAGCACCTAACTCACCGCCAGGGAGGCAATAGGGGGAGCGACGTCTCTTCTGGGAACACTGACATGGATAAATGGCAATACCAGGAATAAGAACGAAAAAATTACCTGGGCAAGCAGACCTGGTTGGATCTGAAGAGGCTGAGCTCCTGGGGCTTGGGTGACGATGGGAACAGCATTTTCCATTCGCACGGAATAGCCAGCATGCTTCGAGGGAGAGGGCTGCAATCCTGCTTCAGACAATGGGCAAGGGAGAGAGGGGTTAGCTGAGCGATCGGAACTGGCTGGATGAATGCAGCCTTCCTAACGTGTCAGCGCTCAACTCCCCTTTGCATCAGATCCCACCAGTATTGCCCGGTCCTGTGGAAATCTCCCCTTTCGTTTCTAACTTAAATTTTTTTAAAACACCAAAAAGAAAAGAACCCCACAAAAAAAAACTATGAATGTGTTCAAACACTAGAAGGTCAATTTAAGAAGTCTATAAAACCAAAAGTGGAACAGTTACACTGACAAATTATGACAGGAAAACAACTGCTTCTGACAGGAAGAAAAATCATGTACGTCAAAGCCTGGGGTGTTGGGGAGAGAACACGAGTCCGTTAGGAATTGCACTGACTCTGAAACTGGGCAACCGCACATGCTTACCTCCTGGGTTTGCAAAAACAAATTCTCGAACTTTCCGTGTAAACTGTGACCAAGTACCCGGTCAACGCCAGCTTCTTAGTGCTCTCAGGAGAAGAGTGTGGGGTTGCATGGCCACAGAATCATTTGGGGGTGGCCTGGGAGGGACTTTTCAGAGAGATTTACATTCTCGATGAGAACTGGGACCAGGTGGGCTGTCAGGGATTGGCACTTTTCTGTAGATAAGCCACCCAGAGGGCATCGCATGTGAGCTGCTATCAACATAACAATGGGAGCACACAAACACTGTGCTTATTTACAGACAGCTGGCCAGGGATAAAATCATGGGCAGGTGATGGAATAACAAATTCCCATTGTTTCGAGGCCATAGTAGGCTAGGGGCCTCAAGTTCAGTGATGCCAGTGCTCTCACCAAAGGAAAGGAAGAGGGCTTTCCCCCAGGAAGTTGCCATGACGGAACACTGTGGGGCCAGCAGCTCAGAGGCTGTCCAGCCGGGAGCAGGGGAGACGCTGTGTCTGCTCATGCTTACCTTGGAAGCCGGGCGGACACACGATTAGAGCTTGCTGGAAGGGGTCGGGCCGGGCACAAATCTGGGCTGTTCCCGTCTGCAGGGGCATGCTCCGCTGGGCCACTGCAGCCATGGATGCCGCTGAGGGCTGGTAGAGTGCAGAGTGGTAGTTTAGTATGGAGACTTCGGGATTGGCTAAGGAAAGAGTGGCACTGGTGGAGGTGGGAGCCTAAAGGAATGATGGGGATTAAACAAAAATAAACAAAAATAAAAAATGAGGGTGGTGGCAGGTTGGGAGACACGAATCTAAATCAAACAAATGAACTCAAAGAAGAACAAACAAAAATCAAGAGCAAAGAAGCAAAAACAGAGGGGAGTGGAAATACAGTTGAGAAGTGTCAAGAGAAAAATCAGGCACCTGCAGCCACATGACACAGAATCACCTTCGGTGCTTATATTCAGGCCTGTTCTAAGTTGTGTGGGGCCTGGACAAAAGTGCAAACTGATGCCCGCGTACCATACTCGTATGTCTAAATATTGTGACGTTAAAAATTAGGCTAGAAACGAGGAACGTTCTGCCCTTCCACTCTGACAGATATGCCTTCATCTGGAAGGCCAGGTTTGAGTGTAGGACTCCGGGAGTCCTTGGGTTGTGTACTGGAACATAGTGGGGGGGTTGCTGAAGTCCTGCCTTTCTTCTCTCCTGGCCCCGGCTCCATCCCACAGGTGACGGGCTCTGGGCGCACATATGTGGACCTGGGGGTGTGGTCCATACTTGGGAGGCTGAATCCAGGCCCAGGGTCCCAGGTACCCAGAGTGTGACGTGGAAGCACACATATCTGGAGGTGGGGCCCACAAGGAGGCTGTCTTGTTCAGGTCTAAGGGAGCACTGTTTAGATACTCTTGGTGGCTACACAGCAGTTACTGGAAAGAAATATGCTATAGAAACAGACATGGAGTAGAGGGTGTTTCTTCTTTGAGCTTGGTACACTCTTATACTGGTGTTCAGCTGCTAAGGCTGGAAGGCAGAGAGAAAGACGCTGGTGGGTCAAGAAACTTGAAAAGCAGATGGGTTAGACAAATGTGGAAATCATGTCCTCTCTCTTTCCTCTTTCAGAAAGAAACATCATCTGAGACTGGACTTCCATGTGAAGCAAGCATGTGTGGCAGAAGGAAAAGAACTTCTAAACTGGGAGTTGTCCATTTTCACTCCACCTTAGCTTTCTCCACACGGATCCTCCATCACCGCAGGTGGAGGTCACCAGTGGCTCAAATTCACCATTGCTTACAAGAGGTCTGGTCATTAGAGGTTATGAGGACTGAAGAATAAGGAAGACGGAACCACAAGGACACCTTGGACACACACAAACATAGAATTATAGGAAGGGTATGTAGGCGTGCCAAATTTGATAAGAGGATGAAATTTCACTTTACATTTTTTATACTTAGCTTTTATGCTGAATTTCGGTGCAAAGCAAATTCATTTGTTTGAAGGTGATGACTAACCACATGGAGTACGCGTGCATTTTAAGATACATATTGTAACGCTAAGCGTCTCTGTAACATCACACAGCTAGCCTCCAGCTCATGTGACTGGGAACGCGTGGGCGACACGTGTGGCCCAGTGTCCGTGTTTTGTTACTGATGACATGTCTAGTATTTCCTGTCTGTTCTCTCCGTGGCCCCGTCTCTCCCGAAGGCCACACACACAGTTCCCACGACCTGCTCAGACTCACACGCCAAAGTCCAGACTCCCCTCGGGTTTGGGTCCTCCAATCTTCCCTCTTTGGGGCACCAATATCCTCGACTGTCTCACCCTCTGATGAATCACAGGTCCTGCTGCTTCTCCCTTCGCAATGTCCCCCCCGCCCCATCTCTTTTCAGTGGCTACTTCCTCAGCAGAGACCCTCCCCCCCGGTGCCTGGGACCTGTGAGGCTCTGACTCGTGATGTTTTGGCCTGTACCCTTTCTCTTCCAGTCCTTGGGCACAGAGGCGAGAAAATTCTTTCTAAAAGACTACTTTGTGCATGTCACCAGCCCTGCTCAAAAATCTCCAGTCACTGCCTAATGGACACTGCCTATGCCCTTTGGTCTGGCACTCCCTACCCACGGTTTGGCCAACCTTCCCTTCTAAATGGATCTCCCTCTGCTCCCCGAGCTCTTGGCACCAGCCACACCAGTCTACTCATTGTGACGCGGTTCTGGTGATAAAGAACAAAACCATGGAGAGATCTGTCCAGGAGCTCACATGTCTGGCTGCGATGCTTTAGTCTGAGGGCTGGGCTAGCTGCTGGGAGGGGCTGTTTCTGGACTCTAGGCCTTAAAGAGTACGAGCTCTTTCTCTCAGGAGAGCTTTAAGAACACCAGTGACCTCAGGGGGCCTCTCTTAGAGTTTAGGCAGAGAGAGAGAGGATAGACTGGGAGGTAAAAGTAGGCACTGGCAACCCAACGTGCTACAGGAATGACCTAGGAAAACAGGGTCAGTGACAGTAGGGGACTTGTCCAAAAGAGTGGATGGTCAGGCGGAGGTATTCATTCATACTTCAGGATTAGAACGTACACACTCCTCTCCTCTGGAGGGGTGTGTATGTGTGGTGTGTGTGTGTGTGTGTGTACATGCGCACGCACATGCGAAGAGGAGTGGTGTCATTACAGATTGACATTAAGACTGAAAAAGTCTAGGGACATGTCTTTGGGGGATGTGGTAAGATTGTAAGATGGGAGTAAAAGTCTTAGATAACAGAGACCCCCTGAGCTAGGACCTAGAGAGTATTTATTCAAGATTCCCTGGGTGCCATCTATATTGCAAGCAGCATGTTAGGTGCTAGATTCTGCTAATTTTCTGCAAAAGGCTGGAAATCTGTGGGAAGAAAACTTAGTTTCTCGGTCCCTTTCAGTTCCAGATGCTGGGATTCTGGTGACAGACTGATGAACTGCATTTCCCCACGACTTGGAGAGAGAACATATTCTATCTGAAAGGAGATCATGGGGAGCCAGCAGAGTGGGGACAAGGGACGAGGGCCTGACTGGATGATTGCTAGTGTCCCAGTTCTAGAATTCTTTACCAGGCTGATGCGCGATATACAAGGATCATAGCATCTCCTTTACCTTATTTCCGCTTCAGGACAGAGGGAAGCGGTAAGAGGTACCATCTCAGAAACAACTTCCTTACTAAGGGATCTTTAGTAAGGGATCTTTCAGTGGGGCCAGCAGTTGATACAAAGAGTGCCTGGGGCTCTCAGAGGAAATAACCTTGGAAACAAATACCTTTTTATGGAACTGAATATGACACTAGCGGAATTTTGTCTCTTGTATATGATACGGAAGGAATTCTGTCTCCTGACTGGGTTTGGTGGGAAAATACAATTCCTGATGCTGTCAGCCCCGCCTTTTTCCTCTGCTCCCCACTTACCTGGTTGTGGACAGTGTTCAGCTGGTTGTTGAAGGTCATGGTCAGGTTGGTGGATGTGCTGGGGGCCACGTGTGTGATGAATGGGGTTTTGCTCTGGTTCACTGTGTCGTACATATTCACCCGACGTTTGCAAATCTCCATGTTCTGGAAACATGATTTGACGCTGTTCATGCAAAAGGCAGAGACAGAGGTATAAGGGAAAGAAAAGAGGAATGTGGGATAAAGGGGGAGAAAATGGAGAGGCAAGAGGAGAGAACAGTTAATCTATACAGGAAACAAAACTGGGGGAACTTAACTTTAAGTCTACATTTCCTGGATTTCTCATGTAAAGTCTGTGTGTGTAACAGTCAGTGTTATTTAGATGAGTTTCCCCCACTGTCTTTCTACCTCTTCTCCCCACCCTGGATGGGTAAAGGTTCTCCACGGCACAACAGATCTGATGGCTCTCACCGCAATTTCCTCATATCGCTGATCTCCCTCCAACTTCACTGCTCATTCTCAGCTTTCAGAGTACTTTCTGGCCCATAAACAAATATATAAGTTCTTTGATTTAGAACATTAAACAGCAACTTATGATCTGCCTCCACCTTCCCCAAAGAGGGCTCCTTGGTCTGATCTTTCCCAGCTATTCTGGGGCACCAGCGCCATCTAGGGGACAGCCAGGGAACTAGCCAACCTATTATGGCCCTATTGCCACTCTTCCCACCAGAATTGTGGATGTAATGAGAACAATAATAGCAATAATTAATAATAGCAGCTAACATTGATTGAAAGTATGGTTGTTGTGTGCAGATGCTTTCACTCAGTCCTACAACAATCACGACCACTGTGGTGAGACCATTGTTGCCCCTATTTTACAAGTAAGGATGAAATTTAGAGAGGAGAGGTCATTTGCCAAGGTCAAGAGTTGATTCCTGGCAATCTTTATGTATGCACATACATAGACATCCTCTTGAACTTCCTTCATCCTTCCTTTTTATTTTCTAATTCTTGCCCAGTTACAAGAAATAAAACCCTCTCCCTCTTTGCCCCTACCCTCTGCTGCATTTGTGAATCAAAACAAAACCCTCATTATGAAAGTAAAGTACAAATGTGTTGCTGACACCAGGATCATAACCCACCATGAAGTGTCCTTCAGAATTTATACGTGGTTTCTCACTGACGTCTGTGTCTTCTTCTAACTAAACTGAGTTTACCTTAAATGCCAAAATTCAAGATAATAAAACAGCATTTAAAGTTCAATGTTAAACTTATTTTAATTATATGTAATAACTGAATATAAATAAATAATTTTCTACCATTCTAAGATTACAAATATGTACTATTTCTGCATATCACAGAGGTAAGCCGTATTTTGGGCCGAACAGGGGCTAGCGGGCTATCCTAAAACACTCTTTCCATGAAAGATGTTCCGAACTGACTTAGATATGCTCAGAGAATCCTTTCTTTCTGAGTTGATGATGACTTACATTGGCCATACAATACCCATGAAATAAGTGTTTATTGACTGTTGACCCTGGAGAGAAAGGAAAACAGACTCTACGGTAACCAATAGCTAAAAAAACCCAAAACTAATAATGCTGGTAAAGCCAACACGTTTTGAGCACCTTCTAAGTACCAAGCACACTGCTAAGTGCTTTCACATGGAACCTTAAGCAATAAAACGATGGATTTTGTAGTCTTTTTGGAATATGTTAACGGATTCACTGATTTTGTGACAATTCAACCCAAAGCTTTTAGACTCAGAATATTATGAAACAGTTTGAGTTTTGAGTTTCAGGAAGAGGCAAACACTTTCACGTTGGGTTAATCCTATGGAGAGTGGTTTTTAAGGAATTTGGGCACTAGAGTCCTGGTTTGGAGGGATGGGTGGGGTCTCTTTCAACTATTAATCTAGATGTTGGGGCAGCTGTGGTCCAGCCCCAAGGGTGGGGCCTACAGCAGGTGGGCCAGGAGGCTTCTTCTCGCCCGGACTTCTCATAGTCTTCCCAGCAAGTTCTGGGGAACTTTAGGGATTAGGCCGACTGCCAGGTAAGCCCAGGTGTGCTCAAAGACCCGTTTTTCCTTCTGAGGCCCTTTTTTCTGAGTTATAAGTGGTCAGTGGTCCTCTTGGGACCCTCACCAAGTTCTGAATTTGAAGCTGACACTCATGGCCTCCATGCTCAGTCTTCACCAAGGACAGTGAAGCATTCTACTGCGGCTTCCTCATAGAACCCAGGGACGGATAGAACCCTGAGGTCATTCAACCGTGACAGTGACTTTATGTGGGTGACTGTCTCATCAACTTAGTGCAGATGGCTAACAGGAGCCTCTGGAGAGCACCCCTCCTTCTTTCTCCTACCCATAGCTGTTCCTCAATCATCCCACTTCAGCCCTGAATGTAAAAAGACTGTTCTGTGGTGCTGAACTGACATCCCCTTGACTTACCCCTACCACACCAAGAAACAGGACAAATCCCATAACAAAAAGAGTTTGCAAGAAACGGGTTCAAGTTCCTTCTTTGTACTGCAGTTTGCTTGTTTCAAACATGGTTCTAAATTAAAGACTCAGTGTCTGGTTGTTGTAATATGATTTGACTTGCTTAACATTAACTGATAAGGAACAGAACTGAAATTAGAGGAAGCACAGTCTGTGGTGGACGCCACCCATTCATTTCTTGTAGGCTGGTTAAGGTCAAGTCCAGCCTGGAGACTCGGCCTTATTTGAGTCTGGCCATGGCAGGGCCAACTGTACTCTGCAAAGGTCTCTTATCCCCAGCCTCTTCTCACATATTCCCTTTTCCTCCTGACCCTAACTAAAATCTGGTGCTCTCCTGAGTACACTGCTGCTCCCTGCAGACATCCAGGGATGTGAATTTCAAATCCCAAGTGCCTCGGGGTTGAGAGGCTGAAGTGAAATTTCTCATTATCCAGTTATGAGCTGAACTGTGCACCCACCCCATTTCCTATATATTACTCTATTGCCAACAACGTAAGTCTGTCAATCTGTCTTTTTCTCTTAGCCGCCTGGCAAACCTCCAACCTGGATGAACCCAATTACCTGTTTTCTCTGTGCCTTCACCTGGGGAGTTCAGTTACACCCCACATGATTCGTGTCCAACCTCCATGCTCAATTCTACTGTATGTCTCTGTTCAATTTGCTCTGTATTCTGTTCCAACTACCTAAACTTTCCTACCCTTCTTAAACCACCAACCACCTTGCTCTCAACAAGAGAAGACAGAGCTGCTGAAGAACTCCTTCAGCTCTGCTCCGCTAAACCAGCACACCTGCCAACATCCACGACCCTTCCAGTGACAGAGGCTTATTCCTCTACCCGTGCTCTGAATCCCAGCCCCATCCACTGTCTCAGGAAACTTCTCTTCTGAGCAACCTTTATCTTTACTCTCTCACGTGCTACCAGACACTCCCATCAGCATTTAAAATTGCTCAAGTCTCTTCCATATTAAAAGAAAGCCCCCTTGGGCCCTCCTCAGTCTCCCCTCTATTTCCTCCCTCCCCTTTCATAGCCTTCCTTCTTGAAAGGTTCCTATTTCTTCACCTCTCTCTCAGTCTTTCAACCTGCTAAGCGGGTTTCTGCTTCTGCCATCCCCTGAAACAGCTCCCACTAAGTTACCGACAGCTTCCAAATTGCCAAATGTGATGGGCATGTCTTCCTGGCTCACTGACATGACCAAGCAGCAGCGGAAAGACCCTTGGTAACCACACTCTGACCAGCCAGTTCCCGCTTACAAGTCCTGCAGCGACGCCATATCACTCTTAGGACCAAGACCCAAATCCTGACCACGGAAGGCTCACGCTCGGCTCATCCTGGGGCCTCATCTCTCCCACTGTCCCCCAGCTCTCAGGGTTGGCCCTGCCAGTGGGGGCGTCTCTGCACAGGCCATGCCCTTTCTGCTTTCGTGGGCCTTTCCACCTGTTCCCTCTCACTCATCTTTCAGCCATCACTTCCCCAGGATCTTGCTGGTCCTGCCCCAAGAGCGTCTCCTGCGTCACACGCTCTCATCATACCCTCTACTTTCCCTGATATCAGCCTGGCTGTTTGGGTATCATTAGTTTTATACCTTTCTCTATCCTGCAGACTGCAAGCTCCAGTGGGCAGGGGCTCCATCTCTGCCTCAGCCCCCCAGTGTTCCCCCAGCACCTGGCATAGCACACAGCACGCTGAATGGATGGATGGATGGATGGATGAATGAATGAATGAATGAATGAACAAACCCCAATGCAAATTAGACTGAGTCCTCCCTGGAATGGTCCTGGGGGTGACCTCTGGCATTAGAAGTGGCTCTGTCTCTGTATCCAGTCATTTTGAACATCTCCCTTCATGCACAGACACCCAGAGTCTGGTCCATGCAACCCTGAACTTTCCTATGCTCCACCGTCCCCTCCTTTATTGGGGTAAAGCAAACTGGGGCCCAGGGTCCCAATCTGGCCACCTGTTTTTAGAAATGTTTTATTGGATCACAGCCTCACTCATTTATGAATTGTCTACAGCTGCTTTCAGCCAGAACAGCAGAGCTGAGTGATTGTGACAGAGACTGTATGACCATTAAACCTAAAAATATTTACTATCTCGGGCTTTAAAGAAAAAGTTTGCTGAGCCCCGGTATAAAGCCCCGAGCAGGACACCTACTGTGTGCTATGGGGAAAGTCGAGTAAGTGTGTCATGGTGACAAAGGGGTGGTTCAGGGTTTCGATCGGAGTGATTCTCTTATCAGCATCTATGGTCAGCATCTTCTTTAACAGGTCGATGAACTCCCGCCGGTCTGCCTTTTCCACCAACATGTCGCTGCCTTCCAAATCTGTGGTCATGTTCACCTGTAAGTGGGGATAGGTTAGAGAGACCCTGCTGTGCCTCCCCCCTCCCCGACTTCCCTTATTCTCCTGCAGCTGTACCCCAATCTCTCAGTCACTCCCTCCCAGTTCCCAAGGGGCTGTGTCTGCCCTGTTGGAGGCACTGTCATAAGTTGCATAATAATGTGAATGTACTTACTACGACTGAATTGTACAATTAAAAATGGTGAGACGGTAAATTTTATGCTAGCTGTATTTTACAATTAAAAAACAATAACTACAACCAAGCAGTACAAAATGAAATGCAAAAAGGTTTCTTTATTTAACCTTCAGAGGGAAATGTAGGGGCCCGAGTGAGCCCTCCTACATCTACCGTGTATCAGTCTTCTTGTAGCTCCCCGAGTTAGGGTCAGAATCATTTTAGTCCTTGTGTTCATTGGGGTTACTTCTGACCATGACAAGCAGGATGTCTGAACACAGAATTTTTCTTCCCAGAGCAAGTCTATACTAGGATAGCCTTTGAAAAGACTAGTTGTGTGGCGCTGTCTGTGTTTTCCAAGGCATGCTCTGGAAAGCAATTTCACTTTCCTCAGACAATCTAAGCTTCCAATCAACTGACAAGTATACTTGACTCACTATCACGGTTTTTGGTTACACTAATCTTCAGTATGAGGTGTGCTAAGTGTTTATGGGTCTCTAGCTTTATTTCTCATTGCTTTTAAGAAAAATTCACTTTGGGTTGCCCTGATTTTAGACTAGTCCTTATGTTAAAAATAGCTGAAGTTGTAGCACAAAGGTGAGAGCCTGTGGTCTCTCCAGTGAGCCAAGACAGAGACGGAGTGTAGTGTGTGGAATTGTGTCCCTGTAAAAGATATGTGTACGTCCTAACCCCTGGGTCCTGTGAATGTGGCCTGATTTGGAAATAGGGTCTTTGCAGGTGTCATCAAGTTAAAATGAGGTCAAACTGGAATAGGCTGGGCCCTAAATCCAATAACTGCTGTCTTTATAAGAGGGAAAAAAAGAGGGATATTTGGACACAGAAATAAGAGGAAACAGGATGAAGGCCACACGAAGAAGGAAGCAGAGCATGGGGATGACGGGACACTGAGGACCGTTAGGGGCTAGAAGCTAGAAGAGGCATGGGGCAGTTTCTTCCTAGAGTCTTCAGAGGGAACATCTTCCTGTGGATACTTTGATTGCTAACTTCAAGCCCCCAGAACTGTGGTACCTTGTTACACAAGGGAAGTAATGCTGAACCCCGGGCAACGCACTCAAACGTGGTACTGGGCTTGAATTCTTCTCAGGAAAACATCAGTAAGACTGGCCAGTACTACTTCACAAATGGGAACCAATAACCTGAAGCTATTTGTAAGGAGCTGGTGTAAGGTTTTTCAAATGTCCCACAAACCCAGTGGTATTCTTACTAAGGCTGGCGTATCATTGTTTAAGGTCAAGGTCAACCACTGCAGTTGAGTAATGTGGATTTCTACACGCCTTGTTACATTATTCTTGCAGAAGTCTTGCTGTGCTGGGTTTTAAAGGGCTAACATGGCATACTCCCCCACGGAGCTTACCTGGGCCATGTCATCCAAACAGTTGAAAATGTACTTCCTGGCTTCTTTTGACTTAATCCCCGTCTCTGCTTCATGGTCATCTGGTGTCTGGTCAAGAGAGGCAAAACCTGATGAGTCATGTGAATTGTTTTCTGGTCACTGTGACTTAAACCCCCGAGCTTCTGCTTCTCATGGAGGGTCTTTTCCCCACTTTTTAGAGGAGACTTTGATTTTTCTCAAAGTGACCAGCAAACTAATTACTTTCTCTCTTTATCTTCCACACTAACGCATCCCTCTTCCTTCCTTCCTTCTTCCCTTCTTTCCTTCTTCCTTCCCTCCGTCCCTCCCTTCCTCCCTCTCTCCCATGAACTCCTGCTGGGGCCTGTTCTGAGTCAGGTCTGGAGGGTTCTGGAAAAGCAAGATGTGCCATATCCATGATAACTTTACATTCTTCCCTAATTTAAGGGATAAGGTAAAATTTCACATGTGGAAAAACAGAAGCCCTTTCCCACACGTTTTAAAATTTTAATTTAATTGTATGCATCCAACTCTTACACATATAGCTATCACTACGTGCCAGGCACTAATTCTAAAGCACATGAACTCATTTAAGACTCTTCACTACAATCGTAGGTAGGACGATTACCAACCCATTTCCAGAGGGAGAAACAGGAATAGAAAGCTTAAGGAGCTTGCCGGGTCACGTGGCCGGTATGTGGCAGCTGGCTCAGGAGTCTGTGTTTTGCACCGCCCCTCCGCCTGGGGCTGGGGCACACACATCCGGTTTCCCCAATACCCTTCGTCTAGGAAAGTGCTGTTTTCATTTACTATGGGTTTTTGGACTCACCCCTGGATCACAAGTAATTAATCCTCAACATCTCACTAAGAAAAGCACACCTGGAACTGCTAAGCTCTAGGCTTCGGTCCCAGGAACAGCTGGACAAGAAGGACCAAGGCTCTTAACTAAGACAGAAGAGGCCCCTGCCTGGCCTCAGCCTCCACTGTCCCAGGACTCTTTTGTACTGGCCCTGACCTTGAGTCACTCACCCTCAGAGTTGCTGGATGCCAGTCCTGCCACCAACAGCCCAAGAGAGCTTGCTTAGCTCCCAAATATCTCTAGTAAGTCTTTCGTAACTGACTGGCCTCACATCTTTCAATCGTATCCGATTTTGGCTTTGGTTTTTGTCAAAAAAACAAAAACATAAGCAGAAAACACCCACCTACTCTCTGGTAAAAAAAAAACCCAAAAAACGAAGAACCTAAAATGAACATAAAACTTACTTAAAGCTTCCATTATTTTCTCCTTCCCAGGAAAATACATTAATTTTAATTACTAGGTGTAGATCAAAGTGAAAGCAAAATATGTTTCTGGGAAAGCGAAGCCACCCGAGTTTCTGGTGTGCAACGGTGCATTGCATCACCTGCCAGCTGGACAAACAGATCCCTGCCCGGGCCTCAGGATGCCGTGGTTGCCTAAGCTGTTTCCTTTGCCTGGAAGGCACTCTTCATCCTTCCGAGCCCGGCTCGAATGCTGCTCCCCGGCCCTCTGCCACAGGTTACGGGGGGGCTAGGGTTTGCTGCTCGTGTTTGGCCTCCCTCTGGACTGGGAGCTCCTTGAGGGCTGGGGGTCATTCATTTCTCTCTCTACACAAACCAGACAGGTCATCAATTAAATCCCGGGAGCTTAGCAAATCAGAGCTTGGGACTCAAGCTCTGCAAGCCAAGCAAAGGGGTGCTTTTGAACATTTCCATTCATCCAAAGCCCGTATTGACAATAGCCGGCCTTCCCCCATGACGCCGGCCCAATCAGAGTGAGATCCAGAATCAACGAGCTGCTGTCAAAAGCTCCCCACTTCTTCCCTGAGCGTCGGGTGTTGGTGAGCAATGGAGGGGATGCTCTTCCTACCTTCAGCCTCCACAAAGGATACGGCGAGTCTGTGTCACGGTTGAAAAACCTGGTTGTCTTTGTCCCTGCGCTTAATAAATATTCAGCTGGCAAACCTTGTGTTTGTGAAATATACCGAATCTGCAAGAAAAGATGAGAATGAGGTCAGGGCTTTTCCTGTCATCGTACATATGGTATACTACGGGTCCTAGTGCCTTTGCGGAAAATCAACAATGCTATAGGGAAAGAAAGAAGTAAAAAAAGAAAGAGGAATAAAGAAAGAAAAGCAAGGTTGGGGGAAGCAAGGTTCGGGAGATGACATAACCCCATAACCCCACCCACATTCATGTTATAAACACAAAGTGCTAATCCCAGGGAAAACCGAGCGCTTGATGTGAATACCTGTGCAGCTTGGACCCACCTGATCATACTCCGAAGCGCCCGGGTACAGCGGCCAGCCCAGGAACAGCTCTGCTATGACACAGCCCAGGGACCACATGTCAATGGCCTCACAAAATGGTAAACCAAGGATGATCTCAGGGGCCCTGAGAAGGAAGAATGGAAGAAAGCATTAGCTATTTGGAAATGCAGGCAGCTATTTCTGTATGAATTCTACATAAAATCCTGTTTCAAACCCAGGATGCCATCACTGACCCCCTCTAAAGGGCCTGTGTGCTCAGCTGTGTGGCAGTGATCCCCCCATTCCTTGGCCTGCTCCTCCCCATTAGTGGGGAGCTGGGGCCGATGGCTGGTCTGTGGCTCTGGAACAGACCTACAGGGAACCACCACAACTATTGACTCCATTACTGTTCCACTCCAACCAGATGAGCTAAGAACCACTTTAGATATTCAGGCGTTCTCTTTTGTAGCTGAAAACTCGGGAAAGCAATCTTTAGACAACGCCTAGGTTTTCCAAAGGAATTCCCCAACACAGGTATTCTGTTTTCAGTAATCTATACAAAACAAGTTGCCTCCACCCAGCATAATGGGATTAAATCCAATAGCGGTTCATGCCGGTGTCCCTTTCTTCGGAGTTCGTATCACACTTTCCCACGGAAACACTAGTTTTTTCATTAGCTTCTAACAAGTTAATCTCCTAAAAAGTTCTCTAATATTACAATTATAGAACCCTGTTCATGAACACATAGTCGGAGTGTCAATCAGAATTCCACTATAAACTCGTTCCCGACTGTAGGACTTACGTCCTGGAGCTTCTGAAAGAAATAAGCTCAACGCAGAGCACATTTCACATGTAGTTAGTAATCAAAACCAAAGAGACCACAGAGGGCATCTTCTTTTCTGAGCATCTGTCCCGAGTAGGGAGGGGTACATTTTGGAGAAAACCAAGTTCAAAGTCTGAGATGGGAGGACAGTTTATGTTTTTTAAACGGCGTGGTTCAGGGCACTCTACTGATCATGAAATGCATTAGTCCAACTTCTGTTTCCTCTAAAAATTTCCCACTTGATTAAGCAACGTCAGAAGACGCCCCTCCCCCACCCTTTCAGCAGCCTGTCGTGGGAGTGAAGCGAGCTGGGGAGCCTTTTCTATTTAGGTTATCTTCACCCATTTAGCTTGAGAGGAGGGAAGCAGGGTGTGATGAAAAACACCTCCACTTGCCTCGAAGCTTCGAGCTGAAATTCCCCCACTTAAAAAGCATCTCCCCACCTTGTTCCTATAAACTCGCTCTCATTGCTCACCTTTCTTCTCCATATCATAATATGAAAAAAACAAACCCAAAACTATATGTCTTGTTACAAAGTCTTCTGATTTTTCGGATGTAAAAAAGAGTTTCTTCACTTCCTTTGAGGTGGAGATTCAGCACTGCTGCTGGGTGCTTCTGGAATGCCACAGTCATTGGTCTGGGTAGCAAGACATGCTTTTCCTGCAGCCCACGACTGGGCCTTCCCAGGATGGAGTTACTGTGGAGGGTGGGGAGAGTACCTTGGCGCTACTTAATGGGCCTGCCGTGTCCCTGTCCCTTCACTGCCAGGCACCTTCAGCTGTCAGTGTCCTGCCGGGCACATGGCCCTCTCTCTGGTCTATGTCTCCTCCAGTTCTGGTTGCTGGTCATTTGCGTAAACACAGGAGGCCACTCTGGCCCCCTGGCACTGATGCACTGGGTTGCCTGTGGTGGTTGATGGCCCGTCAGTGCTGGACTGTCCTGTATCACAGGGCCTCCGATCCCATGGCCTGCCTAGCTTACTGTGTCCAGCCCCCCACCCCACACCAGGGTTTCCAGAGTCACCTGGTCATCGTGTGTAATTGGTGACATCATGGCAGGCTGCCTCTAGCAATGCAATCTCTTTAGAGATGGTTTTGGTTTATTTAGAAAAAACAAACCCCTTAGAAAAGGCAATCTCTGAAAAGAACAGTACAGAGAAAACAGCACGCTTTTATTACACATGTGCACATGTGTGAGAAGCTGCTTCTTTTTCTGCCCTCTCTGTTCTAGGGTCAGGGGTGTCCCCAGTCGCGACCCCCGTGCAGCCTCAGGCTTTTTCCCGGGAGAAGAGTTCTGGGGCCGATTCCTGAGGAGCCCCTCCGTTGGCAGGCTGCTGGCTCCAGGTCACTCATGCCTGGACCTCTGTCCTCCTCTTCCTGTGACCTGTACCCTTGCACTTGGCCGCCTGGACACTCTAGTCTCCAGGTTGGGTCTTAGGAACAGGCGGGTCTGGTTCCATGAGAATGTCTCTGGACGTGACTGTGGGTCTGCCCTTCCTTTCGGGTTAATTAACTGGTTCTCACGCCCCTGAGCGGGCCATTTGGAACCTCAGGAAACCCATTTCCCAGTTTCTATTCCCCGATGACGTGCCAGGCAGAATCTAACAAATGAGGCTGTCACGCAGAGGGCACCGCAGAGGTGTCTTTGGGAAGAAACACCAGACGTGGATTTCGTCGGCTGATGTTACATGAACAGGGCCTGTGAAAATCGCTCGTAGTTATTTTCCATTAGAGAATGAAATGACAGCCGTGCATGGTGACATGATATGTACAGCAGAATGTTTTTCTTGCTGTGACTACAATGAACAAATGCTCGGTGTCAGGCTAGATGGTTGCAAGACAAAAGAAATAGAAGGCACAGTCCTGTCCCCAAGGGGCCCCGATGCTGGGAAGGCAACCCCAAAACCCACACATAACAACTAAAGTTGAATACAAAACATACACAATATAAACACACAGATACAAAAATAGAGCTAATCCAAGCATACAAACATGCTCCAGCATCTCCCATTTTAAAAAATAAAGCAAAACACAAGAACAAAACACACCAAAACCCAAACCAAGCCTTTCCTTAATCCCTTCTTCTCCCTGCAGCTGTTGCCCTATTTCTCTGTTCTCCTGCCAGAGCCAAATCTCTAAAGTGTTATCTCCTGCCGTTTCCCCGGCTTTGCCTCACATCGTTTTCTCATCTCCTCTAACTCGACTTCCACCCTATGCTCCACTCCAGTGCTGCGTTGGTCAAGATCACCAGTGACCACGTTGTCACATCCACTGGTCAACTTCTCAGCTCTGTGACCCAAGAGCCACATTTCTTTCGCACTGTTGACCATTCCCTTCTGCTTTGAAACAGTTTGGGGTTTCAGGATGCCACACGCACCCATATTTGTCCCGTCTCTCTGCATGTGGCTTGTCCGTTTCTTTTGCTGGTTTGTCCTCCATCCAACTGCAAGATAATGACAAAGTCCTAGGACCTCTTCTCTTCTCTCTTTTCATCCTTGTTCTAGGTCATCGTTATGGGTTAAACTATGCCCCCCCAAAATACACGTTGAAGTGCTAATCCTGGTATCTCAGAACGTGACCATATTTGAGAGTGGGGTTACTGCAGATGTAATTTAGTTCAGATGATGTCATCCTGGAGTAGGTTGGGCCCTTGATCCAGTAGGACTGGTGTCCTTAAAAGAGAGAGATTTGGACACAGATGCTGAGGGAAGATGAGGTGAAGACGGAAGCAGCGATTGGAGTGATGCTGTCACACGCCGAGGGACACCTGGGGCCACTGGACACTGGAGAAAGGCAAGAAAGGATCCTCTCCCAGTGGTTTCAGAGGGAGCCGGACCCTTCTGACACCTTGATTTTGGACTTCTAGAACTGTGAGAGAATAAGTATCTGTTGTTCTAAGTCATGCATTTTGTGGTGCATGTTTCTACAGGCCTAAGAAACTGACACAGTAATCGTATCCATTGCCACAGGTTTAAATTCCATTCGTTACTTCCAAATGTCTATCTCCATCATGGACCTTTCTCAGCTCCCGATTTACTATGTTCTGGCAGCCTGACATCTCCACTGGAATGTCTCACAATCAGCTAAAAACTGAGTATGTTTAAGAAGGAACTCTTCCCCTCTGCCCCCTTCCCCACCCAACATATTCCTCCCTCTGTCCCCCTTGTTTCACAAAACGAAATTACCCCCTCTCCTGCCCCACCTCTCATGCTAGAAACCTGCGAATAATCTCTGATGCCTCTCTCTCTCCCTTCAACCTCACCACGCAATCCACCAACATGGCCAGCTCCAAAGTATATTTCAAAGTATATTTCCTGATTTTCTACCTCTGCTGCCACCACTCTGGCCCTGGGTCTCTCGTCACACCTGGAGCCTCCTTTGCGGTCTGTTTTTCCTCCAATCCACTCTCTGCGTAGCTGCCAAAGTGAACAGGTCACATCTCCCTTGGCTGTAAGCCTTTCAGAAGCTCCCCACTGCACTTAGAATGAAATCTAAATCCCTCCATAGCCCACAGTGTTCTCCTAGATGGGGACCCTGCCCAGCTCTCCACTGCCATTGAAATCCACTCTCCTAGTTCAATAAGCTCCAGCCCAATCCATTTCCTTTCAATTTCTAGAATCCCTAAGCTACTTCTGGACCTAGAGCCCTTATGCAAACTTATGTTTCTGCCTCAAATGCTCTCTCTCTGTGGGCTCTCAGATGGCTGCCTCCTTCGCATTCTTCAAACCTCAGCTTAATTGTCACCGCCACAGAAAGGCCTCCCTGGACACCAGTTAGTTTCCATCTACAGTGCCGTAAACGTCACTTTACAGCACTTTCCCAATCACCTGCTTACTGTCCTTCCCCCGCTACGTCCACGAGGGCAGCACAGTGCCTGGCAGTTAGTAGCCACCCAATCAATAATGCTTTGTTGATTGAATAAACCATTAATAAATAGAAGAAAGTGCCACAATATGTGATTCAGATTAAAAGTTGTAAGGCAGCGCAAAGAAAGGGGAGCAGAAGGGCTGACTCTTCATGAAGGGATGAAAGCTCGGGCACGAGGGGCAGGGTTTAGCCTGCGAAGAGCAGACCTGCGTGCAGGCGGGAACCACAGGCCCAGAGGAGGGCGTGACCGTGCAGCCTAGGCTCACCTGTGCAAGGCACCTGCAACAGGGCTGGCCCTGAGGGCTGGAGATGCCTATCTGTAAGTGGCTCACCAAAGGGTCACAGCACAAAAGCTAGAGGGAGTGGCAGGGGGGCCGGGGGTGGAACCAGGATAATGCAGGGTGAGGTTGGGACATTAGGGCTGAAAAGGCCTCCGAGATCTAGTCCTTTAGAGCCTATTTCTTCTTAACTCCTTGAAGTCAGTTCTCCACGAGCTCCTACTGCTACCATCTTAACTGAGCCATCTTCAATCCTACTGTCTCGAAAGCTCCTACTGGTCTCTTGCCTTTGGGTTCAACCTTTTCCAATCTACCCTGAAATTCTGCCTCATCCCTACGGACGTGTCCTTTCGTTTGCACACATGATACATGGATCATGTTTCTGATACAGCCTGCCTGCTCCCCGCTCCCCTCCCTCCCTCAGACACACACTGCCCACTTCCTCTGTGCTGGTATACCAGGTGCTGGAGATACACACATGAATAACCAGATTGGTCCAATACATATTCATCGAGCACTTCCTGTTCTATGTGCATGTCCGCATATCGCCCCCTTCGAGGCCTTCTGAGGGGCAGGGGCAGGCTGTGCTACTCTTTGATCCACCCAGCAGGAGCTCCCCAAATATGTGCTCAGCACCCAGGCCAGGAGCCCTGAGGTAAGGAAGGCACTTCTCCATTGCCCCCCAGCCCCCGTGGGGGACTGACTGGAGGCCATTCTGCTGTGATCTGCCAGATGCCGTGTCCCCTGCTCGCTAACCCAGAAGGCTCTTCCCATAAGGCTCTTCGCTCCTGAAAGTTCAAAGCCAAGTCTAAAATCTGTTTCTTTGTGTTTAGCACACCTGAAGCACGTTCAGTGGTTCTAAGGCTTATTTACTCTTCAGTGAAGAAGAACCCAGACTTGCCAATGGTGATTCTAAGCCAGAATTTGGCTCAAGCTCCACTTATTTGTTCACATATTCGAATAGTCAGCCTCCATTTCCAATATGCCTGCTATATGCCAGGCACTGTGCTGGGTGCGAAGACCGAAAACCAAACCAGACCTCACAGCTCCTCCAGGAGTTCTCTGTCTAGTCAGAGGCCAAGCTTGCCAACAGCTAACACACCGTGTGCCGAGTGTGTGCCCAGTACACAAAGGAGGGACTCACTGGGGGCGACGGGCAAAGCAGGGAGGGCTTCCGGGAACGGTCTGAGCTGAGGCTTGGGAAGCGGACATGTGGGGTGGCCTCCAGGCACGGGGCAGGGCGAGTGCCTGTCCCCTTCTGCGCCCTCCCCATGTCACTGCTGTAGCTCCAGGCCGAGCACAGTGCTTGAGCATGGTAGGTGCTGACTATACATTTGCACAAGGAATGACTCTTTCTGTTTCAACCCCATACCCGCAACAGGTATCATCTTTTCCTGAAGCTGGCACCATCTCCTTGGCAACAGCTCGTATGATAAGAGGTAGACTACTTGGCCTTTCAAAGTTTGCCTGCTTATAGAAAAAAAAAATAAATCACATTTCTGTTTTTTCCATGAGGGCTGTTTCTGTTCTCAGTTCAGTTCCACAGCAGGTAGGACCGCTGACTTGAGAAATGACCTTTCCCATTGGGCTCAGATCACCCGGGTTCTTTTAATGACTCATCCTTCATTTGCCACCCTCCCCCCAGCGGGATCATCTAACAGACTCTCCTCATTGCTATTTTGGGACATCAAAAATACTTTAAACACACACGAAGTATCAGAAAAAATTTGCACGTAAGTGAGAGAGGGGTTGCTCCTTTCTCATATTCCCACAGCAAACCACTGAAAATTCTATTTTCCTGTAAAAAGAGAATCAACAACTGGCATTTTCAACTCATCAATTATTGAAGTTTTGATATTTCGCTCCACCAGCTCTCCTGAGGGCGCACACAGCTGCTAGGCTATTCCCAGATCACGTGCAGGTCATGTGACCCTATGGGGCAGTGACCCCCAATAGCGGTGGGGATACCGGCAGAGGCTGAGTGGGGACAGACAACACATGCTGGGCGCCCCGTGCTCCCAGGGACACTCAGCTCTGTAAGGGTCCAGCTGTGCACACGCTTCCTGACGCTGGTACGAGGGTGAAATTAAGCAGTGTGCTAGGAAGCACCCACCACAGGCCTGGCAGAGAGGAGGCAGTCAACAAAGATTAAATCCCTTATCTATAACAGGTCTATGGTCATGTGACAGCAAACAAATGGAGAGCGTCCCTTTTCCTCATTTTTAAAGCCTGTTTTCCTCCTTATAAATTGAAACATTAGGACAACTCTTTAAATATATTAAAACATATACATGAAACACTTTTTGTTTTATTTATTTATGTAAAAAAGATGACGATTAATACAGCCAACAACCAAGGACCTACCACCTGGATTTAGAAAGAAAGCTGCTTGCCCATGGCCCCATTCCCTCCTGGCAGAGGGAAGCACAGTCCCAACTCTGCATTTCCTTTCATGGTACAAGCTCCTGCTCGCCCAACCTCCCCGGTCAAGTGTAAGACCAGGGTCACTGCCTCGATCATCCACACAGTACACCAATAAAACAAGTACAAGGGTCACAGCCACTCCCAACTCAGGCAATCCAGCTGCAACACCAATCAGAGAGCACGGGAAGAACTGTGCATTTCTGGAAAAATGTTACTCAATTTTTCTGAGTTTTTATTTCACCATCTACAAAATGCGATTATTAATCTTGCTTTTTTTCTTGTCTCTACAGCAGCTTATGAAGATAAATTATGGTCGGTAGAATTATAAAGCGGTTTGAACTCCCTGAAAGCAAGACACTCTATTAGCCCATGGTATTTTATAATCACTGATATTATAAGGTGGACTCGAATTGAACTGCAGTGGAGAAGCCCGTTCCCACAAATATATGTAGATTGAAAGTAACCTCGGTATGGCTGGGGCAGAAGCAATCAAAATGTAAAATTGTATTTCAGAGGGGTTGTTAAATCTTATGTTTCCACTGCAAAAATCGGGAGATTTGGAAATGCTGACATGAGCGCTGAGCCACTGTTTGATCTGGTGACCCAGAGTGGCAGGCAAGGGATTACATCAAAGCAACACAGGACCCGAGAAACACAGGACAGACATCTGAGGACTAGAAGGAGGCTATTTGAGAGAAACTGGATCTAAAGCTTGAAGGAGCTGGACAGGCAGGCTGCCAGGAAAATGGGGAGCAGCACCCCTAAAAGGTGGACTTATGCACCATGTCTGGGGGATCCAGGAAGGTCCCAGTAGAGATCTATCTACATATTGACCGAGGCCTGGCTAATTCACGGCCAGCCTGGGATTTGATTTGGAAAAAGACACAGCTGCCTTGGCAAGGAGGAGCGAGGAGAGAAATAGCTTTGTCTGTGACTGGGGTGCTGGGTAGATGAGAAAGACAAAGTGACCCACGGGTGGAGCTCCAGGAATGAAACCGGGTGAGGTTGACGAGGAGCCCATCCATTGTGTGAGCCTGCACTGAGCCCAGCTGACAAGGAGGCTGTCCTTGTAATGGCCTTGCCAAACACTACGGACCCTAAGATCTCTAGAAACCCCAACCCCCCAGGAGAGTATACGGCCCTGTAATAAGCTGAAGATGGCCTTGTGATGCAGAGAGCGGCAGCAAAGGAGCAAGGCTCAGACTCCAGATGGAGAGCTAGGAGAGATGCCCCACTCGGGCCTGTGAGTGGTCCCAGCTTGGTGGGACACACGCTGTAAAATTGCCGCAGGTGCTCCGGAAGTTCTACCTTAGGGGCCATTACTGACAACCATAAAGCTGCGTGCTGATGAGGATCACTTTTAGCCCCTCACCGGTGATTCTGTCTTCACTGAATATCTGCAGCTATCACCAACAGAAATGCTCAGGACTTTGGAACTGATATCACATCCACAGGGGAGGTTGATTATGTGTAGTCACAGTTTGGTCTAGATGTTGACATCACTGTCCTGTCACATTTGGACCGTCTCCCAAAGGAAGCTGGCCTCCTTGGTTCAACTGACCATTTCCAGTATAATGTTAAACTCAAGAGAAGCAGTGGTTTTTTTTTTGTTTTTGTTTTTCATCTTGGCTCCGAATGAGACCTTCTTTCCTGGTGTGCACTAAATGTATATAATATCCCCACCCCATGCTGATCTGTGATTCCCAGCAGGAGTTCGCCTCTGCAAAGTGCCGTGCCCAAATCTAACTTTCTTGTTTATATACCAGAAGAAACGTTTGGATCTGAAACTTTACTGACTATAATCTCCAAAGGCTTCTGATGGTGTCGGTATAAGTCAGAAACCAGTTCTCAGATGTCCGGAGTATATTCTGACGTTAGCCTCTAAATTCCTTGTAAATCTCAATGAGGAAATGTTCCTAGAACCAGCTTGGACCCCACAACGGGGCATTTCAGAGATGCTCACGCTGCCTTGTCAAATCCCTTTTCCTTTTGAGGTGCCTGGTGCCAACTGAGCCTGTGTCCAGCCCAGGCGCCCCATTATCTCCCAGTCTGGTCTCTGGTCTGTTTACCAGGAAACCAAGGGCTCCTGGACCAAGCCTGCTCTTGCTTCCCAACACCCCACAGGACTTGACTTTTACCAGGTTTAATGCACGTACTTTTTGCCAAAATACATGCTCAATAAATGTCTGTAGAAGCACCTGCCAGCCAGGAACATGGAATCACACGTTTCTGCATGTATCTACATATAGCGATTCTTTTTACACATGTACTGCTCCAAGTTCTTTTTTAAAGATTTTTTTCAATCTTTTTTAACAGTGAAAGATACCACACACACAAAGATACGCGCAAAGCAAAAACCTATTGTAGCTCAGTGACTTATCAGGAAACAATGAGCAGCGTCACTGCCGGCCAGGTGGAGAAACAGAACGTGGCCACCGTCACAGAGAGCCTCTCCGACCCCCTCCCGACACGATCCGCTCTCCCACCTACATGCAGTGGCCAAATGCAGCCCTCACAGGTGTATGTGTACATCAGTGATGTAGACGCCGAGCCTCAGGTCGACCCTGCCACTGTGCCCGGATACTGGCATCTGAACAGGTGGGGCTGGATGGGAGCTCCAGCTCAAACCAAGAGGGGCTCAGCCCAAAGGCCCGGAACAGGGAAAATGGCACAGCTGGCTGAGCAAGGAAGGAGACAAAGCCTCTGACATTCATTTCAGTTCCTCTTGTTGATTGTTTCCCTTCTGCTTTGTTGTTCGCCTGTTGACTGGAGGTGAGGGTTGAAACTGCATTTAGAGTTTCCCCGGGAAGCTGCTGACACCGGAAGGCCTGGTCCACGACACAGTCACCTGCTGTCACTTTTTAGCTTCCCCATCCACTCCTCTTTTCTGTGCACTGGGAGGGAATTTGGTTATTTCGGTTCCTGTGGATCAATTGCAAATGCAGCATCTTCAATTTATTCAGAATGGTGACATGTTACCCACCCGTAGAGTGAAAATGAGATATCAGGCCGGGAAAAAAGGCTGGCCTCTTTCACACTAATCAATTAATTCAAAGCTCACCCTCTACCCCAGATAAAAGCATACTAAGCAGGTAATATCACTTACTAATATGCAACTTCATTGATTTAAATGTAAAACTTCTCATTGGTTAACATTTAGCTTTGACTGGTTCACAGCAAGTACTCAGAATTTCTGTGGGAGGAAAGAACGAACAAACACAAAGCTGAAGAATCACAACGCCTCTCTTCCAGAGGCCCCTATGGCCACACTGGAGAGGACCCGGAGTTCTGAACTCTTAGCAAGTGAACTGTAACAGAAACAAGGCTCATCCTTGGACACTTCCTTTCCCGACCGCCCCATCTGCCCATGTGGTCTACAGGGCTAAAGCATGAGGCACCGTTCATGGCTGATCGTCTGGGACTGACGATGGGAACCTGCCCTTTCTCTGAAGGCGACATGCATTCAGGGTCGCTGACTGGAGACCTACAACTAAGAGAGCAGAAGCCAGAAGCCTGCACTATGAAAAAGAATCCATTGAGTAAAGATGCAAACACACATTGGAGGGTGAATTTCCGTTGCAGCCACAGGCATGTTCCCAGACCCTCAGGAGCCTCCTTCCTGTACTGCGCTGTTGGTAGAGAATTACTGAGAAAGGAGGGCTGAAGCCTTCTAATACGCCCCCTAAGCCAGTCTTCAAATAAAGCCCGGAGCCACCCTGGACCATGAAGTTGGCGGTGACACAGGAAGGACAGGATGTGCCGTCTCCAAGCCGGCAGGTGTGAGCAGGGCGAGAGGAGCCAGGTGCACGAGGCTGGGAAAGTGCACATCATTCTGGCTTTGCCAGGAGACCAAACCCGCAGAAGGGGACCGAGGACACAGCCTTCTCCCAATTCTACAGCAGGAGACATTGCAGAGTGGCCTCAACTGCGGCCACGGTCAGGACAAGGACGGAGCTTCCGTGGCGGCGGCTTGTTTGTTCCAGCAGGAGTTAGGAACGGGACAGGTTTGCCAAATGAAGTGGGCATAAATTCCAGATCTTCAGCCAAGGGCAGCTTATTTAGGGAAAACCTTCCAACATTCAACTTTTCCTAAAGGAGCTGAGAAAACCCAACAAAGCCCAAGTTTGCTTTCTCATGCTTAGGCCACAGAGGGAAAAGTAAGCTGGCTCTTCACAGCTCACACTAGGGGGCGCTGAAGTGCAGCAGACACGCACCATCCGAAAGGCACCTGAACCTTCAACTCCCAGCGGGCGAAGGGATGGAACCCACTGGGGACAGTGGCTGAAGTGCACTGTGGGAAATCCACAGCAAACTGTGGAGCACCCAGGAGGTGCTTCTGTCAGTGGAAGGGACGTCACTTGTGCCCCAGATGAGGGCACCGCTGCCCCATATTCCTAAACTGTTTTTCTCTTCCTGACAATGGAGCCTCTTCATAACCCAGGAGCTGGGACCCTTGCACATGCCTCTGGAATGGAGCAGCCTTCAGTAACAGAGATTAAAAGTCCACTTTGTCTCCTGAACACTGAATACCACTTAGCCAAGTGAGCTAACCAGACTATGGAATGAGGGAGCTGCCACGTACCAGCTGAAAGAGGGAGAGGAAAAAGAAAGGAAGAAAGGAGGGAGGGCCTCACTTGAGGGGAGCAAGAAGGAAATGGAGTGGGGGACTGAGTGGTCAGGGGAGGCCCCTGGACAACCCCAGGCATCCCCTCCATCCCCTGCTGGTCAGCTCTGTGGAAAGCACCTCTCTGGCTGGCGACTGAAGCCTTCAAGGCTTTCACCTCTTATCCTGCCTCCTCCCAGACTGAGGCTCTCCTATTCTGTGTTCCCACCATATATCTACTCATTCATCCTTCCACTGACAGTTAGTATTTTTAAAAATGAGAACAGCCTATAGTTAGCTTCTCACCGAGACTGGAAGCATCTTGAGGTGCTGGACGGTGTGTTATGTCTCTCTGCACACCTCGCGGGGTGGGGGTCCTCCAGATATCGTTTGTCATGCTTTACACTCATGAGCTGGAAGGGGCTACGGATTCTTTATCGTTTTCCCTACCACCAAACACTGCAAGGACATACTGCTCAATCCCCAGGTGTTCGCTGGACTGAAGGGATTACCTGAGGAAGAAGTAAACAGGGAATTCTTACTATTTGCTTATTCCTTTATGTATGTATATATTTATTTTTAAGGAAAGAGAAGGGGTGCAAGTAAGCACTTCCTAGTTCTTCTCTTGCAACGGGGATTTCCATGGAGAAATCTGAATAGAAACTGATAAAGCTCCATTTATATTTAATGGGAGAAGCTTGACACAGGAAGTGTATCTTTAAAATATATATAAGCTGAGGCTTGGTGGGTGAAAAAGGAGAAACTATCTGGGGATAAAGAAAGAAATAACAAGTGGAGTGTGGTAGAGAGGAGGCAGCTAGGGAGATTTAAAAAAAAAAAATTCAACTAAAAAAACCCCACAAGCAATTAAATGGATGTTTGAAAGAATGGCAGTGATGATTGGTGTGAAGAGCTCAGTTTTCTCTTCTGCCAAAGAATAAAGGTTTTGAAATATCATTTAAAGTAACCGAGTGGCTGCTTGTCAGGCTGCCTCGACAGAGTGTCGGCTGCATAATTTGGTTTTTGCATGTATGTATTTAGGCTTGCCCCGGGTTCCCCCATGAGATCAAAGTTCCCTGGGGAGAAAGAAGCTATATTTGCTTCCTAAGGAAGTGCTCAGCGGCCTCAGTGTGGTTACTCTGCATACAGCAGGTGCTCAATCAGCATTAACCAACCAAATGAAGATACCCAAATTCTGTCCCCAGCTGGAAAGGCTCTGAGACAACTGTGTAGTTCCTTTTCACTTGGCCTCAAAAAAGACCGTTTTTCAAGAAACAAAACAACCCTAAACAGCCCCATAATTCAAGTCGAGATTTCAGTTTTGAGGCTGAAACAATTCAGCCTGACTCTTTAGTGGTGCTTGCTTATGTGAAAAATCAAACAGAAGTCTTCCTTCTTCCCTCCTCTCGGGTGGCCTCACTTTACAGAGGCTGACAGACTTCAGATGACCACAGAGCCAAAAGTTGGGGACCATCACTGGGGACTCACAGTTCAGACCAGGAAACCAATGCTGGTGGAGGGACGTGTGGAGGGTGTAACACTGAGTATTTTGGGTTACACAGAGGAAAGGTTGATGGAAGACACAAGGCACACATTCCCCAGCCTTGTTATTTTGTTTTTCTCTAGGATTGCAGCAATAGCTTAAATGTGAGTGAGTGTTCTTCCTGCGCTCACCTTAACATCTGGTTCAGATGACTCTGGTCTGCAAGCCGGACCTCAGGGTCCATCATTGTTCCTACTGAACAGCCACGTCCCACACATTTCTCATCGGCCCGCCTGCATCATTCCCGAGGACCATTCTCAGGACTGTCTTGTTCGGCCGGGGTAAGGTGGGGCAGAGAGGAGGAAAGGATACTGCAGGGGTAGTTTCTTTCCCGTGCATACTATGTTCAATAAAGACAAATATTTGTGTAGCCTCTGTATTTGCCATTAATACTGGGATAAAGTAATTAGCGGCAACATTTTACTATGGGAAGCAGCAAAGCTCAGGGGGGAAGCAAAACCCCAAACGGAAGAACAGAAATGCAAAAAGCTGGAATCTGAAGGTATTATTCAAAAACAATACGGGAAAAGACAGAACTGTATTTCCTCTGTTCTTCTAAGGGGAAGTTCAGAAAAGGGTCAGAAAGAGAACAATGCAGGCCATCTATCACAGCAGCCTCTAACCTAGAAAGGTTACTTATGCACTGCAGCCTCATTTCTCAATTCTGTAATCAGCACCCCCTTCCACAGATCGCACGCCACCTTGGCCTTATGAATTATACATTTCATTTCCATTTACCAACACCCGCCTGGTGACCACTGCCAATGGCAGAGAGGGCGGGGTGGAGGGTGGGGCGATGCCGGCCCCCTCCCCCAGGTGCACAGGCAAATGTGCCACGTGGATTCTGCTTGTTTGACCTTCAATTCCCAGTCTAAGGTTTTGTTTATCGAACAAATAAGAACTAGCTACCAGTGGGAATTTTCCTAAGGGAAATCACACTGGGGCACCTTGCCTTCCCCTTAACATTTTTATTAAGGCGAAGTCTGGTTAAAATGAGTATGAAGGGTGATCCTGAAGAAAGCAAAGGCAACATGCAGCTTGAGGGTGTGTGTGTGTGTGTTCAGAACACCAGCAGCACCCCACTCAGTCCTGCTCTGTGAGTTGGGGTGGGGAGTCTGGAAAGGAGCTACCAGAAATGGATCCTGCGGCAGGAATCCCTGATGCCTCTGATTAACTGGCACCCCTCTCTTACCAACCCAGAGGGCCCCAGGGAATCGCCGGGGGCTATCTGTTTTCACAAGTGCTATTATTATATGAAAGGGGGTACTACTCTTTGTTCCAGATGCTACTTCTTGGGGATTTCTTTCAAATCTTTAAAAAATATTAGGTTCAGTAGAGAAGTGTCATTTCAAGCAACTGAGAGAATGTGAGAATAAGGGAATACCCATGAAGCAAATGGAGGTAAGCAATAATGGACAGATCCCTTGAAAGCAGGTGGTACACCTAAATCCATCACTCTAAGAGGTGATACAGGTTAGCATTTTAAAATTTATTTTTTAAAAATGCTTTGGCCCCTGTAGGGAAGACAGGTCTAAGACGGGCTATAAAAACAGGATATTTAATTTCTAAAGTACACAATAGTAAATGGCATGAATATTAGGTACTGTGACATAAATATCATTCCCTTAGGTTTTTTGAAAAACTACTCTGAGTATTGGATCATTTGTTGAAATAGGATTGACTGAGGGTCTATTGTAAGCGCAGCTGTGACAGCCAGCCTCCACGATGCTCTCCTCCCACACTGAATGGGCAAACCTGCGTAACCAATAGGATATTGCAGAAATGATGACATAGGGCTTCTGAGATTAGGTTATAAAAGACATTGCAGCTGTGTCTCGCTCTCTTTCAGATCACTCGCTCTGGGAGAGGCCAGTGGCCACGTTGTGAGGACACTCAAGTTGTCCTATGGAACAACCCACATGACAAAGAACTGCGGCCTCCTGCCAACCCCAACACCAGCTGGCCGGCCCAGCCAGGCCCTTAGATGACTGTAGCCCTGGCCGAGAGCTTGATGGGCAGCTCACTAGAGAACTCAAGTAGAACTGTGCAGCCAGGTTGTTCCCAGATTCCCGGCCCACAGAAAATGTGAGACAATACATGCTTATCAGGTTTTAAGCCACCGAGTTTTGAGGACATTTGTTACGCAGTGACAGATAACTCATACCCACGTGTGGGCGTATTTCTAAGAGAGGAGGGATCATGCAATATAAGTTGAAGACTCGTTCTTTCGACAAGTCTCTGCCTGGTACCCAGCATTGTACAAGCATTGTCCATCTGGTCCCTTCCGTACAGGGGCAGACACCCTGGAAGGGAATCAATTAAACACCCCCTTGAAAAGGTAGGTGGCGGGCCTGTCTGATGGCTCAGGTGGTTGGAGCTCAGTGCTCCTAACGCCGAGGTTGCCCGTTTGATTCCCACATGGGCCAGTGAGCTGTGCCATCTACAGCTAAGATTGTGAACAACAGCTCTCCCTGGACAGCTGGAGGCTGGCCTGAGCTGTCGTGAGCAGCCGATTAGCCGCCGACAGGACCCTTGACTGGGCGACCCACTGCCTCAGCCGCGGGGAACGCAAGGCTCATAAATACCAGCATGGGTCAGGGAGCTGTGTCCTACACAACTGGACTGAGAAACAATGGCTTGGGGTGGCGGGCGCGCAGCACAAGAAAGGGAAAAAAAGGAAAAGGTAGGTGGTACAATGAATGATACCTGAGAATTTTCTAGCACCCAAAGGCAGAAAGGCCGGAGGGAATGGAACAAAGGTTGAAAGTGCCATCCTACTGGAAGCATCCAACACAGAGACACAAACTGTTTGGCCTGCAGAGGATTAAAAAATTTTTTGAATTATTAACATTTAGAAATCAGGTGATATTTCCTAAAAGTTTGGATTTCCAGCTTTTCTTGAAAATCTAAAGCTCTGGCAACTACACATTTGTTCTTGGCAGCAATTCTGTCAGGCTGAGTCGCTGCCCCTTAAATGGCTGACCTGTGTGCCATCTGCTACGTCTTCACTAGCTCACCGACTACCTGCCTGGCCCTAGAGCATTTGAGTTTGCAATCCATAGGAGAGAGGTCAGAGGAAGGAAGACAAGTGGCCGTAGCTAAGCAAAATTACTGTTTTTAGCTGTGTATTGGGGACTTTTGAGGGGTGTAAGACTACTTTTCTTTTATTAAATAGGTTTAGTCAACAGCTACCCCAGAAGCAAGGGACACCTTAGAACTAATCAGGACTGTAAAACAATTATTCCACTTTACATTAAACAGCATGAACTTTAATCGGAGATGCCATGTTAAGTTTATGCGATGTTTGTTTATGAAGGTCTTCATTATATAAGACCTCAGCTGAGAGGAAGTGCAATGCTGGAGTCCCACTTTGCTGATTTGGCTTTCTACTATAACAATAATTTACAATAACAGAAGAAAGGAAGGCTCTGGCGCCATAACTCAGTGAATATCTGCTGGATTCTTCCCTCCTACAAGATACAATAATATACCCGCTTTTGGCCTTCTCCCAACTCTCCATTTGAAGCAGGATTATAATCAGTTTTCAGAGAGGCTTACTCAGGAATTAACTAGCCAACCGCTGCATAACTGACTCTTGGACAATTCTATACAGTCCTTTGCAGATTTTTAGAAGAGGAATGTAATGTTAACAGCATCGTGCTTTTAAGAATATTCTTTCTAAATAGTCAAGTGCTGGGTGGGAGGAGGGGGGCCCTTAAAATGCTACTCAAGGTGGTTTTATGTAAGAGAGCGGGAGAAGAGAGTGGGAGAAAGACACTCTCCTGCATCCCCGCCCCCACCCCATGCGCAGGGAACATTACTGAGTGATCATGTAATAAACACAATCACCAGTATTTATTGCGCTCCTTGTGTGTTCAAGACTCTGCTAGAGGGGGATACAAAGTCTTGGTCTCTGTTCTCAAGAAGCTTAGTGTCTGATGTGCATGTATGGAAAGATGAGTACAGACAGAAGTCTGTACTCATATACTGGGGGGTGCCAAAAAATATGTATATACATTTTAAGAAAGGAAAAACCTATACTAACATTGTAATACTCAATATATACCAATAACAAAAGATGAATACAAGTCACGTGTATGCATTTTTTGAGCACCCCCGGTATATCAGGTGCCAGCTAAGTTTACAAGGAGAATCACTGTCTTTCAGCCAACAAATGTTTACTGAGCACCTACTATGTGCTGGGCACCGAGTATTTGGCAATGAACAAAAAAGACAGTCTCTGCTCAGTCCAGTCTGGGAAGAACAGGGGAGAATTCAAAAAGGTAGGGTTTAATATGACCATTAGGGAGTCCAGAGAAGGAAGAGGGCCTGCAGGTCAGAAAACAGTACGTGCAGAGGCAGAACACAAGGAATGTGCAAGAGAACCAGGAAGGGACACGATGGGCTAGGGCAGTGTAAGTAAGGGGCAAATGCTACCAGGGCACAAAGACTAACTCCACTTCCTGTGCCCAGCCCTGGGGTAAGACAATAAGCTATTCTTTGATCCCTTTACTCAGAAAGTGCAGACACAAGGGCGTTTGTCTTTAAATATGAGTAACTGGAAAAGACGGTACTTGGGGATTGTTAGATGTTGTGAGATGGCCAGTGGGTTTAGAGATTTTACGGGACAAGTCACACCTTTCTCGCTGCCACCATACTGGAAGGGTGTGACACACATACCTATGGAGATGGCCACTGAGAGGCAGTAAGGGAACAAGGGAAATGCGCTACTACTGCCCCAAGAAGCACAGCCCGGATTACCTGACCTGATATGACGGAGGTCTCCAAGTCTTATGTTGCATTAGCAAGACTTTCCCACCTGTGCAATGTTTTTTCCTTCCCAAAGGTGGGGGGAAGGCAAACCAAGCTCCCCCGCCGCCCCCCCAGACTTTACTGGGCATGTGCGGCCTGGCGTGCTGAATGACAAAGAAACAAAACAGGGTCCCTATGGCACAGAGACCTGACGGGCCACATGGGTTCACACAGGCTAAATGCATGGACGCCATGTCCAAATTGCTGTTCCATGAACAAGGCTCACCATCATTCAAAGCGCATCTCTGGAACTGCTGAACGCATTTAGGAAGGGGTGGGGCCCTTGGAGTCACAGCCTGAGGCTTCGCAGGGCCTGTCATCTGGTTCTGCTGCACCTCCCCTACAAGAGCACCCAGGGCTGTCCCCGTGGACGGGGACAGTGGTTAGCAAGAAAGCAAAAGCTCGGCAGGGAGGACAGGTACGGTGTGGATTGTAAGTCCAACAAAATTCCGAAGTTTTGAAAAGCTTGCTAATATCAACTCACCCATCAGGTCTCTCACCCAATATTTATTTGGGGCACAGTTTAAATCAAGAGAAAAGCTATCAACATGAAACAAAAAAGTTAAACAGAAGGGGTCCCTGTGGGTGGGAGGTTGAGATGGGGGATTTCTAAAGTTCCTGCCCAACACCATGATTCTAGGATTCTGTGAATGTTTTCCTTCTGGTCACACGGAATTAGAGTCACAGGCAACAGAGAGCAATACAAGCCATTTCTCTGCATGAGGGGCTGTTATGATGGTGGAGGAGCTCACTTACGTGAGAAAGTGGCTCCAGGAATGAGGTCCTATGCCTGGAGCTGATACAGTGATGAGCCAGTCACTGAATTCGAAGAGGCCAGAAGGTGCAGAGTTAACGGCAATCACCACACGCAGTTAAGGGGCCACAGTCACAATAAATGCAAAACAGGTAAACAGTGGAGGGAAGTACTGAGAAGGCAAACAAATCATGAGCAAATGAAGCAATTTATGATAAATAAGCAAATATGTACCTTCATTTGGAATGAAGGAAAGATTTGTCACCTACGGAGCTGTAAGTGGCGAGCAGAGGGGGTTGTAGAGTTCATGGGCGGGGAGCTTTGTGCTCAAGGCGGCATCTGTCTGCCTTTGGTGCCCCAGGTCACTGAAGACCAGGGAGGAGCGGGCCTTCACCTTACACCTTATCCCACACTGCAAGGGCTTCTGTGCTTTTGCTTCAAACACGCTCACTTCCTTTTACTCTTCCCCTTGCCCCTGCTCCCTTTCTTCCTTTTGAAACAGAGCTGCTCGTCCCAGCTCTCCCCTCTTTAATTCCCTCTCTTTCTCTCCACTGACAGATGTTCACATGTAGAGCTACACAAGCTTCCTTCATTTCCAACGTACTTCACAAATCCAATTTAAAACCTATGATTAGATTTGTACTTCAGAAACATAACTATTCATTGATTATGATTTTGGAGAAAGAGCTCTCTCCTAGCAGGCCCCTGGAGGACCAAGGAGGAGACGCTGAGCAGGCTGGGGGCAGGGCGACAGGCCAGCAGGTAATTTAATGCTGGAGGAGGCGCCCACCCCACGGACAGAGACACTGCTCCCGCATACCACCACTGACCCCCTTCCTTCCTAGGGGATCCACTGGCCTTCTCCTCAGCTCCCAACCTCCACTTTCTCTCGCTTTGATAACCCTGTTGATGTCCAACTCACTTGCAAAATCCTCTTAGGCCTATAATGTGTTTTGCTGGTTCTCTCCTGATTTCTCCCATCATTCTCTTCCCTATGCTGGCTCCTCTTCCTTCTCTCACTTCCTTACGCTGTGCCCTCTCCCTCTCCCGTGGGTCTTGTTCACTGTCAGGTATCAACAGCCAGCTGCATCGCTGGCCCCAATCTCTTCCTGAGTTCCAGGTCCGGATTCTCAAAGGTTGAAGTACCTCTATTTGGATGCCTCAAATTGACTGTGAACTTCCCCCTCCAAAACGGGCGGGGTTCCTTTCCAAGCTACCCGTTATCCAGCAGAACCATTATTTTTTCATCTCCAAAATGAGGACCCTCAAGAGTCATCTTTACCCATCACATCTTCCCTTAGCTCTCAAGTTTCTGCTTTCATTTTGGAATGTACCTCATAGTCACCTTTCCCCCACGGTCTCACCCAGATTACCGACAGTCTCCCCGCTGGTTTCTCCCCACTGGTTTCTCTGCCTCTCATTCACCCCCCCTTTCCAATGCCATCGACAGACTGCTGCTGCTGGACTTAGTTTCCTAAAACTGCTTTCATCACACCACGTCCTTTCTCCAGAACCAATGTGCTTATTGCATGCCATCCAAATTCTAATTGCTTCCCAGGCCCCCGAGTAGCCATTCCCATCTCTTTATCTCATCGTGGGTCTCTCTGTTCAATTAGTAACTTCCTCTTCTTTCAGGTCAGAATCTTTACTTCTTACTCCATCCTTCTTGCTTTCTCCATCTGGAATGGCTTCTCCCTCTTCTGTTCAAATTCCAAACATCCTCAGACTTCAGTTCCACTTGCACCTCTGGCAGCAGTCCTTCCACACCTCACCCCGGGCTTCTGCTCGAATCACGAGCCCCAGTCCGTGCTCTGCCCACCTTGCCCGCTGCCACTGTATTATACCAGCCAGGGTGCTCTCTTTGACCATGTTTGGCTTAGCACCGCAGCTCACTATCATGCTTGGGTTTACCCAAATGTCCCTTCAGACTGTTTCTATTTGATATTTCCCTCTACTGGTCCAAAGCCCCAGGCCTCACCTATGCTGAGCTTTCAGACCTCACCTTCAGACTGCTAGGTACAGACTGGAGCTGCACGTCTGACCTTCAGCCAAATGACCTCTGGCCACAATCCCCTGCTTGCTGGACCCTCACTCTTGCTGGCCTCTGGTTACACAGTCTTATCTCTGCACAAAATTCTGTTTCAGTTCTTCTCTCAGGAACCTCTTTGGTGCATTCAAGAACGTTCTTCTTTTCCTTCACGCACCTTCCATTACACTTAATTTTTTCTAGGTTGTGACAGTTTAATATCTCCATTCAACTGTAAACTTCTTGACGAAAAACTATAGCATCTTCTTTTTGTGGACACCCGTATCACCAAACACAGTGTTATGTAACAGGTGCTCACCAAAACACAGCTGGTGGACTTATTAATGTTTTGTCTCATACCATGTGACTGGCCAAGCGCTCTGGATCAGTGACCCAAGAGACCTGGGCTCTATACCTGACTTTGCCACGTACCTACTTTGTGTTTCTGGTTGAGTCGCTTAAATGTTATGCGCCTAAGTTTACTCAACTGTTAGACGGTAAGAATAATTCCTACCTGATAACCTTATATGTTGGGGTAAAGATCAATTCTGTAAACCTATGTGAAAGACTGTTAATTATAAGCTTAATTCACTCAGTTATGCAATGTATGCTCTACAAATGACCAGGCTACTAAGTGATGATAAACCAAGGGTTTTCTATGCCACTGAATTATTTTCACGGAATAATTTCTATGAGAAATGGAAAAGCAAAAACAAAATTTTCTTCATAGACACTAACAATGCTAACATTCTGGAACATACCTATTTTCTAAACCCAAGACTAGAAGTTTTGACGGGGGAGAGACTTTGGAAGCATAGATTAGGCTTATTGATAAAGGATTTCATCCTGGGTAGAGATAGGAGACAACGAGAGTTCTGATGGGAGGTGCTTCTAAAGTGGGATAAGATCTTGCTCCGTACATTCCTAATTTCGAGTGTCTATGACTCCAGCTGCTTTCTGCAACCTTCTTCAGGCAGAACCCCAGTAGGTTGCTAAAATGCTTGCTGATTTCATATTGGAAGGCCGGTCTCAGGTCATGGCACTGCCATCCTTTCTCAAGGAGGTTCTTCATCTGAACCACAGAACACAGAAAATTACCTGTCATCTTCTTGAGCAGCACCCCAGGCATCCAGGAGAGAAGTAGATTTGTTACACACATCTTAGGGCAGGAGTGCTATTTCTCCCCTGGACCCGTGATAGGGGAAGGTTAGCTGCAGACCAGTGGACATATTTCTTACTAAGGCCAACTGCATGTGGCTGACCGAAACAATAGGTGCCCTGTTTCTTTGCTGCCACCAAGGGCAAAGGGGCGGGGGCGGGGGGCAGTGATTTTCTTTACTGAAGAGCACTACCTTAGTGAGCTCAGTGGCTTTTCTATGCCCCTTGTATCCACATTTCCCTCACTGCCCTACTTCTTTCCGGGGAGTATCCCTTTTCCTAACATTTTCCCTGCTGTGCATCACAATCAGGCCATTCAAACCAAACTCTACTCAGTAAGCACGCTCAGGTATGCCTTTCATGCAGCTGAAGATATAACAGGCACAGAGGAACAGCAGTCGGACTCGGTTCAAGTCAGAAGCAATCGTATCCACGTCCGTCCTTTTGCAAGGTTCTCCAGGCCCTGAGCCCAGGGGGCAGAGCTCTGGTCAGTAAACCCAGCTTGGACCCCAGGCTGCACCTGTAGCTTTCACAAATCTAGAGTGAGAGTCTTCCCTGAGATCCTTTGCCCCAGGTCAGGCCTCTGGTTAAAATGACCATCATGTCACCTCCTGTCATCGTATAGCTTCTGCAGTAGGAAGCCCATTTTCTCTTTATTCCCTGTCTTTGGCCTTCCTTCAAAGGGGGTGTCTCCAGCCTGTGAACTGGGCTGGCTAGAACTGCATTCTGTCTCTTTTCTGTCCTTTTTTCCTGCCTTGCCTTCATTCCTTCATTCAATTCTTTCTGACCCTTCTTCATAGGTCATCATCATACAAGCATATGGCTCATCTCTACTTGGTTTAGTCTCTTGTAAAACAGACTCATTTGTAGCTTCACAATACATTACTGCGTATTGAAAGTGTTGGCACTTATCATTCAACTCCCTTGCTTATAATTTGAATATTGAGATTCAGAGTTGTTTGCTCCACAGTGCAAAAATCACCTTTGGATGGGTTGTTTTGATAAGAAAACTTTTCATTAAATACAACCAGTTCACTGGCTGGCAATACAAACTATTGGAAGGGCCTTCCACACTTACAGGAGCTCACATCTGGCTTCTAACCATTTATGCTGTAGTCTGTCTCCTAGGAAACCAATAAGGGGAGGGAGTGGGGACAAGGCAGGACTGGGGAAAACAAAAGCCTTTGGGTTTCAAATGTGACCTAGAAGATAGAAGACATCAGAAAAGTAAAAACAATCAATTTTTGCCTTAGAGTCTCAGAACAGAATAAGTAGAATTTGCACAACCACAGGCTGCATTTGCCTATCGTGTCTACCACAGGACACCGGCTTTCCCCTTACACATCAGGATTCACACTTTATTCAAATCCTCTCTTTGAAAGGCAGTGATAAACAACAGAATTAAAATCATTGTTTGCTCCCTGCCCATCAGGCGTCAGGACAGAGGCTGGTCTGAGGTCAGCACACACAGCCGGTCCCGTCCCCATCGTTCGGCCCCACCATCGGCTGTTGTCGCCATAGGGCCCCGAGGGCTTTGTCATTTTCATGAGCTGGACCTTGCACCTGTAAGCACATGTTCTCAACAGCCCAGGTGTTTCTAAATCCTATTTCAATGTCTGAATTCATTAGTGATTCACAGTTCTTTTGGCTAGTGCTGAGAATGGAGTGGGAGCCATCTATTCCATAGGGCTGGCCAATCTAGATACATAACAAGGAAAGAATTATTCCAAGAAACAGAAGACATCCGAGTTTCCCTGGCAGATCCGGTGACAGAGAAATTCACAGGCCCCAGATCTTGGCAGGAGATAGGAAGTGGTTTGAGCACCAACAAGCGGAGCTGCACACAATGAAGGGAAACAGAATCTGAAAACAAGAACATAAATGTGGACGTTCCCTTCCCCGATCTGCTCTTTCACATTCCAGAGGATCGCAGCTTCTAACAGACACTCTTTATCCTGGACAGAACTGGTGGTGCCGTGGCGCTGGGTGGGGGCAGGGTGGGGCGGGTCTGGTCCAGAACATTATACCACAGAACTTCTGTGGCATAAATACTGCACCCCTGGCCAAGTTCAAGCCACCAACAGTTTAACTACTAGCTTGCCAAGTCCCTGATCACTTAACAATCGGCTCCTGTAAGCTGGTACAAATCAGCTCCAGCACAACACTGAAAAATACACAGTAGAACACATGAACTACAACCCAGGACCCAGTATAACAGGCCTTTCTACAGAATCTCTGACAACTTCATTGAACGTCTGCTTAATCCTCCGCTGACGAGCTTGCGAGTCAAAATCTGTTTACTCGAGACTCCCTAAGTGTGTCCACTGGAGGATAAACTTACCCATCCGTGGGGTCTTGAACATGGGAACCTCTACATATTTGAAGACAGTCATCACGAAACTTGAGGTGTTTCTTCTCCATGCTAAGCAAACATCCCCAGATTATTCAATCGCCACTCTTCACATCAAAAGTAAATCTGTGCCCCCCAATAAAATGAACATAAAATGTTTCGTAGGTAACATAACCAAAACATGATGAAACAAGACTATTACCTCCTTTGTTCTAAACACTGTTTTTCTTACCCTGTCCTAAGATTGCATTTACCCTTTTGACAGCCATCTGATACTGACCACTCATCATTACATCTCTCTCTCCCAAAGACTTTCCCCCCATTTCAAAGTCTTTTAATAGGCTCTACAATTAATTTGGGTTTCTCCTATTAACTGATTTTTAAAAAAATCCATGCTAAGTAGATTCTTCTTACTAAATGTTATATGGTTAGCTTGGCCCATGCTTCTGTCCTATCGATTCTATCATCCAGGAACTTTTTTATTCTTCCAAAGTTTGTGTTACCCACGAACATGGTAAACAAGCCTTCGATGTCTTCATTGAATACACTCACACAGACAGAATCCTGAGATGTGCTAGAGATTTCCCTCGAGGGAGCACAATTCTTTAATCTGTGCTTTTTGAGTGTGGTCTTCCTACCAGCTAAAATCCACCCAACTCTACCACTGTCCAGTCTGTATTTCTCCATCTTGCTCCTGGAATTTCAAACATTTGTCAAATTCTGAAATTTAGAATGTACTTTTAGCAGAAAAGCACTACATAAAGGTAAGGATTTGCCTATTATCTGCCCCTCCCCCTGCAGATCTATCCCTCCTGGAACGTTATGAAGAAAATAAATGGGATTCACTTGGCATGCTTTGTTCTCAATCAAGTCACAGGGACACTTGATGATTGTAGTTTCTCATAAACCACTTGCGAAATCATCCTTACTAGACACTTTCTGGACATCAGTGACAAGTTTTACCACTCAGGCCCTTACCAGGGTTCTCTAGCTCTCTCCTCTGCATACATCCTATGCCTTCTCCCTCTCAGGGTCTTCTGTCACCTGGCCCCACTATCCACCTGGCTGCCATCCCCCTTCTGCTCTATTTCGGGCAGCCTTTCTGTCCACTACCAGCTCTGCGAATTCCTGCAACTCCTCCCTCAGCCCATAAACTATCTCCCTGCTTTCGGCCTTGCTAAGTCCTACCTCATCTTCAAGGTTCACCGGAAGCCCTCTCCTCCGTGCAGCTTTTCCTCTCCATTTTGGTCCCCACTGACCTTTGCCTTCTTTATACACTATTCACTCAAATGCTTCTAGTTGCAGATTCATATAATGATGGCCTTTACAACCAGGTTGAGCTCTCTTTCTAGCTCTGAAGGGAATTTACCCTCACAGAGGTGGTGGCAGCAGTGTAGCCACAGAGCCACGGGACCTGAGTCTGAATGATGGTTCTGCCACTTAGGAGCTGGATGACCTCCAGGACTCCCCAACTGCCCGAGGTTCAGCTATGAGACTACACTGAACGTTCTTTAGAAATTGAAAAGACCCACAGAGTTGTAGGCTTCTGGTATTACGACTGGTACCCCTCCGCTAAAGGGCATAAACCATAAACTAACAGATGGGTGAGGAGGGGTTTCAGGCAGGGCCATCTTCACGCTATTAATATGCATTAGGAACCACACTAAGTATTAGCTTCAGGTTAACACAGAGACATTAGAAACAAACAAACACCCTGTAAAAGTTAAATTCAATTAGACTCTGGGGGGAAATCTAACCTTAAGAGATAGCACTTTCCACATTCCCACCCTTTGAAGCCTAGAGACAAAGTAATTGATAAAAAGCCACTAACCCAGAAACCTTCTAAATACTAAGTCCTGGTTTCGCTCACGCCCAGGGCAAGCTGGGAACTTTTTCTTTCCATGGTCCTCCGTCAAGCAAATGGCACAGGCAGGCTGAAGCAATGCCAGGCCTCCAAGTGGCCTTGTTTCCACGAGGACTCTCTCTCTTCACAGCTGTCACTTGCCTCAGTGCCGCCCCTCTCTCATGCCTAACCACCCAGACTTCTCTGGAACTGAAAAAAATCTTCCCGTTTATCACACAACTTTCATCTTTCATTTTTCCCGTCACTTGCTTTTTCCCACCTTCTTTCTCAACTACTCTAATCAGCAAACTCTCTCCTGCAAACTCTCTTCTTCATTCCTACAAGTTGGTTTCTATCCTCACTGCCATGTTAGAACGTCCCTTTTGGAAGACACTGAGAGTCACCTCTGTGGGTTGTGAAGTGGGTCTGAGGCCACGCTGTGGCCCTAGGTTTCTCTACTCTCCCTTTGCCCCCTCCACCATTCATTTCATCCTCCCATTGACTTTCAAGTACTTTCCTTCTGCATATTAACTCATCCAAAGCACACAAAGGTCCTAATTCCGAATTCTATACCTTAATTGTCTGCAGGAACATCCTACTGACACTGGATATTTACCACACAAGCAGCTCAGAATCCCTCCTCTGATCTTAATATAGGTACCCTGTCCCCAGCTTATCATCAACACCACCTTAACAACAGTTTCCAAACGCTTAAAATTCTTTTTGGCTCTTTCCCTTAGTTGCCCTTCCTCCTCCTTATCTCACATCCAGTACTTTATAAAACCCAGCAGATTCCTTCCCTGTAGAAGATCTAACTTTGCTGTGCCTTCCCCATTTTCTCAGCAGATGCTCTAGCTACCATGTTTCCCTGAAAATAAGACCTAGCCGGACCGTCAGCTCTAATGCGTCTTTTGGAGCAAAAATTAATATAAGAGATGGTGTTATTTTACTATAATATAGTACAGTACAATACAATACAATACAAAGCAATACAATATGGGGTCTTATATAAGACCAGGTCTTACATTAATTTTTGCTCCAAAAGATGCATTAGAGCTGATGGCCCAGCTAGGTCTTATTTTTGGGGAAACATTGTATGTAGGACTGACTCACTTCAAGCTGGGCTCTTGTCTCCAGCCACCCAGCTCCGTTAATCAATCAACCCATCGCTTAGTCACAATTTTTATTCCATTACCCACTTACCAAAAATCTACAAGTACTCTTTATTCTCCTCACATTACCAATCTCATCCCCTTTAAATTAGGTCCTGGTACTTACCTTTCTCTGACAAGCACAGTCCCTCCACCTGGGACACCCTGTGCCATCTGCTGAGTTAATCTGACCCTGTCACTCATGTGTTCAAGATCACCCAGCAAATACTTATGATGTGACCTGCTCTTCTTGAGCTTTGAGAGCGTTCTTCAGTTGTTTCCAACTAGACTGTAAGCTCTTTAAAAATCAGTAAGCAGATCTTTTTTTTTTTTTAAAACACTGAAATGTCCAGATGGCACTTTCAATAGCATAGTTACTTGATAGGCCGTGCTGATGGGCAGTGATTGTTAGTGGCCAGAAGCCAATTTCTATAAGGGCAGCAATAACACCCAATCAAAAACATAGTAGGAAAGGATAGAGATGACATACATGGTAAGCATGTTTCTGGAGACTGCAATTTTTCAAAATAATTCATCGGCATACACAAAGAGCAAATATTTTACCTATTTGAAACCTCCCTCCTTTAATAAAAAGTCAAGAAGGGTACCAGTTAAATCAGTCTTAAAAGGCGTGGGAATGTCAAGCTATTCTTGACCTCAACCCAGCAACTGTGGATTCGGGTCCTTCTGAGACCTGAGGATAAGGCGGTGGCCACAAGAAGGACAGTCCCTATGATAACACGGAAAACCCAAGACTCGCTGGAACCATTAAGGACCCTCTGACATTTCTTAAAAGTCAAAGGTCAGGTGGCCAAAGGTCAGTTTATGTCCTGGCAAATGTTATCTTTTTCCATGAGGTTTTTAACTAGACAGATAAAACACTAGAGAAGGAATTATCCCACTGTGTAAACGACTTTCTGGGTGTCAGTAAAGCACTCTTAGGAAAAGCAGTCATTCTTTCAGGATGCCGCAGAGGGATGTAGTCATTTGTTAAATGGCACCACGATACCATGAGACTCCTTCTTTTGGGTGACATGACATGTCATTAACTAATCCCTTCTATTCCTCCTTATAACGCTACATAACGAAAACATGTTTGAAACTATATTGAACAACTTTGTAGTAATATAAAAAACTAAATAAAAATTCATATTCTTACTCTAACATAATAGTTATTCACTTAAATTTTGTCTCCTTTGTTACTTGACAGTTTATAATTTCTCTTGTCTACTTTTGGTCTTCCTACTTATAATCCAGAGTCCAACAGCTATGAATATTCTCTTTCAAACTTTTATTCTTTAACACTGATTTCCTGATTTTGGTTTGCTCTAATATTTAGTTTCTAAAAGCAATAGTTGAATAATCATATATATATATATATATATATATATATATATATATATATATATACACACAGTATTTTTAAAAAGTAATTACTTATAATTTTAAGGAATGAGATTATCAAGTTAAAAGGAATAAGAATATTTATGGCTGCTGGCATAAATGCAAAATTAATCTTTAGAAGGATTACACAAACACATAGTTTAAAATTCAATTTTATAATTTTGATCTGTCTTTTGTGCTGAGTCACTTGCTGCAGGATCTTAAAATAGTGACTGCCATTTCTGAAATGGCATTGACTTGCTGGCTTCGATAGTAAGAAAACAACAACAAAGAATGAGATCTTGAAAAAAACTTGCCATAGTCCCAGGAAAACAATGCGTACATTTGTGGAACATACAAAACATAACGGTTAATTTCCTTTACACATTAGACAATCTGGTTTCATATGTAAAAGCAATGACTGCATTCTATTTTACTTCGGGTTACTTTTTAGATAAGAGGGAAGAGAGTATTTATTTACATATGATACCCATCAATTAAAATCAACAATATTTTATGCAAACAATAGTCAGGTAATCTCAATACTAACTAAATAACTCTGAGTAATGCCAAATGCTGTGGACAACAGACACGATTTACTTTTTATTTAACGGGGTGTCTGGTAGGACATCTCTCATTCGTGCACTGGTAAGTGTGCTGTATCACATTTATTTCTTCTCAATTGATTAGAAGAAATTAACAAATGAAATCAATGCTCTTAGAGTTGAATGCCATTAGTTTTTGTGATTAAAAGTTACAAATGTTATTCAGATTTTCCGGGATTGCTGGTTAATGTTAAAAATGTGCATTAGATTGGGTAATAGCTGTTAGTTGAGACAAAATCCAGCTTTGAATTCACGTGGTTCAAAATGAAGTAAAAAATGGCTGATGACTGTCTTTTATTCTTCTAAATGTAACTATTTACATTGATTAGCTTTTGTCGATATGCCTTTCAAATGTCAAGATATTTTAAAAATAATCAAATAACCATGGAAGAATTCAAGTGGCAGGATCATTTCAACCTGTGCCTGCTGCTGAATTTCCAGAAGGGTCAATCCAATTTTCTTATCAAAAACAACAAAACCAAGGACTCAGCCTTAAAATCCTTTTCTTTGAGTTAATCCCTTTAGCTAACAAGTACACTCAAAAATGGAGGGCTTATCATTCTGGATAGGGAGTGACCTTTCCAGAAGAATCACAGAGCCCTCCTCCCATCCAGGAGCCACAGTCTATCCTCCAGGCCGTGGGTCACTGTGTACTCAGCCGGCTTTGAAGACATTTAAAAGGATGAACCATAAACAGAAGCCATGATCTCTCACTTTGAGGAGTTGGTGATCTGGCAGGGGAGATAAAAGCTGGGAAGGGAGACAGCTATACATACTGTGATTCCACATAATTAAAGACAGAGGTAACATTAATAAGCCCGTTTTTCTTTTGTAGACTGGGAAAGATCTTAAAAATTGTCTTCTTAAATTCAGCCTTTCAAAACTCATTTGTGAATAAGACCAGACTGGAACAGGTTCTCCACAAAGTATCTGTGGAGTACGGATCTTGCACGGACGAAATTTAGCAAATGGACAGATGACCAGGAGACCACATAAATGACATGTGCAATTCACAGGTCTCACTGAACTGTTTCACAAGTAACAATATTATCGCGGTCACAAAAACATTCGGCAAAGTAAAAAGTGTTCAAGCCTTGAATCATCAAATAGATCGTATCTCACAAAACACTTCAGTAATCTAAACTACATTACAATTATGATGGGGGAAAAAACTACAAACGTAAACGTGTTAGTATGGCTTTTAGAGGGCATGGATGAAATATAAAGAGCTATTGATGGCAGTCACATGGCAATGAGGTCAACTCCGTGGCCAGGCACAGGCATACCCGGGCCTGAATGTAACCTGGGATAACCAAGCTTTATGTACTTCTTGTGACACCCATCATTTTAACCTTTTACCTATGGAGATGCCAAGACAGAGCAAAACATAGCACAATTAACAGGTTACATTTATTTTTCACTAGATTGTCTAAAAGATTTGGTTTAAATTACCCTCAAATTGCTTTCAGACATTTGGCAAGTGGGAAGTGATACAACAGAAACTAAACATTTCCAACTCTCATTATTGGTTAGAGGCCAGCCTGAGAGGGATCAGAAGTCGTACAAGAAGGCTGATCTCCCCACCAGTGCACACCTTTCCCCACAAGGCTGGGTACCCCCGTCCTCGGTCGGCACCCTGAATTAAGATTCTGGACGCCCTCTGCTTGGTTCTTTGCAAGGCAAGAAGGAACTCATGTAATTACTGATCATTCCTGCTGACTGCAGTAAAGGAAGGAGTCTGCATCCCAATATTCAAATGGATTTTTTTTTTCCAGCCAAGTTTAAACATCTTCCAGTTTTGACTACAGCTTGAAAAATAACACTTAAAACCCACCATTTGAAACAGTGAACCCAAAGAGTGATTTGCGACCGAAAGAACATTAAGATAGTTTTATAATACTTGAAAACAAGGTATTAGAACTGGAATTCAGTGAAGTAAAAATTGGCACATCAAACAATAATAGGAGATTATAAAAGTAAAAGGTAAAATAATTAAAAGAAATAGTAATTATGCCAAAGATAGGTTTATAGAAAACAACACTGATGAACTTTGTATTTTATAGACTTACGTGAACAGAACTGCTAACGCGACATTTTCTCTAATATTGTGATTTCTTGGCAACTATCTTTACACCAGTCTCTGTAAACACTGCCGAATGCAGATCAGAAAATTAAAGCAGATTCAGAAATATTTATATGATGTATGCCAAAATGGATTAGACTCTCTTATAAGTTCTTTTAGTTGAGAATAAAGTTTGAATGAAGTGACTTCAATGCATTTATCAGAAATGGGCATTACCAAACTTGTGGGTGTTGAATGTTTTAGATGGGCAATGAAAACAAAATTGAATTAGTCCCATTTGGTCACTATTTGCAGTACTAGCTTAAAATGACACATTTCAATTTTAATATTATAATACATTTCTTATATTTCCTGGATTTTTATAAAAATATTTTTTATTGATTTCTTATAGCTTATGTCTATAGCTCATTCATTCATTCACTCATTCAATATTTATCTAGTGACCACCATGTATGCTGGGCATTGTTTTAGGTGCTAGAGATAACGTAGTGAATAATATAGATGCAGCCCTCCAATATCCCTCCCCTAATGGAATTTACATTCTATCTCATAATGCTTGAATATTAATAGAACTGATTAGCTTCTGACTTAGTGATTTGAAAATGAAATGTTGCATTTATTTAACTTGCTATGAAATGATAAAATATCTTTGATATGGAAGACCAGTCAAGTTTGTAAGAACTGGGAAAGTTCTAAATATATCATATCAACTAACTATTAACTACTGTAAAAAGGTCAGTTCAACTTCTGACTTCAGAACATGAGGACTTCAAAACAATAATTAAAAGCAACATTTTTATTAATCCTGGGGATTAATTAAGCTCATTGAACTAGAATCACAATTTATTTAATCACTGTCTTCTACATACTTAACTCATCTTTAACTCCTATTATATTTATAACGAATGTACACTTTTACTATTCTCAGACATGGTCAGATTCAATATTTTATGTCTTACTCAGTATCCTCCTTGCAAAAAATAATGCAAATTGGAACAAAGCCCATAAGGCAAACTTTTTCCACCTGCAACAATGAAGACAAATATTTTAATAGCAATAAGTCTGCCTAGAACAGAAAGTTCTAGTGGTTAGAACAGTGGTGATTAGACAAGCAGTGGTTAGAACATTTTTTTTAATGAAAAAAGGGGGGGGAAGGGAAGCGGATGGCCACTAAATTATATTAAAAACCTGAAGAGCTACCCCACGTGCTCTGCAGGAGAGAAGAGTGGGCAGACAGTGAACTGAGAACGCAGAAGACTGAAAGACTGTCAGATGGAAACACACAGGAGTACGTCAGGTAACCACAAATGAAGATGGTAGTGGCAGGCTTCTGACCTTGCCAGCGATGTACTCTCGTTCTCATTCACATTCTGTCAGTTTTCTCTCTCTCACATAGAGGGAAAGTCGGTCAGCCACCAGTGCTTCTGAACACATTGCCAAATCCCCCCTCTCTCTGAGCAGAAGCCCTGACGTCTTCTGCTGCTTTTTGTAAGACTCCATGGAGGAAGATGAGGGTTGGGGAAGTCCCCGGGGACGGGTCTGTCAGGCCATCTGTGTGAGGGCTCCGGGGGCTGGCAGCTGGGGAGGCCCCTTCTCAGGCCCTGGGGGAGGGAGAGCTGGCCCCAGGTGTTTACCATTTGAATTCTCACACTGTTTCACGTGGGTCTTCTCTCTCCTTCCACCTACAACGGAAGTAGGGAACCTGAAGGAGTCTGTTCTAAAATTTTTTATTTCCAGCAAACTGTCTGGCACAGGGTACAGCCCATTCACATAGAGGATATTCAAAAACTTGTTGACTTTTGGTTTGGAGCTCTTAACTATTAAATGTAGCAGAGAGGCTAGGGTATAGAGAGCCAACAGGAATGATGGCATTAAAAGTCGTGTGGCATGTCTTCCCTTTATGAGGAGTCTTCCCTACACTCTCCATCTGCTCCTCAGAGCTGGGCTGCATAAGCCTGCTGCTTATCAGCTCAGTGAGGTCAGATTTCACACTAGGCAAAGTGAAGGGAGATTTTTGGTTTTGGTCTTTTAATCCTTTTCCATTATCCCACACATAAAGCAAAAAGAAAAATGAAATGCTAAGCTATATGGTACTGATTAAGTTAAAATGGTGACCTAATCTAAGGAAGGAAAGATCCATCCCTACGGGTGAGACAGCCTGGGTCCATCTAGAGGGTGAGATGTGAGCTGAGCCTGAAAAAACGAGGTTTTAGAGAGAAAGTGCTAAAGAGAGGGCCTTTGTTTGTCGGCAGAATAGGGGGGAAAAAAGCACGGAGATGGGAATCAGACAAGCTGTGTGGAGAAGAGTAAAAACTGACTCCAGGCAGAAAGATCTCGTCTAGCCCCAAGTATCAAACCTGGCATGGACCAAACAGTGGCTCCTTCCCACGAAAGGAAGAAAAATGAACACGGTAATCATATTAATCAATTAGTTCTGTTTTCAACGTCAATTCCCAGAGCAAATTAATTACTTCATTAAGTAGGAGATTCTCCCTTGATTTAGGTCATTAATGAATATTACTAAGTAAATCTTGACTAAATATTTCCAAAACACTTGCATTTCATACCCTTGGTAGGGCTGAGGGTCAAGACGAGAAGGAGGTGCTCGATGGGAACTTGAGGCTCCAGCCCCAAGCCGTAACCTTCCCTCCCTCAGCCCAGGCTCTTCTCTGCAAAGAGCCACCTAACTGAACTGTTCTTAACGTCCAAAGGCTTTAGCATTTGCCTCTATCGGTCTTCAAACAAACATTTAGATAAATGCTCATCTTGACTGTATGTGTGCTGTGTCTAATTTTAGTTTTATTGTACCAAAATGACTGACGCGGGTTTAACTGCTTTATCTGAGGGATGATGGTACATAAGACAGACAGATTCTGGCTCTTTCAATTATTAGCCCGATGTATTCTGACTAATTTATGGAACAAGGTAGGGTATGTTTTCTCCAACAACACATCTTGCTCAGTGACTGTATCATCACCGAACATTTCGAAAAGACTAGTTATGTTCAAAATACTACTCTAACCACTGAGAGAGGTGTGGCCAAGTCCCTGTCCTCAGGGTACTGACTGGTTGTGAGACAGGACACTCACCTACACACAAACAACACTAGAAGTAAGGCTGTGACTTGAGTTTTCTGGAAGGAACTTTGAGATGGACACCCAAGCTAGTGACATGAAGTAGCAGAAGGGTGAGGGTTTCTAGCCCAAAGGACAACGTGTGCCAAGCCAACTCTCAGAGAAGACACCAAGTGATGTGCTTTCCTCAGTGATGCCTGAGCAAAGGGCTGGAATAAGCTCCTGACTGGTTTTCCGACAGCCAGCTCCTTCCCCAACACAAATCACTCCCACATTCACTTTCCTAAACCATAACCTCTGATCAGGTCAGTCCCCTGAGCAAAAGAATCAAGTGTGTACCTTTGCTTTACAATGTGGTCCTAAGGTTTATCCCTCTGGAGCAGAGGTCAGCAAACTCTTGTTGTAAAGGGACAGATAATAACCACTCGTCCTTTCAGCTTAGCAGGCCATACGTTGCAACTACTCATTTCTGCTGCCATTGCACAAAAGTAGCCAGACCCCTGGGAAAAGCGTGGATGTGGCTGGCCCATGGGCCATGGTGTGCTGACCCCTTCGCAGGAATTCCGGGGTGAACTTTCAGCTGCCCCCCTTCAGGTCTTCCAGCCAAAGAGTGGTCTCCTTACCTGGAGTATCCTCGCACTCATTACTGACTGTCAAAGTCCTACACTTTCTTCTGCCCACCCACCTCACAGACTCCTCCACCATTATACCTTCTCTGCTCTCCCAACCAGCTCCTGAGCACACCTTTGTCCCCACTGTGTGCCAAGCACCTGCTAAGTGCTGGGTAGACAAAGCAGAAGACAGGCTCCTGTGTGTCAGCATTGTAGACGGACAGGCAGATGGTAATTTCAACAGAAGAACGGAACCAGCTGAAGTTCCCTGGCCTGACGTGCAATGAAACTCCACATGCTTCTACATTTACACCATGCTTCACCCCATTCCTTGCACGCAGTGGGTGCTCAAAAACATGTACTACATTGAATTAATGTAAATTTAAATTAACAGCGCCTTACATCTATCTGACACATGAATATAAATTTTAGAACCTTTATATTTCTCAATGTGTAAAATACTATGTTAAGGTGAGAGGACAGACTTCTAAAGAACATGACCATAAAAGAAACAGAAAATAAATAGGAGCCAGAGGCTGGCATACATACATATGTTTTACGTAAATATTAATCAACAAAACAACAACTCTGGGACCATCCCTCTTGTGAGGTGAAGTGACTTTTACTTAGTGGACGAGCTATTGTAAAGATACTGCTAAGGAGACGCGGCTACTCTGAGTAGATTAGAGCCATGTAAATGGGGCCGTGGAATCAGTTTAGAAACGCCATATGCTCGGAGGTACCAATCTTTAAATTAAACCACCGATCAAACCACCTTCATGGGGCACTGCTAGTTATAAATGTGCCATACCTGCTGGGAGGAAATTCCAGTAGAGCTCACAAAACCTTGTTAGAAGCATTAAAAATTCCTAGCCATTTCATTATTTGTCATTCAGCAAATATTAATATTTCTTTTTGTATTCCTACTGAAGCTTGAAATTAACATGGCTTTTTGTTTATTTCTTCATTTCTGCATGCTTGTCAGCTCATCTCAGGAACGCACTTTGTTAGCTGGCTGCTGCAGAGTCAAATAAAAAAGCCCCAAGACCCTCACAAGCCAACTAGGAAAAGGCTGTGCATGAAAATAATTTGTTTTTTGACCTCTCAGAAGTAGAACGCTTAGCTTAAAATAAATATTTAACACCTAGGACACCTTTATCAGGACTCACTGTGGCACTAGCCATTAGTCTTTCTCCATTCCCTAAGCCAGAACCCTGGGGAACAAAGCTTTCTGCAGATTATGCCAAGGCAGAGTGTGTATGGGGTATGAGAAGGTGGAAAAGTAAGGGTGAACATGGAATTTTCTAAGGTAAATCGAGCTCAGAAGAATGCCCTGGGTTTCCCCAAAGGCTCTTTAAGCAGAATTTAGTATAAGCTTAGCATTTTCAAACCACTCTGGACAAAGAAGTTCCCCTCTGCCCCAGGAACGTTTGTGTTGGATTCCAGCTGGCTCCCTGCTCTCACTCTTCCTGAGGACACACCTCCAGGGGGCCTCCTCCCCAAGGGGAGTCCTGATTTATACCCCAGTTTAGCCGGTGCCCAAACAGCTTGGCAGGCTGGGACCTTAGAAAAGAGAGCCCTCCCCTGGGCCGAAGCGAACTCAGGCTTAGGTACTTAATATTAAACCGATGTTGGGACTTAGAAATCCTGCCCCACAAGATGCCTTGGGCGTGGAGGGGATGCTGTGTTATGAGGGCGTTTGTGGGGGCAAGAGATGTTTTGAAAAGTATACACCATGACAGACGTGGGTATCGAATGTCCCGAGAAACAGAATAATCAGGGACTGTATCCAAAACTGGCTGGAAGGAATGCCTCAAATGTGGCAAATCGTCTTTTAACTTCATGTTAAGATCGGCCAAGAGTCCTCAGAAGACAATCTTTTTCACGTTTGTGGGCACGTGTATGTTTAAATGTGCTTCCTGAACTTCCCAACGAGGACGAGAAGGGCACAGCCAGCCCTCCCATTTTGGAACAGGGCCACCTGATCGAGTCTTCTTTTAAGCACACCCCTACAAGCTGTGTGTCACATCTGTCACGGGACCCAGGACCCTGGTTAGACCCCAGGACTGCTGCATTATACAGCACCTGCCCCATCCCGGGTGCCTGCCCATGACTTTCCCGTGGAGAATACCATGATGCCATATTCACCCTTCCTCTTGGCTGTCGCTGACTCACTATATGATAAGCCGCACTGAGTCACTATATGATAAAGCCACTCTTCAATCTCTATTTTGGGCAGACTTTGCACTTTGGGGGAGCTGGTAATACACCTTTCCTAATATAAAATGTACAGGAAAGGCCATGAAAGGCAGCTCTCGACGGAGCCTATAAGTTTTAATTGGGTCAATGTATTAACTGCCATACCACATACATCGACAACTTGCAAAATTTTCTCTGGCTTAGCTTTTAACCCTCTCCTCCTCGGCTTGTTTTGATCATGGAAGCAGGCTGCCATCTCCAGTGGCACTGGGACAGGATGGAGGTGAATGGGGGAGGAGAGGAAGCATCCCACCTTTCAGGTCCTTCTGAGCTGTCTTAATTAAAAGCTGATTTCGAAATGCTATGGTGAATTTTCGGAACACCAGGCACCTCTCAACATAAACAGAAGCACGAATCCACTTCCAGAGCCAAAAGATTTCCGGATTACCTGCTGTTTTACATACTGAGTTCCAATGCTCCACCCATTATCGTGGACAGTCAAGAGGTGACTGTGCAAAAAAAAAAAAAACAACAACAACAAAAAACGATCTCCAGTGATTGCTAAATACCACTAAGAAAAAACGGCTCGCTTTCCGTGAGTCCTAGTTAAGCTTGTTTGCTTCATATAAAAGTTAAGGAGCACATGTAAAGATCCTTACATGTCACGTCCTGGGTCTCCATGGAGAAAAGGTTCTCTCCAAGGAAATTCTAGGAATACAGCTTGGACTCTCCACTGGCCCAGCCAAATCCACTGCAGCATCCACTGCTCCTGGGACTGGAAAGCCTGTAGTTCTCTGAGCTGGAGTCTCCCTGTATTTCTTCGTCTGGTGGCCTGGGGCCCCTCTTCCAGGAATTGGAGCTGCCTCTCAGACCACAGTGGTTTGGCCTAAGCGGGCCCTGCTCTTTCGAGCCCAGGAATCACAACTGCATCCTTCAGGTCTGGTTCCTTCCCCTAATTTGTCACCTCTGTTACTGGCACGCACCTTACACCATTTTGGGCACAGATCGTGGAAATGTGGGGCTCACGGTAAGGCACCAACTGATGTGGCTCCTCCCCCAGCTTCCACCCTTTACTTGGTGCAGACTACAGGCCACATGCTTCCATCCTAGAAGGAAATAACCCTTTACAGCCAACTAGCTCATGGCACTCCAGGCCCTTATAATTCAGCTCAGTTTACATCTCTAGTCTCATCAATCACTATATTCATCCAATCATTCATTCATTCATTCTCCCCTGAGGACCTACAGTGAGTCAAGCATGGTGCTTGGCACCAGAAACTCTAAATGACACCCATCTCTAGAGCAGTTTCCTCAAGAAACTTATACTCAAGTAGGGGCAGACCTATAAACACGTATGTGCAATGAGGTGTTGGAAAGAAGGGTTCTGTTGGGGCACTGAGAAGGGAGATGACAATTCTACTTTCCTCAAGGCCCAGTTTGGATGCCACCTCCAACAGGAAGCTTTCCCTAATTACCACCAGCTGCGCACCTGCCCCACCTCTGGGTCCTTTTGGGCAGGTGCACAGCTGGGTACCAATTAAACAATAACTCCTCATTCCCCCTCCCCACTGCCTCTGGCAACCATGTTTCTTTCTGTCTTTAAATATTTGACTACTCCTCATATAAGAGGAATCACACAATATTTGTCCTTTTGTGACTTTTTTTTACTCTTAGTATAATGTACTCAAGGTTCATCCCTGTTAGAGCAGGTGTCAAAATTTCTTTCCTTTTTAAGGCTGAATAATATCCCATTGTATGTGCACACCACATTTTGTTTATTCATTCATTGTTGATGAATGCTTGGGTTGCTTCTACCTTTTGGCTATTGTGGATAATACTGCTATGAACATGGGTGTACAAATATTATTTTTAAACATGTTATATATGTAAATATTTTAAACATTTCAACAATTCATGTCACTGATATAATATTGTTTCAAGACCTTAGCAGGAAACATTCTTGCTTTTGAATTTATGCCAGGGTTGGGAAAGTTTAAGGAATGAGGGTAGATCTTCTCCAGACCCTCTAACACTAGACTGTCCTCCACCTGGTTCCAGGTAACACTACTTTAAAAAGTTCCATTTTGGTTAACTCTTTAAAAAATAATGTCCTACAGTAAAACATGCATGTTTTCAAAGTCCAAACAAACAGCTCTATTGAGAGACAGTGTATGACAGATTCCAAGTTAGAGCAGCTGCAAAAGAAATACTTATAACAAAACTTTAGCTCTTATAAAACTCAGGTAATAAGTCTAAACAGCTGGGGGTAGGAAATTAAAAAAAAATTGATAAGCATATAAAGATAAAAGTTCTTCCCTTCTCTCCAACAGGAGGGCTTATGAAACTATCCCTTTAGTAGGCTGTAGTTACCCTCACTGAGGTGACACAAGGAGATGTACAAAGGAGAGGTGAAGGGTCCCTGCCTGAAAGAGCTCCTAAAGCCAAACCACCCAAAGCCCTGGGGCCATTGCATAGAAGATGGAGGAAGTGTATAAAGAAGTACTCTACTCATCTTGGTTTAACCAAGCTGTCAACGCTAAGGACTAAAGGTAAGTGATCAGTGGCAAAATTTTAGATATTGTTCAAAACTCTAAATGCCTAAAAAATTAATTAGCAACATTCAACAACATATTTATTACTTATAATATGCCTGGCATAGTTAGGTTCTATGGTGCCAGATGCATTGGTAAAGAAAACGGACAAATGTGCCCAACACAGAACATTTAATGTTACTTAAGAATTTCAGTTTTAATTTTAACAAAGGGTATGGGTGATAAGTCACCTCCAATCTTGGTCTCAATCCATCTCATCCATGTGTGGAGTCCACCACCAGACACCCCCATCAGGACCAGTGTGCCCACACCTGGGAGGAAATACTAGTCCCCTGGATTCCTAAACTTGCAAACCTCAATCAGTAGTACATGGTGGGTCTAGTAATTAACCTTAAACGAAACAAAATTCTGGCTCAGACAGCTCAGCTTTGTGATCAATAATGTTTTCAGGCAGTTTTGGGCAGGCGGGTGGATGGATGGGTAGGAAAAGAATCCAAACACGAGATGAAATAAAATTTCCCAGAGAGGGCAAAGATCTCTGGGAAGAACCAGATCTCAGCTCCTTCCTAGCCAAGCTCTGAAAGCTGAGTTTGAGCATAGCCAGGTGTAGGTCTGCCCTTGTTCTCAAGCAACACACGTTCTTGTCATCCCAACCCACTGTGACATGCTGCCAAGGTCAGCAAACACAGATGGCCCCGTGGGCCTGCAGGGACAAGTCCAGGGGGACACCATGTGTGCATGCACAATGGCGCACGCACACACATGTGTGTACACACACGCTCCGCCCTTCTTGTTGCCAGATCCAGCCTGGGTGAGGTCCTGCTCCTTTCTGACCGTGTGAGTCTGGCATTGACGACCCTTTCATCTTGGGATGCTCCCCCCTCCCACCCCCACTCTCATTCTCTTGGCTTTGCAGGCTCCTTGGCGTCTCCATACTTACTCTTCCCAGCTCCTCTCCTTATGGCACTGCTATCTTGTGGTGATTGTCAAGTAAATGATAACTTGACCGCAGAATATCAGAAGCAGTTAAGGGCAGCCGGAGACTGGAAGACACACGAAAGTCTAGAAGAACTGGTTCCCTACTCTCTCACCCCCAGAGTCTAGGTCAAATGTGAAGGGTCAGAAGGTGGGAGCTGATGGCTGCTGTCTGGTTCTCTCCCAGGAGCTAGTTGGGGTGGGGGAGTCCTGATCCCACCTATGGGTGGGGGTGGGGGGAATACTTCAGAGGGCTGGTCTCCTGTTTTTCCACTACAGACAACAATTTTAGCATGAAATGCTTCCCGGAATAACACGGCATGGGATAATATTTGTGTATCAATCGTATGTCTCTGTTGATTACTATTTTTAATATCAGAGATGAATTCCCATGCAAAATCACTTTCCCTTTTCCTGCCCTCCCACCCAACCAACATCCTGACAGCAAACTTAAAAATACTAAGGTTCATTGCAAGGAGCAGTCTGCCTATGTGTATATTTCATGTTACCAGTACAGAATGTGAAAAAATCAGTTAGTGAAAAGGACCATTAACTCATAAAAGACTTGGCGGGTACTTTCAGGAGCTTTGTAAATTAAAATACGCTGCAATTTTATTTTCAGTTCATGTCTTATGGTATCACTGCAAGTCAAACCCCAATATTTACAAGGCAAATGATGAGACAGTCTCAAAATGAAAATATCCCTAATTGCCAGCTGGCGACCTAGAGCACTAACCTGGTGAGGATCCATCTTGCTGCTACGGCCTGGAAATGCCCGCTGAGCACTGCGTTTGCCTGGGGTGTAAATGCAGCCACGGACCCAGTGGTTTCCTCCCCAAGAACTGGGGAAATACTGGGCTTCTGCCAGGGAGGCCTGCTCTGCTACGGGGGAAAACTCCCCAAGTATGGGGCACATGCACCAGAGAAAAGTGGTCACCCTTTGTTGGTTAATGGGGCGCCCTAATTCAATCACCACAAGTTCACACACAAAAAGAACCTTGAATCTCCCCCTTGAAGGGTTAAGGGTTCTCTCCTTTGAAGGGTTAAGGGTTATCCAGTCCAAGTGCATCATCTGAAAGTTATTTACGTTATCTACTCTCTCATGAGAAAGAATCGGTTTGCTACCCATGTTGGAATTAAAATAAATATTTCCCGTGAAATAGCCCAGAATTATTTTCAGAAAACATTTACACGTACCAGCTAGGTGCCTCGTACTCGGCCTGCTACAGGAGAGCTGATCAGAAATGTTTATCACCTAACGAGCCCCGTACAGACGTGCCCACCACTGCCTCTCGCCAGCTTGCCACTGGTCCGAGGGCAATCTCGGACATCCCATGTAATCATGTGGCTCAGAACTCCAAAGGTATGGCTTGAACGGTGCTAGAGAGGAGTCAGAACTAATTGGGGTCTAGAGAGTTCTAACTCCGACATTAGGAAAAGAGGAGGAGGAAAGAGTTGGGAGAAATGAGTAAATAACCCTGGGAGACACAGAGCTTCCCTGACAGGAACATGGGGCGCAATGCCAGGTACCTGAGGACCAGGGAGCAGCAGAGACGACAGATTTTAAAGGGACAGCAGGGTGAGTGCTGGGAAGGAGCTGTGCCCAGAGGAGCCACAGAGACTGCAGAATGCTTGTTGGCCAGTCTAAAGGAACAGAGACCACATCAACCCAAGGTCCACCTGCTAGAGCACGTCTGCCGCTGCTTAGCATCACGAGCACCGGACACACATCAGCGCAGCCTGGTCGCAGTGCTGGACTGCGCAGCAGAGGGCGAAGGGGCGAGAGCGGGACACACAACACAGAGGCTCTCGGTGAATGCCGGGCCCCTACCAGCCAGGTCTGAACCTGGCCAGTCTCGGCACCGCAGGCCGGCAAACTACGTCCAGCACCGGGCTGAGGGCCTGGACTAGTGTGTGCTGGACATAAATGCTTTGGACAGGCTCTACTGTGAAGGAGGTGGGATCAGATCATGGCCAAGGTCGCTTTCGGCGCCACAGTGCTGGGATTCCGTGGGAAAGGTTCCCTGCAGACAAAAGGAGAAGCGCCTTCCTTGCTGTCACAGGCCAGGATGAGCAATATAGGTGGTTAGCTGCCGAGCCTGGTTTCTATGTCCCTGTAGCTCGATAGTTTCTATTGTGCAAACATCTGGCCCTGCCGCTGATAAAACTAAACATCCAATGACATGGCAGTGGCTGGTAATTCAGCACTCAGATGAGCCCGTCACCGTTATGATTAATAAGGTTCGGGGTGCTTCTCTGTGCAGGGGGTGACAATAAGCTTGTTCTCTTTTAACGCAATACGACCGCAACGCGAGCTAGAGCCCATGGAATCGGGCCTTGTACTTGGAGCCCCCTCCCCCCGCCTAGTAGGAATATATTACTTGGAATTACTTAAACTCTGATCTGGCACTACTGTATGGAACACAAGTAATGTATGAGAAACAGGACTTAAGTGAAAGCCTGGACGTCGGGAGAGCTGGCTGGCTAGGGCAGGGGACCAGCTGGCTCGACTCCTTCCTGGGTCTGAGTCCTGGGCAAGGCAGTTTCTCAGTTTCCACATATGAAAGTGGGGATGAAACGGAGCTGTTCTGATGATTAAACGATATAGTATACATGACCGTGCTCTGTAAAGTATAAAATTATATTTATATATTAAAAACAAATAACGAATTAAGAACTGTGTTCTATGAAACAACTCTAGATAGTCTTTGAAATACAAATACACTATGTGGTATGCTTATTTCTCCTTTCAGGGAAGTTATTGAATCTGTCATAACCAGGCTGTATAAAAAGAGAAGTTTTAAAAAAAATTCGTATATTCAAAAATTAGATTTAAGAAAGGTGAAAGATTTTTAAAGTACCAAGATGCATTCCTATATACAGACAATCTTTTTTTTTTAAATAAACCAGTGCTCAGAGAAAAGACCAATCTGATGTAATTTCAATTATAAAGTATCAGAAACGGTATTTTCTTTTCAGAAGAGATATATAAGTTTAATAACATTTGGAGCTCATTTCTTTGGCATCAACAACCCCCTAGAATATAATTCAGAGTCTGGAGGTGAACTCCTAAAGCCTTTGAGCACCACAAATAGATGTCCCAGAGTCCACGCACCAAGTTCATGAACGTGGGTATGGACAGAGCGCCGGACCCTCTGCACAGCCTGCTTCACGCAGACACCACCCTGCAAGGGCAGAGCGTGGGGCTGGCTCTGTGCCCCTGCAGAGCCACCCTGCTCAGGTGTGCAGGGTGGGTGGTCTCCCTGCACACTCCCCGGTGGGGACGGTGGCCCCGACATCAGGTGGAACTCTGTCCTATCTGTAAAATGGTGTGGTGTGGGGAAGCCACATGATAGGAACTGGACTTTTATAATTATCTTCCAACTGAGAAAAAATGCTAACAAGCTAAAACACTGCCAAGCAATGTTTTTAATATATTAATCACAAGAACATCGATAGGCATCGGGAAAAATACAAGTTGTGTCCATATGTACCGAACATAATTCAGTCTACACACACTATGTGGATGGAACATATATTTTCCTACATTTGTGATGACTGCCCAGCCCGGGCAGGGGAGCAGGGACCAGGGACTCACAGTTCTAACATTCCAGGAGTTAATGACTTGCTCAAGGTCACATGTCCAGCCCGTGGCTAGCATGCAGGTCCTTTGGCTCCTGTGCCAGCATTTTTTCATTACCTCTAACAAGTTTGGTTACTTGACTCTGCAGTCATGAACACATTAGAACATCACACTGGAAGGGGGGAGGGGGCTGGCACACAGACAGCAGTGAGCAGAGGTGGCCGAACCCCGAGAGAACCAGAGACCAACCAGTATGAGAAAACGTGAAAGCTCTGGAGGCGGAAAGATCTGGCTTATCGCTTAGTGGTTATACGATCATGGGCAGTTTCCTTAACCTCTTTGAGCCCGTTTCCTCAGCTATTAAACGGGGGTGGTATCTAGTTGCCAGAACTGATGTAAGTTCCTGGCACATAACAGGTACTTAATAAATGGCAGCTCTAGTTATTATTTTAAGAACTCAATGAATACAGATAACAGAAGCCTTTTAACTTTGGAGCAAAGAGAATTAAACATCTAAATCGAACGCATCTCTGTATTTGAGCACATTTCATCACACTCATGATAACCCTGAGGAATGAAGAAAAGGTTCTGTTGCAGAAAGAGCACACTTCAGTGGGAAGATGGTGTGTGTGGAAGACAGACACATTGGGTTCCAATCCCAGCAGTGCTTGTGTCGCTCAACTGGTTTTCTGATACTTGATTTTCTCATCTACTAAGTGGGGATGATGATGGCTGCCACGAGGATTAAATGTGGGCCCATGGCCTTTAGCAGGAGCTTATATTATTAAATGTCAGAGCCATCTTTCCCTTTGTCCTCTACTTTGTATCAGAAGGCAGTGGGTGCGATGGTGTCTTCTTGTTAGAGAGAAAACACGTTAAGTATGGTGTTGAAATGGATATGTTTCATCACTTGGAAAACTTACACACACGGGATATTCCTTATTCTCTAATACTGCGTGACTCTTGCAAACATTTCAGAAAACACCTGTATTCATCAGAGTACTAAGGCACAGTATCTAGCACACAGTATGCACACAGCACCTGCTTGCTGCATGCCGCACACATGAAAAGAGCGATAATCCAACTCTAACGAGCAACTTCTACGTGCATAAGGAGCTCAGTCTTCCCTTGAGCAATTGATTCTAAACTGAGAAAAAAAATCTGGAATTAAAAAAGCGGCAACATACTTTCTTTCCCTATTCAATAAATAGTCAAGAATGGTTAAGTCTAAGTGTTGTGCGTTACTCAGTACTTTGGCTTCTCGCGTTTCTGTTTTGATCTGGCTAAAATAGACTATTTAATTTCGAGTTAGCAGAAATTCATTTGATCTTCCTGACTCATGAATCGAACCGATTCCGTTATTATAAATCCATCCCCCCCTACAACTCTCACAGTCAGCCGTGCTCTGCTCTCCCAGAGACACACGCACTGCCACGCTCCACAAGACACCAGCTGGGTGGCAAGAGTGAGGTTCTGTCACCTGGTCCAGTGACGAACACCCATCTCCACCACAAAGAGAATGTGACCGTGACACATCCCACCACACTCAGCTCAGAGCTCCACACAGTGCCCTCCTGAGGGCAGGACCAAAGGCGCACGCAGAAGGGTCATACTTGCCCCAGTGAGGGACCACATCCTGTCTCTGGAGCCAGGCAGGGAGCCTGCTCTGGTCTCTCTGGGTGTAAAGGGCCACATGCCACGTTCAGTGGTCTGGAGAAGCCTCCGGTACCTGCTGGCCCAATCATTCCTGCACGTTGCAGGGCTGCCCATGGTCACGCAAGAATAGAGACAGATGGTAAGACAGGAGAATGGGGGAGGAGTGTCTGCCGCCGTTTGGTGCAAAGATGTTCAGTGAGCGCAGGAGGTGGAGAATCAGGGCTCGGAGGCGCAGTGAGTGGAGAGGGAGGGCTGGGCACCACCGATGGGGCCTCAGGTGACAGTAACGATGTAAAACTCCACGGGTTCACCCCATTGTATATGGCCTGCCATGCTGACCGGCACTCCTAGCTGGCTGCTCCTAAGCACACCCCTGCCTCTGGCTGCAAGGCTCACCATTTTGTCAAGAAAACAAAACGCCTGTCTAGAGCTCAGTGCATGGACTTCGCTCACAAACACCATCTCCATGAAAACCTAATAAAAAAGTAATAAAAGTGAAATATAGTGTATTAATATTCATACTGTTCTCCCAGTGGCAGCAGCCCCATGTGTTCATCATCGGAGGAGAAGGCTGCTTGCAGCTGGGTTCTCAGAGAAGAGCGTCCTCAAAGTGACCAGCACAGCGGGCAGCTCCAGAGCGCAGGGGCGAGCCTAAATATAACTGCACGGCCGTTAAGAGGTCCAGAGCCACGTTTTGTCCCCTTGGGGGGCCTTGGGGGATTCACCACATCACCTGCTGGGGCCCCGCAACCAGAAATGGGGCTGATAATGCCAACCCCATGACGTGATTGTCAGTGCTCCAGGGAGAAAAACTCCTGTACTCATTCACGGTACAGAAAGGGATCTAGCTGAGCTTGAGGACATTAAAAATTTTCCAAGAGGCCAGAGGAAAGCAAAGGACCAGAACAAATAAGAGCTGTTCTATGGGACGATTTGCAGGACGGTTTGTTACAAAGTTCCAGGTGGCCAAAGAAAAACCACTTGAGAGAAAAATTTAGGGAAGGGAGATCACAAATGGTCACGAAACACATCCTGCAAAACATGGTTTGGACAAATTACCCCAAATCGTGTCCGGGGAATAAAATGGCTACCAAAAAACAGAGTTTAATGAAACCTTATCCCACTGAACACAACCTGACTTGGATCCCACTTGTTTCTAATTTTCCTTAATGGATTCTCCCCAAGGGGGGGGGCCCACTTCAGATTTACCGTGGCTCACTGCCTGGCTTGGACAGGTGTCCTATAAATGTTTCCTGAATGAAGTGGGAGGAAGAAAAGTAGGAACAAATCAAGATGTGGAGAAGAGCAGACATATTATGAATGTTTAAGACTTGGGAGGACTGGCCAGAGGACAGAAGTATCCTGCAGACTCATGGACACCAGGGCAGGATGGGTGCCTGGAAAGCAAGGCTCATGTAATGTTTGCTGAACTCTGGTTGGCTGTGTTGACAGGAGGAGGGAAAAAGCCAATATGTAAATACACATGTGGCAATATGCAACGTTTTTTTCCTCATGTAAAGGCCTGTGAGAATAAAGTATAATTATCTATGTGGCAATCCAGAGTTGGAAAGGGGAAACGGAGTCTTTACTGATTAGAGAAGATAGTCGATGAAAACACCCAACAAAACCCAGGTACTTTGTACTTCCTCTAAACAGTAGTACCAAGAAAGGGTATGACACAGAGGGGCACAGGTGTAGGGAAGGGTGAAAAGGGTGAGGGGAGTCAAGAACGAGACTGAAGGGAACAAATGGCATCTCCCTGGAGGTGACACGCTATGGGTGACAGTTTCACAGCATGCTTTTCTTCAGAGAGGTTAATGTTTCTGTGCATTTCCAGGGGCCGGGCACTGCATGTGTGGATTCCATTTAATCCTCACGCTTTTATAAGACAGCGTGATTATCTGGTCCCAATGCAGGGACCAGAAAGCTGAGGCACAGGGCAGCTTAGTAACCTTCCTGAGAACACATGGCCAGTAACTTGCAGAACTGGAGTTCTCTCTCAGGTTTGCCAACTCTAAAATCAACTATACCATACACTTTAGAGATACTAAAATATCATAAACAAAATCTTTTTTTTTCTTCCCCAGAAAAAGATTAGTCCTGAGAGACGGAGGGAGGGAGGGAGGAAGGGAGAGCTCACAAGTGGGCCAGAGGCAGCTAAGCCGGCTCTTGGTACTCCTGGCTCACTGGGCACTGTGCACCTGTTCTTCAGGTAACATTACGTTCACCTGAGCAACACTGGCCTTCACTTTTACCTGCTGGCCTGCCCGGGGGCCTCAAAGAAAGTTAGCATAACGCTGTTCCTTTTCTTCCCAAGCCCAGGGGGGAAAAAAACAAACCAAAATTTACTTTAGTGTTTTAGCCTAGTACCAGAAAAGTATAAATCATCCTAAAATATTTGCTTTTGTGAGGATTTTTAAAAATCAGTTCGTAGAGCCACTACACAAATATGGCTCTCAAAGCAACTCATATTCTGGCTGGCATTTTTAAACAGTTCTAGGTCCCACGGACAAACAAAGAAAAAAGGGCCTAAATCTCAGAGTCCAGTATAATCTCATCCCATGCCAACTTCTCAGCCTGAAAAGGCTTTTTTTCTTTTGAATAATTAATTTGTTGGGCTGAAATTCACATAAGACAAAATGAACCATTTTAAAGTGAACTACGCTGTGGCATTTAGTATATTCACAACGCTATGCAACCACGACTTCTATCTACTTCCAAAACATTTCCATCACTCTGAAGCAAAACCCTTCCCCCATCCCCCAGTTTCACCCCCTTTCTTCCTGCTCTCTGCTCCTGTTAACCACCAACTCTGTGTTGTATCTTTATGGAGTCACCTGTTCTGGACATTCCGTACAAAGAGCATCACACAACGTGTGACCTTTCGTGTCTGGCTTCTTTCCCTCGCCACGATGTTTTGGATGTACCTCCATTCTGTAGGAGGTATCATAGCTGCCTAATATTCCATTGTGTGACTGTACCACAGTTGGTTAAACATTCCTCCACTGATGGACATTTAGGCTGTTTTCATCTTTGGGCTGTTGTGATCACCGTTGCTATGAATGTCCAAGTATCTGTCTGAGTCCCCGTTTTCAGTTCTTTTGGGTAAATACCTAGGAATAGAATTGTGGGGATCATATGGTAATTTTGTGTTGAACCTTTTGAGGAATCACCCAACTGTTTCCCATAGTGACTGTACCATTTCACATCCCACTAGTAACGTATGAAGGTTCCTAAAAAAGTTGTTTTAAACATATCTAATTTAGGGGGAAAAAAATTCCTGACATGATTTTCATGAATACTGACCTTTGTGGCACATGAAAAGCTTATGGGATTTACGTAACAGCTTTCGTCTCACAGGCCTTGTGAAATCTCTAATGCTCAAACCCCACTGTCAAGCATGGAGAATGTGTTAATCCCCAGAACGACACTGAGGACATTTACAATCTAGCTGGTTGCCCAGGACTAAAACCCAGCACACAATTACAAAACAAATGTAAGTCCAAAAGTTCCATCAATTGCGAGGAGGCATAAAACACAGATTTTAAATACAACAAGAATTCACAGCAGAGAGAGAGAGCGAGAGAGAGAGAGAGAGAGAGAGAGAGAGAGAGAGAGAGAGAGAGAGAGACAGAGAGACAGAGAGAGACAGAGAGAGAGAGAGAAAGAGAGAGAGACATGCATGGAGAACAGAGTGGCCAAAGAATGATGAATAGAGAAATGAAACCTGAGTAAGACCCTGAAAGATGTGTTTAATAAATAAAAATAAGCACGCAGAGCACTTAGCACGACAGCCCGCTTGGACCCTACCCAATGGCCTGCCTTCCGGATGGGGGTGCCCTGCCTGATAATGCAGCGGGGTCGCTGGGCAGCAAGCACCCTGACAGGGAGACGTGAGGAGCTGGAACCCTCCACTCTCTCTCCAGCCCAGGGCACCATCTCATTTCCCGAGGGCCTCAGGGAGCACATCTCCTGCAGAAGAGCTCTCCTCTTTCCTGCTACCAAAGGCAAAGCTATCTTGTTGCCTTAGAAATGTTCAATTTCTGTGGCAAAACACACCTAGCAATTCTCATGCTGTGCAGGCAAAATGGAGAGTATTTAAGTGGGGTGAGTCTAGCTCGTGCAAAGAGGGATGATAATATGAATATGCACGAGGTCCCTCCCTGCTTCCTCTTTAGTACCTGGGGACTGGGTCCAAGCTTACGCTGTGCGCGCCCTCCTTCCTCAGTCAGAAGTCAGACTTTGTGCAGAGGACCTTTATCAAAGGGCGGGTGGGCCCGGCACAGCCTGCTGTCAGAGGGCAGGCCGGGGCCTGCGTGGGGAGGACGTGGGGAGGCTGCGCCCGCAGGGGTCCCAGCGCACAGGCCGCAGCTCTTGAACTTGACTGAGCACAGGAACTGACTGCTCCCAGCCTGGCATCGCAGTTATCTGCGTCCATCTTGTTTATGTTTTAGGGGTAAGCTTTTGGGCTCAAGGCCGAGCCGTGCCTGAACCACCGCGACCCCAGTCTGCAGGGCGAAGCACGGAGGTGCCGCACAGCCATGTGCGCACTGAGGCGTCGCACCCACGCCGCTGGGTCTCTGCCACAGCCCACAGCCTCGTTCATTGCAGAGTCGGCACAGAGGTAGCCCTGTCCGGCATGTCAAGGACACCACGTTTCACTTCCATCAGGACAGAGAGGGAACAACATGCAAAACTGTGCAGTATGCAAGTCCAGTGTCCATGCAGACCCCAGCATGGGACTCCTAACGCGAGGGGAAAACCAATCATCGCTCAGCGTAGTCGTCCTAGAGGACAGGACACCCACCTGTATGAGGGCGGGGCGGGAGGGCAGGGGGGGCGGGGCGGGAGGGCAGGGGAGGGCGGGGCGGGAGGGCAGGGGAGGGCGGGGCGGGAGGGCAGGGGAGGGCGGGGCGGGAGGGCAGGGGGGGCGGGGCGGGAGGGCAGGGGAGGGCGGGGCGGGAGGGCAGGGGAGGGCGGGGCGGGAGGGCAGGGGGGGCGGGGCGGGAGGGCAGGGAGGGCGGGGCGGGAGGGCAGGGGAGGGCGGGGCGGGAGGGCAGGGGAGGGCGGGGCGGGAGGGCAGGGGAGGGCGGGGCGGGAGGGCAGGGGAGGGCGGGGCGGGAGGGCAGGGCGGGGCGGGAGGGCAGGGCGGGGCGGGAGGGCGAGGTAACTAACTGCTTAGCTCAAACACATTCCGGGGCCTGTCCAGAGGAGCTTGAGGTTGTCCTTGTGCATCCATGAGATTTCTCCGCCCAGGGTTCTCAACATCCCTGGCTTTCCGGAGGGAGGCAGAAGTCGCCTGGGCAGAGCGGGACACACAGGATGCACTCATAGCTTGGTCACTAGCACGCCGGTGACCCCAAAGCAAGGCACTGACCACACAGTGAGATGCTGTAGGATCTGCCTCAGAGTTATAATGAAAGTCACATAAAGCCACGTTCCTAGAACACACAGAAAACGTGTCACCATCATCACCAAAGGCCCTGGGCAAATACAAACTTAGGCTTAGTTCACATAGAGAGCTATGCTCCCCACTTTCTAAATGTTTATTGCCTGTGGGTAAGTATGCACTTCATTCTCTGAAATCTGCATTTTATAGTTAAACCGCCCACACATGCCAGCCTATAAATGATCTTTCTTCTCAGTTCGTTTCTCACGTGAGACTTTCTCCACAGAATTCATCCCCAACCCCCATGGGAAGGGGGTCTGGCCCACTTGGTCCCTCTGCTAATTTCTTTGGTGCCTTCACATTCCTGAGGCTTTCACCCCAATGAGTGATGCTCATAAGAGCTGTTCTTTCCAAAGAAGCTGCACACGCCCCCAAAGCCGGGGTAAGGTCCCCTTGGTGTCTGCGGTGCCGCTCATGTACAGGAAGCGTGTGATATCACCTGCTGCGTACAGCGCATAAAGCAGAGCAATGAGGTGAAGACGCGATCTTTCTGTACAAGCCACACACAAAATATAACAAGAAGTTGGAAAAAATTTTAATGGCACATTTCTCAGAGAAAAATCTATCTTCAGCCTTACTGTGTCTGTCAGTGCCGGTAGAAGCCTCATTTGGGTCTGCATGGCTCCACACTGGGAGTACCACACGAACACATTTCTTGCAGGGACAGCCCTGACATTCGACAGTAAAGCAATTAACTGGCAACATTCTCAAAACTGCGATTTCCCTTCACTGTGTCCCCCAGTGTCTGGAGACTTCTCATCTACTGCTGCTGTGTCCACCTGGCTTAGCATGGGAGAACTTCTGGAAGGCAAACAGGTGGAGGGAAGAACAGAAAACGGAAAAGCCAGAAATAGAGAGGAGGAGGTGGGCAGTTCATGGTTAGGAAAAACATACTTACAGTCTGCTCCATGCAAAGATACAGAGGGGCTATGTGATGCCAAACACATGCTTCACACTTAGAGACCCTCACAATTCCCATGGTGCTGGTGTGGATGGTCATCTGACCCGGCAAGCTGAGGAAAGGGCACCTGAGACTCATCCTGTTACCCAGCTTGCTAGGCACCGAGACCCAAGTCTCTGTCGCCTGTCACTTCCCGAGACGAAGCTGGTGGTGGCTGGTCACTTCAGCTCGCTGTAAAAAGGTTCTTTCACAGGGACTACGCACCAGACCCTGGTCCCAGGAAGTGTAGACATTTCTTGGAGATCAAATAGATGGATGAATGACTAACAATGCAGATTACACTAAGTCCAAATGTTTCAACGAAGAAGAAATCACTTCCGATTGTGGCAAATTTGGCATGAGTTTCACAAAGGAAGTGGGGACAGGGCTGGATTTAGGGGTCGGGTGGGTGAGGCATCCAAAGCCCAGGGAGCAGTGTGGGCTCACAGGAGGCTGGGTACTGAGGCCACATGGGGGGAAGGGAAGGCTGGGGCCCCAAGGTGCAGGACTTTCAATTCCAGGTTAGGAACCAGGATGTGAGAGCCAGAGCAGGGAACAGAAAGTGCACAGAATCAAGGCAGGGGCTTTAGCAAGTGTCTTCTGAGAAAGAAGAGGGAATATTTAAGAGCAAGGAAGGACAGTCTCAATGCTCCTTGCAACTAATGTAGAGTGCAGCCGGAATAGCGTGATGGGTGGGTTCAGTGGCAAGGCCAGAGGGTGGGGTGGACATGAGCTCACTCTGCAAACAGACGTCTCACTACCGGGAGAGACACAGAAAACACGTGTCTTAAACTGGCTGCTCTGAGTTTCAGAGGACACCGTGAAATGACATTCATGTGCTGTTGACCCTCTTGCTTCTTCCAAGGAAACAAATGAAAAGCTGTCAGTGCAGAGGGAAGGGAAGGAACGTGGCTCTGCGCCCATCATGCGGCCGTGGGCCACGGCCCAATTATTGGGGTGCATGGCCCAGGTCACGCTGCTGGGAACTGGCCTCATCAAGCCTGGGATCACTGCGGAGGATGCGGGGGGGATCCCTCTCCAAGCCCCGTCACTTAGAACATAGACAAGATAACCCACTGCATCTAAGGTAATCCATTCCTACAAAACCAGGAATAATCCATTCCTGCAAAAGCCAGCCACTTCTCTGTAAGAACCATGCAAGTCCCCTCAGCTGGGAGGCTTGCTGTAGGACAAAGCTGGTTTTGGGAAAACGATTTTCAGGAAAGCTATGCTGTTTCACAAGTGGCTGTGCTGGCTGTAGTAATTACCTTGGTTTATGGTACCAGAGTCAAGGGCAGGACCCGGAAGGCACAGTAATTTGGATAACCAAACTCCACCAAGATTTAGTCTGCTTTCTGGACTTCCAAAGGCTTGGCATTCAGAGGTTAATAGTTCATCATTTCTCCGTTTCTGGCAGTCACTGTCCTTAACTTTTACAGGACAAGTCCATAACCTACTACACATGAAACAGCATATAAAATAAAGAAACTGCCTGATAGCAATGCTTCCGTCATCAGCAGCTGTTTATTTCCCAGACTTGTTTTCATAGGGTCTCCTGTCTGGCTGTTTCCAGAAATGACTGTTACTCTGCTGGCCATCCTGTTACAGGATGGACAAAGATATCTCTTTTACCCAAGCGCAACACAACAAAACAAAAACAGGAAGAAAAACTAGGCAAGATAAGGTTTAAGGGCTTAATATTATCAACAATTTCCTTAGAGGTCTTTAGGAGTAAACAGATTTTAAATTAAAACTTTTTTGTAAATTTAACTTTTTGATGTAAATTCTATGAGGTTTAGGTGATGTATAGATTTGGGGTACCACCACCACAATCAGGACACAGAGCAGTCCCCCCTCCCCAAGGTCTCCTGGCTGCTGCTCCGGGTGAATAGTCAGCTTTCACAAGTGAGAACATCTGACTCTCGGTGCCAGATCTATTTGTATTCTGGGGGTTCACACTTTGCACATTTCTATTTGCCAATGTAAGTTCTAATTTACAAAGACAAGAGGACTAGAACTCCTTCCCTGGAGGTCACTGGATGACAAAGAAGCTGCACCAAAATCTTTTGTTTTATGGTCAACGTTTACATGTCGTGACTGGAAAGTACACCTCCCCAGTCACATGAATCAGGACGAGAAGGGGTTCCAAACACGGGGACCAGTCTACTTGCTGCCACTCAACATGCACACTCAACACACAGCCACACCCACACCCACACCCACACATGCGCTGCCTTCAGTGGTATCTAGGTAGTGAGTCTTGCATCACGCCAGTCTCGGCTCCTCGACCCTCTGAGGTCCGTGGAGATGGAGTGGACGCAGGAACCACAGCAGGTGTCCAATGCACTACAATATAACTTCAGGAGCTTGCAGTGCCCCGCTCCCTCTCCCAGCCCAAAGAGCGGGGGCTTCACAGCTCAGCTTCATGTTACCGGCTGGCAGCAGGAAGGTGTTGGGCCATGTCCTCAAGTCAAGAGTGGTGCACCCACCTTTCTCGCCAGGTCTCCCTCCTGACTCAGGGAAGAGACGTCAAGAGAGGTGGCTCCTCTCCTCAAATGTTAACCCTTTCACTGTTGCTCTGGTCAGCTCCCTCCTGACACCGGAGGAAACCCAGGAAACACTCCCACCACACAGGCAGGCCCCCATCAGTGACGACGCACTGAATGGGAAGTGCAGTGCTGGGCCCCAGGTGTCTACAGAGATGAGAAAGAAGTGAAGCAGGATCCCAAGAAGCTTGGGAACGCCGCCAATGTGGACAGCTAATAACCATACAGGCCAAACAAAAGGAACGCCATACCAGAGGCACGTGGACTGTGAAGGGAGCGCAGGGGAAAGTGTGGCGGTTGTTAACGATATACAGGCTGAGTGCCAGGCAAGGCGCACACAGGTGAGTCACACACGTGCGGCTGTCATTTCGTCCTATAACCACCCCAGGAACTGTTGTTACGTCTCTTATACAAGAACAGGACAGTGAGCCTCAGAGGGGTTTGGGACCTTGCCTGAAGTCACACAGCTATAAACTAGCAGAGCTAGCATTCAAACCCAGGTGTGTCTGCCACATGAAGCCATGAAAGTAAGAACGATGATAACAGTGGGGAGCAAGAACAGTAATAGCAGCTAAGATTTATTGAGTGCTTGCCATGTGCCAGGCACATGTTGAGTGGTGTACAGCTAGCCTTCTTCTCTACAGGACATCTCGGTTCATTCGGCTCATAAGTATGAACACAGAGTTACAGGGCACACGTCTGGCATGTCCACGAAGGCTCGAAAACAGAAAAGCAGACCCGAGGTGAGAGGCCCGGGGGATGGCGCTGTCTTCACAGACTCAAGGTTCTCCAGCCAGGGCTTCATGCTGCAGAAGCCACTTCTAATCGTCTGTACAGGGAGAATGGGACATGACAGATGTTGGCTGATTTCAGGGAACTAATCTGTTAAATGCTGACTCCGCTGTCTTCAGGTTTTAAATTGAAATCTCACAGGTGGAAAGGCATGATGGGAATGAACATTGTTGGTGAGATGTTTATGCTCCCCAAGAGGCAGATGTCGGGGGCCTGTATGATCCAGGGCTTGGAAACGCCGGATGCTGTGTGCCCAAGGTTTACGTAAACTGTGAAAGGACTTGTATGAAAGACTACAGGAAACCAAGCATGTAAGGGTTTCTGCTGTGTGACAGTGTGAGCTGAGCTAGAAACATAGGAGGCCACTAGTACCATTCATTCATTCATTCGTCCATTCATTCATTCACTCACTCACTCACTCACTCAGCCAATCAGTCATTTACTCATTCTACAAAGGAGCCTTGGGGAATGGTATCTACAACAACTATTGAGCACGAACAGAGAAAACATGGAAGAGAAGTTTACCTCCACCTCCCTCCACTGTTTCTGACAAACTCTTATTTCAGGCCCTCAGGTACCTCCCCTGCTCAGGTGTTCTCTTTCAAAGCCGAGCCTGTCTCCCACCTGTCACTGCAGGCTAGCCAAATAAAAAAGGAGGGTGGGGTAGAGGCAAGATTCATTATTTTTAGCTTTTATGTCAGATCCCCAACTCCTAAAAAAAACCCAAAGTTTAGAGTTCAACTCTGAATTCTGAGCCGATAGTCCTTAAGTTTGTCTAAGAAGGCATTTCCCCTTTATTCTCTTTCCGTTTAAAGATGCCACACGTGTGACTGGTGGGGAGGACAAAGATGGATGTCCTGGGCTCAGTGATGAAGCTGACACTGTGGGGTCTCCCGGGATGCATGCTGCACTCCCTCTGACTGCAGGGTCTGTTCTGGGCACCATATCACCTTGCTTTGTGCTTCACGGGCTCCTGAGTCTGCTCAAGCCAACCCAGATCTCGCACAAGCTCTGCCCACACAAAGACACAGGGGAGCTAACACCGATGGCCCTCGGCCCCGGGGGAATCAGAGCCCCACCTTCCGCCCTTCTGATGCCCTTGGAGGTAGAATGGAGCAGCTCCCTAATACCTTCTGGCATTACCGTCCCCCATTCTCTTACTCCTGCTTCCTGAGACCTTCTCCCAAACAGACTCCCTGCACCCAAGCACTATCTCAGGCTCTGCTTTTGGGGACACCCATCTAAGACGATCGCTTCCATAACATCGCCATCACCATCTCTGCCCAGGAACCAACAGCCCTGATCCTCCATCGCCTTTAAGACCCCGGGGGACGAGAGATAAAGGAAACTTCACAGCTCAGCAAGCCTGTGGCTGGGAGCTCACCCCTTCTTCTCTGGAGAGCTGGTAAAGGAGGGAGGGGGAAAGGACGACCCAAACTGTGCCAGCTGTGATGCAGAGACCCAGTGTCATGGGGAGGCCAAGGGCAGGAGGGAGAGGGGCCATTCACTGGGGACAGCACTCAGGACTTGGAACATACGCAAGGCCCAAAGAGCCAGGGAGAATGAGCAGCCATTCCAGGGTGCCACGCGGTGCCTTCTCGGTTTAATGCTCGCTGCTATGCCGGGCGACGAGGACAGCGGCGGCGACTGGCACACCCAAGCGCTGGCTCCCCAGGGGCAGCTCATTCTAGTACAGATTTGGGGCAGAACTGCATAGCTGAGGGCACTCCTACTCGTTTCTTGGAGCCTCAGCACAAAGCACAGTTGTCTGGCACATCTCCGGAATTCAAAAAATTACTTGGTCGATGCATGAATGAGGCTTAAAGCTCCAAACCCCGCGGAGGCTACAGGGAGAGTTCGATAGCTGCGTAAGTGCTACATCTACGGCCAGTCAGGCAGAAAGTAACATACCCTCGTGTCTCCCCGGCTGTTCGTCTGCTCCCCCACTGACACCCAGCTCCTATCGTTCTCCTCCAAACGACCCACTCGCCAGGTCACCAACCCACGGGGCCGCTCCTGTCACGCTCACCAACTATTTTTGGACCTTCACTGTTACCACCGCTGGGCTGCAAGGGTTTGACCACAGCAACGTAACAACTGGGCCCCACGGAGGGACCGTCAACCACTGGCATGAAAGAGAAGAGCGCGATGCCAGCCTGCCACCAGGGGCCCCGCAGCTCCCACCTTAACAGGGCACTTAGGACATCCCCTGCGGGCGATGGCCTCTGGAATCCAAGCTGTCTGGAGCACCGGTTCTCAAAGGAATCATAATAACAATAATAATAACAATACCAGCAGGAGGAAACTTCTGGAGGTGAAGGAACTGGTTAAGGCATAGATGGTGGTGATGCTTTCATGGATATACACTTATCTTCAAACTCACCAAGTTGTGCATATTCAATACTACAGCTTTTTGTATGTCAATCATATCTCAATGAAGTGAAGAAGAAGAACTAGCTGCGGAGCTTGTTTGAATGTCTGTCCCCTGGCCCCACCCAGGGGCCTGTTCCTTACATCTGTTTTACAAGCGAGGAATCTCCGTAACAAGTACCTGGGTGATACTGGGGCAGGAGGGTCCTTGGCTCACTTTGAAAAGGACTGGTTTATACCTCGAGCCCACGAGTGGGGCCGGCCCTACCATCCTCAGGTCTGGGGACACGGAGTTGGAGCTCTGCACCAAGGCAGAAAATTGGGCCAAGTTTCTGGGGCACTCACACACTTTTGTACCTGGGCCCTCGGGTTGGCTCAGGCGACCTGTAAAGGTGTGAGATATTTCAACGTCTTTGAAGGTGTGAGAGTGTGTCCTTGCGTGTTTGTTGCGTGTGTCTGTGTGTCTCCCTCCGCGTGGTGGGCATCTGTGCATGTTGGCATCTGGTACAGCTGAGAGTTAGCTCCTGTCACCAATATGCTCACAGCACACCTATGCCTGCCTGTCACACGTGGGTTTCTACTGTGTTACCTGAGTGTGAACACACGTGCGTGTAGGGGGAGCTGCAGACACACACTCAAATACACAGAGCTCTCAACTTCAGTTATTTCACAGTAGGGAAAATTTTAATTGTAAATTATTTCGCTGTACAACGCAAGGTCCAAGAGATGAGTCAGGGAAAACTGAAGACAGTAACTCATTACTTCTCCCTAGAAAATAGCTGCAACCCTGAAATCTTTCAGGTCTTTATAACCATCTCTCTGGGTGAATGAGATTGGCAGTGGGTTGAGTATTTCATTTAATATCCTCAAGTGTAAAATAGCAACTTTTCCTGTTGTTTGTATTAGTAACACAAGAGAAATTAATTTAAAAAGTTAACGCCTGCAATGCATTATCTCACTTTCAGCTCTTCAATAAGACCTAACTTCTAGTCAGGCACCTTTCATACTTTAGAGTCTGCAGAAGCTGTGCCATTTTTGAAACGACTCATGTTTATGGCTTTACAGAGCTATGGCCCTTTTCTGAAGTGACGTAGACTACAAGGCGTAGGTACGCCTCTGAAATATTGCGGTTTTGGTTCCAGACCACCGCAATAAAGGGAGTTTCGCACTAACGAGAGTCGTAATCTTTTTGCTGGTGGAGGGTCTTGGCTTCAATTCATAAAACACACATCTGTGAAGCGCAATAAAGCAAAGTGAAATAAAATGAGGTCTGCCTGTATGGCACTTTGGAATATGCCATGTTCCCTGTTGATGGGGAGGAGATCATGGAGGGGTCCCAGTTTGGACTAATGTGGCCAAGGCCAGCCCACAGGACATAAAATTGTCCTCTGGCCACAGACTAAAACTCTGGCCAGAGGACAAAACGGTCTCATTCACACAGGCCCTGGCCGTAACGGGTTCCAGATTCAGGAGTGTGGATGGCTCACAGTTGACATCCTACCAGTAATGACTCAGTGGAACACGGTTAGCTGGGGACACACATGGCTAATTGAGCTAAGGTGTCTCAATTCTCTTCCAAAATCTATTACTGGATAGCAGTGGTGGGATTTGAAACCAGGTCCTGAAGAGACCAGAGCTTCAGAACTGTGCCTCAGAGAAAGCAAAGTCAACAAGCAAACAACAATTCCCTCTACGCCCATTCTGTAACCATAGTACCAGAAAAGTTAAAAGCACTGTAAGTGCTCACTTACACTGGTGGAGGGGTGGAGGGGAAAGAATCCCCCATCATAATCTACGGCCTTTTCCCTTTACTCCTGAATAACTACTATTGTCTCCTAGCCTCTGGGATTCTCCCCAAATGAAAAAAAAAAATGGTTTTTTTTTGCCTTTTAATGGATTAATCTCATTAATATCCTTAACTTCATTAAATTACTCCTTGTTAAATCCAAGCCCCTCAAGCCTACATCAAAATTGCCATTGTCAGACTTCCCTCACCTAACGCATTTTCCAGCCGAGGTCTTCAACTCCTTCCAGGTGACACTGTCATTTCCCTCATCTTCCCTTACTTATTACAATCTCCATGGCTCCCAGGTTCCCCCTACTTCCATTTCTCATTTCCTTTTAGACCTACCTCAAGGTTCCTTCACTGTAGCTCTTGATCTATAAACCATCTCTATTAACCCATTTACAAAATCTGTCCTTGACTTGAATTTCTTTAACTGGTTTTTCTCATCATTTGTTCTCCAGAGTCTCAATGAGTGTTCGCTGATTGAGAAAACATTTGCGACATCAAAGCATCGGAATGACACTTTGGGCCATCTGTGTCTTTTAACCTCCAAAGAGAGACCCTAAACTCAAGAATAGAGCTCATGCCTTATCATGTACCCCCGACAATGAGGTGATAAGGACACCAGAGGTACCCAATGAATGTCTGATGAGTTGAGCTGAACTAAAATATACCTCTACCCTCACCTAAAATGACCACGGAATCAACTTGTAGTGTCTGTAACCAAAATAATCAGACAAAAAAGGTTAGATTGTTCTGAAAAAGTAATTACTGGCCGTTTTTTTATGTCCTAAATTTTTATGCCCCTTTATTTTTTCGGGGGTCCTAGTAATGGTCTTAAGCATTTCAAATTAAGTCTTATAGACAAAAGTATTTTGAATGGCCCAGAGCAGAAACAAAAAAAATCTACATGTTTTAATCTCTCTCTTTTGCCTGAAAGGCATGCCTTTCGTTTGCTTTTCCTGCGAGTCGGAGTTTAACGTCGGTTTTGTTTCCAGTTTGCTGGTCACACTGAGTGTGGAAATACACCCGCATTAACGTATTGTTTGCTCCAAAAAGTAACTGGCATCAGTGCAGAATCAAACAGGGAAACGGCTGCGACTTCCAAGGTGAGCTGAGTAAACAGGATTACCTAAAGCTCCACCACACCTCCAGTTCCGTGTGTGGTGGTGGTTTTCTTTCTTTTGCGGGGTGGGGGTGGGGTGTGGGGGGGGAACCGGATGGGGGCGGGTGGAGATTCCGGTGCAGTGGGTCTGGGGCAGGACCCTGGCAGTAATTTGTTTTTAACAAGATCTCCAGGTGACTCGTATGCATAATAGAGCCTGAGACCAAGGCAATGTGACACTTAACTATGTACCTGACCTTCCCACGCCTCAGACCTAAAAAACTAAAAATACACCCTTTGCTTCCTGAAAAACACACAATCAGACTTGCCTCACAGAATACCTACAGCCAGTGCCCCAACCTCAGCCACACAAATGCCTAACAGCTGGGGAAGCAGTTCACTGCCGGCAGCACCACCTACCTTTCCAGGTGCCCCAGGCTGGGGACAGGAACTTCTCTTTATATCCCAGTTTCCATGTCGCTAGGCAGGACCGAGGGTGGGATGACACATTTATTACTGTCCCATTTAAAACAGGGAGGGGCATGTAAGTGCTCTCCCCTTTGAAAGGGAGAGGTCCTGGGATGCATGGAGCTGAGACACAGGGGGCCCCGGGGTGGGGGTGGGGGGACCGGGCTCTGCCTGCGTCAGGTACACAGTGAGGCTGCCTCTCCACAGGCAGCACAGAAAGACACATTCTCTCAAGATGCAGCTGGAAACACCTTCCTTCTCAGATTAACAATGGGCAATTGAACAGCCACCCCCATCCCCCCCAAATGAGACGCAAAGCCATCGGGAAAACCAAATTGATAAATGTGACCTGGAGTTGGCTGTCCCACACACTAGGGCTAACGCACCAGAGCTGGAGACCACCCTCAAACATTCGGTGTGCTCTGTATGGCCACAAGCTACTGGGTTCAGACCAGGCCCGGGGGAGAAACAGGACGTGGTAACCAATTTCGAGACGAAGCGTCATTTCAGGCAGAAAAACTAGGCTGGATTTCATGTTGACTGTGCCCTAGCAACCAGTGCTGGGCCCCGGGGACCTCCATGAGACCTGAAGGCCGGAATGAACACTTGCCTTTTTTGGCCAAAGCAACCGTGAAGAGAAAGAAGTGATCCTCAGAATGTTAGGCAACAGTCACTTAAGGGTTAAAGGCAGGGGATAATATCGCACCTAAAGAAAGGGCCTTGGGAGGGCAGTGGGGTGGCAGGGCGGAAGTGGAAAATGGAAGGTGGGAGATGAGAGCCAATGTGAACCCCGGGTGTGTCAGCAAACAAGCCTTCACCACCCTCCAGAGGTGTTCCTTCTGCCCCCCAGACTTCCTGATGAGGGTCCCCGGCACCAGGGCACTAAGGACAGAGCTGAAAGCAAAGTAAAACTAGAGAGTCCGTCTGTTGGGGCAGGAGTGGGGTGTGTCAGAGGTAGGCGGTGAGAAGATGAGAGCGCTTAAGAATCCCGAAGTCCACTTGACTCATCAAGTTTTCTCTAAGTAGACATTGCCTTTTAAACGGAGTTTTAAAAAGCCATTTGACAAGGCACCACGCTCAATTTTTAGTAACTTGAATAATGCCGGTATCTGTTCATGAAACAATTCAGGATAACTAAATTATAAAAGTCTGACCAGACCACCTTTGCTGCAGTTCACCCTAAATTCACCCAAGACCTAGGACAAAGCAGTCTTTGCCATGCTCAATCAGAGCACCTAAATAGAAGGTGACAATAGCAGCGGAGAGTAGGCACTGGCTACCCCTCCAACAGGCTGGTGACCTGTGATGACGCCCCAGAGAGGGCTTTCAGACACTTTCTAAGGAGAACCTGTGCTGTTCTCCCACCGCCCATTCCCCTTCTTCCACCCCTCCCCCAGAAACTCCTGGAGCACAGGGATGGCAGCAGACCACAAACGCTTAAGAAACGAGTGCATGGGGGGCGTGAGCAATCAGGAGGCTCCTCCTCGGACCCACAGGGGCACCTGAACTTAGAGCGAAAGGACTGGCTGGGGAAGAGCGGATGCAAGAGCCTAGGACAGAGCAGCTGTAGCTCTTTAGGAAATGCCTCCCAAAGAGAGGGTGGGCCAACGCAGGGAGAGAACAGCACAGGTGGAGAGGCCAGAGACCAGTGGGTCAGGATTAGGACGAGGAAGGTGAGAGAGGCCTTTGGGGGTCACGTCTTGTAGGTTGTCTACCAAGGCCACAGGTTGAGAGCTGGGGTGGGAGGAGACCTCTGAAGTCCTGTCTGGGGCCAGGCCGGGCCCCAGGGTGAGGAGTCAGTAAACAAGGGGAGCTGGTTGTAGCGGTCCGGGGGTCGGGCCAGCTGTGCCCACCCAGCTCTAGCACATTTCCCAGCCTTTCCTCCGGGGCCTGGAAGGAGGTATGGAGAGAGCATAGCCACGACCGCTGTGTCAGGCATACTGCAGTTCTGGTCTTACTGCCTACATGTCAGCCTCTTACATGTGTCATTAGCCCCATCTTCTCATGAGAGTTTGGTTTCATTTCTTGCCAACTTCCATTTTCACTGGACTGTTCAACATCACCTCAAACACAGCCCATCGCTGTCTGCGCAGAACGGACTCTCTTGCTTCCCATTCTATCCACTCCGTCAGTGTGCCTGCCCTGTGCAGGGCACAGAGCAAAGCACTTAAGCTGTGTCACAGCATGCCAGCACCCCAACAACCCCACAGGCTGCCGGTGACCCGACTTTCCCAGTTTACGGGTGAGGAAATGGAGGTGGAGAGAAATCAGGCAACAAGCCCAAGCTGCTCAGCTTAGCGAGTATGGGGAGCAGGGTCAAACCCAGGTTTTCCTGCCTCCAAAGCCAGTGCTCTCAGCTGGGCCCCACCAGAGCACTGGTTCTCAGAAAAAGCTGTTAAAAACACCTAGGCGGCCTCTCCCCTCCTCCCCTTGAGATGGTGATTCAGTTTGTGGGGACTGAGAGCCAAGGGAGGTGAGTTTTCAAAGCCCCCAGGTGATTTCCACGTGTAGCCAGGGTGGGAAGCAGCATGCTAGAGGCTCCCGGACGGCGAGGGCCTTCCGTCTGCTGTTGGGGCTATATTCTGGCAGCAGCACTGGGCCTGGCTCACGTTGGAAGTGAAATACATCCTGCTGAACGAGTGGAGGAAGGAAAGCTTTGAACTTCCCATGCCCATCACCTGCCCAGCATCCGGCCCCCAGACCTGGCATTCTCTCAGCACAGAGCACGCCGACGGGCCCTCGGCTAGACTCTGCTCTCTGATCCCTTCTCCACAGGCTGTAAATGCCATCTTCTCAGAGCATCTTTCATCCTGGCACTTTGTGTTCAAGTGCCTCAGTGCTTGCTCCATGTTTAAGGATACAGTTGCGACCCCTTAGTCTGGTATTGAAGACCCCGACCACCTGGTCCCAACCTGTCCTTGCAATCACAGCTCGCACCACCCACAGATTCTCTGTTCTGGCCAGCTGGGTGCCCTTGTCTCCTCTGCGAGTCTTGCATTTCTGCTGGAGCAACGTCAATACTGCACGTTGCCCCCTCTCTTCCACCCATGTCTGGATCCTACCATCCAGGAGGACCCAACTCCTGCTTTGCCTCTGTTCTTTGCTTCCCCCCCGTTCCCACGAGGCCCTTGCAACTCTGAAATCTACGCCAAGAATCTTACTTGGCTCCATTCTGACATGGCTTCTAACCATCATTGCCACGTGCACACGTCCTAACTTCCCAACTAAATTAGGATCACTCAAGGGCAGCAACTGCCGGCGCAGAATTTTAGCAGCTTCAACAGGGACGGACACTGCACATTTGCTGCGAATGCCACTGGGCACTCAGCGTCTCCTGTCCTGGTGCGATCGGTCGGTCTTACCTGTAGTATCTGGACTGCAAGTAGGTGGAACACACCGCCTTGGACACGTGACTGGCCGAACCGAAGTCGATGACCTTTACTCTGTACGGTTGTCTAGATGGATCCACCAGCATGATGTTTTCCGGTTTGAGGTCGGCATGGATCAGACCCAGGCTCTTGAGTTTCATCAGGGCTGTGGCTACCTGCTGCAGGACTGGGCGGATGTACTTGAGGGGCAAGGGGCTGAACTTGTTCTGCTTCAGGAAGTCATAGAGGTTCTGCTCCAGCATCTCAAAGACCAAGCACGTGTGATTCTTGTGCTGGAAGCACTCGTAGGCCCGGACGAAGTTGTAGTCGTCGGCACTCTCGGTGCTCAGGCGCGCCAGAATGCTCACCTCGATCTGACCTTGCCGGGCATAGGACGGGTGGTTCTTCAGGATCTTGATGGCCACGATCTCGTTGGTGCCCCGTTTCCAGCACTTGACCACTTGCCCAAACGTCCCTCGGCCCAAGAACTCTAACACTTCATACGTGTTGGTCATGGAGCACAGCACCTCATGCTGGACTAGCTGGTAATCGCCCTCACTGTTGGAGCCACTGTTTTTGGAGGTGGCAGTTGATGTAGTGGCGGTGGCTACAGTGGCCCCACTGGCATTGTTCTGAATCATGGGTGGATGCTCTTCGATGATCTGCACGCTGCTTGTGTTCTCAATCTCCTCACTCTTCCGCTTGAGTCCACATTTTTGGTAGGTATCAAGAAGGCTCACAGTGCTTCGACGCATTAGGTTATGGGGTCCACCGAGGACCTGCCCAGTGGCAGAAGTGCTGCTTGCTGATGTTACGACTATGTGCCCGGTGCTTCCTGGGAAGATGATGGTCTGCTCGTAAGGTAGGCTTGGGTTCGGGATGGGCAAGGAGGTGCTAACGGTTGTGGTGGCTGGCTGACAAGGTGGTACGTTCTTGCTCTGGCTATACACTTTGCTGTGGGAGCCGTACCCAGTCATGTCCCAGTTGGAACTCGGCTCTACTTTCAGTTTCTTCACACTACAGAAGGCACTTGATTGAAGGGTGTGAGGGGAGAAAACTTGCACATGTGAGGCCATACCTACAAGACAAAGAAAGGGAAAAATAAATCCTGTGGTCACCGTGGCATGAATAAACTCAACACATGCATTCCCGTTCTGACTGGTGGCTTGGATCCTACAGAGTATTTTCCTTCCACTTCAAAGCAAGGTTGGAAAAGTGGATCTATTCCACCCAGAAGCACATTCCGGTCACTCAGTTTGTGAGGCCACGTAGTTCCCGTGTCCTACCTGCCACTGTTAAGAGGGCGAGAGATTGTAGAGCAGAGCCAGGAATACAATCAGGACCGAGACACAGAATTCGAACGTCAGGACTTTGTTCGTTACTTGTTTTTTTACACGTATTTTGGTGATAGAAACAAATTTTTCCTCAGTTCTCACTGGGTTGCAATCCTACTAAAACTGAAGACTGTACCAGGTGGCCCAGTTAACCGCTATGTGACTGCTATGTATGTCCTACATGGTCAGCTACCCCTGGTCACACACCCTCACTGTCTAGTTCACTGTTTGAAGAAACATCTTCCCACATAAGGTCCAACCACGGAGCCACTCACGATCTGATAGCTTTTGGATGAAGTATAATTACTTCTGGATCTCAGTCATCTTAAATGAATTCTGCAGGGCAGAGAAGATCAGCAGTTGGTCTGATGTTTTCATTTACATAGTCTAAAACATTCTATCAGCTTTTTGGGGGGCAGGGGAGTGGGTAGCACAATTCATGGGCTCTAGTCACTCATTTTTTCTTCTAAGTTCATATGTCAATAAATTTGTCTAGAAAGTACTATGATTTCATCCATTTCACCCACCATTTAGATAATCTCAGAAATCTATGAGAGCATAACTCTGGAATAGTTGTCCAGTTTATAATTATGGTGATCCAGAGAACAAAAATTCATAGAAAATGTACGAAGGAAAAATAATAAGACAATGGGGAAGAATAATTTCTTAAAGGTGAAAGTAGAAACCGACACCGTCCATCTTCTAAGCTGCAATACAGAAACATTTCTTAGAGGCACGAGGCAAGTGGGGTTTCCATCCAGCACCGTTGGTGTTTAGCCACCCTCCCGAGTGTTTGTACCTCTCTGACCCCCTAGCATGATCTACGGTGGTCATCGGACATTTTCCTGGTCACCCCAGTCCGTCCTCTCTCAGCAGGCCACCCACCTTCCACTTTGTCCAGACGCCTGAGGTTAGTAGCCTCGCCTTCCATCTTTCTTCTCTTTATTTCAAAACATTCCTGAATCTACATCCATCCTCCATCCTTTCTTCCTTCTCTCCGGTCACAGAGAAAGAGGGGTCTCTTTTCCAATACTAAAAGTTCCCCGTTCTCATGATTCATCCTCTCCATTTTCTCTTGAACCCCGTTCCCTCCACTCTCCTCTCTTTCTCTTACAGCTTTCAATTTCTCCCTGTGAATTAGACCTAACTCCTTAGCAGGTACTTCGTAAAGTTTTGCCAAACAAATCAATGACTTAATCTTTGTCTTCTGATTCACGCATGTGTACACACACACACTCCCAACTTGGAAGGCAAGAGGAGTAACAACTATATTCTCCTCCTTTAACTCTTTCTTTCTTCTCACCTGTAATCCATGGTTTACGCTCCCCTTTCTGCAAGGCGCACACATTCATCCATCGCCCCTCACATGTACACACACATACTAGAAGACTGTTCTTAAAGGTAAATGACTTCCTAATTGCCTAATCCAATAGCCTTTTTTCAGCCCCTATACTCCTTGACTTCTCTGCAGCATCTGATACTGCTGACCACAACTTCCGTCTTGATGTTCTTATCTGTGCTTCTGTGAATCTGTAACCTCCTCCTCCAGGGTCTGACTGCACACTTTGTGCCCTGGTGGTTACTTTTCCTCTTCCTCCTTTAAAATGTTGGCATTTCCAACGTTTGACTCTGTTCTCTCTCGAAGATATCATCCATTCAAACAGTTTAAGCTGTCATCTCCATGCAGGCGATTCCCACAGGTTTATCATAGGCTAGGCTCTCCCTTGCACCTTCCTGTAATATATTTCTGCCTCCAGCTACATCAAAGACTATCTCCAAAGCTTAACTCTGTATCTTTTCCTAAAAATTTAGCCATCTGACGCGTCCATCCTAACGTTCGCATTTCTGTTCATAAAATATTCTTCTAGTCACTTGGTTCCAAAACTCTGGATTTACCTTTGATGATTCCTCTTTGCCTCCATGGACAAGAAGGTGCTAAATCTTATTAATCTCTCTTCAAAATATCTCTTATATTCATCTCTTTATTTCTGTTCTTGCTGCCATTTCTATAGTTAAATTAGTTATCACTTTCTAGCGGGACTAAAGCAAACGCAAACATCTGGTCTACCCGAGCACCCTTTCTTCCTCTAATTTGCCCATATTCAGTCACCCGATTAACCTTCCTAAAATATTTCTAAGCATGTCACTCCTCTGTCCAAAAACTGTCAATGACTTCTTAGCGTCTAGAAGATAAGGTTGAAGACTCTAACTTAGAACCATCACATTTTATTTCAACTACCGTTGGCTTCATCTGCAACTATTATCCTTCCTCAACCCTCAACTCTAATTAAGCTGTTCTACTCACTGTTTTTCGACCATCTCTTATACTTGCTACGTCCACATTCTTACACCAGTCCTCCATCTGCCATGCCTTCACCATTTTTCTCAACTTATCCAAAGATAAGACAATCCGCATCCTTTTCCTTCCCAGACCTCCAACCCACAGTGGCAGCTTCCAACACTCTGTTCCTATGGCGCTTCCATATTTACCCTCCATTTGGCCAGAAATTGCATTTCTGCCTTGCAAAATCTTTTATCTTGTTGAACTGAATCACTTATATTTTGTGCTATTTAACTTTTTACACATTTAGGTCATGTTTCCATAACTAGGCTATATTCCTGGGGCAAGAACTGTAGTTTATACCTTATACTTCTTATTATACTTTATAATAAACCAAGTTTATTATACATGGTAGGCACTCAGTTGATGGAATAAAGCACTCTAAGTGGCCAGGCCTCCGGGATGGCTTAGTTCTCTGGCTTTAGAGCAACTACTAGTCACAGGACACTTATGGAACCTGGCTTCACTCTGGAAAGTAAAGAACTACCTGCCAATACTTTTCTATCCAAACTAAGACTTAAAAAAAAAAAAAAAAAAAAAAGAAAACAACTCCAAGGCACAGGCTTGGCAGCTCCTGTCCTGGGGTCAGCATTCATGCTCTGTCTGTACTTCAGCCTGGTCATGCTGACTTCCCAATACCTGTTGTGAATCCCATCTTGAGCCTGAACCCACAGAGCAGACAGAGGCTTCCTTCCTTGTTTGAATCCTAACCTCCAGCATCTACCTGTGTAACAGAACTATGCTTCTACATACGTCCTTCTGCCTGACAAGACTATTTTGGCTTGCTTATTCAGAATCTGTACTTTCCCTGTTTCTTCCTACTGCTCTTTTTGTTCAAGTCAACTTCCTACTAATTCTATAATAACACAGAAAATGGTTTTTCTATATTTATCAGTATTGAATATCCTTAGTGTTCTACATGTTGTATACAATCCCTCTAATTTGCCCATATTCAGCCACCGGATTATCTTCAGTAACTTATCCACTGAAGAGGCAAAGCGAGGAAGCATTTCCGTCTTCCTTTGGTATCTAGCTTGCCCCTTACTCCTCAATCCTCAAGTACTTGGGGTGGGGGAGGCATCAGGTCAGGGCTGGCAGTGGAAGAAATATGCTGATGTTACATAAAAGAGATGTGGCTCTGTTTTCACTGTTTCAAAAAAATTTTTGGTGGAAAGGCCAGGGTTGCAGAAGTGGAATTTTACAGAGGGGAAGAGGATGGCTTATGACTTATTGGGAAGACAGCCAAGAGTCATCAAATTGTGGAAATCATCGTTGGCTACCTCTGGTCACAGATGCCCAGGATCAGAGGGGACCTGCATGACTAGAAATGCCCTTCACCACGCCAGTTGCCTCAGACTCTGGCCTGGCGTGGTGTGGGCACTGCTGCTCTTGTATAAGGTTACCAGCTACCATTCTAAGAACTAGATACAATTTCCAATACAGCCTTATTTTTTCCTCAGCTTTATTGAGAGATAATTGACATGTAACATTGTGTAAGCTGAAGGTGTACAATGCGATAATTTGATACACGTATATATTATGAAATGATTACTGCAATAAGGTGAGTCAACACGTCCATCACATCTCATAGTTACCTTTTGTGTGTGTGGTAAGAACACTTAAGATCTACTCTTTTAGCCACTTTCAAGTATATAGTACAGTATTGGTAATTATAGTCACCATGCTGTATATTAAATCTCAGAACTTACTTATAAGTGGAAGTTTGCAAATACAGCCTTTATTCTGTAGCAGAGGCCATTTTGCTCTGGGAAGCAAAATGCTCAAAGAAAATATAGATAAAGAAAGTCTTTAATGTTAATAATCATAAATTAATACTATTACCATTTTAAAATCTCTAAAATATCTCATAAGGAGTTAACACTGCTGGTGGTTGTGCAGTTTAATCTTAAAATAATCTTACGGCAACACCCAAACTTATTTCCAAATATTTCTCCTTGAGAGTATTTTTCTGGAACAAATTCTCTGATCAGTTTAGCTCCACGCCTTTTACATCCTATTTATTCAGATCCCTAAGGCTGGGGACGAGGAAAGGGAGAATATGTTTTCCACTCTCATCTCTTTTTGTATTGATCTCTGTTCTCTTCAAGGACTATGTCCCTCCTTCTTTGTCCATTTTCTTTTCAGAAAAGATAGGGGCTAAATGGACATTTCACATTTGATCCTGTGGCAAAATCTCAACTGTTTCGTAAGTCATCTCTGCCCTTCCAATTTGGCTCTTGAAAGACAAAGTGGGTTTTGCTCTTCCTCTGTTGGGAGACGGGGAAGCTCTACACTCCGACTGTGACGGTGGGTTTTGAGCCCATGGGGAGCGAGTGGTGTGAGGGACCCAGGAAATCACTGAGCAGAATAAACCTGCCATAATCACACCTGCTTCCTAGAGCGGTCATTCGACCTAGACCATTCCACAAAAGCTTAAGCAGCCTGCCAAGGTTAACACCTGACAAGATGTCCATGTTTTCACTCATGACAGCATAGCAAGTGACCAAGATCTAGAGCTAAAGCTTCTAAAAGGCAATAGGTATCCTTATTACCACGCAGCTCTGGCTCAGAAGCAGGTCAAAATCATAAACACTGGATATGAGATACACATTGGGGCCTTATGTGCTTTTTAATGATACCAATACAAGTTGTTATAAAAATGATCAGTAAAAAGCATTTAAAAACAAATTTCTTAAAATTTAAAACAACTTATATAACCGTATGTAATATATTCCTCCTAGCATACGGCAAATGAAAAATAGCTCTTATAAAATCGACACTAAAATATATCTTTTAGTTAGTAGAATTAAAGTCCATTATTTGTAAGAAGTCATTTCTTACTACCACAAAGAGAAAAGACTGCCTCTTTCATGCCCCCAACAAATCCCGGCTCCCCAGTTACTTTAGGGTGCATTTTGATAGCATATATACTAAAGGTGATGAAGGCATCCGGACCTCTTTTGGCTACTTTATTCCATGCATATTTTGCATTTAAAAAAAAATGTGCAAGTAAGTCTGCATTTCAAAATACTATTTTAAAAACATTTGTCTCCTACCCTTTATCATGGATGCCACTGATGTCCATGTGATGCTGTCACACTTGATTTCAAACCCAATTCCTCAGGAGTCTCATGATTCTCCAGATTTTAACATCTGGAGCATCTGGTACATCGCAGGCTCGGGGCCGCATGTTTTATGGACAGAGTAAGCGTACGTCTGACTTTGGGACACTCCAGAATTACCTGGGTAAGCCAGTTCAATTAGTAAGAGTACCCTCTCCACTTTCATTCTCACAAGGGTCCTAGCTTGAAGTCTAGAAAGTCAAATGATGGGTTTATTTAGGCTCCTATGATATGTGAAAAAAACACAACAGATTCTCACCTAGAAGTTCAATCCTGAGTAATTCTATGTGCTTCTTTGTCTTAATGGTTTAGTGAGAAATTCATTCCTTTGGGTTGAGGATCATTGTTTTCCATGAAGAAGAAGAAGAAGAGGGAGAAGAAGTAGAAGGAGAAAGAGGTGGAGGAGGAGGAGAAGGAGAAGGACAGAGAAGAAGAGCTAAAAATTTTCATGATTTTCCTGAGGTCTTACAAGATTTTTTAAAATGTCATTTGTTAAAGGATTGGCTCATTTAGCTCTTTTATTCCCCCACTTACTTACTTAGTTTCTTCATAATTTTGTATTTCACAATTAGATGAACTGAAAAGTTGCTTCATATCTGAGTACATTTCCTTTCTATTTCACCACCCCAAAATTATCTACTGGAAGATCAGACTCTGGTGAAACCACAGGGATGAGTGAGGGTTCAACTATGGTTTAAGAAAAAAACACAAAAAAAACCCTGAAATTCGATTTCATTGAATTCTACCAAAGCTTGAGAGAAGGAATTATAAATAAAATAGTGGCACCATTTTTATCAGTGTATAACATTTAATTTGGCTTTGGCAGACATGAAATAAATTACCAGTCGGAATCCATCATTAAAAGGAACATAATCAACAACACCTTAAAGAGGTACCTACTTTCCCACTTCCTGAACTCCTGTGGACACACACTTCTGCTGAATAATCAGTATTTGATAAATACTACAGATCTTTTTCTTTATAATCAAAAACTCAAAGGAGGGATTAACTCCCAAACCTAACGGAATGCCTCCTGTGTTATATGTCACGTTATACACATAAAATACAATAAAATTATAGAATATGTCCAAAGAAATGTCAAAAACTATGATTGTTAGAAATATGCATCTGAATGGACATTTTAAAACAGCTAGAAAAGGGTAAATCTGTATAACCCTTGATTATCCTATATCACATGATAATTTGATGCCCCTGGGGATTGAAAGGTACTAGAAAAAAATCTTCATTGACACGCAAAACAATATTCACAAAATTTGAATGATACTCATCTTGCATGTCAAGTTTATATTTCACAAGAAGTAAAAGGATAAGTTCAGATTCACCCCATTTCTAAACGATACACTTCCAAAATAGTGTGCACTAAATGTCTATGGGTCTCTTATACCATTTTCAGTCCAAGTCTGTTCATCCACTAGTTGCGTAGTGTTAAACGTCTAGCATATCCCACCAGGGCACAGTTTAGGATCAACTATAAGCTTTGCAGAATTCGTTTGTCAATAATGATGATAACAATACTGCTGATTGTATTGTCCTCGATATAAAAGACGGGTTGGGCGCCAAAGGAAATGCAAAGACATCTAAGACATCACACTGCCTTGAAAGAGCTTAAAATCTCATGGGATTGCCAAGTTCATTGCAAATAAAGAGACAACCAGCAATTCTAGGCAACAGAAGCAAGTTGCCAAAGTCAACACGAGAGGATTTGGGAGGCAGGAATCACTATGGTTGTGGTTAGGCAAGGGTTCACAGAGGAGCTAAGACTTGAGCTGCGATTAGAAAGATTGGGTATCATTGGAAAGGCAGAAGGACAATGTTCCCGACCCTGCTAACCGGGTGTAAGCAAGTGGAGGGTGAACAGCCACCACGATGGCCTCTGCCCTCAGGAACCTAAGCCTTTGCTTGGGGACAAATTAGGAGCATTTAGGTAGTAGTAATGCAACCACAAATGCTACAGCAGTAATTAACCACTACTCTACACTGGGCACCAACAGCCTACTTATCCAGAACTGTCATCTTTTGATAACTTCAATCTTTTAGCTGTATTATTAAATTACTCATAAAAGCTGGTGTGAAGCTCTACCACCAAAGCCACTCGCTTTACTCTTTTAGCTTCACTCGATCTTACTGACTGTCATTTAACATGCAATGAACAAGTTGTAGACGGACTGTCATTACTGAGTTTGCTCTCTGTGGTAAGACTCCAGGTGCTAACAACCCACAACTGTAGGGAGACGTGCATTTTCCCTGTTTTACAGACGAACAAATGCAGTTTTGGGAGATAACATAGTTTGTCCAAGGTCACTTTGTTACTACTAGCAGGGCTGGGATTTGAACTAAGGTCTGCCTGACTCCCAAATCCATGCTGTTAACCATTCTTCTTCTTCACTCTTTAGGTTCTTAGACTAGAAGCACCAAACAGGGAGACGGGTACAGTAACAGCCAAGGGAAAATGAAAGTTGATATGTGAGAAGAAGCAGATCTAAAGTATGGGGCATCGCCGACTATACACCACTTAGTAAAACAATGGACACCTACCAACAATGATCCTGTCAGCTATCATTTCTGTATCCTCTGGTTATGATGACATTTGAGACATATAACCATTTAAAATTGTTCAAATAAAATAAATGTTCCCCCTTAAAGAGGTAAACTTCACTTATCTGAGGCATAGTGGCACAGTGGACAGACTGGTCTTGAGTAAGATGACATGGGCTGTCACAGCAGTGCAGGGGTGAGGTAAGGAGGGTCTGGACTAAGGAACTGCCTGAGGAAATAGAAAGGAAGCAGCAGAAACATAAGACTTTGCAGAGAAGAAAAGGCAAGACACGCTGACAGATGGGATGCAGGGGTGAAGGCAAGAGAGGAATCAAATACGTCTGGGGGACGAAAAGGGGTGGGCTTCCAAGGATGGTGATAGGGATGACGGGAAGTGGTATTGATGTCTTGTTCATGTCAGGGGGCACGTGATCACAGAGCAGGTTTTTTAGTAAGTTGAACTATAAGCACTGGCAGGATATCCAAGTTGAAATATTCAGTGTTCAACTATTCATAGTAAAAACTGATGCAAGGAATTGCTTGATTTATCACAGTTACAGTGTCAGGAGCTGCTGGTCATTGACAATCAGCATCTAGTTCCCACTTGCTAAGTTGAATCTTGAATGAAGATAAACCGTGTTGAAAAGAGAATGAAAATCAATAGGATGGGCTAAGCTTGCACAGGATTAATCAGTGGGGGAAGAGGGCAAGGTGACCCTGCACCAGTTCGTGCATAAGGCCAAAGACAAAGGATGGAGCCAAAAATACTGCTAAACAAAGATGAGCAGGACAGATGGACCCCCCCAAAAAAAGGTGGGGTAGGGGTGAGACAGAAATCAAAGGTTCACATCCCAGAAACAGAGAGGAATGGAGTTGCCGATTGTGAGAGCAGAGTCCAGCTGTCCAGCTGGAAGAGCTCTATTTTGGATAGATTTCATTTTAGGCATTACTAACAACATGGAGGAAATGTTCTATATGTACCAAAATGGAAGAAAACCAGGACAGGAGAATGGGCGAGAGGTCATGGCTGAAGATGTTGACCTAAGGGCTGTCATCAACTCCTAGATGAAAGTGGAATCCATATGGGTTATCTGTTTCCCAGGAGAAATGGTGTAGAAAGTAGAGCAGATGGCAAATAAAGTAATCCTTGGAGACACAGACATTGTCAAATAGTATCAGAAGGACAGTATGAGTCACAGGGAAAAGTCAAGGATAAAATGATAATAAACGCAATTAAGGGATTGACCCAGGAGAATGACAACAGAGAAAGAGCTATTGGGCATGGCTGGGAATAAGGCACTAGCCCCCCTTTCCCAGAGGATCAGGATAAGAGAAAGAAGGGGTGCTCTGGGGAAGAGAAACAAATGTATCACGTTATGCCCCTTGCTTTTCCAACAAATGGGATTCTCTTAGGACTTTCAAAATCTTTTATGTCTTCTTCCTTGAATCGGCAAATGCTACCATACGCTATATTTCTTCAATTGAGAAAACTTCCTTTTCCTACCATTTGCAAATTCTCCACATAGTCCCTACCGACTGGCTCGTTATTTGTCGAAATCAGCCCTTCTCCATGTTCAGATTTACTTCTCCTGAAAGTGGCTAACCTCACCCATAACAGCTTCAAGCCTCTCTTTAATTCACCTTTCTGATTCGGCCATACTGTCTTGGACTAAGCCATAAATCTCTATGGATGAGCCAGCCTTTCATCGCAGTGAGTAAGGACACATAGTCCATAAATTGATTATCTAGAGGCCATGTTACCAAGTGTTCAGATGCATTCTGAAAATTACCACCCCCATATAATTCTGGTGAATGAGAGAATGGTGCTGATACCACACACACGCTTTTCGATTTCTTTTCTGCAGGAAATTGGTGGAACCAATGAAAACAAAATGACTCAAAGACTCCTTTTTAAAACAACAATTGCATTAATTAAGAATCTTAATTACTAAAAAAAAAAACACTTTCTAAACATAAGTGTATTAGTTTGCAAAGGTGGCACAAAACTACAGATTGGGCAGCTTGAACAACGGAAATGTGTTGTCTTGCAGTTCTGGAGGCTGGAAGTCCAAAATCTAGGTGCCAGCAGGTTCCTTCTGAGGACTATGAAGAAAGGGTCCATTCCAGGCTTCTCTGTGGTTTGTAGGTGACCATCTGCTCCCTGCGTCTCTTCACATCATCTTGCCTCTATGTGTGTCTGTGTCTAAATTTCCCCTTTGTATAAGGACACCAACCATATTGAATTAGGACCCACCCTAACCACCTCACTGGAACTGGATTGCCTCTGTAAAGACCATACCTCCAAATAAAGTCACATTCTGGGGCTTAGGAATTTTATATATAAGTTTTTTAGGGACACAGTTCAACCCATTAAAACAAGTTTCAGGAAACCAAAAGCATTTACTAAAGTGTAATTTTCTCAGGATAGATAGTCATGACATTCCAAAGAATTCTGTTTTTCCCTCCTTGGAGATAAGACATTTCATTTTGTGTTTTCCCTATATCTTACCTTATGGGACCTATGGGAGCATTTCAATGAGTCAAAGATGGAAACAACCAAAAGCAAAATGATTATTTTAAATTGAATTCTGCATAAGTTTATGTTACAGTGCTTCTGGAAAGGCCATGCAAGAATGTATCTAATATATATCAAGGAGTAATTGTCACTTTGGTATAAAAGAGAACTGACAGTGGCATATTTCAGTGGCATATTTCCGATTCTGAGTGTGTCAAACATTTCTCAAGTAGAACATGAGGAAGATCAAAAGACAGATGAGCTGTGGGCTGGCACAGGGTGGGTAAGGGTTAGGAGGTTTTGTTCCTCAGGTCCCCTTTGGGGTTAATAAAGGGGCTCAGGTCTCTCTTCTCATTCTAATTCTCTTCTGTTACCCACATTGTCCTTTTAGTCCAAAGACTGTAGAGACTGTTATGTTTTTCAACTTGGCATTTTCCTGCTAACTGAGGATCTCAAGAAGATAACCTTTCAAACAAACTTGGTAGATGGTAAGGCAAACACCCCAAAACTGTAAAAGTAGCTACACTTCTCATCTCAAGCCAGAGAACTCCATTTAAAATACACAGTTTTCAAAGATCTAGAAAGCCATTCACTTTGTCCCTCAAATGTTCTAAAGAAGGTGGTTAAAGTTTCAACAGTGTTAATTTTCAGGTGTTTGAGTCACAAATTTTTATACAAGCATTGTCCCCTGAATCTTTCCACCACCCCCTATTATTGGCATACCAATTCCCCTCCACTCAGTATTGTTTCAAAATCATTACTGAGCACCCACAGAAAGTAGTAAGGTGGAGCTGGGCAGGTACTCGGGAGGTAGGTGTGTGTCGGCCAATGTTCAGATTGAATGCTCCAAGCCTCTGAATGAATTTTTCCATCCTTTGGAAATGATTTGTAAAGTCTAAATCATGATAAAAAGTCTGGTAGGCCTTTTTTCTCTTTTCTGCAGAAAAGAATTAGCTATTCACAAATGCCTGGAACTACATTGCTAAAATGAAAATATGTGTTTTACTTAACCCTTCCCCATCCCCAGCCCAGCCCACACTGATTCATCTTGTTGAGCTTACTCAAGTTTCTCCTTCGGAAATGTCTTGCACACTCAGAAACCTAGTACACTCTTTCACTTTTTGGTGTTCTTATTATTGTGCCACTGCCAACTCTCTTTTATACCCAAACAGTGTAAATTCTACTACTTTATGATATTCTATTACTCTGTGTAAATTCTATTACGATGTGTCCCTTCAAGATACTCACACGTTGGAGTCCTGACCCCCAGTACCTGCCAGTACCTGTGAATGTGACTTTATTTGAAAATCAGGTCTTTGCAGATGTTATCAAGATAAGATGAGGCAGTTAAGGTGAGTCTTAATCTAAGATGAGCAGTGTCCTTATAAGGGGAGAAAAGACACAGACACATAACGACACAGGCAGAGATTGAAGTGATGCAGCTGGAAGCAAAGGGACACCAACAAGTGCCAGGAGCCCCCAGAAGCTAAGAAGAGGCAGTGAAGGATTCTACTGAAGTGTCAGTGGGACCGTGGCCAATTTGGTTTTGGACTTCCGGCCTCCAGAACTACGAGAGAATACATTTCTGTGGTTTTAAGCCACCCAGTTTGTGGTACACTGTTACAGTAGTCCTGGGAAACTAGTACACTCTGTAATATAATTCAGGATGTATTTCATTGAAAAAACACGTTTGTGCTCAGGCTGTGCTGCAGTATTTCTAACAATTGTGGAGTCACGCTGGCTGACTGCCCTTAGAGTCTAGCCTGCCTTGCAGCCTCTTGGTTGAAAAGCCATAGCCGCATCCTCAGCCTTACTCCCATGGCTCAGCTCCCTTCCTGCTATGGTGCCAACACCGCCTTTCTTTATGCAAATATATTAGTTCATCATGACCGACATATGACTGCAACACAACAAAGTTTCTAAGGCAGGCATCTGAAAGTTGAGTCTATGCTCAGTAGCTGCGCCAACAGTTAAGGTTAAGGAGTCCCAGGATGGCATTTCCTCAGACCTGCCCTTTCTATAAGGAAACTTTTTGCTGTGAGATACAAAGAAAGCAGGACAAAGGACCCGGCCTGCCAGCTGCTGTCAGTGCAACACCTGTTCACTGCCTCCTGTACTCATGTTTACGTAGTTCAGCATTTCTCCCCTAGGCTGTTCCCTGCCTGCAAAGAAAACTTGGAGAAATGTCATGCAGGCCCAGCGATGCCTGGGACATCAAGTGCACAGAACCCTGTCCCCTGGGTTCTCTTCAAATGCAGGACTCATTCCATCCTCCTCTGAAAGCACAGTCATATATCCTTTCTTGATTTAAATGGCAACTGCTGTTTACGACAGTAACTCTACATTACAGCTCCTTTGGTCCCCAGAGAATTTTTTCATTACTCTCACTTGCCTTTAACTGACATCTGATGAAACTTAATTAGAGGTCACCTTGGGAAAGGCACAGGAAGCGCCACCCCCACAGGGCGAAGGGAAGAAGGAAGGGTGGGAAGGCACAAAGGAAGAAAAGCTGGAGGAACTGGGGGAAAGGCAGGCAGGAATGCTGGGAGGGAGTAAGGGAGAGGAAGAAGAAAAGGAAAAAGAAATAAAAGTGAGAAAACAGACTCAAGTGGAATTGTATCGGGAGCACACTCAGGATAATAAAGCACCACTGTGAGCGCTTTGTAAACTATAAAGCACAACACAAATGCAACACAGTCTTATTTACGGTATTTCAGCAGGTATTTGTGTGTGGGTGTGAGAATCAGGTGGCAACAGGATCCCTTGGCAGTGCAACCCACAGTCTATTCTAAGCGGTGTATATTAAAGTGCGTTCAATGATCTGTTGTAAGGACAAATTTTTGTGCTGTGAGTCTGTCATCAAACCAGTTCTGGTGTGATTATTACCCAAGGACTCCTCAGTGGTGGGCCCCTCACACTCGGTGGAGGGGAAGTGCCCACTCGGGGGGCACAGCTAAAACATCAGATGGTTCTCATGTGTCCTGCTTTCTAACACATAGGAAGGCATCCGGTGACACGGACAGTCTGAGTTCCAAGGGTCCATTTCAGATTGAACTCATAGTTCCTGAGTTCCCAGCAACTATGTTACGGATGCGGGCGCCGTCCCTGGCTGGTTGCATGGTCTCAGCAAGTTACATGGCCTCCCTGTACCTCAGTTTCCTCATCTATAAAATGGAGACAGTAATAGTATCTCATAGGGTCGCGGTGAGGATGAAATGAGTTAGTATTTACAAAGCACTTGAAACGGTGCCTGGCATGGAGTAAGCCCTAAATAAATGTTCAGTGAACGATGAGACCAGGCCAGCTAGCTCAGCGAGGCCTATCTAACATGTCATGTGGCCGACACACCGGCTGTCTGAGATGGAAGCTCATGCTCATGGCACGAAGCGTGATGCTAAGTCGGCCTGGCACATACATGGGATTCAGCACGCCATTTCTGAATGATTGGACAAAGGAAACCGGAAAACAATGAAACGGGACAAAAGCTTGTTTGTTACTTATCTCAATGCTATTCCTTCAAGGAAAGGCAGGTTTGGTCAGGAAGAAAGCCACTTCCAACAATTCTGAAGAGGCTGCCTGGGAAACTTGAAGGGCTGCAGAAGACTCAGATACAGACTACATTTTACCTACTTAAGCATAAAAAACATTTCTTTTTCCATGTGCCATTTTAACCAAAAGGACTACCCTTGGTCATAATTGGGACCCAGTTTCTATGTACAACATGCTCACTGCAGATTTGTGTCTATGATATATGATCTAAACTTTTTTGACTGAATTCTTCATCAGAAAAAAACCACCAAAACAAACTGAACCCTCCTAATACATGCTATGTTTATTTTTAATAAATTATGTATGTTTTCCTTCCTACTATGTTTGCTAAAAACACAAAAACAGAAAATTTTAAAGCATGAGATAAAATGTACATATTCTAATATTCTCTTCTGTATCCCAATAAATTGTCCTGAGCCCTTCACTTTGAAAACCCCTGCTATGACTTAGGTAACCCAAGCCAAGTAACTTAAGGGCTAGTCTTGGCCCTCTGAAAAACTCAGCCAGTAAAAAGTGAGTGGGAAGTGTCATTTCTGGGCAGAAGCTTTTCAGAGCCAGTGTGCAATTTGTGTACTGTGTTTCCCTGAAAATAAGACCTAGCCGGACCATCAGCTCATCGTCTTTTGGAGCAAAAATTAATATAAGACCTGGTCTCATATAAGACCGGGTAATATAATATAATATAATGTAATAAATATAACATAACATAATAAATACCAGGTGTAATGTAATATAATGTAATATAATATAATATAATATAATATAATATAATATAATATAATATAATATAATATAATATAATATAAAATACCTGGTCTTATATTAATTTTTGCTCCAAAAGACGCATTAGAGCTGATGGTCCGGCGAGGTCTTATTTTCGGGGAAACACAGTATTTGGTCCTCCCTCTTCCCGTTGCTGTGGGAAACAGCGATGAGGGAGGTGGAGGGAGGCAGAGGCTCCTTAGCCTGGGACTACATGAGCATAACAAGGAGCAGAGAGCCCAGCTGCCCCACGGCGGACAGGGAGTGTGGATGTGAAACCCGCCTTGGTTGCCGTAAATCCCTCAGGTACGGGGGGCTGTTTGTTGCTGCAGTGTAACCTAACCCACCCTAACTCGCACTGTCACGTCCCTTAGGACTGAGATCCCGAATGAGTCTGAATGAATGAGGCCGAGTGTAACTGCATTTTGATGGTCACCTATCAAAACCAGAGATGCCTTTTAAAATTCTAAACAGTTCAATCCCTGTCTTCCATAGTCAGGCATCCCTTCTGGGCCCTGTGAAAATGCTTCACCATATCAATGTGACAAGTGATGGAATAGCTCTGATCCTCACAGCTGTTCGTGATTTCAAGTGTGCCCACACTAATCGCCGCCAATAACTTCCCTTAACAAGTGGAAGGTATAGGATCATCCATCACAAATGCCACTCATTTGGTTTGGAAACTTTGAGACAAATGACTTTCTGGTGACTTTAAAATGGGAAGCTGCTCTTCAAACTGACCAGAGGGGTTTGGCACTGCTGAATTCAGGCGTGAGGACCCTAATGGGAGAATCGGCTTATGCCCTGTGATGCTGTTTTCTCTGGGAAAATAAGCGTTTCACACCCTGCCCCCCAGTTGCATGATGTAATGGCTATGTTCTTGGTAAAGAATATTCAAGTTCTGACATCATCATAACCATGGGTATTACTCAGGGTAAGCTTATAAGCCTGGCACATTCTGTACCCTGTTTATCACTGAAGTCAGCAATGGGTTTAAAAACAGCACGGCTCACACACCCAGGGTACCACTAATATTAACGACCGAACAAACACTGTTCTGGACTCCTTGCTCATACGGGGTTTTAGACTGAGACTCCTAGAACTGAGGCACAGCACTGGTCATTCCCCTAGTAGGGGTGTTATGTTGTACTAATTTATAAATAGAGATCTGCAGATCCTAAAAGAAGGAATCCTCAAAATGACAAAACCAGGATTTAAGATGCCCTCTTATGTGTGACTAAAAAATGGTCCATCTAAAATGTGATTAATAAGAACTACCAACTTGGGCACTATAGAATGCCGAACATACCAAAATAAACAGGGATGAGGTTACAGTTGTCTTAACCAGAGTGTGGTGCTCGCTTCGGCAGCACATATACAAACAAGAGTGGGAGATTTTTCGTCGTTAAGAGGGAAGTTCACTCTAGACACCTGCTTCAGGTTCTTTAGAAGGAACAACCCCTAGAGCAGAAAATGTTGGCATAATTTACAGGTATCCTGAAAAGCACGTAATGCCTTTTGCTCAAATTCTGTGCTCAATCTCTGATCTCTTACTGGGATTCCAGAGAGGAACTTCTGACTAAGGAGAAATGCCCTTGTATACGCGGGCCTAACCTCCCTGGAATGCTAGGATGGTCCCTCCTTAAACTATTCGGAGTGGTCAGTCGGTTTCTATAAGGTTAGTTATGAATCAATCAGTCCTTCTGAACCTAACGATTCCTGATAAATTTATCAAGTCAAATGTCCAGATCTGCCAGGCCCTGGTGAGCTTCCGGGATATGTGCTGAGCCCCTACTATGTTCACATGCCACCGGACCGTCGTGGGAAGGCTATGGGCACCATGAAAAACAGCACTGTTTGCTTTTCAAGAGACCAACACGACGAGGTGGGTGATAGGAGAAAAGATTACAGAGCACATAAGGTAGTTGTAAGTAACCTTCACTGACTGTATGTTGCACGGTTCAGAGGGAGGAGGGGGCACAGAGAGAGCACCCCAAGAGGAAGGAGGGGATAAACTGAGGCACAGAGGCCGAGGGACACACATCAGGGTTAGGGAACAACATTGGACCCATTTTACGTAAGGTTTATACGACATCTGCTTTCCATAGGACCTGGAGTAGTTTGCAGATACAATATCAAAATAAAACAATTTAAGATAAAATGGGACCAAATCCACCTAAAGGGAAGCAAGGAAAAATAGAGGCACCTGACTGAGGCTGAGGGCGGGCTGCTGAGGGAGTGGCAACGGAATCTGGAAAAACCACCTGGAGTCTGAAGTAAAGGGCCTTTAGCGCCTGGTCCTTTTCAGTGGCCTCACTGACTGGGAGCAACAGAGGGAGGCATGCCTGGTGTTCACGGCCAGACCCAGTCGGCACTGGGCCCTCTGAACAAGGTGATCCCAGGGGCGTGGAAGTGCCGCTGGAAAGAGCTCGGACACGCCCGGGATCAGAGGCCACAGAGCTTCCCCGAGGGAACTGAGGAAGTGGAACGCAGAAGGCACCGTGGCCAGAGTTGATCTGAAACTCAATCAGCCCTCAGGCTGGTTCTGAGTTTGCAGACTTGCGACGAGCAGAAGCTGGGATATAAAACTTTCATCCTTGGGGGGGCGGTCCGGGAGAGACAGAGACCTACAACCTGTTAAAACACGTGACGACCCTTACAGAAGCACAGCGTCAATCAAAGCAATTTAGCCAATGAGGGTACCTCTTGTTACACATGAGATGTTCACAGAGAACATCCCTATTGATGCTGTTCTGAGGGCGGGATACAGTGCACGCACTCAGGTTCTGTCACCAGCATCAGATACCTCAATGTACTCCTCCAAATGAGCCGAGCGGACCCAGCACTGAAAGGCATCTCTACAGCAGTTCTCGAGAGGTGGTGAAGGGCGAACCTCACTGCCTGTCCTGTACACAGAGCTCTCAGCGGCTCTCCTGGTGGCCTTGACCCTGCCAGCCAAGCCCTTTTCATTCTTTTTTAGTTAAGCAGAAAATGAAGCTATCAGCTCCATTTCCACTCTCTCTGCATGAATCCATTTCCCCTTTCTTTCTTGGCGCAAACGCTGTGGCTCATATAGGATTTCCACCGAGGCTCCGTGGCTCACCTTGCTAAATATTTTTCTATTCCGAGAAATGCCAAGTCAAAACAAAAGGTGGGAGAAAGTGTGAGAATACATTCTAAGGGGCAAATGGAAATATAAGGAAGGTAAAAGAATACGCCTGTTGATTTCTTGTTTCCTGGTTTTTACTCCCATAAAATGCTATGAATTATTGGGAGGGGGGAGGGGGTGGCTCCATGGAAGTGAAGTCAGGAATCTGTTTTCCATACTTACTCATGCCATAAAATCCCATTAATCCCCCCAGGAACCCCTGGAGGATAAGCTCTAACACCAGTAGTTTCCTCACCCACCACCAACCATCCCTCTTCATTCAAAGCCTGGTTGAAAATTGCCAGGAGTCTGTGTTTCCCCTGGACTAGAAGAAAGTGAGCTGAGGATGGGCAGGGTCGGTAGCACCTGGAATGAGAGACAGGCGGCCCAGGGCCAGGCAGATCTGGCCCCCAGACACAACCAGGGCAGGAAGCTGCTCTGTGCCCTTGTCCTGGGCCACAGGAGGTGATTCAGAGCTCCGGGACCACAACGCAGCCATAAAACAGAAACCAATGAGGAACAAGATAAGCCTTGTTTCAGCTGAGGCTAAAATCTGGAGAAGTTATCACAACAAAGAAAAACAGTGCGGTTGCTGGGGAGGCGGTTTCTTTTTCTCCCAGGAAATCTTCCCTGTTGATTTAAGAGCACAGCCACACTTGCTCAGAGACCACGTCAGTGCAGGAGGGGGAGCCACACCTTGAGCTATTCGACTAGTGACAGATGTGTGGACACTCCTGAGCAGCGAGCTGCCAGCACACGAGTCAGAGAAAGGACCTGGATCTGTGCAAAGCACAGCCGTCCTAAAGGAACACCCGCAACGCTTAGCAGTGTGGAGTCCAGACGCTTCCCTGGGCACAAGCCAGGCTGATTTGGGCCACAAACAAGACTCAGTTCCAGAAGCACTGAGAACATTACTGGGTCGACTGACAACACTGGCGTGTGAACTGTGGGTTAGATAAAAAGGACTGTTTCAGTGTGAGAGTCTCTAACATGAGTAACTGTACTGTGGGGTGGAGCAGAGGACCCCATTCTCAGGAAACACAGTGAAGTATTCAGAGGTCAAGCGAGCTGTCCCGAGAACTCCGGGCACACTGGAAAGAAAGGCGCTGTAACCTCTTCTGTCCAGCGCAGCAGCCACTACGCACAGGTGGCTACAGAGCGCTTGAAAATGGGGTTGGTGTGACTGAGGCACTGACATTTACATTTTAGGGAACTTTAATTTAAATGGCCCCTTGTGGCTACTGGCTGCTGTATTGGATGGTGCAGAAGTCAAAGGCCATGGCGTTTATAACTGACCTGCAAGCCACTCAGAAAAAGCAGCACTTATATATACACACGTATAGGTATGTACACGTGTGAGGGCAAAGAGTCAAACAGAGCATTGGGCTCGTGCATGCAAATGAGAAAGCAAAGAGAGTCAAATGCTAATCCATGAATCTGGGTGAAAGGTCTGGAGCTACGCTTTTGTTTTGTTTGCCTGGTTTTCTGTTTTTGTTTTCAGTTTCAGGTGTACAAAACAATGTAATAGACATTTACACCCCTCACACAGTGATAAATCACCTCCCCCAACCTACTTCCCTCTGACACTGCATGTAGCTATTACCTGAAGCTATTCTTTGTATTATTTTCATTTCTGCAAACTTTCAGTAAGTTTAAACTTATTTGTATATAAAATGTTTTCTAAATGTATGTGGATGAATATTTGCTAATCAATGAAATCTAACAGGGTCCTCCTAGAACTTATATGCAGGTAGGGGGTTGGAACTAGGAAGTTCAAGGCATTCCAAAAATTTGAACAAACACCCTGGATTCCACAGAACATGCCATGTGTCCCCAAAGCGTTGCTTGTCCAAACCCCTCCCGCCCCCCACTTGGTGCTTCTCTCCTGTGGCAGTTTCACAGCTTCTCTCTCACAAGGGGCCTTCCCACCTCTTTTCACTGACCCCTAGAGCCTGTACAGGTCCACAAAGGAGGTGACTGCAATGGCGACCTCAGGGCAGCTTTTTAGATCACAGCTTTATTGACATATACTGTTTCCCCGAAAGTAAGACCTAGCCGGACAGTCAGCTCTAATGCGTCTTTTGGAGCAAAAATTAATATAAGACCTGGTGTTATTTTTACTATAAGACCCGGTCTTACATATAAGACCGGGTCTTACATTAATTTTTGCTCCAAAAGACGTATTAGAGCTGACTGTCCGGCTCGGTCTTACTTTCTTACTTTCGGGGAAACACGGTATATTCAGAGTTGTGTGATCACCATCACAAAAGGCATTCATCCCTCTGAACAGAAATCCCACACCCCTTAGCAGTCACTCCCCATTCATTCTCCCTCCCCTGGTCCCTGGCAATCAATAATCTACTTTCTGTTTCCATGGATTGGCCTATTCTGGACATTTCATATAGATGGTATCATACAATATGTGGCCCTTTGTGTCTGGTTTCTTTCCCTTAACATAATTTTTTCAAAGTTCATCCATGTTGGAGCATGTGTCAGCATTTCATTCCTTTTTATGGCTGAATAATATTCCATGGAACGTACAGAGCACATGAGTTTATCCTTTCATCAGCTGATGGGCATTAGCATAGCTTCTACTTTTTGGCTGTCGTGAACAATGCTGCCATGCATTTGTGCACAAATGTTTGCATTTCTGTTGGGTGCAGACCTAGGATTGGAACTGCTGGGTTCATGTGGTAACTCCAGGTTTAACCCTTTGAGGAACTGTCGCACTGTTTTCTAAAGTGGCCTCCTGAAGTCCCCAAGAGTCATGCCATTATGGGGTCCCAGTTACAGCCCACAGAAGACAATTCTGGAGAAACGACTGCCCTTCTGTCATTCTGTGAAACACCACAGTCTACATTCGAAGCAGAAGTCAGGGTTTGTTTGAGACGAGGTAAATAAATTAGAGAAGCTGTGACTCGCTCGGTGCCAGCAGCGTGCTTAGCCTTGTCCCTGCCTGCAGAACGAGCCAGCACCTGGCCTGGCAGACAAGGTCTGGCACAGCGCACACTGGGGCCAGATGAAGAGGCCCTCTGTGCGCAGTGCAGCTGGACAGGGTGCAGGCTGGCACTCTCTCCAACTGTCCCCTCACCACGGCAAAGCTGCTTGCGCTCCTGGTCAAAGCGCCAAGGGCAGTCGTTTACTGCTGCCCACAGATTGGGCTCCTCAGCATGCCTGCTGAGAAACCGGCAGAGGGTGAGGGCCAGGAGAAACCCAGAAAGCAATCAGACGGGAAGGTGTCAGAGAGACTGGTCTTGGGGGGCCTGTCACCTGCGAGTCCTGACATCTTCCAGAGATAGGGCTGAGACAGGAGCACGCATGGACGGAAGCCCAGGAAAGCAGCCAGGCCACCGCCGACGCAACTGGTGATTCAGGATCAGGCATGTGGCCCTTCCAAGCGGGCACTGAACAAATGTCTGAGCTTCGTGTTTGGGCACCAGACTAATCTCCCAGGCAGAGGTACCAATCCCAAAGCTACACAAGCACGTTTTAAAGATGGGGCAATGGATTGGTGAGGTGAGGACGGATCTCTGCCGAGGAGAGAGAAGGCCTCTAATGGCTGGTTCTGTATTCAGCACCTTCAAAGCACTGGGAAACCACCACTCCCTCACAGCCCAAGGGAACCCATTGCTCATGTATGAAATCAAGAAGATGGCAGCCAGAGAGAGGCAGGTCCGAATGTTCGAAGCAGAACATGGAGAGAGCTCCACTCCGGACAGCCACTCCTATGGGATTAGAACACTGAGCGGTGCCTGCTGCCCTTTTAGAATAAGTAAGCATCATGCAGAGGCAACTGGACAGGCTTTGTCCTCCAAAGCAAATTTCCCTGGGCATTAGAGATTTTAAACTGCTTTGACTGACTTCAGAGCAGGAATCAACAGCATCTGTCCACAACCCTTCAAACTCACATCTAAGGAAAGGCCGTGTCTTAGGGCAGACCTGTGGCTCGGCTCTTTCACAAACGCATGGAGATGGCTCCCTGGTGGGGCGGTCCAGGCTGGACTGCCCAGGCCTTCACTTGTCCGTGGGCACCTTTTCCCTGGGAGGAAGAGGCCCTCACTACAGAGATCCTGAGAGGCTTCTGGGAGGTGGGGGAGACCCTGCTGAGCCCTGAGAGGTTACACACGCCAGGTGGCAGGGATGGAGAAAGAGGATGACAGCTGCAAAGACAAAGGGGCAGCAACGTAAGGAATGGATCTTGGGGACACTGAGCACCGTTCTCAGAACAGAGAATAATTTCTAGGTCTTCTAAGGAGCTTTGAGGGTTTCCCGTAAAACTTTCTTCTCTTTAAAACAGACCCGTGGTTTTCCTCAGGGCATTTTTATATGTGACTTAAAATGGCCAGGTCACTCTTGGAACATATCTCACTCATCTTGGCAGTGGCACCCTAGAAAGAAGCTAGTGTCTTCAGCCCCAACACCCAGAAGCCCGCAGCACAGGATGGAGGACATCCTGGTGTAGAGGCAGGAAAGAAAAAAACAAACAAGCTGTACAATTAACCCTAAAGTCCTCCCTCCAGAAAAAACAAGACTTAGAAATGGCCACTGCCCCAAAGATTCTGCCAGATCTCCCTTCCAAACCACAGCTCTTCCTCCCCTGCTGTGGGCTCCAGGATCACAACGGCTCAGGCCTCTGTCCTAAGAAGAGGTCTGGACAAGATGTAAGGGCTTGCGGTCCAGGATACTGGGGAGTCAGCATCTAGAGGCCCCCTCAAAGGTGACACACTTCTGTGAGAAACCTGGGAAGGGGAACTAACGCTGATTGCATGCCTATGTCAAAGCCAGGCCACAATATTCAGAATATATTAAGAACTCTTACAACTCAATGATAAAAAGACAAATAACCCAATTTTTAAAGTGAGCAAAGAATTTGAATAGACATTTCTCCAAAGGAGATATACAAATGCCAAAAAGGCTCATGAAAAATGCTCATCATTAGGCATTAGAGAAATGCAAATCAAAACCTGAATGAGGGGCCGGCCCGGTGGCTCAGGTGGTTAGAGCTCCGTGCTCCTAACTCCGAAGGCTGCCGGTTCGATTCCCACATGGGCCAGTGGGCTCTCAACCACAGGGTTGCCAGTTGGATTCCTCAAGTCCCGCAAGGGATGGTGGGCTCTGCCCCCTCCAACTAAGCTTGAACATGGCACCTTGAGTTGAGCTGCCACTGAGCTCCCGGATGGCTCAGTTGGTTGGACCGCGTCCTCTCAACCACAAGGTTGCCGGTTTGACTCCCCAAGGGATGGTGGGCTGCGCCCCCTGCAGCTAGAAACGGCAACTGGACCTGGAGCTGAGCTGCGCCCTCCACAACTAAGACTGAAAGGACAACTCGACTTGGAAAAGTCCTGGAAGCACAAACTGTTTCCCAATAAAGTCCTGTTCCCCTTCCCCAATCAAACCTTAAAAACAAACAAACAAACAAACAAAAACCTGGATGAGATACCAAGAGAACTGAAAACACAGGTCCACACAAAAACTTGCCCACAAATGTTTATCACATTTTGTAATTTAGACAATACTTGTATATGTCTCTGAAGAGAGAGCATATTTTGTAAAATATTATCCAATAAAACTACTGTCTGGCAAAAAAAAAAAAAAAAAGTTTATCACATTATTCAAAACAACCAGAAAGTGGAAACAACCCAAATGTCCGTGAAGAGATTAAAGGATACACAAGAAGTGGTAGGTACATCGATACAATGGAATATTACTTGGCAATAGAGAGAAACAAAGTGCTGATACATGCTACAACATGAATTGTGAAAACATTACGCTATGCTAAGACACAAAAGACCACATGACTTTATTTATATGAAATGGCCAGGACAGGCAAATCCATAGAGACAGGAAGTAGATTAATGGTTTCCAGGGACTGAGGGGAGGGGAGGATGAGGACTAACTGCTAATGAGGATGGGATTTCTTTATGGGGTGAGGAAAATGGTCTGGAATCATACAGCAGTAACCGACGCACAACTCTGAGAACATACTGAAACCCAAATGAGTTGTACACTTCGAAAGGGTGAACTTCATGGTGTGTGAGTTATATCTCAACAACGTAGTCTTAAAAAACAAGACACAATGGTGGGTAGATGTTTGATACATACGATCACCCAATGAATCTGAAATGCATAGATCATCATCACCCCTTTACCGGTGAAAGTTCTTCAGGGTTGGCGAGGAAGAGATAATTGCCAAGAGTCGCACAGTGAAGCCACGTCCCAGAGAGAGGATTTCAGCTCGGGTTGCTGATTCCAAAGGCCGGGTTCTGCCCACCTCACCTGGCTGCTTCTCACCAAGATGATAAGCTCACTAGCAACTGCAGAATTGTTCCTATGGAAAAAATAGCACTCCCCGGACAAAGAGTCACTGATTGACATAAAATGCTGATGTTGGAAGTCGTGTTAAAGGGCATCGCGCCAAATCCCTTAATTTACAGATGAATAAGTAGAGCTTCAAGGCAGTCAACTGACCTGTCCAAGCAACGCGGCGAGGCTGGAGGGAACGCTCACCCTGTCGTTTTAAAGAAGACGAGCGGGCGTGCTGTTCCCTGCGATTAGGAAGGAATCAAAAGGCAGATGGAGTGCAGCCAGTTGGGGCATTCAGGTCAACAGGTACCCACCAGCCTTCCAACATGTCAGCCTCACATCCAGATCCAGCTGGAAGATCACTCCAGCTGGTTATAGCTCACGTTACTCTGCGGTTACCCGGAAATTTCTCTCCCAACCCCAGGAGTGCTCTGAAAAGTCCCACCAGGGTGCGACTGTTCCAAGGAGCCCTCAGAGCTTTTGAACTACTTAGCAGAAACAGGGAGTTCTGGATTTAGCAATCGAGTGTGAGGATAAAGGCTGGGGGGACTGAAGACTCTTTCCTCCCCCCTCATCAGAAGGGGCTCCATGGGGAACTGCTTGCTCAGGGAAGGGAAGGAACCCTGAAGCCAAATGAATTCCCGCTCTAACTATGAGTACTCTTCATCGGGGTCTTTTAAATGCCCACCGGATGTCTCCTCTGGGATGTCCTATCTCAAACTTAAAATGTCCCAAGTCAAGGTCACTACCCTGCTCTGCACCCCACAAACCTACTCCTCCTTTCCCTTTTTCCCACATGGTCCCACAAGGTCCCCGTGGCCCTGCTGACCTGGCACACCCTTTCCCCCTCTGCCCACCCGGCGCAGGGGCTGGGGCCTGCTGGCTCTAACTCCTCGTCTGCTGGAGGGCTGGAGTCCACCTCTTCCTGTGTGTGCTCACCACGAGTGCTGCCCTAGACTCCATGTTTACTGAACCAAGAGGTCAAGCCTACCCGCTACTAGTTAAGCCCTTCACTGCAAGTAGCAGCCAAGGCTATTTAAACACGGAAAAAGGGGAAAAGAGGAGATGGATGAATAGGTCATATGAACGGGTCGCAGAGAGGTCACTAAGTAAAAGTCCGAGCCAGGAAGAGCAGAGCAGATGGGGCTGCGAGCTGCTCTTTGCGTGTATTCTGCTGGAACGGAAGGCGCGCTGACACTGGGCGACTGACTGCCTCGGCAAATTATTAATTATTTCAGTGCAGTCCCTCTGAACTCCCCATCTGCTGATGGCTACTACAGTCAAATAATTACAGTCAAATGGAAAAACCTGTGACCTGTAACTTATTCCGTCATACCGAGTTAGATACCCACTGTCCCCATGCCTGGAGCACCCTCCGACTCTCTGGCTGCCCGTCCAAATCAAGGCCACCCTTCAAAGACCAGATCGGATAGGGCACCACTGGTTGTTAGGGGCCTCAGGGTTTTCTCTCTGTGCCTCTTTCATGGTGCTCATCACATATTACCTTGCGTCACTTGTCATCTTTGTTGCTTTCCTTCATCTCATCTGCAGTGGGTTTCCAAGTTCTTGGAGAACGGGAAGCTTGTGCTTCAGTGGGTTAATGCACTGCAATACTACCTCTATGAGCGTTAGTTACTGTTAGTTAGCACTGCTTATCGACGTCCCCCAGGCCCTGAGTGCAAGGCCCTGCACTGCACAAGCTACCAGATGTGCTGAATGAAGGCTGACAAGCAGGGCTCCGTCCACCTCTGTTCTCACCCGAAGCTCCTCTCAGTGTGAAACCCCTGCCCTCCGGGACCCAGGACCTGCTGCTAAACACCCATGAGTTTACCGCCCCTTCCTTCCACGACAGCCCACACTGGGTAGAGTCCAGTCTGCAGAGTGAAGGGAGCATGGAGGGGCAGGCACCCTTCTGACATAAAGCGTCTCTGCATAACACCCCTCGTTTGTCTCAGGGTTTAGAAAAATCATAAGATTTGATGAACCACTGAACTTCTCTGTGAAATTAAAATGATAACTAAGCAGAGTGGGAAAAAGAAGCAAATTCTAAACTGTACTGGGCACCAAGTCAAAGCCAGCGGTGATACAATGACAACGGTCATCTGTCCTGGGCTGGCCACAACATTCACAGGGAACTGCTCTTTTCCCGTGTGAAACCGCAGCTAACAGTGCCCGGCTGTTGGTGCATCTTAGATTCTGAAAATCCCACGTGCTCTGTCTCCAAAACAGCGTCCTCTGGCCACACTGTCAGTGCAGGGGGCGGGAACAGGGGTGGGGTGTGGGGGTGCTGAGCTCTAGTAGCATGTACCAGACTTCTGCACACAACAAAGCTGAGAGAAAACACACCTGGGTGACTGACCCTCTTGCCTTCAGAGAAGGCGGCCTAGTCTGGGCGTCCCTGCCTTCCTGACCTTGGGAAGGCAGCCCCCAACCCCCACCCAAGGGCACACCGCAGCCAGCACACACGACCTGAGTGTGAACTTCTCACTCCACCTGGACTCACAGACCCAGCTTCCCCACTTCCTCCTCACGTTCGCTCATTTGTCCCATCTCTCTACTGAGTTCAAAGAGTCTAAGATAATTTGGGCTCTGAGACGTGTACAACATTAGGATCAGTACCAAAGGTTCTGTTAGACAAAACTGTTCTCCATAGAGAAATTTACATTTGTAAACAGCTAATTGGAAAAAAAAAAAGTCACCTAGTGGTCTTGCAGAACAGATGTCCCGCCCTAAAGGACAAACTGCTTTCCCTAAGAAAGACAGTGAGGTAAAGGTCACGACCTCAGAGCAATGTCCCCCTGACACCACAAACAAGCTCTGCAGAAGTGGATCTGCCGCTTCTCTCCTCTACTTCCTGAGGCCTCGGCCTTACACCCAACTCCCACGCTCCAGGGGGAACTTGCACCAAGGCTTCTCAGTGGTTCTTACTTCTCTTCGAGAGTTCGTAAGTCACTGTTTCTCCAGGAGCCTTGTATTAGTTTGCTGGGGCTGCTGTGACAGAGCCAGAAACTGGGTGACTTCAACAGAAATGTATGTCTCACAGCTATGGAGGCTGGAAGTCCAAGGTCAAGGTGTTGGCAGGGTTGGTTCCTTCTGGAGGTTCTGAGGGAGAATCTGCCCCAGGCCCCTCTCCTTGGCTTCTGGTGCTTTCTGGCCATCTTTGGTGTTCCCTGGATGGTAGATGCATTGCCCGATCTCTGCCTTCATGTCCACATGAGGTTCTCCCTGTGTGTACGTCTGTGTCCAAATCTCCCCCTCAAGGACACCACTCATACAGGGCTAGGGTCCTCCCATTCCAGTCTGAACTCATTTTAACTGTGTATCCAAATAAGGTCACATTCTGAGGTACCTGGGGTTAGGACTTCAACATGAGTCTGGCGGGTGTGTGTATGGGGGTCACCATTCACCCCATTACAGCCCTCAAAGCCTCCAAGTAGAAGCACTCATCCGGGCACACAATCTGTCCTCCATATTCAATGAACAGGAGAAGATGTGTAAGAAGCCACCGGCTACTCAGCTGTGTGGGAGCAGGAGACCCCAGGCAGAAGCTCATTCCACAGAAGGCTATTTCCATTATACATCAAGCCAAGTCAAGCCCTCTGTACTAGATTCAACAAGGTGCAAAAACCAAAACTCAAAGCTGGATGGGCATTGAAGGAAGTGCAAAAGGAACACTGTCACGACTGGCACGCTCACAGTATGCAGCCTGGGAAGTCCCTCCACGGGGTGTGCCCAGTCGACGGCCTCGGCTCCCTGTGGTGCGGCAAACCCAAACGGAAAGTCTCCTTCACAGAGTGCTTGGGCACATCATCATACAGGTCACTGCCCGAGCTCATCGAACAGAAAGTCTCCCCCCAGCACAGTGCACCCAGAAGGGTGCCATGGCCCACACCCCTGACTTACAAGACACTAGAGAGTCATCTACAAGTTCAGGCAGCACGGAACAGAGAGAAGCCCACAGACTCCAGCGCTAGAAAACCTGGCTGGAACTCCAGCTTTGATGTTAACGAGATGAAAGATCTTAGACAAGGTAATGAACCTCCTTAAGCCTCAGCTTACCTATCTGTAAAATGGGAAGCGTGAGATCCACCTCACATGTTCTGAAAAGACCTATTCATCAGCATCATTCTAATAACTAACATTTACTGACACTGTGTTCACGACACCCCACAGGGAGCGTGTGGGGTAAGGGACCCTCGTTATCCCCATTTTCTCAGTGAGGAAACTTGGGCTGAGAGCCTAGAACTAGGTCTGTCTGAGCGCAAAGCCACACTCGTCACCATTTCCTGACACGACACAGTAGGAGCTCTATAAATGTTCGTTCCTCTGCTATTGCACTCTAATAATCCACGCCGGACTGCCATTAACCAGTCTTCCAATCTGCACAAAGATGGAAGACCACCAAAAGTCATTTAGGATAAAAAAAAAAAAAAAAAGTCATTTAGGATAAATACCACTTGGGAGGACACACCGATCTCGTCTGACGCTCCCACAAACTCGCTTCCATACCCTCTCCCTACATAACACTCCTGGTAGCTGAGGTTCCTGCACTGACCCCTCTCCCTTCTTCCCTGTGGCTGTCCCACCTCCACCCACACACTGGGGACAGCAATGTGGACCCGAATAGGCTGCTGTCATCTCCCCCACTCTTTCTCATTGCTTAGCCTGCATATAGATGACACTGTCTCTGGGTAAATGGTGGTTTCTTGGTTATGGCCTCGTGGTTTGAACAGTGAGGCTTCGTCCCTGGGAGTGGTTAAATAAAGACAGATATTAGCACAGTTTTCCACCCAATTATCCTATTTACAGAAATAGAACTCTCCTCTGTGAGTGTTTCAAATAGAGCCCTTAATTTCTCCAGACGATGTCAACCATACCAGGTCAGTTCCTAGCACCTCGGTCAGTGGGCTAGAATACGAGAACACTGCGCAGTGGGCAACGGAACCGCCAACTGTCTCTGCTAGACCTATAGTATGGCACAAGGATATGAGGGGGTGTGTGAACACACACACACACACACACGCACACACACACACACGCACGCACGCACGCACGCACCAGTCCAAAGAAATAATGGTTAGAAAGACTGATGGAAAAGGAGATCAGCAGTACTGGTATTCGGGGTTCTAGCGCTACATCAAACCTTACTAGTAGTAGGTTAAGTCCTGAGATTTGTTATTTCAGCCGTGCAGAATTGCATTTGCTGAATCATATTCAGAGGTCCTGCCTTGAGGTTCCAGGGAGGACTGCTGTGAAAAGGGGCGTAGGAACCCCGTTTACATTTGCCCTGGGGATGGTCAGCAACTCATTCGCAATACCACTCAGTTCTTCCTCAGTAAAAGTTCACATGCAGAATTAAGAACTAAAGAACTAAAACTCTGCTTCTTTTGAGGACTTGGTATGCCCTCCAGCTCTGGCAGCAAGAATTACTGAAGCGACCACTTTGTCCTCTTCTCTTTGATACTATGAAGCTCAGAGACTAAGGTAGTGGAGGGGCCTCACTGTCCGTGCCTCTTCTCCTCCTGGCTTTGAACTTCTACATTTATTTGTATTTTCATGGTCCTGTTGTTAAATTCTTTTTGTAGTGTATTGGTTATTACGTGTATTTATACTGTAAAACAAATATTTTGTAGAATAAGGTGAGGTATAAATAATTAATTGACTACAACTCAATTAAGATAGTTACCACAGTAAATATAGCCACATTTAGAGAACACTGTAGTGTTTTAAAAAATGATACAGGGTAAAATGTAAAAAATCAACATGTTGAAGCAGACAATACAAGCTGCCTTCCTAACAGCCCTTCCTGCTTTCTCCTCTGGCAGAACCCCGATTTGGTTCAGAAGTCACCCCAACACCTCCTCCAAGCTCCCACCTTCCCCCACGTGAGTCAGGAACCAATTCTGATTAGCCTAATCCAATCACTTCCTGTGCCTGGGAGTAACTGATCTGAGCTGGGCATGTTACCAGTTCTGTCCAAAAGGAGAGGAGAACAGCTAGGGGTCTTCACTGAAGATTTCCTTGTTTGATGAATGGTTTGGACAGACGGGTGGATGGATGGATGGATGGATGGATAAACATGGGTTTCTGTTGGGCCAACCACACATACTAATTTTTACCACTACTAAGTGCTAGGCACTGAACTGCACACTTAGAGAGAGAGAAGAAGAAATGAGAAATAACAAAGGGCTGGAAGAGGTAGATGCCATAACTAAAACACTCCCGAAAACATTCTTCAAAAATGCAGCTATCCAGATTCTCTCCTGAACCATAGGAGGGCTAAAATGTTCATCTCTGATAAACGCGATTAGAAACTCTATTAACTACCAAGTTTTCTACCACTATATACAACAGCTCCTGCTCTTCTGCAAAAGAACACAGAAGAGAAGAAGGGAGGGAGGGAGGGAAGCAGGAGTTTACTAAGTCCATTCAAAAGTATACTTTGTATAATCTCTGGACCAGGTAAAACTGTTTCCACATTGAATTGCAACTGTTCTCAAATCACCAACAATGTTGCCTTTTCTGCCTTTTTCTCTTAGAGGCACCAGACCCACATGGGCATATCTGCACAGGCTCAGAAACTATTTTAAATGTTCTCAGCCCACTCACCCCGCCACCCCCTCCCACACAAACACATCTTCCTTTGGCTGAACAGGGATGGAAAAGCAAGCGGTGGCTGAGTCCCTCCCTTGCCGGCTCCTGCTCCCACTGCCCGCTGTCAGTCATTTCCTACTCTGAGCCCGCTGCCTTGCATCCTGAGGACACTTACACAGATGTTCCAGAGACACCTAAAATGTAATGCATCAGAGCTCTTTACTCTCCAATCAATTCTGTACACGACAAAATGAAATGATGTTCTTTCAGGTTCTAGTAACCCCTCAACTGCCAGAGTCTGCATGCCCTCCCCGGTGTGTGAAGTCTGCCTTACACCTCATTTCTCCAGGTGTCTGCATGTGATTCACTCACTTCCACTCTCACCTCTCTTCCTTCTGCACCCGATCACGTCCACTTTGCTTCTTAAATGCTGAAAGCACCCAAAGTTAACTTATTGGGGTTAGGACCACTACACCCAAAATTCTCTCAGGACTCATACCTTTAGGTTTCTTTTGCTTTTGAGGACCTGATTCTCCAAAGTCATCTTCTGTAAAGCAAATCCTAGTTCTCACTGAGCTGTATTTCCTTACAGCACAAAAACACACAAACACAATAAACTCTGCCAAGCATGTGGGGAACCAGCCGCAACTGCTCTGCTGAAATGCGAGGGGCTTTCCTCAGACTTTCCAGGCCGAAAGTTCCTGAACTTCCAACATGAGCCTAACGCCACCATTGTAGGCTAAACTTTTGCAGGTCAGATTTCATCACAAAGGGGACCTGGGTGACAAATGACGCAGACAGGAACACGGGCTTGTCCCCAGTGCCAGGAAACCAACTGCAAGTGCACATCCCACAGGAGGGGTTCCCTGTCTGTGCTCCGGAGAGCACAGGGGGGCGTCTGTGCCAAGGTTCTCCTGACCCTCCTTCAAGGGCTCCAGTTTTCTCTTCTGTTCTCTTTTCTGCTCAACCAGCTAGCGCAGGGCTTTACACACACACAGTGGGTCTCGACTGATCCAGAAACACTGACTTCTGAGAGTCAAGTGCTCAGAAACAGCAGCTGCCTTCATGAAACAGAGGGTAGCAGCGGTCACAGACGTGCCCTTAGAGAAGCCGCTGGTTTAAGCCGAGTGGCGGGTCGTAATAAAAACCCAGGTTCCAAAGGAGCTCAATTGAATGGGGCTGGCGTGTCAGCTGACCTGGAAATCAGAGGATGAGCCACCACGGCAGACACTCTGCTGACCAGCCCCGCATGTCACACTGTTTGCTGACCAGCCCAGACTGTGTGAATGGAGAACACCATGGCACTCACCTGAGACTGGGGGTGCAAGAGGAGAAAGGGGGGGAATCAGTGGAGAAAGACAGCAATGTCAGGAGTGATAAAGCAAAGTCCATCTGGGGATCATGCAGAAAGAAGACTATCTCTCGGTTCAGCATGCAATTTTCTCCAGCAAGACCCAAAAAGCCCTGTGCATCATGGTAACCAGCCTGCTTTAAAAAAATAAAGAATTCTTTTTAGGTGGAGCACAATAGGGAAAACGCAGAAGGCTTATGCATACCTATGACTCTTCACACTTCTGAAAATGAAGTGGGCTGAGGGGTGGGATTCGTGCGTGTGTGCGACACACACCCCAGCACGGCCCCCAACAACCCACCCTGATCGAGCACAGTACAAGCAGTTGAAAAGGTGAGCCTGTTCCTTTAATTATACCAATAGTGAGATGGGGAAGGCGCCAGGTGGGAAGGCATTTAAAGCAAATTGCCCCATTTAGGGAGATATGATTCTTGGAAATGAACACTGGCACTTTTCCTAGACTAAAGGTTGCACCGAACAACCAAGGAACAGGAGGGCAGCGGCCCTGCCTGTTGGGCTTCAACCTGACTTCAAAGAGGCACCAGCTCGGAGGCAGACGTAGAAAGACGAGGGGGAAAGGATGAACCGCTCACAGCCCCAGGCCGCTGTCTGCTCCAGCTTAGGATCGAATCCTGGTTCTCTCGGAGTCCACTTCTCCCTGAGAGACACTCACAGAAAGTGGGAGAAACGCTGCCCATACAGGCCTGAACTGAAGGGCTAGAAAAAGGAGATATGGTACGTCCATCGGGCCCTTGTCCTTTAACTTCAGGACCAGTTAAGAACAATAGTGATTTTATCTAAGTCTCCCATAACACAAGGAGCACAAATGGTGGATGCTCGATGAACATTGTCATCTAGCTCTGGGTCAAGGAAACACCCAACTGAAGCTTCATTTTGCATTGACGGAGAACAGACTTGGGTGTATCAGGACGGCTTTGTACAGGTGATGAGGAACAGAGCTGGGACCACGGACTTCAGACGCATCCTGTGGGACCAGGCCTATTCCCTTCTCTCTCAGAAGGAACTGTAAAGGTCAGCTTGGCCAACCATCCATCTGGATCCTCCTCTCCAGCAGTCCCATCAAAAGGTGCTCATCTTGAATCCCTCCAGGGCGAGGGGAATCGCGTTTCCCGGTACTGCCCCTTGCTGTGGAGATTGCTTCACGTTCTTCCTCTACAGTCTGATTAATTCGGTTCCCTGTGGCCGACAAATCATTGCTTCAAGATGGATCCACAGCTACCTTTTTCTATCCACCTGCCCTTCAGATAGTGCTTCTATTTCACACAGTTTAATTCTTAATTAATTCCTTTCAGACAAATATTTCCTCACAGCCAATACATATTCTTTGAATCGTGCTCTCCCTTCCCCCATCTCTCCAGGCCAGACACTTCAGAGAAATCAATCTGTTTCCATCAGCCAATGAAGGAGTGAATCAGTGAACAAATCAATCTCTCTCACTCTTTCTCCTACCCCGACCCCAAAAGTGCATCGTAACAGAAGGCTAAGAATCATGTTAAAAGTCACATATTTTAGACAAAATAGTGGCAATATAGAAATCCAGTACTGTCAGCCTCTAAATACTTGGACAGTGCCCAAAAGTCTCCTGCAAACACACACACACACATATCTCACCTATTTCTAAAATTGAAATTTCTTCTTTCATACACTGGCTTTAAAGAGAAATAATCATTTCTTATGCAGTATTATTTTTTGGCATGTAATTATTTCCCTTTTCCTATAAAATATATTTATTTCAGCTATGCTCTCTTTAAAAATTTTTCATTAGACTTCATTTTTTAAAGCAGTTTTAGGTTCACACAAAATTGAGCAGAAGGTACAGAGATTTCCCATGTACCCCTTTGCTCTCCCACATGCAACAGTTATGCTGTCTTAAATATTCTTTAACGCTAGCTTGAGGCCCTAATCTTACCTGATACCACTTTTTTTTCCCTTTTGTTAAATGTGATCCATGTCCACTCAACCATATTAAAAAGAAATTTTGGAACACAGCCCTTGGTAAACTTAGGACTTCTTACATATGCATGAGCTGGTCAATCTCATTCAAAATTCCCATTCCCAGGCCGAGAACACCTTTACCTCATTTTTCATCTCTATCTTATATATGTTACCAAGTAGTCTCAATAGTAATACAATCTAGGGTTTAATAAAATCATCCTCCTGAAAAGATAACGTGTCTCTTAGACACATGTACCAGCAACTCTCATTCATTCTAATGTAAGAAAAAGTAATGCTGGTCACCGCATACCATGTAGCATACGAAATGCTTTTATTGCGCTGTTGGATTAACACATGAATTTCCCAGAGGAGGGGGAAACACCCTCTAATTATGTTATTTTGCCTAGGGTAAAATAAAAATTAATTTATGTGTACTAAACCACATTTTAACTTTAAAAAGTAGAGGTGGCCTAGAAATATAATAGATCCAACCATTTATTCATTAACCATTTACTGAATACCAAATATTTGCAGAAACCATGGTAGGCACTGGGGATTTAGAATCAAAAGCCCACTCCTTACCCTCATGCATGATATCTCACTAGTGTGGGTGGCAAAAGGAAACTAAATACGCTTAGAAGTCAGTGAATCGAAGCCACAGCGAGATACCACTTCACATCCACAAGGATGGCCATGATAAAAAAGACAACTGCTCATGGATACACCTTGGAAACACCGTGCTAAGTAAAAGGAGACACGTACAAAAGAACGTTTTGTATGGTTCTATTTATATTAAATTCCAGAATTAAAAAAAAAAATAGTGGTTTCCAGGGACTGTGGGAAGGGTGGGACTGGGTAAAGACTACTAATAGGTACAGAGTTTCTTTTTGGGGTGATGAAAATGTTATAAAATTAGAGATTCGTGCTGACTGCATAATTCTGTAAATATCCTGTAAACCACTGAACTGTACACTTTAAATAGGCGAATTATATCTCAATAACACTGTTATTTTTAACAGTTATTTTAAAATACATATGGAAATCACCACAACCAATAGAAGACAATGAAAGACTTTATAAGCATAAACTTAAGATATGTGTAACTATATACAGAAAACTTTAAACATTATAAAAAGAAAACTTGGAAAGAAAACATGATCTTAGATAAGAAGACTCAACCACATAAAGATTTTAATTCTCCATAAGTAATTTATAAATTTAATGTGATCCCAATGGAAATACGAACAGGTATTTTCTGAAATAGACATGCTGATTCCAAAGTTCATATGGAAAAACAAACAAAGAATAGCCAAGAAAACTATGAAAAGGAAGAGTAATGAGGGAGAGTTAGTCCTTTAAGATATTAAAAGATAATATAAACTTCAGTAATTAACAACAGACTGACCAATGGAAAAATATAGAGAGTCCAAAAATAGACTCTCAAGCCTATAGGAATTTAATATATGACAAAGTAGACATTACAACACTGCTGGAAAAATACAAACCTTTTCATAAATGGGGTAGAGACAATTGAGAATTTGAAACATGTAAAATTGGCTTTGAACCTCAGAACAAACCTCAGAACATACTTTAGTGTAAACACCAAATGAACCAAGATATAAATGGAAAAAAATGAAATTATAAAAGTACCAGAAGGAACTTAAATAGGAAATGTCTTTCTAACTCTGACTCAAAATATAGACGCCATAAACAAAAACAAATTTGATTACAGAAAATTAAAGATTTTCAAAGGGGGGAAAACAACCCACCATAAGTGAATCAAAACATACGCAACTGACTGGGAAAAAATATTTGCAACTCCTATTGAAGACAATATATAAAGAGCTCTTAGAAACAAAGAAAAGACCCATAGCATAGTTGGAAGATGTATAAAGTTCAAAATAAAGTTCACATAAAAATAAATATAAAAGGACATTTAAACAAATGAACTTATAATAAAACATAATAAAAAACATATATATTAAAACTACATACATCAAAATACCATTTCTCACCTACCAGCAAAAAGCTGAAAGTTTGACAATAGATTCTGAGGGCAATGCTCTAAGGAAACTCGCACATTTACAGACAGCTTGTGTGAGTCAAGTACGGTACACTTCCTAACAGGAGGCATTTGTCAATACCTTTAAAAAATTACAGATGTACTCACCCTTTGACCATACAATCCTACCTATAGAATCCTACCCCATAGGTGCACCTGCATGAGTAGGAAATGACATGTATATGAGGTTATCCATTAAAGATTGTTCCTAAATAGCAGAGGATTGGATATAATCCAAGATTATGTTAATGTTTCATAAACTATATGTCAACAAAATGGAGTACTTTGTGGCCATAAGAAAGACTGAAGATAACCTCTGTGAACTAATTTGAAAAGAGCTCTAGAACATATTGATGAGAGAAAAAGTTAAGATGTAGAATCAGATATGGTATGTTACCATTTGTGTAAGTAAAGGAGAATAAGAGTATGTGCATACACACACACACACAATTTGAATCAGCAAAATGAAAGACTCAAAGGGTTAAGCAAGATACAAATAAAAATGATTATCATGAGGGAACAAAGTAAAAAGGGCAAGACTTCATTGTGTATGTCTTTCTATATTAAATTTAATTATTTTAACTTTAAAACAAAGAAATGTAGAGAGAATTTAACAAATTCCCATCTAGATTTAACATTGACATAGTTTTGAACTTTCAGTCATGTAAATGCATTACCTATCTCCAAAAAGCTAGTTTCTTAAACTGGAAAGAAACTGAAAGATTCAAACCTAACCATATGTCAAACGGGTGACAGTGACTCCACAAAAGCATTTTTAGGGACGTTAGAACCCAGGTTTTAATTACATATCCTTAGCCGGATGCATTCTAAGGACAAGACAAAAATAATAAAGAAGTGTTATACTTTCTCTGTACTTTCCATATTTGTAATAATATACATGCTGGTATTTTGAAACTTTATTCTTATATTTACAGGTTAAAGAAAAAATAAAGATTTTTCTGTAGAAGAGAAAGGAGTTATAATGACAAAACTGATGAAACTAAGTGAAAGCACAGGGAAATTAAAACGAAATTGAAGATGTCAATCTGAACGCTTAATTTTTAACGATATGTATTTTCTAGCTTTGCCCACTGAAATTGCCTAGAAACAAGTCACTTCTGCTGCAATGACCACCCTAATGCCTAGGGTACAGTCTCTAATTCCACTGACAAGTCCGAGATGAGCCTGGGGCATCTTGCACCATTAGCAAGAAAGCTTTTCAAGAATAGGGGGGTCTTGTGCAAGGAGCTAGCTAAAGGGCTCTCACTGCCTGAAGTTGTAACAAAAAGATTAATGATTGAAAAAACACCATTTCACAAAACCTAATGAACGTATGAGTTCAGGCAAGAATTAATATTCAATGCTAAAATCATTCAGCAAACGGTCTATATGCCATGTTACACCACACAGGTCACTTTTTGGTCTCAAGGGGGAAGATGGAACTGGGCGATGATGGAAGGCTCGTCCAGGCTGCCACAACCCTAATCCAGGGGGTAAATTTCAGCTTCGGTAACAGTGAGTCACTGAGAGGTAAGTGAAGTGTACACAATCGCCTCTGGGATATTCTAGCCAAAAATGAAGAACTTGAATCTGTCAAGCCTGTAGACACCTACAGGAAACCCAGGGGATGAGACGGAGGCTCAGCACACAGCCAGAAGGTGAGGATTTGTACCGGCAGCTGGCCCATTTCTTCAGTGAGAGGCTGTGCCAGGCTGAGACTAAACGGAAGTTACCACCAGATGCAGTTCATCGTCCTCAATTAGATACTAATTTGAACAAACTGGCTTCAAAGGACATTTGGGGGCCAAATATGGACAAGGAATTATTAAAGGAAATGAACTCTAGTGAAATACAAAGTTGGAAATTGTTCATTGGAAAATGCAGATTGCAGAACAGTAACGTATCATTTTGGTTAAAAAAAAAAAAAGTATGTGTACATATAGATGCATAGAAAAATGCCTGTGAGGCGTAACAGTGGTAATCTCTGGAGAGAAAAAAGTATGAGTGTGTGTGTGTGTGTGTGTGGCCTTTATTTTCTAACTTTATAACGCACAAGTAGTGTTTCTATAACAATTCATTTTTAAGTTAAGACTTTAAATGTTACCACTGCTAATCTACAAAAGGCCACCTAGGAAACAATGTTTCCTAAAAGATGATACGTGGTCTTTCCATCTATAGCATGCAGGATTCTTGGAATAACTTGGGAATGATCTCTGATTTGGACTTAATTGCCAAAATAATTCTGACAAATCAAAGATTTCTCCCCCAGACTATGCCAGTGCTGTAGACAAAAACTAATAAAGTACTAGTTAAGGCTCAGAAGAGTGGGGTGACGGTGAGAGAAGAAATTAATGCCAATTTTTAAACGTACCAAAATACCTCCTAAGCACACTTTACCCCACTTCCCTGCGTGAAAACATTACCATCAATGTTCAAAAAATCTGTAGGAGAGAAAAGGCAGACTAACGGGATTTAACAGAGCACTCAAGGTGCAGGGAGAAAACACCAGACTAGATAGAGTTATTGGCAGACAACTTTGACAATAAAGATACATTCTCAGCTGTTTACAAACTCTCTTATCGGGATGTCTTTTCTCTTTAACCATCTCTCTTTAGAAGATATACTACTATATGCTCTAAATGGGTGACTTTTTCAGGTTTCTCTATTGTAGCTTCATACAAAAATCTGTATAAATGAAACTATATTGCACAATCATTTGCTGATTTAACAAGTCGTAGGAAGTGTCTACAATGTGTCTGAAGGCAACACTGGTAGAGAATACAGACATACTCCCATCATCAGAGTTTGTGGTCTAATGGGGGAGACAGGTGGAAAACAAATGCACCCTAATAAATGGTACCTGACAGTTCTAGTGTTATGAAGGCAAACAGGGTGCTCAGAAGAGGGGTGTCTAATTTATACGCTGGAGGAAGCGACATTTCAGTTATGACTAGAGTGAGTAACCGTTAGCCAGGCAGAGAGAGTGTAAAGGCAACGAGGCAGGAAACAGCTGGGAACAGTCACGGCCATGGAAGAGGCCAGGATGGGCAAGAAGGCCGGCCTGGAATGTGACTGGAGACGGAAGCAGAGACCCTGCTGCATCCATGACCTTCTGGACTGGGGGCTTTATTGGAAGTGTGATGGGGAGCAGTTGGACATCTGAAGTGGGAGAGATCAGATCTAATTTGCACTTAGAATCACCACGGAAATCGGCTGGAGGCTCAGGAACAGATGGGGGGGACAGGTCAGGAAGGCAGTCCAGAGGAGACCTTAGGGTGGGTTCGACTAGGCTCCGAGCGTCTCAACTACAACCTGAGGGTGAAGCCAGCCCAACCCGTTTTTGTAAATTAAGTTTTACTGGAACACAGACCCGCCTACTCACTTATGTATCTGCAGCTGCTTTCACCACAACTGCAGAGCTGAGTCACTGCAAGAGTCCTTTGGCCCCAGAGCCCAGCGTAACTATCTGGCCCTTGACATATTGGGTTTGCTGACCACTGGACCAGAGGGTGGTCGAGAGAGACAGACAGACAGACCCGTTCACCATCTCCAGTCGATCTGCGTTATTCACGGATTCCGTTGTTATGAATTCAGACGCCCTGAAAATGTATTTGTAACCTCAAAATCAGTACTCAGAGAGCGCTTTCAGGCCCGCCCTGGCCTGCACAAGCCGCAGCGCAGAATTTAGGCTGCCTGACGCACACGTTCCCAGCTGAGGTCAAACAGGGTTGTGCTCGGTCTTCCTGTGTCAGCTCCTACCCTGTAAGTCAAGTGTGCTTTCCACAGTCTGTTTAAGTACCCCATTTTTCACATTTGTGTTTCTTGTTGAGGGTTAAAAAATGACCCCCCAAGCACCGTGCTGATGCGCCGTCTGGTGTTTCCAAGCACAAAAAGGCTGTGATAGGCCCAACAGAGAAATAGTGTCATAGTAGAGAAGCTTAGTGGGATAGGCCGTGAGTTCAATGTTAATAAATCACCGACATATTAAGTAAGGTGTCTTTAAACAGAAGCACACACAATACAAAGTTACATATTGACCAGTTGGCGAAACTATGGCCAAAGGCTCACAGGAAGCTAATCTAAGAGCAATGGTTTACATTCGCTAATTCAGTGTGGGCGACTTTATAGACCCGAACCTCAGCGAAAACCAAGAATGGTTACATTTAGGAGGCAAAAATCGATAAAATTTGGGGGTGGATTTAATGTGAAATAAAACAAAGTCAAGGAGGACTCTGGTTTCTGATGTGAACTGGTAGGTGAAAGAATATGCCCTTTATGGAAATCAAGAATTCTAGAAGGTACAGAGTTCAGAGGGTCAAACAAGACTTTTCTCTTTGTACGTTAAGCTTGAGATGCCCGGGAGATCTCCAAACAGAGATGTCACGTAGATTGATGGCTTTATGAGCTCAAAAAAGAAGTCTAAGTAAAAAAATAACTCTGGCAGTCACTGACATATAGAGATGGTGTTAAAAGCCTTTCTTTGAAATGACGTGTCCTGTAAGAAGAGAGGGCCCAGGAACCCCTAAGAGCAGTGAGGAACTCTGTTCCTTCCTGAGTTAACAGGTGGGTGAATTTAAACCTTTATCTCGGTGCTTTGATTTGTTGAATATAGAAATACTTTGGGGAGGAATGTCATCTGGTGGTATCCATCTAGAACCCAATCAACGTTCACACCCCCTGACCTAGTAATTCTACTTTGGAGAACTTATCCTAAAATTCGGACACCCCTTAATGTTACATTGAATAACAATGAGAAATAATTCATGAGAGGAAAACCAGAAATAACCTTAACATTTGGAAATGTTACACCGAGAAACTATTGATATTTTCCTCTGTGATTTCTTCTACAGATTCTAAGCTTAGAAATTGCAACCCCTCCAGACATTTAATACCCACCTCTATTTATTTCAAGCTTTAAAAAACAACAAAAAAATGGGTGCTTTACCTTTATCTACTAAAATGCGCACTGCTTCAGCTGAGGGGTTTTCCTGTTTGGTTCACTGCTGTCCACCCAACACCTAGAGCAGCCTCTGGCGTACTGCACGTGCCCAACAGGCTTCTGTTGGCTGTAACATTTTAATCACACACAATTTTTGTTGGTACAGTGATGTGAAGTGATAAGACCCAGTGAGGTGTTTCACACTGCTATCCCATGGCCCCATCCCTATTTGTTCAATCGGCCCTCCACTTCCCACTGCTCTGTGGCACCTCCCTCACCACCCACTAAGTGCTCAGATCACAGGGCCGTGAGCCTGGCTCACCTATGCTGCCCCACTGATGGGTCTGTCCACGTTTGTGCCCATTGGAAGCTTTAAGGTTTAACACATGAGAGAGCCAGGCCCTTCACTACTCTTCATCTTTCACACCTGACGACTCTCTCTGCCCACCTCATCTTTCAAGAAAACCAACAGAAAGAAGTTTCTCAAATTTTGAAACATTTATTCAGATTTTGATCGAAACAAAGAAGACTTACATTTGGAGAAGAACACATTTACAAACTGCACTCCCTTATCTAGGAAGGGCTTGGGAAAACTCTCCACTTTACAGCTATAACCTGGCGGGCAGGGGTACAAACCCGCCAGGTACAAGCTCTGAATCCAGGCTGCCTGGGGTCAGTCTCAATTCTGGCCACTTTCAGGCTGCAGAACCTTCCCGTGCTTCAGTAAAACACAACGGTAGCAGAACCTACCTCAGAGCTTTACTACAGGATTCAATGAACGTACATGAAACCGTGGAACAGAACTGCCAATACCTAGGGCTTGAGAATTATTAGCTGTCACGAACATCTTTTCATAACACCTCTATCTTAGAGGTCTCAGCGACAGTACTCGCAGATATTTTATGTTTTGCTGCTCAAAGGGGGCTCGTGGCTTGGCTGCCCTTTACTGTACCCCTCCTATGTGCCAGCCTCTGGGCCAAGTGCTTTACACCCACTCTCCTGTGACCCTGTTCGATGAAGAGGAGGCAAATGGGACAGCAGAGCCTTGGGAAAAGTGACCGTAACACTCGAGCACCACCAGCCCCACCGTGGTTGCCCCTTCCCCAACCACGATCCCAACTGCTCTGTGTTGCATGGACCACTCACTCCTGTGAGGAGCAGGGCAGCCTGCCAGTCAAGACAAGGGCATGCTTTGGCATGGTGTGGGGCTCAAGCCCTGGCTCTACCAGTTACTGCTGATGAGACCTTAGACATATTATTTAATACCTCTAAGCCTCAATCGCCTCTTTTGTAAAGAGAAAATCGTAGAGCTCTTTCTGTTAGTTAATAATAATATATTATTATTGCATGATATCTGCCCCTTCTATTCTGGGACCCCAGGGCCAAACTGGATGAACCACAGATGGAGTGTCTCTGGAAGAATGAGAGAATGCAGCTCCCACACTTACGGGGCCTCGTGTCTCCTGGCACCAGAGGCAGGAAGGCTGGAGGCTGGATCTGCACAGTGTCCTATGGCTTCCAGACGTCATGGCCACACAAGGCAGCTGAACTGCAAATAATGCTCAAGCCAGGTCTCCGACTCTTACAGATCCAAGGAAAGTTTTAATCAAAACAAAACCTATCTAATTTTATTAACCAATGTCACCCCCAATACATTTAATTTTTAAAATCTGATTTTAAATATTTCATTTTTTCATTCTGAATGCAATCCTCCAAAACAGGGGTTCTCAATTAGAAATGCAAATTCTCGAGCCCCACCCCAGACCTACTGAAACAGAAACTCTGAAGGCGGGCCCAGTGATCTGTTTTAACAAGCCCTCCAGGTGACTTTTGATCGCCAAAGTTGGAGAACCACTTCTCCAAAACAGTTCCCTACACAAAAATACCCAAGAGAGAACTCCGTGTACCTCCCCGCTTAGACCCTCTCACAAGAATAACAAGGCAGATGTCCAGCCACGATATACAAAACCAAATAAATAGGTAGGGAGAGGAATCTGGCTGTGGTAGACAAGTGGGACATAATAATAATAATAATAAGCAGGTAGAAGCAGAGGTGAGAAGACATCAATGAAGGGCAGTAGTAGGAGAGGTCACCTTTGTCAGTGGCTGAAACAGACAAACAGGAAAGCTGTCCAATTTACTAGGCTCTCTGTTCAGTTTCACTGTGGAAGGAACATACTGGTTATTGACCTTTCCCAAGGAAGCAACAGGAAAGGGGTCAGTTTCACCAATTATGCTTCATGGAGCAGCCCTAAGTGTCAGATCAAGGCTGAGGAGGGAAAAAGAAAGGGGCAGAGTATCCAGTGAAGCAACCACCAGCCATGGCTTATATAAATAGGAAACATTTCAAGCTGCCTTTGTTGCCCAAGGTTTTACAGCAACAAGTCCCTTTATCTTATCAGCACTGCCCTTCGAACAGGGCAACAGGGGCACCACCCTGGACCCCATACTTTCAAGGTGCCAGCCACACCCCTCTTCAAGGCAAGAGAAGTCCCAGGGTTACGAGGTGTGCCCACTCCCAGACCATGCTCTGGGTCCCTGGGAATCCCTGTCCAAAAGGCCTCATGCCTACTTCCAGTCCTTCTCCAGGGCTTGTGGCTACACACGTGGAGACACCTCAGCAGGTGGCCAGGACGCACCCCTAGGTCCAAGGGGAGGTGGAGGTAGTTTAGTATGGACACACAGACCAGGGGCAGAGAGAGAACTGGTGCTTCGTAGGCTGGGAGCTTTGGTTGGCACTGTCGTCCCAGGATTCACCAATGTCAAGGCAAGTTTGCGTGTTCAAACACTTTGATGGGTTAGGTTACCATTCTGGATGGGAATCTTCCAAGGCAGGTCAGGAACAACACAGGACAGAGAGCTCGGTAACAGGATCCAATGTGGGGCCAGAATGTCACGCGTGAAAACAGAGATGGGTCTCTAGTTTTGGTCATGTCAATGGGAAAAAAAAAATGACTCTAATATGTTCCTTGGGAAGTCAGTTGTTTTAAAAAACCAAACTTGACTACAAGGTGCTCTGAGATTCTGTGAGATTCATTACGATTGTACTGGTCTCTGTTCTGTGATTTTTGTTATTAATAAGTAGCTCGTGGTGACAAGCTGCGAACTTTCTCAGGGAAACATAAGGGACAACTTCCTGACAGAAGACTCTTTAGACACTGGAGCTGAGAGCATGCGGCCTTGTTTTTCTTGGGAAAGGGGGACTTCCACCCTCTCGCTGGGCTCGGTAAGGCACGGTGGACTGCAAGGGGACCCAGGAGAACCACCACCAGTAGCTCCCTCCTGGGTCTGGGGAAAAAGCCTGCTGGCTCTGACGGCCTGTGGGAACCATCACCCCCGCAGCTCCCTCTGGTAACGCAGCCCAGGGAAGCCCTATGCGTGCTCTGGGCTTCATGCGCACTCTCGGGGGCCAGAGGCCCGGCTCTGCCTCCCCCCAACTCTCCTGGCGGCACTGGGGCAGCCCCCTCACTGCTCTGGGTTCCCAAAGGTTAATACTAATGTGTGAGGACCCCACTTGGGTTATACTGTGGCTCAGTAAGATCCTGAGAGAGTGTGATCCCAATGTGGAATGTGAGAAAGCCTATAAAAAGAAGAAATTCTTTAGAAAAGCAGAATATCATGGTATTGCTAACACCAGCAACCTTTCCTGATCCTAAATCCACGAGGTGTGGGGAGGGGAGCGAAAAGGAACACACATGTATTGAAGCCCTGGGTCAGGCGTGCTAAGTGCTCTCCATGTGTTCTCCTGTGTGACCCCATCGCCACGGTGCTCACACCTCCCACCACACCACACGGCCTCCCAGCATGGCTCACCCCTGGCTGCCTCATTCCTTCCAGTATGTCCAGGCCAGGAACAATTACCTTGTTCAAGTATCACGTGGATTATATCAGTCCCCTTCTCCCTGCACACCATAAAATGTCTCTTGAATTAGAACCCCTTCTAAACCTTTTAACAACTGATCTCAAACACTCCGTTCTCATCTGCTCCTCTACTTCGTGCTTCCCACTCCAAATAAATTCCGTTATACACTCTGCTTATTCACCTTATTAAGCCAGAACAAGAGCTCTAACTGGTTCTGTGGCCTCTTCATATAGGAAGACCCCCATTTATCCGACAGCCTTGGAAATCAGCGGCTCCACAAAACTGATCTACATAAACTCCCCCTTCTCCAGAAATGGAACCCTTTAAAGCAGCCTTAAATCCTTTTCAGAGTAAGTCATGGTGTAATCCAATGAAAGAGTTTCTTTATTTTAACCATTTTCTAATGGAAACATTTCTCTAATACATTAGAGACCCTCCCCGTCTCCGTTAACAGAACATAATGAATATCGATTAACCTCTTCCTGATGGCGCACGTCACGCTTAATGAATAGCAGTAATCACGCTGGAGCTGGAGACGGAAGTGGTTCAGGGGTAACGCCAAGTGCACGTGTTCTCTCTCTCCCCACCCCACCCCCCATTATGAGTTCCCCTGAAATGTATTCCCCTGCAGAAGCTCCTGCTATCAGCCTGGAGTCTGGTGAATAGGTACAGTTACACAGAAATCAGGACGGTGGAACTTACTGCTTTTCTGCACAATTTCAAGAGTTTACAGGCTGGCTTCTGTCAGAGCCTACAAGTTCCTCATTAGAGAAAAAAATAAAATCAAAAAAGAACACACTTCCACTACCAGCAACGAGCCAGAGCTTTCCAAATTTCCTTACCATGTGACTTTCGACAGGATTCCGGGAACACATACCATTCGAATGGGCCTCTTTAGTGCTATGAAATGAGAAGTTCCATGTTGAACTGGATGATGGATCACTTTTCTTATGATAAGCCCTTGGAAAAATCATTTTACATTGTGAATAACAATTCCATAGGTTGAATCAATGAGGTAATATTGATTGATAGGGAGGAAAACGGTAAAAATAGAGGAACAAACTTTATTTCATCAGGATGCAATCTGTAACTGCATGAATCAAAAGTGCTTTTTTGTACCCAATGTTCCGGCAGGTTCTGTAGCAATCCTTCACTGAGGAGGGACAGCGCGAACTGGGGAAAATGCCCTTATCCACCCATATATCAGACTGAATTCTTATTGTGACAACGAAGGGTTTATAAAGTCTACAGCATTAGCACATGCAAGGGGGAGTCAATCTTCATTCTGCTTAAACACAGTGGCATTTAATTAATCAGATCCTATAGAGCAAAAGAATTGCTAAAACGGACTACTTTCCCAAACAATACAAATCTGTTCAATGCCGTGTTTGGAAATGAGTGGCTGAAAACCCACAAAACTATTTTGCAATTTTAGAGGCTTGCTCCTTTTTGTTCCATTGGTAACTATTTCACCAGCTTACTTTCTAATGGCAAAGTCAGCCTTTAGAGAATCACAAGCTGAATGGCTTTGTCCATCATGTCTTTTGCCTTTTCCATCGGCTTTAGACCAAAGAGAGGGAGGAATTCCCACTGCAAGTCTACTGACAACCACTCTCATGACACCTAGCTCACTCGCTGCAGAGAACCTGGTAAAACAGGTATGGCTTTAGCTGACTCAGAATCTGTAAAGATTTTGACAAACTGTCCTTTCTAAACCTGGATGAACTAAGGTTACACTGAATCATCAAGATTGTTCTGTGTGCTCTCACCTCTTCTTTCAAGAGTAGTTCAACTTTTTTATGTTTATGTCCTCTGCATTTTGTTTGTTGGATGTGCAGGAGAAAATTAAACAAGGTTCTAAGAGAGCTGGAAGTAGAGGGGTGAAATTCAAAGTGACGAAGACTAGATTCAAAGAGTCGAGCAGAAGGTGGCACTGTTGGGGTGAGGGCAACCGAGACGTGAAAACAAGAAAACTACTCAGAATGGAGGTAAAAGCAAGGTAACCAAGAGCCATCAACCCAGGGCTCGTATAATGTCAGTTATTACTTAGATATATTAAAAGGAGGAGTCAATGCAACAAATATTTATGAAGTGCTTACTAGTTTAAGGAACTGCACAGCTGCTGTGGGGGATACAAAGATGAATCAGAGTTGGTTCTTGCCCTCCAGGGGTTCACAATGAGGCAACAACCCTGAAGTCGTTTTTCTTGTAGGAGCTGTACTAATGAGACCATTATTAAAGAACTGGATTCAGTTTTGATCACCACCATTTGTTTTTAATGTGGAGAAACCAGAGAGAGTTCAGAGGAGGGAGGACACAGAACAGGCTCTGTGAGGAATAAGCAACAGAGACCCAGTTATTATCTTCAAGTATATGAAAGGTTTTAGAGAAAGGAACCGAGTAAAAGAAAACAGGTTTGAATGACAGCAGGAGAGGTTCCAGCCGGCCCAGGAATTTCTTGACAATCAGGCTAATAGAATACTGGAATTGGTCACTGAGGGAATTCCTAGTGTGGCCTTTCCCTGGAAAAAAACTTTTTTTGATAAACTGACAATTTCAAGTTGCCTTCCTGAAGGCAGGAGGGTGAACTATATTTCTCCCAAGGTCCTCTCCTGCTCTGGGCTCCATGCTCCCAAGAGGCAGGCAGAGCTGGGTTTTCTTCTTCAACTCCCTACCCTGACTGATCCGCTGAAGGACCACCCAATCTACATCCCTGCCAACGAGTGCCACAAAACTACTGGAGTTCAAGATCTCAGTCAGGCAGCAAAACCAGGAATTAATCTTCCAACAGACACATATGATGCAAGGATCCATTCGCAAAACAGCCTGTAATGCTAAATACCAAAACCCAAGTTTCCAAGCACCATGTGCAAATCAGAAATGTATGTGCATTGACAAGGGCATACAATCTAAGTCATGAAAGAGGAAGACGGAATCTTCTGCAAATTAGGTGGTAATTTCTAAGGAAATTTCTAAGGAAATTTGTAGTAGCTATTTTCTATAATCAGAAATACTTTTTGATGCCAAGAAAATATTTCAAGAGAAAACAAAGAAATGGGATCTTCCCTTTACACCTTAAGAAACATTAGCGTGTAAAAATTAAGAGCTGGCACATAATACGTGCACACAAAAACAGCCTTCCATCTTGAGCCACACAGCGGGCTGGCGAGTACATGTTTAGTTTTGACTTTCACTTCCCATCCCCCCTGAACTCCTCCAGGACAGGGACCGACATAAATGTATAAATGGCTGTTAAATGAACACACTAAGGATGTGCCCTCTCTGGACAGTGCCTACCTTGTGGGTCTGTTAGGAGAAGTGAGTTCATGTGGGTAGAGTGTCGCGCAAACTGAGGGGGGGGTCTGCGTCACAATCATCACGACAAACGGCAGGCGCCTCATTTTCTTTTAGATGAAACCTAAAGACCTTCCTATACTCCAGGTTTTCAACTTCCCTTTCCTTTTTCTCCCCTATAAAGTACTGCCACGTGAAATGGACTACTATGAGCTCGGGCCTTTCAAGCGCACACTCTGGCATGGTTATATAAAGTCTGCTGGCAGTATTCTGAATCCTGCCTTTGATAGCAACCTGAAGTGACTGAATTGTCATCTTAAGACTACCACAAAGCACTGGCAATACCCTCTTGATCATCACTACTTTGTTCCATCTAAACCTCAAAGGTGGTTCCCCAAGATTGGTTTCTATGGGAGGAAGGGAGAAATGAAAAAACAGACCAAATGAAATATGAAGAATATGAGCAGCTGTGATTTGCATAAAGCACCAAATTTCTTTTGTAGGAAGATTATGTTTAGTGCATGATGAGCTCACGGGCAGCTGGGGGCCTCCCCAAGGACACCCTCGGGGAGCCAGCCCTGGGTGCTCCCTTTCCAGGTCTACCATCTGAGATAGTAGATCCTGGTTTAGGGCAAAGGTTGTAGCTTTCATTCTTTGGGATACTTTCCCAGAGGCACAGCTGCAGCTTCTGAAACTCTGTTCTAACAGTTTGTTTCCTCATTTTTAAAGTGGTATAGAATGTGCCACTACAGAAGAGAAATTCTCTACCTGAAATCAGCAGCAGCTCAGTGGGAATCAAGACTCTGGAAAGGTCACAGAGGGGGTCAAAAAATGCTCTTTCTTCTGTGGCCAGAGGGGGTTTATTGTTGCTGGTGCCCAAACTGGAAAAGGAATAGCAGGAGATTAATAATTGAAATGTTGCTATTATTGGTTTTCTAAACTATTTGTGGGTTATTCTTTCCCTGGAGTCATCACGCCTGCAAGCAGCTCAAAAGATAGATTTAACACGCACTGAGAAAATGCCTACTATAGCCAGGCACTTTACATATACTGGTTTCTAGCCGAGTCCTTACATAATCCAATAAGGCTTAAAAAGAAAAAGCTCAGAGAAGTTAAGTAACATGCCCAAAGTCATACAGCCAGATTCAAACACAGGTTTCTCTGATTCAAGTATTGTACCCACACTATCTGGAATTGAGGATAAAATTAACGAGGCTTGATTCACTGCTCAAATGTGGTGAGACTGAAAACAATATTTATACTTACTCATTTTAAAAATATAAAACATAAACACAGGAAAAGATATTTTGGAACATGTGTCATCAAATTCTTTTCATGGAAGATGATTCAGAATCCACATCTTGGTAGGTAGGTATCTTGGTAGGTATATTCAAGCCCATCTGATGATAGATTTGGGCTCTGCAGTTTTGGGAAATCTGACTGTGTAAGTCCATGGCTCATCTCAGGTAACGCAGAACATAATTAACTTGGAATTTAGGATCCTCTCATTCAGAACCCGTGGCAATAGAGAACTCTGTGGTTGCCCTTTGCACTACATATTGAAAAAAAGCCTTGCTGAGCAAGTTGATGGGGTAAACAACAATCGAAAGGCGAATGTTTAACCTTCTAAAGAAAATAAACCTTATTAAAGAAGTTTAACTTAAACAGTATCAAGCCACTGAAAACGAATGTGGTATTTATAAACCTATCCTTAGAAACATATTGTGGTAGACTGACTACACTTTGCTACCCATTAATTCGTATTATCAAACATACCCTGTTGCAAAGACAGCATTTCTCCCTAAATATCTGGCAGTTCAGAATGCTCCCCTAATGCATTCAGGCCTTCACCCAATATCCCCACCTGAGGCAACTCCACCCCATTTAAACAAATGAGTACACTCTTGAATTTCGGATGAAATGCCTCACCTCTCAGATGTCTCCTAAGAAGAACCCCATGTTTGATTTTTTTTAGTAACTCAGAAACTATAAGAAATCACTCTTCTTGGAGAATTCCACAGGAGAAGCCCTGCTCCTTCAGGACACACACAGGGAATGCACGTGCTCTGATTGGGATATGGTAAAAATCAGGTCTACTGAATCCAGAGGGTGTCACCAAGGAGGGAAAAAGGAGGTCACTGGAGTCTCAAAAGCACTCACCACAGTAAGTGAATGGAGGTCCCAGCAATACAATCCTTGATTATAGAGGTCACCTGTCTATTCTCGAGCACGACCAACAGTCTCTTCCAGTAAGGCCCAGGCCTGGGCTAGTGCAGGGTGATGCTGAACTGGTTGAGGAGGGGAGAGGAGTCAGACTAGGCAAAGAATTATAGAGATGCGCAGAGAAACTCTGCAGACTCCAAGGGTACAAAGCATATAGGAATGATTAAGAGAGCACAGAGACGAGATAGAGTGATAGCCAGGCTTCAAGGAGGGGACCAGGAAGGTCACCTGGGACAGGGCGGGAGGCTTGCAAATAAAAACAGTGCTCCTGAGACCTCTGAGATCCCTGATTATACTTCAACCATGACACCTTACACACCCGCAGTCCTTTATCCGGTGTAAAGCCCTGAAAGAACACTGTGGTAAGAACAGGAGTGCCCAGTCTTCGCCTCAGGGGTATGGCTTACATTCCACGTGGATTTAGAATGAAAGGAACAGGAGAGGACCAGCGCAGTTCCCGAGATGGCTTTCTACAAAGTTGACAAAATACATCCCAACCCGCATACCCAGCCCCTTGTGAAAGGGAAAGCAGCCGGTTACTATAGTTCTGAATTCAATGCCAAGTTCCTTCTCTAACGTGCACCCGGAGTGTCCAGCAGAGGGAGTCTCAAGGAGGTACTTAATAAAGAGAAAATTGTTTCATTTTAACACTCCATAGACAGTGGGAGCACTGACTGTAGCCCCCCCCCCATAGACACAGGCGAACAATGAATGCCCATCATGGGTTCTCCTCGCATGTTCACAGAGCCACGGGCTCGTTCTATTCTGCATGGTGGAGTGATCAGAAATTTCGTTTTGTTTTTGTCGAATGGTTAAATGGACCTTGTGTTCTTCAGAATCAAAGAGGAAAGCCCCTGGAATAACATCTCTCTGTTGCCTTCTAAACAGCCCCTTTGTTTCCAAGAGAGTCTGAAAAAAAATATTTACAGTCCATAGGTTATTTACAGCCTCGTTATCCAAGGCCTGACTGGTAACTTTATTCCACCCAGAAACCTAATTCATTTGGAGCCCTGGAACTAATAACAGATTTTCTTTTCAGATAAGTTTTTTTTTTTTTTTTAATCTGCCTCTTACAACAGAGATAAAACTATTAATGCGTTCCCTGTTTCACTCGCCACCACTGCTCTCCGGGTTTATAGAAGGATTAACATCTTTCCTCGCCCCTCCTCTCTGCTCCACACAAACCCTTTCCCCCTCTCTCTCATTTGCTATTTCATCCACAGACTCTCTGAACAAAACCGAAAGAGAGCCAGATGGACTGACGCTAAAAGTATGTAAAGGCTGCTATTCCAATGATTTCATGAGAAAAACATTTTCACGATGCAATGACTGAAAAATTAGGCACACTTAGGTTTAACATCCCTCCTACTACAAGCACACAGACATACACACACGCACCAAAAAAAAAAAAAAAAAAAAAAAAACCACACACACACACACACACAAAAAAAAACCCCGAAGTGTAAAAAACTTAGTTGATTCTGGTTGGATTTCTGGCTGGAAGCTGACAGAACTGACTCGAGAGAAACGAAAGAGGGAGAGGGAGTGCAAGAGAAACGTAGTGCTTTTGCCTCACGTTCTTTTCTTTCTTCCTCAAGACAGTCAAATCAGAAAAAAAAAAGAAGAAAAAAAAAAAGGACGACCCCACGCCAGGTGAAGGGGCGCCACGCAGGTTTGCCCGAACCGACCCAGGAAAACGCCTTGGCCACCTCCTCGCCTGGAAAACCCAAAGTACGTGTTGCCTCGCACCCGCTGATGCGGGGAGATTTCCGCCTATTTCATTGTTCTGCCCGGGTCTGAAATGGACTTTTCCTCCGTCCCCTCGCTCCCCACCTGGCCCCGCGCGTTCCGCTTCCACAGCCCCCCGAAACCAGGGGCTCGCGAGGAATAAAGGAGCGTGGGGTGGGAGCGGTGAGCACGGAGTGGAAGGGAGGTAATCCTGAAGGTAAGCTCCGCCGGGGTGGGGGTGAGCACGCGCCGAGCCGCATCACCTTTATTTGTCACCAAAGCACAGCGGCACCGTCACGGTCGGGCTTCCCCCAGGCGCCCCCGCCCCGAGTGCGCCCTCCGGGCGGCAGCCCCCCCTCCACCCCCACCCCCTTCTCCACCCTGGAAACAAGATCCTGTGAAATTCCGGATCCCGGGTGTTTTCCGGGCGGGCGAGGGGGCGGCGGAGGGGGGGCGCCGGGGGGGGGGCGCGGGGGCCGGGCGCCCGGGGGCTGCGGGCCGGGGGCTGCCCCGCGAGGGGCCGCGCGCAGAACAAAGCTGCGGGGGCCGCGGGGCGCGGGGCGCGCGGGGCCGCGGGCCGGGCACCCTTACCTTCGTACACGGGGGCCATCGGGGCCGGGGTGTCCGCGATTCATGGCAACGGAGAAGGGAACGCGGCGCGCGAGCTCGGCCCCCCCAGCCTCAGTCGGAATCTGCCATCTTGAGCCTGTGTCTCCGCTCTCGGCGCAGCCGGGGCCGCCAGCGCCCGCATCACCGCCTCACTTGGCCGGCGCCGGAGGAGGGGGCCGGGCGCCGCCGCCGCCGCGGCCCGGGCCCTGCGCGGGGGCTCCGGGGCGGCCGGGCGGGCGCAGCGGCCGAGGCCGAGGGGCCGAGCGGCCGCGGCCCCCGAGCGGGTCCGCGGTGGGGCGGGAGCCGGGGCGGGCAGCGCGCGGCCAGTCCCCGGCCGCAGCTCAGCTCAGCATGGCTGTGTGTGGGGGCTTCGGCAAAAGTTGCACGGGAGGCGGAGGAGGGGCGGGAGGAGCCGGGAGGAGGGGCGGGGGGCGGGGGCCGGGGGGCGGGGAGCGGCGGGCCGGGCGCGCGCGAGCGAGGGAGCCGCGGAGAGCGGAGTCCGCGCGCAATCGAGCGCCGATGGCACGGATGCGAGGCGGAGAAGGCCGAGCCGAGGGCAGAGCGGCGGGCCGGCGGGGGGCGGGGCTGGCCGGGGAGGGCGGGGCCTGCGGCGGGGCGGGGCCTGCGGCGGGGCGGGGCCTGCGGCGGGGCGGGGCCTGGGAGTCGATGTTAAAGGGAGCGAGGGAGGCGAGGGAGGGCAAGGGGTGCGCCCAGATCAATTCTGATAAGCAAAGGAGAGCCGGTCCGCAGAGGCAGCAACCATAACTTTGTGCGTGTGCGCGCGTGCTCGGGGGGGAGGGGGAACAGACTTACAAGGGGGCACCGGCGGCAGCGTGTCTCCCCCAGTCGCACCTGCTTGGCGATCCCTGACGGCGGGGTGGGAAGAATGGGTGAAGGAGTGGGCGGGTGCACGCCGTCCTCGGAGGGAGGATGAGTGAGTCGAGGAGCTGGACATCCGTATCAGGTCAGAGATGCACAAGGCATTCCGCGCACACTTGGGAAATGCAGCACCCGGTGGTCGCTGAATTACGGTGAGAACCTGATTCCCACGCTGTCCTCACGCCCACAGTGTCTGCAGGGGCTCCTCTTCCATCACCAGGACGGGTGGTTCCCGCCGACTCGGTCCCAGGCCTCTGCTCCTCTCCACCCTCTCTCCGATCAGGGCTTCAACTAAACCTCCAAATTCTCCTCAGCCCGGAGCCTCTCCAGATTCACTTCTGCAGCCCCCTCCTGGAATCCCTGCCATCGCCTGCAACTTAAGAAGGCTGGAGTCTCCTCCTAGGCAGTGTTTTGAAAACTGTGGGTCGTGACACATTAATTCATCATAAAAAAAATAAAATAAAGTCAGGGGATGGCAATCAGCTTAAAAACTGAAATGTAACAGAATAGAAAACATTAGAAGCCCTTGCACTTAGTAACCGACACTATGTTTCATAAACCTTTTGTTTCAGTTATATGTACTGGACAACTGTACTGTACCATGATGTACATTGTATTTCCTAATACCGAAAGTCAAGGATTGAAAAAAAGTTTAACTCTGTTTGGGGGTGTAAAATCTCTAATATCGCACAACTTTCTTTAAACAAACCCATTATATCTCCACTGCCACTTATCATTCCCAACCTCCATACCTCATGATCCTGCTCCCCAGAAGATACACCCTTTCATACATTTTGCTCATTTTGTTAGTGGTGCACCACTCCCCCTTCATGTCAGGATGACCTTTGACTCTGCCTTCCTCCTCACCCCCACATTCAGTGCTACACCTCCTACTGCATGTCAGTCTGTCATTCACATTTACAGGTTTCTAGATGCCACTGCTAAAATGGGCCTCAGAGATCAGCTGAGCCAGCCTTTTAGAATCAAAGAAATGAAGTCTGTTGCCCAGTGTTACACAGTATTGAATCTTAGGGTCACAGCTCTTGGCTCCCACTCTGGTGTTCTTTGCTTCACCTCATGCATTCATCCCTTCCTTTCCTGCCCTCCTTGTCATCCTTTACTGGTCTCAGCCCTGTTCACCTCAGCACTACAACCTTTATAACACACAATTCTGCCCATGCCAGGGTCCTGCTCACATCCCTCGGGGACCCAACCTGTGCACACAGGTCTGAGCTTCCTCACTCTTTGGGACAATCAAGGCAGACCGGCCCTGACTTACCTTTCCAAGCACTTAAGTTCAGCGAGTCACTGCCTCTCCCGTCAGACTGGTTTTCTCACGGTTCTTCACCAGCTTTGCCCTCTGTGCTTCTGTGTCTTTGCCCAAACTGCCACTTTCCCACGGAGGGTACCTTCTCCATCTTTTCTCTTTCACCAGATTCTACCTGTGCCTGACTCACTTCCTCCACAAAATAGCCTGAGGTAGCATGAGGTTAAGACAGACCTGCACTCAGATCCCAGCTCTTCTGCTTAGTAGCTGTGTGAATTTGGTCCAATTGCTTAACCTCTCAGACCTTCCATTTCTGCATCTCGATTGTAATAAGATAGTGATAATAATAATAATAATAATAATAATAATAATAATAATAATAAAATAATGTTCTTCCATTGCACCTATAAGTCTCTACCATGACCTTTACCATACAGGTATTACCTCTCTTCCTTGTTCCAGTGCATGCCAGAACTTTCTCCCATGATGGAAATGTAATGATTTGCGGCTGTTGAGCACATGAAATGTGGCTTACTGTGACTGAGGACCTAAAATCTTTCATTTAAATTACTTTTAATAGCCACGTGTGGCTCACGGTTACCGTATTGGAGAATGCATTTCTACACTATACACTCAGTGAGGGCAGAAACCACGTTGATCTTGCTTGACGTCATATCCCCAGCAATGAGCACACACCTGGCACAAATATTTGTTGAATGAATGATAGCTGCGATTTAGCACATGCTCACTTGTGTCAAGTGCACCACTAAGAACTTGATGTAAGTTATTTCCTTATATCAAGTTATCTCCTTATAGTCCCCCCCGCCCCCGAGCACCTGATGTGGGATTAGAATAGAGCTAAGAGTTTGTGTAGAGTGCTAGCAGATAGGAGAGGTTTAATAGAAGGTGGTTGTTGTCATTATTAAGACCTCTCCGTGATCTAGCCAGCTGGTTTTTCTCTCTTCTTCCTCTGGGCTTACAGAGCAGTTCCTGCTCTGCTGTCCATGGCACAACCCACCCTAGACGGCTGACTCTCCTCATCTATACAGATACCCTGTCTCCACAACGGGATTGACAGCAATTGGGGGCGTAGGCCATGGCATACTTGTCTAAATAGCGCTCAGCTCAGGGTTTACACTGATTAGTATTTAGTAACTATCTCCCACTTTGTCCCACTTGCTGTCTAGCCATGAGTAATTCTAGACAGCCTCACTCTCTGGAATACCTCTGTCCCCCAAAATTCACATTAAAATCCTAACCCCCAGTACCTCAGAATGTGACTGTATTTGGTGGTAAGTTCTGTAAAGAGGTAATTAAGTTCCAGTGAGGTCATGGAGCTGGGGCTAATCCAGCATCTCTCCTAATAAGAACAGAATCAGAACACAGAGACACATAGAAAAAAGACCATGTGAAGACAGGGAGAAGGCAGGTATTTGCAGGAGAAGGGGGAAGGCCTCAGAAAAAACCAAACCTGCCAACACTTTGATCTCAGACTTCTGGCTTCCAGAATTGTGAGAAAATAAATTTTGGTTGTTCAAACCACAGTCTGGGATACTATATTATGGCAGCCCTAGCAAACTAATACATTCCCCCACAGAAGGTGAATGAAAATGACGAACGATCACATGTGTGAACTGAAAACATCTCAAGAGTAGTTCTCCTTCCCACAGGAAAAGAACCATCTTGAGCATGGAAATGAGTCCCACGAAAGGAGAACTGGATGGAGCCAGACAGATAAGCTCTCCGTCTCTTCTTCACTACACCGTGACGAAAGCTATACCTACGCAATGCACCACTGCAGTAAAAAACATTTGGTTGAGCTCTCATACTTGGCATCATATAGATGGAAAATGTTACTTAAATGAATTCGGAGTTGTTGGTTTTTCATGAATTGGCAGACTGAGTATGCCCATCTCCCTTCCCTCTAGGGACTGTAGTCAAGTGGGAACAGGACGTAAACCTAACAGTGAAATGCCACTGTGAGAGCAGGAAGGGGAGAGAATCTCAGACAGAGTCCAGGGAGCACCAGCATTTAAAAGATGGGAGGAGGAAAAAGGACTCCTTGTGGAGGAGAGGATGGGGAAGGAGGTGGACAACCTGGACAGAATGGTACCTGAACATCCTCGGGCAAAGACCGCAGAGAGAGGCATGGTCAGCAGGGCTCAGGAGAGGTCACTTCAGATGCAAGTGGAGAGGAATCCACTGGATCGAGCAACAAGAGTTACATCCGTGATTTTGGTGACACTGATGATGGGGGAAATGTAGGGTTCTGAAATTCAGCCCGCAAAGAATGTGTAGTGTTTGGTAGGGGGAGATGGGAAGAGTGTGAGGAGGGTTAGGGAGGCGCCAGAAGAGGGCACTAGAGAATATTCCAGGTAGAGAGCAGAACTGAAGTCACCCCAGGGGTGAGCCAATGAGATGGGTCCAGGAGCGATCCCATTTGGCTAGAGATAGTACGCATTGTGCCTTAGTTATTTAATAAACACATTAGCACACATTAGTGTTCTAAGAAGTTTACAAATATCAACTCATTTAATAAACCTGATTTTTTGCCCAAATGGGACTCTAGATTGCCAAAAAACATTTAACTTCAACATGTTGTGAAAAACAATAACAAAGGCAAAAGAGCTAGGAAGGATTTAGTAGTCTTCTACGCCTGTGACCTCTTCTTAATATGCCTTTCTACAAAATGGCACAAGTAACATCTTTCTCAGTGGTTGGCAGAGCCAACATAGAGGAGTTTTGACCTCGTTTCACGTTCATTTTGCTTACAGGACAAGCAACAGAGGGTCTTCATTTATGCCTATAGTTGTAAAAATGCACAACACCATGATGTCTTCAAGGCCACACGATGGAGAGATTTCCTTGGGGTGGACATATTCAGGTGTGCATGTCTTGTAATTCTTCTCAGGGGGTTCACAGTACCATGTCTGGGCAGCTCGTATCTCATCGGACTTGGTGTGTATTGCTCTCATTATCCTGCCTGGTCCTTATTTCCGTGTTGGGGCCTGTGGTTTTTGTCTTTGGAGGACGTGTCTCAGAGGACGCAGCTCACTTTTCAGGATATGCCTTTCCAGATCACATCTCTCTTTTGGTCTCTCCATCCATGTATCTGTTTTTCTCTTTTTGACAATGTATCTGTCTCATTTTCTTTTACTCTGTAGCTTTCTATCTCTTCCACATTATTTCTCCTCTCTGTCCTTTCCTCTTTTTTATGCTTGTTTCCTAACAAGTCATAATATACACCTATATTGTTTTAGTTATTCCTAAGAAATTACTTCATATTTCTGCTTTAAACCTTGGAACAGCTTAAAAGATACATTGTTTTTAATAGACTGGTATTCAATAACTACAGGACCCCTTACATAAAAGCTGCCAGGATAGGGTGTTACACTGACAGAGCATGTGAAAGAGAACACATTGCATTCAAATGAGGGAACAATCGGTTTCAAGGGCAGAGGGTAGAGAGAGCTTGGCAGGGTGCAGGGAATCTGATTGTGGAAGCGGCAGTCTTGGAGAGATTACACTGGCAAAATCAGGGGAATGGGAAAACATCATTCAGTTTCTGTTTCTGCTCCTAGAAGAAAAATGATCCCACATCTGAACAGGGATACAGAAATGGCAAAGAGAGACCAGAATGGCATTCAGCAGAAAGCAATCACGGCAACAAATTTTTTAAAAAATTAAAATGCCATCGCCCTCTGAGTGTGAAAGAAGCTGTAATGTAGGTGTACTGAAGACAGGGCAATGTTGTTGGAGGTGGCAGGAATGGCAGATTAGGACACATTTTCTCTTGAAAAGCAAACCAGCCCAGCAGAGAAATTAATGTGATGAGGGGAGATGGGTAATCGCTTGCTTTGCCTGACATGTTGTCCAGGCTGAACGTGGACAAACTAGGCAGAAATGGCACAGAGAGTAGATGCAGAAAGGAAGGTAGACCCAGGAGAGCTCTTTTCAAAGCCCGAGAGTCCTGTTAAACCAAGTTAAGCCGAGCTCAGTGATTAACCAGTGGGCTGTGCACAGTTTGTGTCTCTAAGTTTCCTCCCACCAGCATGAAAGAGCTTGCCCCTCTGTGGCAACCCTTAGAGCAAGGTTGAACGTCATGGCAGAGCACTGTTAGGACTGACTGCTCTCGCGCTGCCAATGAACTTTTCCGTGCCAAATCCAGTGCCCTTTTCAGCCCCTCCCCTGCTTGACCTCTAAACAAACACTAGTTAGAGACTGTTAATCCCTTCATCCCTTCTTGAATCAGTTCCCTCCCTCGACTTCATAAAGATGCACTATTTAAATTTCCCTTCAGCACTCCTGGTCATTCCTTCTCTCTTTCTTTTTCTTTCACCAAGAAATTCAATCCATCAAATGTGCAGTGACTGCTTATTATGGGTTAGATTCTACAGCAGGAGCTGAGAGTACAAAAAGGAATCAGCCACAGCCCCTACTTTCAAGCATCCAGTTCAAAATCACGAGGTAAAGAGCGCAATACAATATGATGAGTGCAGCAACAGAAGGATATGTACACATGGTCGAAAGCTAGCCCAGAGGCACAAACGGCAAGGAGTGTGTTTATGGGATGAAGAAGACGGCACGTTTGTGCCCAGCAGCATGAATTCTGGCAGGAGGAGACGGCAAGGAGAAAGGCGTATCTGTAAGACACCACCATATTGCTAAACACCAAGAATAAGGGACAGGCAGTGGTCAGCAATGAGGCTAGAGATACAGGCAGGGTCTTGTATGCTAAGCCAAAGAATTTATACTCTGTTCTATATGTACCAGGTGTGGGGAGCAAGTGAGCTCCATTTTGAACCTGTTGAATTTAAGGTTCCTATGAGATATTCAGGTAGAGACGCCCAGTTGCCAAGTGGGTGTAGAGGGCTGGAGCTCAGACATGCTTTTGAATCATCAGTATACAATGCGTGGCTCATCCAAAGGAGTTGCAAGATCACACAGGGAGAGGTTACATGGTGGTACTTCCCAAACTGTGGCCCTTGGGTCACCTGTGTCCAAACCCCACAGAGGCCTCCTAAAGATGCCGATTCCTCAGGCAGAACCCCAAACCCACTGACTCAGGAGTCTCTGGGGATGGCTCCTGGGAATCTGCATTTTAAATGTACTCTCTCGGAGATATAGTTATAACCGAGAATTTCATCAGGTTCTGGTATGGAACACCCACTGGTGTGAGAAGCTAAGAGGTTTAAGGATGAACGGGGAAGAGGGAGGCTCAATGATGGGAGAAGCTGTATGGTTTTCTCTAGGGCTAGAGGGGCCAACCGAGAGTCCTGACATTCTGGAAACGAAGGAACCTCGGAAGCACCGACGTCAGGCTTCTTGTTGAGTGAGGGCAGCCAGGTCTTAAGCCACCTTTGGCTGGGTATCCCACTACTCAGCGCCAACAGCATCTTAATTAACACAAGGAAGAATTCAATTTTGTGATTTTTTCAGATAGTATTTTATCATAATCCATGTGGAGATCTTCTTAAAATATTTCAACAGCCTCAAAGTGTCATTTTTGAAAAACAAAGGCTCTTTTGTCACAGAATTCTGAGGATGTTCACTGTATGTGTGAGATGAATTTGAATTTTTAAAGAATTTCTTTTGAAACAGGGCAGTATCTTCAGCTCATTCTATTTGCCCTAGGTGATACACTTAATCAGCATTCAGAGACTGCTGATTTGCTTATCTTTTCTTTAGAAGACTATATACTGCCTGGCTGATTAGAGCTAGTTTGTCTGGTTGAGTTGGACATTTAACTAGAAGACAAAACAAATACAGAAAGGAAGATTTTAAAAATAGCCTTGAATTTCCCTGTGTTCTTCCCACATTATTTTGTTGATTCGGAACTTCTGAATGTTAAATCCTGTGTAAAATAGCCACTGAGAGGAGTGGCAGGGAGGCGTCAGAGTTCTTTCACCAGTGAAACAGGCTGGTAAACAACAAGATGGCCTCACTAGGCATCTGAGTCTGAGCTTTGGGGGGTGGCCGCGGAGAGCGTGTGCTAGAAACAGGTTCAAATGGGCATTCAGCATGAGATCAATGCTGCCCACTCCAGTAACCATCGGGATACATTCTGAGATGTATCACGAGGCAATTAATGCCCATCGTAGATTGTACTTACACACCTGGATGGTATAGCCTGCTGCCCGCTGCCCACCCATGGCAAAGCCGCCCGCTCCTAGGCTGCAAGCCTGTACATCATGTTACTGTATAAAACAACACGAGATTAAATCAAGCACAAGAGAAAATGATTTAATCAAGAGATGCAGTAAACACGAGATGTATGACGCTGCTGCCGGCATACTCGGCATACTGTTTTATAGCAAACTTTTTTGTTAGAAGTAGAAACAGTACACTCTTAAATAACGATAAATAGTATAGTAAATACATTACCATAGTTGTTTATTATCACCATCAAGTATTATGTACTGTATATAATTGCATGTGCTATACTTTTATATGATTGGTGGTGCAATAAGTTTGTTTACCCCAGCATCACCACAAACATGTAAGTAATAAGTAATGCATTGCACTATGACGTATGACAGCTAAGTGACAGGAATTTTTCAGCTCCATTATAATCTTATGGGCCGACTGTCGTAGATTGAAACGTCAGGTGGTGTGTGACTGTCTTGCAACTCGTCCGTCCACCCAAACTGTCCTCCACTGCACCCCCCCATTCCCTTATCCAGTGTTCTTAACTTTTTTTGTTCCATGAACTCTTTAGCAGTCTTGTGGAGCCTGGGGACCACTTCACAGAATAATGTTTCCAAAATGTACAATGTTACAAAAGAAACTATTTATACAGAGATACAGTTGCCAAATATATGTGTCTTCCTTGATACATTAAGTAACAAACTGTAACTGCAGGCCCAATCGCAACAAGGTAGCGACGAGTATAAACAATAGTTCAGGATACCTGTAACAACTGGCAACATGATATAAAAATATCTGTGACTTTCACTGGTAACGGAATCACAGGTACTGCGATTACTCCTGTAGGTTGGTTGCCTACAGTCAGATTTGAAGATTTAAAGTTAATGAAAGTTCACAGAAATTTCCCTATCCAAGTTCACAGACCCCCAAATTCTATCCACGAACCCCTTCTGGACCTGGGCATCCAGCATAAGAATCCTTGCCCTTATCCTACTGTGCTACTTTCGCATAGAATTGATCATCTTCTCACATCATATGTTATTTATTAATACTTATCTTTTCAGTTCATTTTTTACTGTCTGATTTTCCTCACTAAAATGTAAGTTCCACAAAGTCAGGAGTCTTAGTTTATTTTGTTCACTGATGTGATCTGAACGTCTAGCACAGTTTTGGGCATTTCTATGAATACTGGTCGCATGAATGAGAACAGAATGCAGCAGCATCTGAATCTAGGCAGGGTGGCAAGGAGTTCTCATGTCTTCTCTCTTTTTTCTTTCTTCCCTCTCTGTTTTCTATCCTCTTTCTTTGACCTTAACAATTTCTCTTCATTCCTTTCTCTTTTATTACCTCTTTTTGTTTCTCTCTCATTCAACAAGTAGGTACTGACAATACAATTGTGACAAGACAGACCTGGAGCTCCTAGCTCGTCACTCACACTGAGCAGTGGCGAAGGACATGGCCTAAAAGTCAACCCAAGGTTCAATGTCTGCCTCTCCATCATCCTTTCCATCTGACCAAGGGCAAATCTCTTAACTTCTCTGTGACTTGGCTTCTTTTACATCATTTAGCCGGTCATAAGAGGGCTTAGTGCGTGGCCCTGTGCTAGACACTTGTGGTCTAGAGGGGAGAGAGACGACGAAACACAATGATATGGTGTGACAACGGTTGTGATGGACAAAGGGCAAGTGTTACAGGAGGGTAACTCTTGCAATCCCATGAAATTCGATCTCAGAGCACTGCCATAGTCAGGACAGTCCAGGAGCTCCAAGTAATTTCAAGTAAATTCCATTGGTTTTTGGCATTTCTGGAACAACACTGAGGGGAATTTAAGGTCATCATGCATGACAAGAATTATTAGATCTCTCTTCATTCCACGCCCGACTTTATTTCCTTTTCCCAAGCACCCCAACATTTCATTGTGTGGACTGACTTAAACTCACCTCCCTTTTGGGGTTAAAGGGAGGGGCAGGGCACTCATTTCAAGGCTGGTGATTTCAGGGTTCTCTTTGGTAGACAGTGGAGAAGAAAGTTCTGTGGACGCCCTCTTAGTGCTAACTTTGCTCAGACACAGGGGCACATGGGATGGGAGACATCCTGAAAGAAGTGACGTGTAAGCCAAACCTGAAGGATGAGGAGGAAAGGGGGGTGCTCCTGGCAGCATGGAGGTCTGGAGAACAAGAGATCACGGCCCTTCACTGGGGGAAATTCAGTCTGCCTGGAACATACGGGATGAGTAGGAGGCTAGCAAGAGAAAGAGTGACGGGGAAGGTGGCAATGGAGGAGGTCAGAGGGGTAAGTGGGGCCAAGTCATGCAAGGCCTTATAAAGCTCATCAGAGATGGGGTTGTCCAGAGATAACGGGAAGTTAGGAGTGACAAGACCACACAGAGGGTTTAGAAGCCCTTATTGACTGCGGAGTGGGAATAGATCAGAGGGCTACAAGATTACGAGGCAAAGGATGAACCAGACCTGGATCATGGGGATGTCAAAGGTTAGGAGAAATGACTAGTTTCAAGAGACATTCCAGAGTTGGAATCTATAGGACTTAATGACTAATAGTGTGAAGGACAGGGGGTGTGTTACGGATTAAATTGTGTCCTCCCTGCCAACTGCAAATATACTGAAGTCCTAATCCCCAGAACCTCGGCATGGGACCTTATTTGGAAAGTGGGCCATTGCAGATGGAATTAGTTAAATTAAGATGAGGTCACACTGGAAGAGGGTGGGTCCTAATCCAGTCTAACTGGTGTACTTATAAGAGGATGAGTGTGTGAAGACAGAATTGGAGAGATGTATCTATACACCAAGGAACACCACAAATTGCCCGAAACCACCAGAAGCTAGCAAGAGGCAAGAAAGGATTCCTCTCCTGGTTTCAGAGGGAACGCAGCCCTGCAGACACCAAGATTTCAGACTTCAAGACTCCAGAACTGTGAGACAATAAATTTCTGGTGTTTAACACACTCAGCATGTGGTACATGGGTTTAGTAGCTCAAAGAAAACGAATATAGGGGGAGTTTAGCCACACCTGTTCAGTGAACATTTAGGCTACTCTAACCTATTATTATTTTTTTTGGAGGGGGGGGGGTTATTATTTATTTATTTATTTATTTATTTATTTATTTATTTATTTATTTATTATTAGTTTCAGGTGCACAGACAAGGTAATATTTAGACATTCATCATTTATATCCCTCACACTGTGGACCCCCATCCCCCACCCCCCCATCCACTATCCCTCCGACATCGCACCGAGCCGTCACATTATATATATAAAATTATAGTTGGCATTCATTATTGTTCAGCTTCAGGTGTACAGTGCAGTGATCAGGCATCTACATCTTCCCTGAGGTGGTCTCCCTAATGGGACACGTGTCCATCAGATACCCTACAAAATCTTTACAACATTATTGATTACATTCCCCAAATTATTTTTCAAGAACCCTGAGGCCATTTTGTGGTTACCGACTGTTTTCTAATCTCCTCACCTTTCCCCTTATCCCCACCTCCCCCACCCATCTAATAACCCTCAGTTTTTCCTCTTTGTCCCCAAAACTATTTCTGATTAGTTCATTCACTTATTCTTTTCTTTAGGTTCCGCATATAAGTGAGATCATATGGTACTTGTCTTTCTCTTTCTGACTTATTTTGCTTAACATAATGTTCTCTAGATCCATCCCTGTTGCTGCAAATGGTAAGATTTCTTTTTTCTTTATGGCTGCGTAATACTCCATTTTATAAATGTACCACAGTTTCTTAATACCTTTTATTATTATAAACATTAAAGAGCATGAGGAGCTAGAAAATATGAACAAAAATTAAAAAGGAGACCAGACCACGCTTTAAATGGATTCAAAAATGACTAAAGACCCCAACTGCTGCTGGGATTCAGCACCCTCACTCCCCAGGTCGGCTGTATGGTTTGGGTGAGGTGATGTGTGCGAAGTTGCTTTGCACACATAAAGTGCCCTAGGTATGTTAAAGCTTTATCTCTGTTTTAATTAAATAAAAACACAGGGCCCTATGTTGCAGTTGCCCACACAAATAGTTCCCACCCACAGGCCTGGAGACATAATTTGTGGAGCTCAGTGCAAAATGAAACTGTGGGGCCCCTTGTTCAGAAATTGTTAAGCGTTTCAAGACAGTGACAGCAGAGCATGAAGCCACACACAGAGCCCTGGGCGCCTGCACTCAGGAAGCCACCCTGTCCTTTTGGGAGCCAGGAGCCCGACCTGTGTGGTGATCTTAGAATCCAGAGAACGGAGCATTGGACACATGAAGGGAAGCTGGAAGGAAGAGGAGAGGCTCAGAGCTGAGAATGAAAGGTGCACTGCACGGAGATGGCCCCGTCCCAACGGGGACAGGTGTTAGGCGATAGTGAATACGAAGGATGTTTAGACAGTTAGGTGGGCCTGGATAGGGGAAGGCCTTTGGTGCCAAGCAGAGGTGTGTGACCCTATTTCTGTAAGCAACAGAGAAGCACTGAGCATTTTTGAGCAGGAGTCCAAGTAGGCAGAGGATGAGAAATGGAAAGACTGGGAAACAAAAGCTGTAAGGGTTTGAGGCGGGGTAAGTGACCATTTTACAGATTGTTATCGAAAGCAGGATATAACGCCTTCCTCCAGTTCTGTGTCTGTGACACCCACCTATGCGCTGCATTAGGCCTCCTTGGTGTGATGGTGTGTCATTTCCACCTGGTTTAGCGCCCCACCAGACATACATATTCACCTTTTTGTTTTATAATACTTTGTAGAAATGCCTACACTTTGAATATGCTTAGTATCCTTATTAGTGAAATGTCTGGCTCAGGGGCTAGCATTTGAGCATCTTTTCATGACGGTCTCAACTCCCTGTATCCTGTATTTTTTTCGAGAGTATTTTTAGGTCTGTACATGTATTAATAGTTCCAGGTCAATTTCTCCATCAACCCATACTGAGCCCTAACTGCTGCTTCGCAGTCTGGGCCCCATGATTAGTTAGGCACATGGATAACATGCCCAAGTCATCCGTTCATATGTTCCATCGTTTCCTGTTCACCACAACGTACACACATCTCTCTACAATAATATCCTTGTATCCCACCTACCTGTGACCAAGTGGCCATCATTCTATCCCAAACTGCGACCCCAAGTGCTGAGGCTTACTAAATAATTTGTCTTAGCTACAACTTCTTAGCTTTATTTTCAAATGCAAGTCGGGACCAAGAGGATTCTCCGGGTGTCATGTTTGAATGAAACTTTCAAACCTCTCCTACTCTTACTACGATTACTATTAACAGGATTGTGATGACTTTGAAGAACTAGAACAATGCAAGTCCTGCTAATTTCCTGGAATCCTCCTTTCCTCCACTCCCCCAACTGTTTTCTATTCATCCTTTATCCTAACTTTAAAGCCAGAAAAACTGAAATAACTATTTAGAAAGTTTCCACTCCTGTCAAGACAATAAACCCAGTAGCATGTGAGTGATTAAGCAAGAACAATGGATAAAAAGGACAGTGCTCAAAAAGAAAAATGATTCCTGAAACTCTTGGAGAAAGGAAATCAAGTTTGCCCTGCAATCAACCTAAATTAAGTTACATGGCAGTAAGGAAAAATTTTAATGTCAGACCATTTTATTTTTCTTGCTCTTATGTATTCATTTTCATGGATAAAGTAGGTGGCTTAGAACTCCATGTTAAATTTGCATTAATTAGTGGATTTTAAGAGGATGTGTAACAATGACCACTCTATTGGTTGATACAGGTTCTGGGTTTTATGTCTGGTTATTTATTTAAAAAAAAACAGAAACACGAATACAGTGGAAGCCCGTGCCTCAGTGAAGTAACACAAGCTGCTGTAACAGATAAGAGGTAACAGTGGCCTAACAGTGGAAACTGAGGTCTCACTCTTAAAACAGCCCAGAGAGGGTGTTTATCAGGCGGCCTTCCACACAGTGATTCAGGGACCCAGGCTTCCCTCAGCTGTGTGGGGGACCTGGGAGCCCTTAGTTTCCAGCTGCTGTGCAAGGCTGTGCTGCCAATAGTCCCGTTCCTGCACGGGGTCAAAGACACATAGCTTCAGCCTCAAGAAAGAATTAAAATAAGAAAATTAAATTTAAATCCTAGCTGCAGTCACTCGAGAAAGTTTCAAGGAAGAATCATCTTCTTAAGGCACAGGCAAACTGTGTAAATCTTCTCACGTCTCCCTCGCTGTGTGTAGCCTCTATACATGGCAGCTGCCTCCCCTCCCTAGTCCAAGCTCCCAAATCTCTTTGCAACTTAGAGTGCTCAGGCTTTTTCCTCCTTTCCCCCCTAATTGTGCCTCATTTAACCCTCTGGACTTCAATTTCCCCATCTGTGAAATGAGAAACTCGAACCAGATGACCTTCGTGTATTGAACACTTTACGAATATTTATTAAGTGCCCACTGGGCTAGGCCAGCTCACACGTTCTCAAATGCTGTTGAAAGGGTGCAATGCTCAAATCAGGGACTTTCTCCCACCGTGGCTGGAGGTTTAAAACAATCTACACCCCATGGGTTTAACAGTCCCTTTTGGTGAATGGGGGATATATTTTTCTGATAAACATAAGGTCCTTATCTTTGTGTCATTAAGAAATGGTCAAAGAAATTCCTTGTAATTCATAACAAACAAACAAAAACCCAGCTTATAGACCTGGAACTACCATTTCTTTTAGAAAGGCACTGACCCACTTTGGGAAATCTAGTTTATAGAAACAAAAATATCAATATCTAACAAAATATGCACAGAAATGTTTAACGCTTTGTTGGTGGTGGTGGCCAAAGGCTAGAAGGGACTTAGGTAGGCACATCCACTCATACCCTGGAGTATGAGGCAGCTATGAAAGGTACGGAACTTGAATTCTATCCATTCACCAGGAGGAGGGTCCCTGAGGCACTATGTGAGAAGAATAAGGTGTGTCATATAATCCCGTATTTGTAAAAGAAACCTGAAAATCCCCAACTGTGCTGCAATCCATTGGATGATCCTGGTGAGAGGGGCAGAAGGCTGCATGGCGTCTCTCCACATCTGTTACTCTACAAGGGCTGGGAATGGAGACCACGGCAGAGACGTGAGTTTATGAACTTTTCCTTTATAAATCTTTGGAGTGTTTGTTCATTTCTTGCAATGATCCCATACTTTGGAATTAAACTAATTTTTAAGTATGACTTTTAAGTATTGAAACAAAGAAGCGTTTTATAATGACACATGAAAATGGGAGGCAGTCCTTATAAAATTTAGGAAAAAGGGAGCAAAGTGGAAGAATGGGTCTGTATGTCTCCACCATAATATTCTTTCTCCCAGGAAGATATTTTCTAAAGCAGTGGAGGGCTTGTGTGGGTATCAAGCTACGCTATTCTCCAAAGAGAGTGAGTCCCAAGACACTAATTCCATGCTTTGAAAGCTGTCTCTTCCTTAGAAATGTAATTTATCAGTTTCATGCATATCAGAAGGTAAGCGTCCTAGACGTAAATATTTGGGCCTTAGAAGGATATATATCTCTCACTCTAAATTAATACATTGGTATTCTGATTTTGGTGGGGGTGAGGTGGAGTTGGGGGAGGGGAACTAGTCTGTTGTTTGGTTAGAATGGATCAACTCATCAGATCCTGAAAACTCATAGGTAAACTGATAAAATCAAGTCACCAAAACCACAAGGCTGAGACCTGGCCCGCCCTCTGGCTTCACAAGATTCTTCAGAGATAAATCCCTGAGGCTGAAAGTCAATGAGCCTCACCTATAATCCGCTTGCTGAGTTACCTGTGTTATCACCCCTCTCTTGTCTATATTCTTTCGGCAGGTCTCAGTGGTTGAAGACCCTGTCTTTGAAGTAAAATTTACTCTAGAACTGGGCCCAGAATCTGCATATCTTATTGACAATAAGAACAAACAAGCAAAACAGTGATCAACGGAGTATAGGTGGTTATTCTTTAGGAATTCCATGAAGTGAGTTGGGTGAGTGGTTGGTTACCAGTTCCCTTCAGTCACCAGGGCTCTGGGGCAATGACAGAGATCAGAAGCCTTGTCTGTTTAGCTGGTCATAGGAAAATGAATTTGCTCTTACCAAGGGCTGCGGCTACTAAGTCAACGCTGCTGCAAAGGAGGAAGGAGGAAGGTGAAAGGGGATTACTTTCACTCCTTTCCTCCAAAAGAGATGCCTTGGAAAATGCACTTTTTAAGTTGTAAACATCCTTTAGTATCATTTGAGGCCCAGAAAAGAGAATATCAATAGGAAACAAAGCAATATAATAAAGGAAAAGAAGAGTGATAGGAAAGCTTCGTTCAACATTATCTGACCTACACAAAGAAGCATCATTGGGTTGTTTGCAGCCTGCCTAATTCATGGCTAAAAAGGTAAGATGTTCAGATCAGATCACTAGTTTCTAGATATACAATTAAATGGTTACCTATTACATAGTTATCTGAATGGCATTCACTACAACTTTGTGAGGAAGAAAAATAGCATAAAACATCCCTGCAGGAATCCTATTAGTCATCAGTACATTTTTAAAGTATTTATTGAACACCTACTATGTGCCAGACACTGGTTCCATGCATGGTACAATTCAGTGAACACCTGTCTCACAATCTTGTAGCAAAAGATAAAATAGAGACCCAGAAAAAAAATGAACACACAAATAATAGAAGGACGGTATGTGATACTAGCTAAGTGAAAGATTCTTATTATAAATTCTATTGACTTTTAGGGAATGGAAAGATCACAGTCTTCAGAAATAGTCAAGGAAAGCTTAAATTTTGAGCCAGACATTTAGGGAAGAATTTGATTTAGAAAAGCAGAGAAGAAAAGGCAACATATTTCACAGGAGATGGGACAGCATAATAACGAGAACATTTACAAAGTGTTCTACAGTTTGCAGAGCATTTTGTCATGCATGCAGCAGAGGTAAAAATGAGCAAAGCTTTTCAGGGCCGAGTCTTGAGATCAACCTGACTTCACAGAAGGTAGCCATGCCTCCTTTCCCCTCTGCCCTTTCTTCTCTTTCCTGATCAGGATTCATGGTTTTATCTTGACTTCCTAATCTAAAGCCTCTTTGCAGGGGAATTGTTCCACACAAGAGTGGCAAAAGATAAACAAAAAGCTGTATTTCTTAAACCAAGGGGCAGTATTATTTCTGTAAATCATGCGTGCGTGCGCACGCGTGTGTGTGCGTGTGTGTGTGTGTGTGTGTGTGTGTGTGTGTGTATGCCAACCAACAGCTGGCATGAGACACTTTTCATTTGGGGTGAAGATGACATTTTGTAGGTTTTAAACCCAAATTAAATATCTCCTTGACTTTGAAGGACTTCCCTTTCTTGGCCCGCCTTACTTCTCTTCCCTTCCCCAATTCAGATTAAATCTGTTCTTCCTCCCTATTTCACACCACCACCTAACTTTCCTACCTCTTCTCTTGCTGTTTGCTCTTTGCTGCACCTAACAGGTCCTACCACCATCCTTTGGTCTTCAGATCAAGCTTCACTACCTTCATCAGCTCTTTTCCAGTTAGAAATGCCACCTCTCCTCATCTCTACAGTGGTTCGTAATATTGGGGGGGAGGTGTAACACATCCCCTCAAGAATCTGATGAATGCCTTGGACCCTGGACACATATACAAAAATATGTGTCTAATTTCAGGGGATGTATGTTTCCCTGAAAACATCACTTTTCTAGATCACATTTATTTTGTGCAAACTATATACTTCAATGCTTTATAATATCCTTTTATATCATTCTGTCTAACATATGTCTCACTTCCATAATTAGACTAACCTTGAAAATAAAGCTATTTTAGAATTTTGGGAGTAGCCCTCATAGAACTGGGTAGAATTTGGAGCACATGGTAGGTATTTAATTTTTTTAAAAAATAAATAAACTGTGGTACATCCATACAATGGGATATCATTCAGTGATAAAAATCAGTGAGCTATCAAACCACAAAGAGATATGGAGGAACCTTAAATGTGTCTTGCTAAATGAAAGAAGCAAGTCTGGAAAGGCTACATGCTGTATGATTCCAATTTAGAATAGGCAAGGCTATAGAGAATTAAAAAGGTCAGAGATTTCCAGTGATTCAGGGGAAGGAGGTGGGACAGGTAGAGCACAGGGGATTTTTAGGGTGGTGAAACTACGCTGTTTGATACCACAATGGTGGACACACGTCATTATATATTTGTCAAAACCCATAGAATGAATGTACAACACAAAGAGGGAACCCTGGTGTCAACTATGGACTTTAGTTAATAATAATGTATCAATATTGGTTCAGTTGTAACTAATGTACCACATAAGTGTAAGATGTCAATAATAGAGAAAACTAGGGGAGTGGGAATAAGTATATGGGAACTATATTTATTTTTTGCTCCTTTTTCTGTATACCTAAACTACTAAAACTACTCAAAAACTACTCTGAAAAAAAAGAAAAAAAAAATATGAAGGGCCGACCTGCTGGCTCAGGTGATTAGAGCTCCATGCTCCTAACTCCGAAGGTTGCCGGTTCGATTCCCACATGGGCCAGTAGGCTCTCAACCACAAAGTAGCCGGTTCAACTCCTCGAGTCCTGCAAGGGATGATGGGCTCCACCCCCTGCAACTAAGATTGAACACGGCACCTTGAGCTGAGCTGCCTCCCGAATGGCTCAGTTGGTTGGAGCACAGGCTCTGAACCACAAGGTTGCTCGTTCGACTCCCTTAAGGGATGGTGGGCTGCGCGTCCTGCAACTAGAAAATGGCAACTGGACCTGGAGCTGAGCTGCGCCCTCCACAACTAAGACTGAAAGGACAACTTGAAGCTGAATGGCAGGCTCCACAACTAAGATTGAAAGGACAACAACTTGACTTGGAAAAAAGGCCTGGAAGTACACACTGTTCCCCAATAAAGTCCTGTTCTCCTTCCCCAATAAAATCTTTAAAAAAAAAGAAAAGGGTCAACAACTGAAGGCCCCCAGGTAGCATGTGGGTTGCTCGGAACCCTTGTGTACACTCACAAGTGAGGATACAGTATTTAAACCTCCTACAAAGTGCTATGCTGCCCTCTGAGTGACTCCTTTGACCTTGACCACTGATCTGGCCGTGTGAAGTATTCATTGGAGTTCATTTATTTCTTCCTTCAATAATTATAAAAATAATGTCTTCCGGTTAAAACAAAGTGACTGCTTGCCTCAACCCTTCTCTTTGCAACACTCATGACATGTATTCAGAGTGTGTAGCCTGGGGGGGGGGTCACCATTGCACACACACAATAAATCTTAGTTTATCTGGAATCCAGGCAGCCATGAAGCTTAGATGACAAGAATTTTGCCTTTAACAGACAGAAGTCAGGGAGGGCAGTCCTTGCTCAGACAATGATATTCAAGCACGTGCTGTTGTGAATCTATGAGCTCTGGAAGGGAGAAGATGGATGAAGCAGGCAAACTGAGAAAGAAGACAGGCCAGCAGGGAAAGAAAGAAGTTGGTGAAGCAGGAAGAGAAGACAGCATTAAAGGGGAGGAAGACAAGAAGTGGAAGCCAATGGAGGGGGGGAAGGAGACTGTCAGCAGGGAAGCCGAGGAGGGACAGGAGAGGGAGACTGACTGGTGGAGCCACGTGTTCACTGTGCTTTGATCAGGGGAAGCCAGGTACATTGTTCTGCAAACCACATTATTAGCTGCCTACCATATGGCTTCCAAGATAACGTGGGGAAAGCAAAGGCAGATGTTAGTTGCGCTATCACTGGAAAAAAAAAAAATCTGTGTAAATTTCAAGAAGTGTGCAACCAGAAACCTTCCAGCCAGGAGATCAGTCTTTGTACCTTTCACACATCAAGGCTCCCAACCATGGTAGTTCTGTTTCAGATAAGGTTGTTTTATACCAATGATAATTTATGTTCCTCGTGGTGACCCTGAAGCATGACAAGAACCTAAAGGAAAGTTGTGAATTTCCAAAGAGCGATGAGTTATGTTGAGCGTGGTCTGACTAGGGAAAGCAGTTTAAAGGCTAAGTGTATGTTGCTGTATTCTGATTTTGGGAAGACTGGGAATTCATGGGTGAAAGACAGAATCACTCTCAGTTGCCTAGGATGTGGGTCATCTGGCAAGCAGTCTAGACCTCAGATCTTTATTCTGACTCTATGTTTATTGTCTGGAAGCCCTGTCACTATTTTAAAACGTTATCAGACATAGCTTCAGACCTCCACCTGTCCTCTTCGCAGACACTGGCATTATTCATTTCTCATCTCACCTTTGATTCTCCCTTCTTTATCTCCATGGGCTGCCCATTTCTTTCTGCAAAATATCTTGAGCTCCTCACCATTCTCACTGCCCTGAATTAAGGCAATGTCCTCATTTACTGGCCTCCCTCTCCATTCCTTCTATTCAGCTGGCACACACGTCCTAGAACAACTTTCTTCTTCTTTTGGATCAGTCTCGGAGGCATGGACATCTCCAGGTTTCCCTGGCAGCCAGCCTAGCCTGCACCACCTGACCCATCGTCTAATTTCCTGTCACCCTCTAACTACATCTCCTTCTCCAGCGGGGAGCTCCCACATCCACCTTCCAAGCCAGGGACCTGTGGATCATCCCATCCTCCTCCCTCTTCCTTCAACCATCCATCAACAAGGCCTGTAGATTTCACCCCACCCAGCACCTTTGCCCACCCCCACACCCCAATTTTTATCTCCATAGTTACCACCTTAGTTTGGGCCAGTGCCGCCTCTGAAGCTCCTGTAACAACTGCCTCATTCTCCCCCCTGCTCCGCTTTGACCCTCAATTCATTCTCCACACAGTGGCCTGGACGTAATCTTTAAAAAATGCAAATCAGGGCATGCCATCCCTCCAGTGGCTTCTCAGTGCTCTTAGCATAAAAATCCAAAATCCTTGTTGTGTTGGCTCCAAGGTCCGGCATGACTTCCTCCCTGCCTCCTTCCCCCAGACCTCACTTCATCTACCACACTCATCCTGCAGCCCCTTCTCCACCTCAATCAGGTCCTCTGCCCATGGCAAGTACTGACCATCCTCCTTGGTACCTCTTAAACAGCAGGCTCCTCCTTACCTCTGCGGTCTTGGCTTCAATATGACATCTTCAGAAAAGACCTTCTGGACCTCCCTAAGTACTGGCATTCCCACTTCCCACCATTATTCCTATTACCATGTTTATTTCCTCCAAATCCCTGTATCACAATTTGCAATTATTTTCTTTGTTTACTTCTGTTTTGTCTGTTTGCCCACTGGAGTAAATATTCCTATCATGGCCAGTTTCAAACAAACATGACATCATTGCACGTGGAGCTGGGAAGAGATGGGCAGTAGCCACTATTAGACAATATTTCCATCATATAGATACAATAGACCTAAAAACCCCTCAAGGGTAATGGTAAAATGTAGTATCATGATTAGGGAGTGATACATTTTTAATATTTGTTATCTTTGTTTTAATATAATTTATTGAATTGCAAACATACATAATTAAATTTTTAATAATGACCATGTTGAACAGCCATCTTGCAAGATTCATGAACATTTAAGGATTGGTGTTTGTGAGCCCGTTCGAGCCAGGTCCATGACACTCCTGATCTCTTTCCCAGTGATCCTTCCTTTCCACCAATATCTGGCCAATGCTTATTCTTCCTTTAAGAGCCTGCTCTGCTCAGCTGGGAATGTCTCCATCGTTGCTCTTCCCAAGTTGCAATTATCTATTTATGCACCTGTCTCCCTCCTGTTCCATGAGCTTCTTGAGGACAGAGGCTGTGTCTCATTCATCTTTGTAAACCCAGTGCCTGGTACATAGTAGTCACTCAATAAATTATGGTTTGAAGAAGCGATGATGCCTTTTCTTTCGGATCTTTCTTCATCCATCTCCCTTCCCATTCACTCTGGGGAGGGATGACGGCTGCGTGATGGAACCGTGTTCCAGGTCCCGATGAAAACAATGCTTGTGGATCGGATGCACTGACCAAGTGGAGTAGAGCATTTGCAGGTATGAATAGTTCACGCACATGTATTCTAGGTAGGAGGGGTTGTGCTCCCCAACTAGACCCCAGACGTGGGATCCCCCTGCCCATGACTGTCATGGCTCCTGCTAATAGCCAATAGGATACAAATTCATCCCTTGTGGGAAAGTGATCATTTAAAGAAGTGGTACATTTGACATCCTTCAGCCTTCTACGCTCAGACCTAGTCTTTTTCACTGGAAGAAAACTAGTATTCTCAATCATCATTTTGACTGGCAGACAATCCAAACAGTCCACCAGGAAGTGTTACCAGTTGTACTGAACAGAATAGCGCTTACATCTCTTATGTAACAAGTGTTGTCTTGGCCATGGGATGGATCGACGGGAAAAGAATCCGTAAATATACTGACAGTACTGATGATATATTTTTTTAATTTATTGGGGTGACAATTGTTAGTAAAATTGCATAGATCTCAGGTGTACAATTCTGTATTACATCATCTATAAATCCCCTTGTGTGCTCACCACCCAGAGTCAGTTCTCCTTCCATCACCGTATATTTGATCCCCCTTACCCTCATCTCCCTCCCCCCACCCCCCTTACCCTCTGGTAACCACTAAACTATTGTCTGTGTCTATGTTTTGTTTTTCAACCGAACGCCTGCCATGATAATGACATAGACTCTAATTCCTCAGCATTTTTAGAGTCACTCATATTTTTGGGAGCTGATTAACCACGTAGAATGTTATCTCAAGTCGCCTAACTTACCACCCATCTGCAGAATGCAGCTCCAGTCTCACTGAGAAGTGGCAGCAGTGAATTCTCTGGAATTGTTATGTTTTACTTCCCAAGGATGAATATATTTATCTTCACTAGGATAATATATTTATATAACTGAATCTTTCTGTTTTCCAAGAAGATGCAATAGTTCCATTAAGCTACAGAAAGTGCAGTAGTCACCTCTCTGGAATAGGCTCCAATCTTAGCAAGATTTATATTTCACAAATAAATATTTAAAAGCAAACCATAACAGAGTGAGAGCTAACACTATTGCACAGACTCAAACTATGCCCGTTAGCTTGGGTCCATTTTTCATGGGAATTATGTGATTCTGAAACCTATGCCGATTTTACTCTCTCCCTAAAGAAAAGTTGGGTGTCTTTAAGATTCTCTCTACACACCACATATGGGTCTGAAAAGCAAAATCAAAAGACTGAGGTCACTGTAATTTAATCCTCAGTTGAGTAAGCAGAATTTGAAATACCTTATTTTTGACTGGATTCAACCAGAAAGATATTGAGATTTCTTAAAAATGTCTGTTTACAGGGGAAACATTATTTCTTGCCTGTGTGGGGACAAATCTCTATATACTCTGCACACACAGTCACTCTTTGTCACACTGGATGATGGGTCACATCTGTGGTGAACAGATGTTTCCCAAGGGTCTAAGATTCATGATCAAAGGTGTGGTATGGGTGAGAGCGGTGAACTGTTCTCAGAAGATGTTTCAGAAGAGAATTGTGTCTCACAATTAATCTGAACGCTAAATTATCCCCACTGGAGAAGGACAGAATGGTGAGAACATATTCTTCTTTTCCTGTCTGTGAAAAGTTCAACATCTCAGGAGGATTGATTTTGTCTCTTCTTGATGATTCTGAACTAGAAATTATTCCCTGGCCTGATTGGGGCTCTTGAAAGGGACACTGTGGAAGTTACTTCTCAGAAAGAAAAAAAAAAATCTAGACATGGTCTACGGGCTAATTGTGAAGAGAAAAATAGAAGGGAAAGAAGAAAAAAAAGGAAAAGAACTTTTTCACTCAGACAAGAGCTACAGCAGTAATTAACCCGAAAAATGGAAATAGCAAATGACTTTTGGTGAGGGATATTTTCTGAGCAGGATCTGACTGCTTTATGCATACCACTTCAGATCACGTGGAAAGTACTCTGTCGTGAATGAGAAATACGCTACTTAAAATGAAGAGGGCCTTAAATTAGTCCACATGACAGTGTCTCTGGCCAGGTGGAATATTTCAACCCTGCACTTCCTGGCCTGTACCCTTTAGAACAATTACATTTCATAAATTTCAGGAACATGCCTAGAGCAGGTGGTTGAGACATGGGAACAGTCATAAATCTCGGGCTCAAGGGTTTCTAGCATCCAAAGTCAAGGCTCTCAAGTGCTGGCCTTGGCACAACTAGAATACATGCCACAGAACAGTCTCCCACAGGTGGAAATTCAATATCTTATGTTTATTGCTTATCGCCATCCTTGAAAAGCAGCAGTGTAGATGATGTTAAAAGAGCTCTCTTTTCCCAGCTTGCCATAAAAGGCTAGATGGAAGCTCTTTCTGCAGCAAAGATAATGAGGCTGAAATGTTCCACAGGTTGTGGCCAAGGCTGAATTCCTACTGAGCGAAAATGCACAAGCACAGGGACATGATATTAACCCTACATTGTTGGGGTGAGCATCTCAGGGAGACTGAGATGGAGGGAACAAACATCTTCATGTATATTTATCCTTGTATCAGATGCCTGCAGCCCAAACCAGAAGATTTTCCAGAACTTTTCCCCCCGTTACAATAGTAATACATGTCATTCTAGATTTTAGGAAGTTCAGACAAACATCAGGAAGTAAATTTCCTTTGCTTTCTCCATGCGTACAGGCAAAAGCACACCTTCTGCCCTGTACTGCATTTTGTGGATTAGGTCTAAATAAAGACAGCACCCTTCTTAGAGACTGGTTTCAAATTAAGTAGGCAGGACAAGAGAAGGGTTGGAAGTAGAATGTATCATTTATCCACATGCCATCCCCATTTGAGGGGGAAAGGACAGAGAGCCCCAATGTTTCTGCATGATCAATGCTGGTATCAGATCAATTTCTCATGAAAAACGGACAGTTAATTCTACGCCATCCATAGTGCGTTGAATGGCTGCAAAGAATCAGACAGGTCACTTAGTTCATCTTTGGAGGAAGTGCCAATTTGTTTGAGGACAACAAGTGGAAAAGAACGTCCCGGGAAGGCATGGACCTTTCATATCCAGTCCTTCAAATCTTCAGAGATCCAGAAACCTCCCAGCGTTCGGTCAATGATGTCCTTCTGGGAAAAGTTTGAGTTCCCCCCACCTTGGAAGGCAGTCACATTCCCTTCATGTGTAAGTGATTCCATATCACCTCCGAAGGACTGGCTATACCCACTGGCCAAGAAAACATGCCTCTGGTGAAGGACCCGAGGAAAATGTGTTGCCCTCTGGCCTGTTTACAGTTTCCAGGAAAGTCTTTGAGATGGAAGAATAAGTCTAGCATTCCTTAGGTTTGTCCAAATATTTAGTTATTCTATATCCTGTTTCTTTTGAATAGTAGCACTGATCACAGACTTATGGACTACGGCCACCCAAACTATCGTCAGGCCCTGGATTGGGTCCCTGAATCCCACATAACCATTTTCCTCTAATTGCGTAACTGAAGCCACCTTACCTGTATCAGGAACCCTAGAACTTAAGACGATGCATTTTCCAGATCTTCTTTGTAACTGTGTTGAATATTAACAAATACGAGGTTCAGTGATGACAAAGAATGTATACTGTTCTCTGCTTCCCAAAGCAGGTCTAAATTAGACTTACGACACTTGGGACCCAGTCTCCAAGCCAGCCCGGCTGAATGAGGTGAAGGCAGAATGGGCCCCCTCCCAGGTCCTCCCTCCTCTCTACTCTACATAAGTGAAGTCTCTACATAAGTGAAGCCCATCCGCTGGTCTGGACCTGGTTTTCATCTCTGTGCCCAGCCTCCTTTGGATGGGTGCTTCTTCTGGACTATTTGTGTGACTGTGCTTCACCAGCCTTTGCATGTGTCTCTCTTGGATAAAGCAGGACAACATGGTGTCATCCCTTCAGGACAGAAAAACCGTCGAATTACAAAGAAATCACCTCCAAAGCCGTATCTCCACCCAGGGTTGTGAAGGGCAGGCTTCCTTCCCTTTGATCCTCAGCTCAATTCTACATCAACTCAGCCCATGGGCTGGGCGATTGTCTCGTTCCTCACGATGGTGGGAGGTCTGGGGCACACACACGGTTCCAACCCTCAGCTTTTCACCCAGGTTTTCTGGGAAAGTTAGCTGGTTGGTACATTTCAGACTCAGAAAGCTGGACTCTGGACTGCTCTCAACATGACAGCAGAGCTGTTTGATGAAAACACCGTCAGGCCAGGCATTGAGTGGGCTGAGTTCTAGTCTCGTCTTTGCCAAGGTTCACTGAAACTGGCTGAGCCGGAGTGTCTCTGCTTGGCTAAGTGGGCACTCTGCGGCCCTGCCTACATCACAGGGTGGTTGTCACTCTCAGATGAAAGGACAGATGTGGGAGCCGAGGGCCTGGGAAAATGCGGCCTTGGGGAAATCTGACGCAGGTTCTGGAACTGTGCAGCAAGAGAAGGGCTGCTTTATGAGGAAGTGAGCGTCCCAGAATTGGAGGGATTGAAGCAGAGACCAGTTTTGACTTAGGTGTCTGGAGTCTCTGCTTGGTTTTCCAAAGACTGTGATTTTCCAGACTTTTCCAAAGACATCAATTCTTGACACGGACCTTGAGTTCTCACCAGACTCTCATCCTATCGTCTTGACTGGATCTGCTGTCCTGAGTCACAGAGTGGCGAGCTCCCTGAGCACAGGGCACTTATCCATCCTCCTTTTCTAGCCCCTGTCCCTGAGCCTGTCACTTAACTGCTGCTATTCCAGAGTACTTCCTAAATGGGTGACACTGTGTGCTGGCTCCTCCAACCAGGCTATGAGCCCCAGTCCTGTCGCAAACCCAAACTGGCTCGGCCCATTGACAAGACCTGTTGGGAGGAGAGGGGCCTACCTGGTACTGACAGTGAATGTGATTTGGATGTCAATTCTGCCATCCAGGGCCTTTGATGTAAGAGAATGCAAATTTAAGGCAGACATTGAGAATGTGAGTTTGAGATGAGAACCCTGGCCTTGCTCTCCCAGTGCTGTAAGAAGAGCATAGGGAGTGGGACAGATGGAAAGATAAGACAGACATGGGAGAGACAGGCAGAGAGACAGACAGCGAGATATTCAGCAAAGCAGCCAGTGGGCAGAGGAGCCCCCATGTAACTCCCTGGCATTACCTTGGCAATTTTCCTAGTTTCTAGATAGCCTAACAGAGGAGACAGAATAATTTGGTCACTTCCATGACGATGTCACCACTTTTGAGATGTATTACCCCGTTTCCCCAAAAATAAGACCTAGTCGTTCAATCAGCTCTAATGTGTCGTTTGGAGCAAAAATTAATATAAGACCCGGTTTTATATTATATATCATATTATATTATGTTATATAAGACCGGGTCTTATATTATATATAAAATAAGAACAGATCTTATATTAATTTTTGCTCCAAAAGACGCATTAGAGTTGATTGTCTGGCTAGGTCTTATTTTCGGGGAAACAGGGTACAGTAATTCCCCTCTTCTTCGCGGGGGACACATTCCAAGGCCCCCAGTGGATGTCTGAAACCATGGAGAGTACCAGACTACACACACACACACACACACACACACACACACACGGTGCCAAAAAAAGGTGTACACATTTTTTTTTTTGGTGTACACATTTTAAGAAAGGAAAAAACTGTATTAAAATTGTACTACTCAATATATGCCGATAACAAAAGATGAATACAAGTCACATTTGACTTCCGCAATTACAAGAGGTGCTTAAAGTGGTTACCATCAGTGTAATTTTAATACAGTTTTTTCCTTTCTTAAAATGTGCATACATTTTTTTTGGCACCCTCTGTGTCTGTGTGTGTGTGTGTGTGTGAATATGTTACATACGAGTACATGCCTTTTCACTTAAATGGTGCACGTTATGGCGTCTCTTTGGCAGACCCGAGTTGCCAGCTTCCCTACTCTTGCTCTTTGTGGCCGTTACTAAGTAAAATCAGGGTGACTTGAGCGCAAGCACCACGGTACTGTGACAATCGATCTGATAACCAAGACAGCTAAGTGACTAATGGGTGGGGGCAGTTTATACAGCGTGGAAACACTGGACAAAGGGATGATTCACATCCCGGCAGGACAGAGCAGGGCGGCCTAAGATTTCATCATGCTACTCAGAACAGTGTGCAATTTAAAACGTATGAATTGTTTATTTCTGGAATTTTCCATTTACTATTTTTGGACCACGGTTGACCTCAGGTAACTGAAAATGCAGAGAGCGAAATCGTGGATAAGAGGGGGACCTAGTGTATTTTAATTCATGGCTCATTCAAGAAAGCAAAAGCAGGGACTAACATACCCCAAAATGATTCTGTTGGTAAACATCACCCAACAGTTTCTTATTAATTTACCTTGGCAACACCTCTCCATTATGTAATTATGTGGGATTTCAGGCCCATATTTACTTCTATCCCCCACACACCTTATGTTACCTCATCTTTTCACTACCATATTGTGAGAGAGGACATGCTTCTCTCCATTCCTGCAGAAGCTCAAATAATCCTATTGGGAAGTAAGACACAATGGCTCAAAATAGTTGGGTTGCCAGTCTGTGAGTGTAGAGGTGAGGCCAGGGCTGTGGCGGGAGGTCACCTTGGAGAAGGGAGGAAGGGGAGGGGTCTACAGACAGCAGCATGCCTCACCTACAGGAAATGCAGAATAGACAGTTCTGGAATCAGAGCTAGAAAAAGCCAAGTGATGAGGGTTTACGGCGAAGGAACCAAATGTGAAATAATTTCCATTAACCCTGAGGCAGGACTGGACACTTCTGGCCAGTTTGGAACATCTCTCAGGGAAAGAGGGGGGAGCTGGGGCCTCTTTGGGGGGAAAGGGGCGATTGTGGGAGACAAAAGGGGGGAAATTCATGAACAGAAACCAGAGAAATTGCTGATACGCTGCAACTCACACAGAGCAGATCTAACCTGAGGTGTCTTTGAATCTAACGAGTAGGTGGAAGGAAACCCCTCCAAGAAATTCTTTCACCTGGATTCTGATTCAGATGGTTTGGGAAGGGCTGTGACTTTAGCATTTAAAAAAATCTCCTGCGGTGCTTGGAATGCACAGGTGGGGTTGAGAAGTATCCGTTGTCGTTCTCAGAGAGAAAAGTGGTCCTGGACCAGCAGCATGAGCCTCATTGGGAATTTGGTAGAAATGCAGACCCTCAGGCCCACAACGACCAATTCAGAAATGCAGACAGTGGGGCCCAGCAAAAACAAGCCCTCCCGTGTGTGTCTGATGCCCACGAATGCCTGAGAACCGCTGCATTAGAGATATATGAAACTTGGGATGCTGCTTCTCTCAACGACAGTTCTCCCGCCATCTTCCCCAGTCCCCTCAGGGTTACCCTCCCTGTCCCCCTCACCTGGACTTGCTACCTTGCCGTCTTCCTCCCAGGGCTGCTGTGGATTAGGGTGGGCATGGAATAACCCCAGGGGCACTAATCACCTAGGAACTGTGTAGACAAGACAGTTTTCCAACAGGTGGAAGTAAAGTGACCTGGGCAAGGTGCCGTTTTCTAATTGGCACAAAGTCAGGATTTAGCCCAGCGGTGGACCTCCTTTCTAGGCTCTCTTCTCTCCCTCGTCTTCCGATCGGTCCTCAGGTCCTCCAGTTGCCCTACCTATAGGAGCATCACCTGAAGCCACCCAGATGTCCACCGTCCTTGTCCTCCACTTGTCTCATGCCCCAGCCCTACCTCCTACATTGCTGCAGAAATCTTCCAGCGGGTCTCCTTTTCAGCACCATTTGGTATCTGTCCCTCACTACCCATTCCACTTCCCTTTCACTCACGCACACACGTGCCTGCTTGCACACGCATGTTCACGTGTGTGTGCCACAAGCATCTTTGCCAGGACTCTGCTGTGTGTCAGAGGAAGTCCACACACTCTGGGGTCCAGAGGCCGCCTCCCGCCGGCCCGTCTTTATTGCTCCTACCTTATCTCTCACTAGCCTTATTTATGAACCCTCTACTCCAGCCAAACTGGTCTACTGGAAAAACCCTGATAAGATAGGCAGGTAAAATTAGAGCCAGTGAACTCGGACCAGGTACAGGCAGCCACAGGGGTGTCAGGCTGGGGCAGCTTCAGAAACTGTAAATGCCTGGAATCCGAATGGATACTCTCAGGTCTTGGAGGTAAATGGTACCCTATTGAGACCACGTGGAGAATGACCCGTAGGACTCGACGGTTTCCTCTTATCTCTTCCTTTCTTTACAATATTTCATTTGTTATACTTTTCTGAGAAGATCTAGTTTGAGGAATGATATTCTGGTTATTTCAATAAATTGATATATTTTTTAGGAGATTAATCAAATGCTTGGATTATAGGAACAGATCGCAGTTTCTTTCAAGTGTCTTGCAGAAAGCGCATTGCGACCTACCTTCCTAACCCAAAGAGCACTACTGCCATCTGGTGGCTGCTACCTGAAACACAGGCAGAAGTGCATTCATTCATTCAACAAACATTACATGAACACCTACTGAGTGACAGGCAGACTTTCTCCTAGCCACTGGAGATATGCTGTTGAATCAGACACAGTTTGTGTTCTTAAAAAGCTTACATCTAGGATGTAGACATCCAATTAATCAGGCAATGACAATGGAGAAAGCTTGGGGCGCTATGGCAGGACACAGAGGTACAATTTATCATCACGGGTGGTCGTGGAGCCTTCCTTGAAGAGGTGACATCTAGTCTGAGTCCTGAAAATGCACAGAAAGGAATCTGGCCTGTTGGGAGAGGGTGAAGTTAAAGGTTGACACAGAGTTGTGTAACTCAGGTGGGCACAGGTACAGGCAGGCCGGGACCTTCCTACATACTCGCTGTGGGATCTCGGTATGGTACTATTTAACTCAAAGACCTCAGGACCAATGAAGATGGGGAGGGAGCTAGGACCACGAAAGACAGGGGCTTGACAAAATGTTCAAGGTACAAGGCTGATTTTGTTAGAGCAAATATTTCTGATTCCCGTTGTCCACTGGGTGGTGGAGAACGGACGCTTGATTCAAGCCGCACTACAATCTGAGAGAATCTGGTTGGGTGGACTAGTCTCATCTAGTTGGGTCTAGATGAGCGTCATACGTGGGTGGCTCCAATGGCTTCATGGAGCTGTGGGCAGGATCCTGCTGGTGACCTTGGGGCAGAACCCCTGCTGGCAGCTGGGGCTATGGGATGTAGGCTCAGCCTCTGGGAGAGAGTTGGGGAAACTGGGTCAGATGTCAGCACTCCATCATCGTAAAGGCTAGCTCCTCTCTCTCCCTGATCCCTGAACTAACTCTGGGGCTTTGGCTTTTGGGGACAGGGGGCTTCAGTTGCCCCTGATCTAGTCGCTTGTTGTTTATGCAGGAGTCGTTAGATTGGGAACATATCCAGGATGGGACCTACCTGTGGGAGGAATGCTATGTGTTTCCCAGAAACTAAACAAGTTTCCCAAGAAAAACAACTTCTTTCTTTTTCCTCCGGGGCCCACTCCATTTCCCAGCCTCCTTTCAGGTAGGTGCAGCCAGTGTCTGAATTCTGGCCATGGAAATAAAGGTGGAAGTGTTTATATCACTTCCAGGCCTGACCTGTAAAAACCTCCATCGCATTTTTCCTTTTCCCCATTTGCCCAGGGGATCCAGCAGAGGTAACTGAGAGTTAGGTGATGGTGGGGTCACAACACTAAAGGAGCCTGTGTTCCCGAAGCGCTGTGTGGCAGGCTGCCCACGGAACATGTGGACTGGTAGGCGAGTGAGAAACATACTTCCATAGCGTCAAGCCCCTGAGATGTGGCGGCTCCTTGTTAGAACATTTATTCTATCTGCTCTTCCCCCAGGACTCAATTCTTATTTCTATATTGCTGGCTACAGACCGGGATCCTACAACCCGCTCACGTATGAATGTCTTGCTGCTGCAACTTCTGGTTATCTTCTGCTTTGGGATTGCCCATTACGGGCCCCAGGGACATGTCACAGGGCCCTCTTTACTCTGTCTCAGGACTGAGGGGTGCTTACTTGCCTGGTATACTACTGCACTCTTCTGCCAAACTCTGTGGACTCCGAATTCTGTTTTCTGGGCATGCAGTCAGTCTCCACAGTCTCGGCCCCACCCCGGGACTAGGGGGTGAAAAAGGGCTGTTCGAGGCCCGCGCTTGCCTGGAAGCTCCAAGACATGCCTGAAGGCAGTCAAGCCATCTGCTGACTGTCCAGTTCACAAGCAGAACTCCGCCTAATGATCAACATGTAGCCACATTCAGCCATGAGGTGTGCCAGGAGAGACTGCATGACAATTTTGAAAGTGCTAACATCTGACAAGCTGAGATCGTGAGTGACATAAATGGACAGAGGCGCTGAAATGGGAAGGACATGGGATGGGCCATGCCTCATTAGCTATATCAAGAGCCGCCTGTCGTCGACAAGCCATCTCCCGCCTTCCGATGGAACAGCCAGCCAAGGTCTGAACGGCAGCCCGGCACCCCCACTGTGTGACTGGGGCACCTGGACAGTGTTCATGTCCAGATATTAGACTATCATTTAATGAGCTCCGTACTCACTGTAATAATGACACCAGGGGTGATAGATAGAGTTGGCCTCGCTATGTCATGTCACTCCCCTCCTGAAGCCTTTTCTGTCTTCAGTGGCTTCCCATCCTTTTGGAAGGAAATGGTACATTTTTCACAGGGTCCACTGGGTCTCAGGTGTTCTGACCCTTACTGATCCTCCTGCGTTATCCATTCTTACACCCCCCCCCCTTGCTCAATGCCTCCCAGCCATGCTGGTCTTCTCTGCATTCTTCAGGCTCAGCCAGCACAGGGCAGCCACCAAGCACAACCCTCAACAAATACATGTTAACAGTGAGTGAGAGACAGGGAGGTATTCAGGGGCCTGTTTCAATCTAACGAGCTGCCACAGAGCGGCGATTTGGGTGGATCTCTCTAGATACAAGCTCTATGAGAAATCTAGCTTGTTTGCTGCCCCAATATATTCCCATTACCTAGAATAGTATCTAACATTGAGTAGATGCCAATACATTTATTGAGCCAATGAAATGAAGTGGAATGAATGAGAGAATGAGTGGATAAAGGGAGAAGTGGCCAGAATGAGAGACTTAGTAGGCAGAACCAATAGGGCTTGGTGCTGAACTGGAGGTGGCAGTGGGGGGCTGGGAGAGAAGGAAGAACCACGAAGGAGCCCAACTTTCTGACTTGGGATCCAAGTGGAAGGAGGTACCATTTACGGAGATGGGGAACATGGGGTGAGATCAATGAGGTTCACGGGGAAAGGAGGATGCGATGATGAGTCTAGTTTTAGACATTTCGAGTCTGCAGCATTGTGGGCTATTGGTGAGAACAAGTCCAGTGGGCAGCTGGACATGTTACTCTGAACTCCAGAATGCCAACAGGGCTGGAGAGAATAGATTGGGGAGTGATCAGCCTGTGGACGTTATTAATAATGAAAGCCAAGCGAGTATATAAGATTGCAATGTGACAGGTGGTGTGGCTGTACCATGACATATAAAATATGGTCCCTGCCCTCACAACCAATACCAAATAAAGATGCGACATAGACCTTGTAACTGTTTACAAACCCATCCACGTCTCCATAGCAACTTTGAAGAGAAGAGATAGTTCTGCATTATCACAGTGGCAGGGGAGGGGCAGGGGGACACACAGATGGCTGCCGTCTCCCATAGGTCTGTTCACACAGGAGACGGTCTCGTTTCACATGGGTCCCACAAATAGTGCCACCTGGAAATTCTATTTCAGCTGGTCCCAATCTCTGTCTTCTCCCATGTCTCTACCATGGGCCCAAAGAGATGGACAGAGAAGGTTGAATCAGTCCTTTCCAAACTTCCTTTTCTCTAGTTCTGACTCTCCATACCCTATTCTGGGGAGGGCGGAAATGACCTAATTGCCAAAGCCAAAGATGCTTCAGTAACCACTTCACTTGGCCTTTCTGTAAATTTCGACACCCTGGGCATTTCCTGCCTCTTACAACTGTCCTCCTCTGGAGTTCATGAGAAACAATCACAGACCACAGTGCTTACTACACGTCAGGGCTCTGCTAAGCATGCCACACAGGCACCTTGTTTTCTTCACAACAACCCTGCGAAGTATGTTCAAGTATCCCCACTTTCCAGGTGACAAACTGAGGCACAGAGAAGTTAAACTGCTTCTTAAGACCAGACCATCCAAGCTAGAGAGTTGCAGTGGCTGGATTTGAACCCAGTTCGTTTGAAAACAAAATGTTACACCTGTAAGCACTAAAATAGGGTCCCTCTGATGGTTTTCCTGTGTACTCTCTCACGTCACCCCTCCTCAGTTTCTTCAGGGTCCTCTTTGCTTCTCCCCTGCATGGCCCACTTCTCAGCACTCACTGTTCTCTGTGGCCCATTTTATCCTTATGGCTTTGCTCCATCCATACGCAGATGGCTCTCGAAACTAAAACTACTTCTCTACTTCAGATTTCTCTCCTGATCTCTCCAGGTTGCCTCCTGAGCACCTTTACCTGTGTGACCACCTGGGGCCTCGAGTTCAGCTTGCTCACCACTAAAGCCACACTAATTTCCCTCCATTGTTCCTTTTCCAGGTCCTGATTGTTGTATATGGCACCATGTGGACTCGATCCATGGAGCCAAAAACTGGCAAGTTGTTCTCAACAACTCTCTTTCACCCCCACACTCAGTCCGTGACCCAATACTGCTGATCATGCCTTCCCCGTCCTCTCGTCCCCATGTCCAGGTTTACTGCTTTATTCAGGCCATCATCTCTTACTGGATGACCAGTGGCCTCTTCGCTGGTGTTCCCATCTCACGTGTAACCCATCATCTGCCTCCTGAGGGATAGTTCTAAAAGCAAATCTAACAATGTTGCTGTTCAATTCTACATCCTACTCTGGCTTCCCACTGACCCCACAATAAAATGTAAACCTTACATGACCTGGCTTCTGAGCATCTCGCCGTCCTCCCCACTCACCCCAAGTTTCTGACGCCTTTGAGCAAGCATTAACTGTGCTCCCTTTGCCCAGCACACCTGCCTACCCTCCTCTGCTGGGTGAAGTCATCTTTCCAGTATAAGCTCAGGTAGTATTTGTTCAAACCTTTTACCAATCTCCTTCCTCCTACTCTTGCCCATTCTGTGCCCTGTACATATTTGGGTCACAGTACTTCTAACACTAATGGCATTTAGGTATTCACATGTCTGCTTCCCTAGTCTAGAAGCTGAGTTCCTTGGTGGTAAGACCCAGGTCTTAATATATTGGGATTGTATTCCTGGTGCCCAGTAGTTGTTCAATAATTGTTTGTTGACTGAAGGAGTGGATGAGCCCTCCTGATCTGACTCCATGTTCTCAGAAATTGGACAGTGTCCCTAAAATCGTGGACGGTGTTGAAGAGATTGGGCTGACTTGGGGCCAGCTGAGGTTTTCAGCCTTCCAAAAGGGACCCAAGTATCTTCTGCAAGGAGATAATGCCGCCCACAGACACACACCATCCCTCTCTCTTCCTTAACTGCAGTAATCCTGCACCCCACGAGGTGAACATAAGAACAAACTATATCACAACTGGGGGCTGGCTTGATGAACTATGATTATTTAAACCAGGATGTGACTTTAGATTTAGTGGAAAAAACAGTGGGTTGAAAGCCAGAAGACTGGGGCTTGAGCCTGGCCTCTAGAATATACTAAATGTACGAGTTCGGACAGTCTTGTAACATCTCTGAGCTCCAGTTTCTTCTGCTTAGAACCCAGGAGTGAACAGCCCTGCTCACCTACTTTCCAGGCTTGCTCTGATGCTGAAATGAGGTGATATGTAAACATTCTTTGGACTTGCACGGTGCTGAGTAAGCCCCTTTGTCCTTTCACTCGGGGTCCTGCATGGCAGAGAGAACGCGCCCGGGTGCCTCAAACCTCATCAGAGACATCAGGCGGCTTAGCGTGGCCAGCTGGGAACCTTCGGCCGAGGGGGAAAGCACCACTTAGACATGTGCACAAGCCGCTTTTAAACACAGGCAACATGGAGGAAATACCACAGAATTTATGGAGTGAAAGCTTTAAAAAGAAACACAAGACTTAAGTCAAAACAGTTGACCCAACTCTGGGGGAGGTGTCTGCCTGGATACAGGAGGTAAAAAGAAACAAGATAGACTTAGAGTGGGTTGAGGCAGAAGGGAAAAGCTCTGGGGGGGGTGTCCCATCAAGTGAGGTAAACGGCACCTCAACACACAGCTCAAGGGAGGGGACATTGAGACTGCTTTCACAGAGGGCAGCGCCTACCAGTATTTTTGAAATGCATGTCTTTGGGCCCAGCAATGCCACTTAGAAGAATGTCACTTGGGATGTTCTCACACAAGGCCACAGTGATATGTACAAGGATATTCAGTGTAGCTTCTCTGTAGTTACAAAAACTTGGAGACAAATGCCATTCAACAGAGGGTGGGCTAATTAGCAGACAGCCACAGTGGAACCCTCAGCAGCAAATGACTGTCTCTAACTATGAGTGTGGAAAGATAGTCGTGACACAGGGAGTGAAAAAGGCCATTTGCAGAATGGCACGGAAATGACGATGCTGTTTTCTTAAAAATGAAAAGGCCACGTCTGTTTATGCACAGAAAAAGATAGGACACGATATACACAGTTTTAACAGAGTTTGTCTCTGGGAGCTGCGATTATCGGATATTTTTTATACAGTTCTCTAGAGTTGATTGTTTTTAACAGATGTATTATTTTAAAGAAAAGATCCAGAGAATAGAGGCCTAACGTTTACTTGTGGTAAATATCATTGCCTGAAAGGATCTCAGCCAGAATGCCCTGCATTGCGTCATACATGTCAAAATTGTAATCTATCCTTAATCATATTGCTCTCCTGATGAAAATCGTTAATATCTCTCGTATCTGACCCTTGCGCTCCATCTCCATTAATTTACTGTCCACAGTTCACGGAGTATTATCTCTGCTCTGAGGCAAGCGTAGAAATCACAAATCACATCGGAAGAGGTCCAAACATACTAGTTGGAGGAATGAATGAATGAATGAACTCAGTGCCACGAGGGGAGCTGGCAACCCCACAAGAAAATCAGCCATCTGTGAGTTGGCCACCAACATTCAAAGGTAGCTCCATGAACAGGGCAGGAGCTGTGCCTGGCATACCGGGAAAATGTCAGGAGAATATGCTAGATGCAGAGCCTGAAAAGAGATGGGAGACCTGGGTTCTGTCACTAGGGCAACTGTGGGGACTTTGTACCAGTCACTTTCCCTTCTGAGTTTCCATTTCCTCTTCTGTAGATAAAGATGGGCTTGGTTGACATTTCTCAAAGGACATTCCTAAGAACACTGCATCTGGGATGTGTTAATAAATGTCCCTTAAGAAGGATTCTGCGGTCAAATACCCTTGGGAAATGGGGCTCTCTGTGTCTCCCTCTTGGAGCAGCACACAGAATAGTAGCAAGTTCAAGTCTCCGAGAGGCCTTTCAGCAAATAAACTTGCTTCCTGATGCTTACACCAGCACTTCTCATATCTACTTCACCTTCAAATCCTAAAAAAAGATGCCCCCCGAGCATCTTTCCGACACATACACCGGTCTCAGTAATATCGGAGGTCCTTCTGACTCGGGGTCCATGGCCATGATAAACCTCCTACTCCCTAAATGGTTCACACGCCAGCTTGCTGTCCTCCACACCCCACGCGGCAGCTCCTGTGGCCAAAGCATCATATTTCAGATGCCCCTTGTTGAAATGCAGCTGTGTTTTGGGATGGGGAATACACAGATTCATTAACATCTCAGTACGTACTGTTTGGATGGGACAAAGGAGAGACTCAGCAATGGGGGGGTGTGCAAGGGCTGGGCTGGAACATGGGGCACTTGGGTCCAGATGGGGTACAGCTGTTCGGGGACACCTCAGTAGGAATGCAAAACGGGGAGGCAAAGCAAGTTGTCAGAGAAAAGGGAAGTAATGGGGCCTAGCGTGGGCCACTCTTGTGGCTGTGCTCATCTATTCCTCTGGATTTAAATACCACTTGTATATGCATGCCATCCATGTTTGAATATAATCTTTTGTTAACAGGATGGACTTTGGATGTCCTACATCCCCTCCCTCGGTTTCTCCTTCTATAAAATGAGGTTAATAAGCTTTACCTCATCAGGTTGTTTATGAGGACGAAATGGTTCACACATACGAACGCTCTTAGAATAGTAACTAGGACATAGTAAGTACTCCATAAATGGTATTTTCATTATTCATTATTATGGTCAGCTGAGATGACTGATTTGACAGCTCCACTCAGATGTCTCCGAGGCGTCAACCTTAACAGGACCAAAACTAAACTCTTGATTTTCCCATCAATACCCCATCTTCCCCATCTCAGTAAAGGGCACCCTATATACCTGCAGATAAAGTCAGAAAACTGCGAGTCAGATGTCTTTCCTTCTTCCCCTTCCACTTCACATCCCAACCACCAGGAAATTCTGCAGAGTCTACCCCCAAAATAGATTTCAAGTTCATCTACTTCTTTCCGTCTCCCATGCCTTCTATGGTCCGAACAGCAACACCTCAGGATGGATGCAGCAATCTTCTAAGTGGCCTCCCTGCTTTCCCTCTTGCTCCCTTCCAATGAAGTCTTCATGTGTGGCCAAAATGATTTTAGTAAACATAAATACAACTGTATGAAAACCCTAAGTGGCACATGAAAATGAAGCCCAAGTGTCTCACCATAGCTTTGTGCTATCTGGCCTCTGCTGTCGTCTCCAGATTTGACAGCTCCAGCCGCTTCCCTCACCTGGTCCACTGCACTCTAATACACCCTCCCCCTTACTAAAGGTGTAATACAATGCCTAATATGCAAAAAAGGATTCCGTCTCCTTTAGTAGATAAATTCAGAGCTGGAACAAACGAGCCCTACATGAGCCTATGGATATGCTTTCAGACATTTAAGAAATCCTCCATCTCACGGTGAGAATGCTGATCTGAGGCTAGCTTTTTGGGGATCTGTTCCAACAGCCAGCCACCAGTCACCTCTGAGCCCAGAGAGGTCATAAGACCCCAGGAACAAGTGACCTTGGCAGGATGGATGTCCTCAGTGCAGTCAGCATTTTTCATCAGGCTGATATCCGCCCCAAGTTTTTCTGGGACAGTTAGAGTCTCTTTATCCATATCTTCATTTAATTAGGAATTAATTTTTTGTTGGTTTGTTAGAGAGGAGTCTTTAAGGACTACTTGTCAGAATACAAATCTATGGTTGCAACCAATTTGTTTCTCAGCCAACCTGGGGCCAGTTGAGCTGCTGCTTCCCAGGGAAGTTAACATAAATGTTTATTGACAGTAGTCATCAGGAAAATGAGGTTGCTGATTCATTGCCTTACACCGAAACCCTTTGTTTCTCCCTCCTCTTCCTTCCTCTTTATAAGGAGACGCTCTGAGAAAGAATACATTCTGAGAACCCACTTGATGTGATGTTTTCTTGGTTGCCTCTTCCTTCTTCCATCAGCAGATCGTGATTCTTGTCAAGGCAGGGCGACCTGCGGCCATCTATTCTCTGGAGGACACCCCTCTAGGGTCTCTGAGGAATAATGGAAGTCTTGGGGTTTCTCAGACTGGAAGTGAATGGCTACATGCTGACGGTGGCTCTGTCAGTGGTCCTCTTGGCCCTCCTGAAATGGTAAGTACAGCTAGCACGTTCCAAAGACTGTGATGTCAGAAACGGCAGCCCCGGAGCCTTGCTGGAGCCAGAGTGGTGCATGGGGGAGTGTGTTTTTCTTCTTTTCTAATCTAGAGGGAGTTGAGTATTAACACAGCCTCAGAATTAAAAGCAAACAGCCAGGTTAATCTTTTGCTAAAATGCAAGAGATTGAGGTGTCAGGAAAGGCTGGTGATTCAGTGACTGAGAACGTTACACATAATTAAGTTTGAAAGAGATGGAAAAAGAAACACATTGGAAAAGTATGCGTACAAGCATTTCCTCGCACGTCGTCATATCTTCTCACCTTGGTTTTCTAAGATCCTCTCCCCATGTTGGATTTATAGCAGATTCAGCCTCTTGGTTCATGTTACATTAAAATCCAAAAAGATGTAGGAACTCTGTGGAATTGTGGACTACTTTGCAGGAAGTCACTGACAGGGATTTCTGGAGGTTTGAGGACAAAGTGGTGGAATTAATTTCCTTGTTTTCTAATATTTGATAGAAGGGAATAGATTCCTATGAACATAGGGCATGCAGTGCCCACAAAGTCTGAGACCCTGAAAGAATCTCAGATTTAACTGAGAGGAGCTCCCTGTGATTTTGTTAATTCAACAGGAGGTTTTTCAAAGTCTGGCTCAATCGAAGGCCTGTGTCTGAACACTGAAGAACCATAATACGCAACATTTATGCACATTCACTTTGTCGATTAAACTTATTAGTTACTCAATCATAAACACCTGGATTTAGGTGGCTCTGGTGGTTGAGGGGGAAGTGGGAAAAAAGAATGAACTTGAGTTTGAACAGAATTTCAATTTATGTTTCCGGTGGTAATAAAGCCTCCTCTAGATTAATAACTGGGAAAGCACTTTGGAAAGCATCAAGCATTATGCAAATGTGAGGTATTATTCTTTTGGAATTTGCATAGCTGAAAATGGAATTCACGTTTGATGTTCTGTGATGATGAAATTACTTCTTGGAAATTGGCTCTGAAACTCAGCTTCAGTCCCAGTGCTATTTTGCTTTTTAACTGGTTTAATTATCTTTTGAACTTTCCCATCGCAGTAGAGCTTATCTTGTGTTGAGACCAGCCACTTGCAAAAGCAGGAGCAAACGATAGCCCTTTCCCCTCACCGCACCCATCTATCTCAACGTGTCTTATGCTCAGTGACGCACACAGCACAGAGCCTGACACGTAGTGGGTGCTTAGTAGATGCCAGCCACTATAATGAACTATCATCTATGTAATCTAAACGCAGAGGAACATAAGCCTTTGGTGCTTTAGGTATACTTTAAATTTCTTATTAATGTGCTTATTAATATTAATTTCTCATCGGTAGCTATGTTCTAATGGTGGTTCTCAAAGCATGTCCCAACTGAGTCCTGAAGGTGGTCTCACAGCATCGATGGTTATATTATATACTTTTCTACATGTTTGTCTTACTGTCTTTTTCATTTATGTATTCTTAATGCCTAGCACAGTGCCTGACATATAGTATGCCCTTGATAAATGTTCCATGAATGAATGAATGAATGAATGAATGAATGAATGAATGAATTGCATACATTAATGCTGCTCTGGTCATGGAAAGGGGTATGTGTCCCAACCGATAAACTGCTATAACTGGATGTTTATCATCAGCTTAGATCAGAGAGTCACGGACAATAACCCCCGCACCATTCAGCAAGGCAGCTGCACACTTGTAATCCATTCCCAGGGCCATATAACCTGCGTCAAAGACACAGAGATTAGATAAAAGCATGAAGCAGAGGTGGTTATCACGAAACTATTTATTGATCTGTTAATGTGTGCCAGGCATGGAGTGAGGCCCTGGGGCAAGATCAGGAAACAGGAAGTCTGGATCAGATGCCCAAGGCAGGGGAAAACATGGACGTTCTGCGGGAAGCTCAATGTCGGGAGAGAATATTGCTGAAGGAAAGGAAGTGGCAGGAAGGAGCGGCCATGGATCTGGTGCTCTTGCATTTATCCCTTGATTCAGCTCAAGGAAACCATCCTTGTTGTCCTGTTGACCCTCGTGTTCCAGGCAAGGCTCTAAGTCGCCACTGAGCAATAGACATCAGCTTGAATGAAGTGGGGCCTCCCTCCCTCTTGATTTTCCTGAGAGGGTCCATGTGGGAGAGAGAGGGGAGCTCAGGGAAAGCTGGAAGTGAAGAAACCCTCACAGCCCTCTTGCCCCTGAGGAGAAATTGTGGAGGGTGGCATGTCCTGAACATTTAAACTCTTTAGTCTTTCCTTTAAGAGTTCTTCTACCTGCCGTGAGGCCAGGTCAGACTGCAGTGGAGAGACCAAACTCTGAGAAGGTAAAATTGTGAGGGACACCGGGATTGCTTTTTGCCTCTTCAACCAGCCTGCGAGTTCTTTAATGGCAAAGGAGAGGTCACTTATCTCACTACAATTCTGGAAACTTCTGTCCCTGGCACAGACATTCTTCTAGCATTTAGTTCAATGAGGGTTCACGTTAAGAAGTACACTTTTATCAGCCCAGCATCCAGGGTTGGGAGTCTGGTGCCTGCCTCCTTCAGCGGCCTCACCTTCCCGCTCTCTCACCCACATCCTGTGCTTGCTGCTGGTGGTTGTGTGAAGGGTCATCTTGATGCAGGTCTCAGTGCCTTTACCCTTGCCAGGGTAATGCCTATCCTCCTCTCTCTTCCATGTTAATCTCGGGGGCATCTCTTCAGGGAATTTTTCTTGCTTGCCCAAAGCACTTCCAAGCACTCCCCCACCCCGCCCCCACGCCCGTGTGGCTTTAGTCATCTCTCTCATGCCCCCTCTTTCCCTCACAATGACTTGCATGTACTTGGCGCCTAACAAATGTTGGCTGAAGGCTAATAATGCTAGCCTCTTATCTCTGCTAATGTTTTTCTGGTTCGTCTCTTAGCCTTCACTGCTCAATACAAATCTTAATTCTTTTGCCCAACTCCTTTCCTGAAAACCTATTGTGTTTTCTGTTTGTACCAACTTATTTGACCACTTTGCTAATTGTTGCAGATATACTATTTTATAGCCCCTCTCACCTTGTAGAGCAGAGACGACGGCATGTACTTAATAAACACTTCTTAATTTTTTAGTGTATGTGTGAAACAAGAGGACAAAAGAGTTAATTTCATTTAAAAAGAGGGCATTGTAAAATTTATATATGTGTGTATACATATGTACATACATACATATATATGTGTGTATATATATATATATGTGTGTATATATATATATATTTTGTTTGTTTGTTTTGTTTTTTAAGGAGGGTGCCTCTCACAGTGGCCCATGTGGGGATCGAACTGGCAACCTTGGTGTTATTAGCTCCACACTCTAACCAACTGAGCTAACTGGCCACCCCCGGCATAGTATATTTTTATGGTTTTCCTAAAACTGCATTTGATAAGATTTTTCAATGACGATCATTTACATTGACAGGCAGGTGGCTGAGCAGCGTGAACTGGGCTATAAGAAGATCGGGGCTGCTCCACTGGGGTAGGAGCTGGGGATGTAGAATATATTAGAAGGTACATGAAGCACAACAAAGGACATAAACACATGTGACTAAACATCTTAGAAACTCATTTTTCTGTACAAAATTGTTTGAAATTCTTATTTCTGGAAGAGATTTGATATACGAGAAATAAGATGTACGAGTCAAATATTGCTCGAGGCAACCTTAACTTCTAGTGTATTTAAATTCTCAAGCACACCTAAGAACGGGCAGCTGGGTTCCTGGTGGTAAGATGAAGATTTCTTTATTCTTTAAGGAAATAGCCCAGCTATTAACAGTGGTTTTCTTTCAGTGGTGGAATTATGGGTGATTTTTATTTCTTCTCTTAGTCTTTCTGCATCTTCTATATTTCTTTAATGAGTACGAATAGCTAATAAAAAAAAAGAGAAACTGGATCAAAAAGAGTAGGAAATTTGTTCTGTCTAGTAGTGAAGAGGAAAACAGTTTTATGGTTTGGGCATGGAAGTTTGGGAACTGTAATCTCACTGCTTCTACCAATAGGGTAGAATGTACAGGGGAATTTGGAGTCATGGGGGAGCTTCTTGGCTGATGAGGCAGTGAGAAAGGTAAACCATGGCCATTCCATTAAGTAGCAAGTAAATATATGACTATGGTGGAAGCTGAGAAGAGATGTGTGGGAAGGTGGAAAGGCTTTTAGTGCCAAGCTGCATTTAAGGCTCAGGAGTCCAAGACCCAGAGGTACAAATCAACTGGACATTAAAATAGGAATCAGGGTGAGTTGTTGTTCTGATCAAGTCTCATTCTAAGACCAGGTTCAAGTAAAACATGATTGGTGATTAAGACTTAAGACTACAACAGAAAAGTCCATCACTATACCTGAAAGTTTCTTTCTCAGAGAGAAACTTTGCTTTACATGTGGGAGAACTGGATTCTAATTCTAGACCCATACCCACTCCTAGACCATATTTAAAAGAAACCATTGCTCCCTGGAATGCAAGGATGGTTCAACATATACAAATCAATAAATGTGACACACTACATTAAGAGAATGAAAGATAAAAATCATATAATCATCTCAATAGATGCAGAAAAAGCACTTAACAAAATTCGACTTCCTTTCATGATAAAAGTTCTCAATGAATTAGGTATAGAAGGAATGTACCTCAACATAATTAGGTCCATATCTGACAAGCCCACAGCTTACATTATACTTAACAGTGAGAAGCTGAAAGCTTTTCCTCTAAGATCAGAAATAAGACAAGGACGCCCATTCCTACCACTTTTATTCTGGAAGTCCTAGACAGGGCAATTAATCAAGAAAAAGAAACAACTGGCATCCAAATCAGAAAGGAAGAAGCAAAACCATCACTTTTTGTAGACCACAAGACTATATGTACATATAAATACAAAATCCTAAAGACTCCACCAAAAAACTGTTAAAACTAATTAGTGAATTCAGTAAAGTAGATGGATACAAAATCAACATACAAAAATCAGTTGCATTTCTATATATTTACAACGAACTATCTGAAAATGAAATTTAAGAAAAATCCCATTTACTGTAGCATCAAAAATGATAAAATACTTAGGAATAAATTTAACCAAGGAGGTAAAAGATCTGTACACTGCTAATTATAAGACACTGATGAAGGAAACTGAAGACACAAATGAATGGAAAGATATCTTGTGTTCAAGGATCAGAAGAATTAATATTGTTAAAATGTCCATACTACCCAAGTTCATCTACAGATTCAATGCAATTCCTATCAAAATCCCAATGGCATTTTTAAAATTAGATTTATTGGGGTGACAATGGTTAGTAAAATTACATAGGTTTCAAGTGTACAATTCTGTAATACACCAGCTATATATCACATGTGTGCTCACCACCCAGAGGCATTTTTCACAGAAATAGAAAAACCAATCCTAAAATTTTGTAAGGAACCACAAAAAGACTCTGAATAGGCAAAGCAATCCTGAGAAAGGAGAACAAAGCTTGCAGGCACCACACTTCCTGATTTCTCTACAGCCAAAACAGTTTGATTTGGGCATAAAAAATAACACATAGATCAGCAAAACAGAAAAAATCTTCTGGAAATAAACAAATGCATATATGGTCAATTAATTTTTGACAAAAAGGATAAGAATACGCAATGGGGAAAGGGGAGAGGATAGTCTCTTCAAAAAATGATGCTGGGAAAACTGGATAAGTACATGCAAAACAATGAAATTGAACCCTATATTTTACCATACACAAAAATTAGCTTGAAATGGAGTAAAGACTCAAATGTAGACATGAATCTGTAACACTCCTAAACGAAAACATAGGGAAAAAGTCTCTTGACGTTGGTCTTGCAATGATTTTTTGAATATGACATGAGCATGAGCATGCGCAGCACATGCAACAAAAGAATAAAATAAACAAGTGGGACGACATCAACCTAAAGAGCTTCTGCACAGAAAAGGAAACAATCAACAAAATGAAAAGGCAACCTACAGAACGGGAGAAAGTATTTGTAAACCACATATCTGATGAGGGGTTAAGACCCAAATTATGTAAGGAACTCATACAACTGAATAGCAAAAAAAAGGAAAAAACCCAATAAAAAAAATGGGCAAAGGCCCGCAGTAGACATTTTTCCAAAGAAGCCGTATTAGTGGCCAACACGTACATGAAAAGGTGATCGATATCACTACTCATCAGGGAAATGCAAATCAAAAGCACAACGAGATATCACCTCAAACCTGTTAGGATGGCTGTCATCAAAAAGATAAAACAAGTGTTGGCAAGGATGTAGAACAAAGGGAACCCTTGTGCACTGTTGGTGGGAATGAAAGTTCGTGCAGCCACTGTGGAAAACAGTATGGAGATTCTTCAAAAAATGAAAACTAGAACTACCTTATGACCCAGCAATTCCACTTCTGAGCATTTATCTGAACAAAACAAACACACTAATTCAAAAAAATATATGCACTCCTATGTTCATTGCAGCATTATTTGCAATAGCCAAGACGTGGAAACAACGTAAGTGTTCATTAATAGATGAATGGATAAAGAAGACGTGGAGATATATATATATATATATATATATACACATATATATATACGTATATATATATATACGTATATATATACATGTATATAAATGTATATACACATACATACAATAGTATATTATTTTTGCCTTCAAAAAGAAGGAAATTCTGCCATTTACAACAACGTGGATGAACTAGTACGACATTATGCTAAGTGAAATGAGCCATATATTGCATGATATCACTTATATGTGGAATCTAAAAAAGGAAAACTCATAGAAGCAGAGAGTAGAATAATGGTTGCCAGGGGCTGGAAGGTGGGGGAAATGGGGAGATGGGTATAAATTTTCAGTTATAAAATGAATAAGTTCTAGAGAGCTAATGTACAGCATGGTAACTATAGCTCATAATAATGTAGTATACTTGAAATTTGCTAAGATTTGTAAATCTTAAGTGTTCTTACCACACACACACACAGACAAATGGTAACTATGTGACCGATAAGTTAATTAGCTAGATTGTAATAATCATTACACAGGTATACTTATACGAAAACACCAAGTTATACACCTTAAATACATCAAATTTGTATTTGGTCAATCAGACACCAATTACGACTGGAGAAAAAACCATTGGGAGGAACATGGGAAGCCAGCTGGGAAATCTTGAGCTTGTCAGAGCAAGGAAGCCACTGCTTTAATCAGTGGTAGAGACAGGGATATCCAGTCACAGATGTCGGTATTTGCAGACTAAAGATCAGTTTGATCATCATTTCCCAAGTTTTGCTCCTAATAATGTGAAGTGAAGTATAAGGCCCTTCTTGAAAATTCATGGCACATCAAAGACCGGGAGGTTCTACGGTAAGCGGAATCTGTTTAACTTTATTTAACTCAGTGTTTCCTAAACTTATTTAATTAAGTAATGCTGCATATGGCCATAGTGAGAAGCGCAATCAAGACCGTCTGGAACATTCCCTTGAAAAGAACGGTCAGACAGTCAAGCAGCTGCATAGGGGCTGCTGAACAGAGGGATAAAACATGACAATTATCCCCTTGCAAGCTCTGAGGCTCCTGGCGTGATGATGGTTCCTTCAAGACACAGAGGAGACGGAGTCTAGAGGGCAAAGGAGGGCCAGTGTGTGGGGCTGGCTCCAGTTCAACCTCCGAGGAAACGCATAACCACAGCTGTTTGAATGGCCTTGGAGGATGGAAGTGCCCCTCAGCGTCCATCACGAATGCTGCCAAAGCACTTGCTGTGTGGTGTGGGCAGCTGGTACCAACGACCGCCACGTGCCTTCCAGGTCTCGGCGGCATGACTGCTTCCTATATTGATGCTCTTGATGAGCAGGTCTGTGATAAATCTAGGGGAGGTGCTGCTGGTGAAGAGCAAGTCGGATAAAACACACGTGGTCCCCCAGTGACTGCTTCCTCTTCCCCCGGACACCTTACTCATCCTCACTGGCAGTTCCTATAGCACTGAGTGCCTCAGGAGCCTCGAAATAGTCCCTCGAAGCAGCTCGTAGGGGCTTCGTTGTAGTTTTGTGCACGCTTCTTGTCACTTGCCTCCCTGAACCAGTCCTTTGGCTTTTCTGCGTCGCCAGCCAGTCAGAGGTGGCTTTGGAAAGCAAAAGCGTCTTGGGCTGGGTTCTAAAATGCAGGGAAGAATTGACTTGGCAGAGGAGAGGTGGGAGTCAATCTCAGGTGGGGAAGCATCACAGGCAAAGGCAATATTAGGGTTTGGAACATTTGGTGGAACAAAACATTACGAGTGTGAATAATGGACACAGTTTAGCAATACGTTTTGAAGGCCGTGGATAATTTCCCGTGCCCCAAAGCATCTGGCGAAGGATACATGCTATTTCCCTTTTTTATTTTTTTGTACTTTTGTCGACGATAGGATGGGCACTTTGGTTTAATAACTCAGTGATGAGCTTGGAGATAAAATTGAGCCTGCTTATGAAAACTAGGCCTGTGCTTCCTCGAGGACCATTTTCACAGAATATTGTTTTTTTGTTTTCTCTCTTTTAAGTGGTTATACACAATATCCCTAGCCTTCCCCTCACTCTATTGATTTTCCAGAACGAGAGTACGAGGTGTGACTATAAAGTAACGTGACTGATTATTTTAGCATACACACCAGAACTTATACAGCCAAATGAATTTTATGACCTTCAAAGGCATTTTCCTGATAGGCTAAACCTTTCCTGCAGACATGCAACTACTGGAAATGACATTCTTAGCACTTTTCTTTGGGCATGATGCTCGGTGTCTAGATTCAGTCTTTCGACAGCACTGAAAGCCAATAAATCATCATCTTTGTTGAGAACGGATTGATTTTTAAAATCAGCCCAAATTTGGGCAAATGGGTGATTAGACTGAGCAACGTTATTTTTAATCCAAAACAAAATGTGATTATAAAACAGTAAGACGGGTTGTTGTTTACTTAGAGGTTCTGGAAGTCTGGGAATTCTGTTGAAGGGCCACACTCATTGGGCTTCTGAGTTGTTCCTAGCTGTTTGTTTTAAAGAAAACAGCGATAGTCTTAATACTTATGGTCATACTTTTTCTTATCTGGTAAGGAATTCAGGCTTCTGGTAGCACCTACTCTTTGGGCAGAGATGAAAGAATCACATTCATTCTATTAACACAGCAAATTGTCAGATTTATGTTGGTGCCTCACTGAACAACTTGAGTAAATGCTTGGTGCCGCTTTGCCTGGGAGGACAGTGGCCCTTCCAGAAATAAAGTTGTTGAATGAATCCTTCCCTCTACCCCTGAATACCCTACCAACCAACCTAAGAGGCTGTCGCTTGCCACTGAGGGTTAAGTACCCCATTTTCAGGAACCACAGCAGTGTTACAGGGACCTGTTTCTGATTATGAAAATAACGTACATCGGAACATGGGGACGAGAGCTTGGGGAGTGTGGGGGCAGAGGGCACATGCTCACACTTTTGTGGATTGGCACTGCAATTATTAAGAGCAGCCTGGTTCCTGGTTTGCCAGAAATATGTGATATCACATACTTTCCTGGAGGTGGGATAGGAAGGGGTGTCAGCTGAGTGGGGATATCCCTACATCAGGGCTCCTTGCAGAGTCTGGCCCTGGGCCACACGGCAGGGCCAGCTAAAACCATCGTGTGTCCACGCAAAGGTGTTCATCTTAGGTGTCGCCTCAACAGACAGCAATTTCTGAACATGGTCCCAGAAGGGGGATGGCCTTTTTTTTTTTTTTTTTTTGCTGAAAGGTACCCGGAAAACAGTGTCAGAGACTGTCTGAAAGCAAAGGCCAGCCTCTACAAATAGCAGCTTCAACCAAAATCCTGTTTTCTGAGCACTCCACACACCCTGGGGAGGACCAATACTCTGCATCCAAACCAGCAGCTGCCTCCACTTCCCGAGCTGAAAGATGCCCCCCAATCCTCCCTGCGGTCCCCTCCTACCTGCACACAGCACGCCCCTTCCTCTCAGTACACTCTGCACACTACCATCCCTGCTGCCTGAAGGCCCTCCCCTCCTAAGTCGCTCCTACCCATCCTTGCAAACCTCCTCCAAATGTCACTCGTCTTTCCGGCCTCCTTAACCAGGCCAGTCCTCAATGACCCTGCCTCCTTTGAATGCCATCAGAGCTTGCTGTCCTATCACTACCTTGGCATTTACTATATTATTTTATTGTCTATGCCTGTGTCCTCTCTTCCTAGCCTGACTATAAGCCCCTGAGGGCAGGGGCTGAATCTTAAGCCAATGAGAGTACCTTGTGCGTGGTAGCTGCCTGATAAATGTTAACCATCATAATCAGGCCTCAGGTAACTGACACAGCAGCCCTACTTGCAAACGATTATTGCTGTTTCGTGTGTACGTACGCATGCGCACACAAGCACAGGAGGGAGGGTAGGATCCGCCTCCCTCTGACTCGCCCACTGGTGGCACCGCGCTCTCACCACCTGGCAGAACGGCTTGCACATGGCTCATTGCAAGAGGAAATAAATGACTGCTTCGTTCACACGCTCACTGCATGCTGAAGGTTTTCTAGGCTGAGTGCTGGTTCCACCTCATTGATGTGCAGTGGATAACATTCCCAGGAATGCAGATCAAGTAATTGTCACATTAGGAATCGAAGAGCAAGGCTCTGACGCAAAAACAGCGGATGGGATAGAATGCAGGACACAGCCATTGAGAAGCTGTGGTGTGTGGGGGAGCACAGAGCAGGGAGGGTCTGAGTGGGGTGTCCTGACTGCAGTGTGGGGGAAGGGACTCATTCCACCCCAGCAGAGGGGCAGCAAACAACAAGCGCTTCTCCTCTCCTGTGCCAAGGAATGCCAACCCCTGCAGTTTAAAGCAATGCTGTCTAAGCTCTTCACCACCACCCACTGTTTATATCATTTCCCCATAGGTCCCACGTTCTATTGTCTAAACAACAGTGTATATTTAAGTGGTGATTGATTTACTTTCCCATTTTTTAAAATTATTCAAAGACAAGCTGATGCCAATGAGAAGAGCTGACCAATGAGATAACCAGCATTAGTTTACCAAGTTATAATCCCACTCCAAAGCAAAGACACTTGACATTTTAGTTAACCTGCCCCATCTTATTGTCAATAAACACACAATTTACATTAGGCTCTTGGAAATGATGAAAATATCTCAGGTGTCCCCTTCCTACCTTCGCAAATCAATAGGCATCTGGGGACCCCACTCTGTGAGCCCTGTGAAGCACAGTCAGCTATACAGTGATGGATTTGAACTCTGTGCACACAGAGAGTGGTCAGAATTGGTAGCATCATTTCATGACATAAGCAACGAGAGAGGGAAGTAACTGGGAAAGTTTCAGGAGAAATGTGGCATTGTGGCTATCAGCTAGGCCTTTACAGTTTAGGGCAGATACACTTTTTCCACCAGATGACCGTGGGCAAGTCACTACTGCTGCTGGTTTTGTCATTGTTAAGAGAGGGCTGACATTCCCTGCCTGCCAGATCTCCCTCACCCCTGACAGTCAACCTATCTACAGCCTTGGCAGTCTTATCTCCTAAGTGATCCTTTAATTGTTCCTTCCTCTCTATCTGCTCTTCTCTACTGTAGTTCAGAATTTCAAGAGCCTCCTCGGCTAGAAATAGCCTCCCCAATGGTTTCCCTGCCTCCTGTCTTGTGCCCCGCAAATTTGTCCTGCAACTGTGCAGCCAGAAGAACAACCCGGGAGCAAATCGCTCTGCTGCACAAAACCATCCATGGCCCTCCTGCCTTAGGGAACGAAGTTCCCCTAGCCTGGCACATGACGCCCTCTCTGGCCTGGTCCCATCCACCTTTGCATGTTTTTCTCCCATCATGCCTCACCTGGCACACTGCTCTCTGGGGCTCACAGTCCCTTCCACATACCATCTGTTTACACCTATTTCCGTCCCTCTACTAGGATGTCCTCCTTCCTTCATTCCGGTGAGAGCTTCTACATTCCTGTGCTCCTGGCCCCACCACACCTGGCATCTTCTCTCTCTCTCACCACTTCCCTGACCCCCCTGTCAGGAAGGTGGGAGGATTGGGTCTTGACTCAGCTTTAGTCTAAAGTGCCCAGGATCGTGCCTGGGGCACTCGATGCATTTCTATCAGGTGACAGGCACTCAATTATTTGTTGAAGCGAACTGAATTAAAAGACATCACATACAGGATTTCGTGTGGTAGGTGCTTAGCATATGTAGACCCCCCCCCAAACATGTTCGTTGTTCTTTGCTGCAATGAATATTATCATAGAGAACCTCCACTCATTCCTGGGTGGTTGCCACTGCAACCAGCCACCACCCTCATTTGTTATATAACAAAATTACATTGAATTGAACTCTGGATCTTAATAAAAGATTTGGTCTTCATAATTCAGGCTAGACTGGGCTGTGGGTTAAAGCTCATCTCTGCACAATTTATGAAGGAAGGATTGCTAAACAAAATCATAGTGCAAAGGTGACGTTGAACCCATTCAGGAAAATAAACTACTCTCAAGCACTCTAGCCACACCTCACGTCATCAACGTTGCCTTTAAAAACACACTAAAAACGTTTCACTCTTGGCTGCCTTTCTTGCACTTGGCGTAATGGTCCAAAGCTGGGACTTTGGAACCAGATTCAAATCCTGACTAGTTTTGTGACTTTAAGCAAGTTTGTGAGGTATCCCTGTCTCAGTTTCCCCATCTGTAAACTAGGGATAATAATAGTACCTACCTTGTAGTGTGTCAGGAGGATTAAATGACTTAAAACATAAAGGGCTGAGCACAGTTTGTGTTCAATAAATTTTAATCATTACTATGATCCAATAACTACAGGCTTATACGCAACAATAACTGCAGAGATACTAGGTAGCTAGATTCTGGTTTTAATTTAATTTTTTTTAAACACCACCCAGAATTCTCACATGATCTCCAGGAATGCATTCAAGTGAAGTTGAAAGAGCTGTACTTTAAACAGGTAGCCTCATTTTGAATGATCTTGGGCTTATTACCACTGGGTAGCTTTTGACCCTGATCAAGTGAAATGAGGTTTAGAAAAACACCCATTGGATTTAGCAACTAAGAAGTCTTAAGTGATTTGGGGATGGTCATTGGTGGTGTGGTGAGGACAGAAGCCAGAATGCAGCAGATTTAGAAGTGTTTGGTAAGGAAGGCAGTTGAGAGGAAGAGTGTGGATTTTTCTTTCAAGAAGAAGGTCTGGGATACCAGCTGCATGTCAGAGTGCAATGGTAAAGCGGGAACAGTCACCCTCTTCCTGTATTCTTGAAAGAAAGCCTGAACCTTTGTAAATAGTAAATCTTACATCAACTTATATTATTGCTGCGATTGGTCCATTGGTGCAATTGTTTGTCTCTTAGTTGTAAGTGTTTAAAAATAAAAGAAAGTCGTTTTCTTGAAAAGTGCTTTATAAATCAAGCTTTAAACACCATTTGCTTTCCAGAAAATTTTCAAGTTTTCCTATGAGAAGATTTACATTTATCCTTTGATTTGAACAGTAAAAGCACAATTCTATTTTCCATTTGGTCTTTGTTTCATTGGTTGACACTTGCCTTGCCCTGGGTTTGAGAACTCGAAGCGTAAATGATGCGTATCAAATCAGTAAATAAATCCTGATATGTCTTGTTCTACTCTCGTAAGTCAGACCTTTTGTTTCCTGCACATGCATGTCCAAGCCTTTCATTATCCCTTAACTACGACACTGGTGATGTTTCCTTGCAAGTTCAATTCTCTCCCATCTTAAAACATACAAGTAAGCCAGCCAACCAGCCAATTTACCAGCTAACTACCTGTTCTTTGACTACATGTTCTACCCCAGGTATCACTCCACCATCCTTCCTTTTCCAGCCAGATGGCTTGAAAGAGGACTCCACAGTTGCTCTCTTTCTCACCTCGCATTCACCCTTCAGCCTTGCAGTGGGGCTTCTGCACTATTTTCCACCGACACAACTCTCTCCAAGGCCACCAATAAGTCCCTAGTGTCTAAATGGAATTCACATTTCCCAATCCTTCTCTTTCTTAGTGCTGTGTCATATTTGACTCTGGTGTGTTTCGTCTCTGTTACTGCTGGGTATATTCTTGAGCCCTTGGGTGCATAGGGGTACAAAAAAGGTTGACCACCTTGATTATTATCTAGTGGCCTCATTTAAAGATAAGAAAATGAAGGTCCAGAGAAGTGAAGTGAGTTGACCTGTATTAGTCGGCTACGACTACCATAATGCTGTATAACAACCATCCCAAACTCACTGGCAAACAATATTTCCCTCACAGTCTGTGGGTAGCTCTGTTCCAGACTGTGAGCGGGGTTCAGATCTGCTCCACAGGTGTTTATAATGAGGCCCAGGATACTTCTGGAAAACTCTATTCCTGACAGATCATAGGAATGTAAGAAATGCAAGAGGAATAAGCAATGTCTCTTGAGGCCTCAGCCTGAAAGTGGCTTGATGTCACTTCCGCCCATATTCCTTTGATTAAAGCAAGTCATGTACTCCAGCCTATCATGAATGGGATGGGGAGGAAGCCTTCACCCACTGTAATGGAGGTACTTCAAGGTCACAGACCAAAGGGTGGTGATGGAGAATTTAGATACAGGGAGGACATGAAGAATTGGGAGCAATGACTCAGTCTACCACAGGCTCCAAGATCACCCATTTGGGTTCTGATCGCTGGCAAAGCAGAAAGAGGCAACAAATGAGAGGACGAAATAAAATAAGAAGCAATGATAGAAACAGGACAAACAAACAAGCAAAAGCTTAAAGCGCGTGGACATTTGGATTTTTAGTGTACATGAAAACAATGATCTCTGAAAAAAGGATAGACATTGATGGAGAATTTGCCAGCTGAGACACTGGAAGATCAAGATGGGTCTTGGCTGTGAAGTGATGAGCTAGCAGGAGCTCAGTGTAGGGGCTCAGTGTGGACCTGGGAGGGGCCCTGGGGATACACCCAGAATTTCTCGCTGAATAAGCGATGGCAGTCAGGGGTTGACTGATGATGGGGCTAGAGTATACTCTGAGAAAAGCAAACACTGATTTAGGGGATGGGGTGGTGAAGGGAGCAGCTGCCACATAAAGGACCCAACTCTAGTCTGGAAAAGCAGGTTTGAGGGAAGGTATTTCTGAGGCCTAGAAGACCAGAAATGGATGTTTGGATTCCATGCCTGGAAGAAGCCTGAATGCAGAAAGTGTAGTATGTTCACCATATCCTGAAATACAATAACCAGGGGGCATCCTTGTAGATCGTGAGCTGTATTGTTTAGGACAAATTCATTGTTCTACACTCGGCAGTAAATTTATGGATGCTCTTATGCCAAGAAATGGCTATGGATGAAAAGATAAATAGCTCCAGAATTCTTTTAAATATTCTCACGGGTGCTAGAGTCCTACTGGGTTATTAAAGAAAAAACAATATTGTAGGATTATGTCTTGCCCTTCCAGAAACCACCCCTTTGTGCTGGCTGAAAGAATAAAGGGTGGAACCCAGTATCACAAGGCCTGTTACACTGGGGGAATTCAACTTTCAAAGATGAAAAAGTGACTTTTATCTCCTTTCCAAGCTCCTCCCTGTCATACACTTTTGTGAATCGGAACAGGAAGGTACTCTGGCAATCCAAAAGCAGCCACGAAATTTCATTTCTTTTTTGCTAGAAAGAGTGTGTGTTGACTAAAACAACTAGAATATAGATTAGTTAGTATAATCATAATAGCAACAACAACAAAACAAAACTCCACAAAACCCAACAGACAAAATAAAAATCAAAGCACAACATTCAGAGTGATCCAGGCAAACAATGTGTTTGAATGAGTGTTTTCTTTCCTTAGGGTTATTTTCTTTCCATTTTTCCTCCTCTGACCCCAGGGTAGTCAGGAAGACCCCTTCCCTCAATACACCCACGTGGGTTATTCTCTTTAGGCCTCTTCCGGGGCTGTTGAGACAGCTCTGATGGTATCTGTATTGCATTGAATAGTGCATCCCCCAAATTTATGTCCACTCAGCACCCCAGAATGTGGCCTCATTCATTTGGAAATAGGGTCCTTACAGATATAACCAAGTTCAGATGAGTTCATACTGCATTAGAGTGGGCTCTAATCCATGACTGACGTCCTTACAAAAAGAGGGAAGTTTGGACTCAGAGACACACAGCGTGCAGATGATATGAAGACACAGACGCTGGGAGAACACCACGTGACGATGGGGGCAGTGACTGGAGAGATGTAGACGCCAGCCAGGAACTCCAAGGATTGACGGCAACCCCCAGAAGCTCAGAAGAGTAAGGAAGGACCCTCCGCTAGCGCCTCAGAGAGAGCCTGGCCCTGCTGACACCTTGACTGTATTCCGGCCTCCAGAACTGTGAGAGAATCAACTTCTGTTGTAATTCCCCAGCTGGTGGTGCTTGGTTATTGCAGCCGTAGGAGAGATGGCAACCTCCTTTCCTCATCAGCCTCGCTGAGCCAGAACAGACCCACGAGGCCTGATTAGAGGCCCAGGCCTGCTGGTCAGACAGAACAGGCCTGGGCTGCAGCCTGGCCACTGACCAGCGGGCTGGTCTCTAGGTCTCAGTTTCCCCATCTGTATAACGGGCATAACAAGGATGTTGGTGGAGAACAGAGGCCACAAGGTTTATAAAGTGTTGGTACAATGCCTGGCCCAAAGCGAGTGCTTAGTAAATGTTAGCTATTCTTAGCCATATGGTGTCCTGAAGGCTTTAAATCCATTTTTTTCCACCCGAGCTTGAAGTCTTTCTGATTTTATTTTTCCCGTAAAAGCCAAGAGGATCCTATCTATTCTCCCTGTGATATATGACGGCATCTGGCACAGCGCCTGGCACCAAGGAGGCACTAAATACATCTTCATGCAATGAAAAATGCAAGGTTTTTCAGTGTTTCAATACCTCATCACAGGAGGAAACAGCTTAGAGACGTTACAAGGCTTAGTAACCAGCTTGAAAAACCCAAGGTGAAACTTTGGAAGAAAGATGTTCTTGAATTTGTTCACACTGGGTCATAGGTGAGGTGGTAGCCAGCCGCCAGGATGGCCCCTAAATGACCCCTGTCCCCTGGTATTCACACCCTTGCACAGTCCCCTCCCCTACTGTACCGGGGTCAGTCGTATGACCATTAGAATACAGCATAGGTCACAGGATATTACTTCCCAAGTTAGGTTATAAAAGACTGAGGCTTCCATCTTGGGCTGTCTCTCTTGGATGGTTTGTTTAGGGGAAGCCAGCCCCCACTGAGCAGCCCTCCAGAGACGCCCACAGAGTAAGACCTGCCAACAGCTACATAGGTGGACATGGAAGTGGATTCTCAGGCCCTACAAGTCTTAGGTCCCTGTAGCCCCAGCTGACAGCTTGACTGTAACCTCATGGGATATCCTGAGCCCACCCCACCCCGCTATTCCGCTCCCAGATTATAGACCCTGGCAAACTCTGTGCAGTAACAAATGTGTGCTGCTTGAAGCCACTGTAGTTTTAGAGGCATTTGTTACACAGAAATAGATAACACACGCAGGTGAGGTGGTAGGCGTGGCTGGGGTGAGCCCGGGCTAGAACAAGGGGTAGTAATTATACGAGGGATTATTTTATAAAGTGCAGGAGGCAGGCAAAAGGCCACACCCTGATGGGCTGGCCAAGGGGAAGGCTAGGCGGGTTCAGTGAGTCTGCACGTCTGGTCCGGAGCCCAGAGGGGCAGGAGCCAGAACCAACCAAACTGATGAATGAGCAAAGGGCACTGAGACTCTTGGTCATCTGACTGGAGCTATTGCCTTTTGACCTTGTTTTATACAATTTCCCGTGGGACCTACAGTTGATCACTGTAGCTAAGAGGTGATCAAAAACCAACGAGCGAACTTGCCAAGAATAAGGTCACCGGAAAGATTTGGGTATTACCATAACAAACAAGATGTAGCGTTTTCGAAATATTTTCGAAAGGCTCCCAATATTCTTGTGTTATTTTGATTGCCTACGCTCTTTAAGTTATCTGCCAAGCTGGGAGACAGAATTGGGTTTCCCGGGCCTGTTCTGGGCTATTGGGCAGGTCCACGTGCAGTAGAGAGGGAGATATTGGCTGGGTTTATGAAGACATAGCCAAATCCAACTGGCAAATCTTTTTTGAATGCCTACTAGGCTAGATACGAAAGAAATGAGAATCATCCTGTGCACCCACTACAGGAATCTAATGCCCCGAGTACCAACCTTGGCGGCTTAGAGAGCTAGTGACTCTGGCTAAAGAAAGCAGCCCCTCTGTTCTTAGCACAGGCCAGGTCTTCCCTTTATTTATTTTATTTTTTATTTTTATTCACTTTAAATCTACCTGTCCTTGTTTCAAGTTGTGGGGCCCTGCTGACTCAGTGGCTAGTCTGATCAATTGCTTGAACTCCAGGAGATATCAGTGTCCTGTGGATGGCATCTGTCTCTCACAGGGGCCTCAGAGTCCTCAACTCACAGGAGAGAGCAAAGCAGGGCTTTCCCCCCTTCGTGTCTTGTAGACAGATTGGGTGCCAGGCAAGTCGCTGCTCTGCAAATGTAAAATGAGTCACAGGACAGACTCCCAGAACCAGACAGCCTGGGTCTGAATGCCAGCTCTGCCGCGCATTTGCTGTGTGACCTTAGGCAAGTTACTTAATCTCTCTGAGCCTCTGCTTTCCATCTGCAAAAGGAAGATGATCCTACCAGCACCTCGCACACAGAGTGTGGAGAGGAATAAATGAGTTAACATGTCTGAAGCCCTTAGAGCAGCTCCTGGCCCCCAGGAAACATTCCATAACTGTTCGCTATTATTATGCAGGGCACAGAGGCATAATAACAGTCAGTGCCTACTCGGTGCCAGGCACTGTGCCCTCTCAGGGCTTCAACTGCTGCTGGGGTTCACCCAAGGCAGATGTCTCTTTCACAACAACATCCTAAGGGTTCTTTAAGGACTTCATAAAAACAAAAGGATTAACGACAGATGACTAAGCCCACGGGATGGAAACAGAACCAGGTACAGTAAATAAGGAACTTAGGCAGGATTATATGCCTACAAACAATACACTGAGTTCTCCTGCTCTTCGCTTGCAGTCCCTCGGCATTAGGGAGCCAGTGGCCAAGGAACCGTCTTCATGTGCCTAGGACAGTCTGGGTGGGGTCCTGCAGTTGGGAGCCCTTCCGCAGAAGCCGGAAGAAGGATCAGGGCTTGCCAGGTGGAGAAACGGGGTGGACAAACCAGGCAGAGAAAAGAGAAAACTGGGACCAGTGTGAGGTAGGCAAACACCTGGGGTTATAAGATTTAAGGAGGCACGCACGCTCAGGGTCATGCAAGAGCAGGGCCAGCACTTGCGCACCCCAGAGAGTGAGCGCCTCCTTAACTTATGGTCTCTGGAGGCCTCACTTGCCTCCCCTTAGAGAAGAGCCTGGGTAAAAGCCTGGAAGAGCAAAACAAGCTGGCCGACCAAGTCCTGCAGGGTTACTGGAGTCTAAAGCTGTGGAACATGGAGTCAGGCTGGGCGAGATCATCAAAGACCCTCTGAACTAAACAAAGGAGTTTAGAGTTTGGTCTAAAAGTACCATGGAGGCGACGAAGTATTCTGAACCAGGCCACATGGTCAGTATTGCATGTTAGCAAGATTCTGCTGGCACTGGTGTGAATGCAGATTGGTGGATGAGGAGAGATGCTGGAGGCTGGGAGGCCAGTTCAGGAAACTACCGAAGAGTCCACGCATAGGGAAGAGACCATAATGGCATGATGTAGGGCAGTGCCAGTTAGAAGTAAGGAAAAGAACAAGGTGTTTTGAAAGCAGAATTGGCGTCACTCGAGGATTGATTGCAGACGAGGATTGATTAAAAAAAAAAGTGGCACTGACGTTTCTAATTGGTGACCAACTTAGAAGCCGCGGGAAGTACTAGGTAAGATAAGAAGTATATGGAAGGCAGTTGTCAGGGCTTCCCCACGTTCAAGAGAAATCCCAGGTTCCCCTACTCGTTTTCCATAGGATAGTCTCTGGGAGTCGGGATGTGTCTTCCTCACCCGTTGGATGGTATGCACACTCTGTAAGTATCGCTGAACTGAACTGAGCGGCTTCCCTGCTCATTGGCAACCAAGTCGCCTGAGGGGTGTCCAAATCCTTTTAACGATGGCTGTGCAGCTGGGATCAGACCAACACACCATGTGCAACCTCCTATTCTGGACCCCCAGGATCCCAGAGCTCTGCTTGGTCTCCATGATCTGGGTGGGGGCCTGCAGTGTGACCAGATGCCAGGCCAAGGCCAGGCTGGTCTGGGGCTCTGGGTGGGAAGGGGAGCGGGAGGCAGAGGTAAAGGGGAGTCAGGACTTCTTGGGAGGCTGGGGAAGCTTGAGCTGCCTGGTGAAGAGAGCCTTATGAGACTTGATTTAGGATCAGAAAGTCAGCCAGAGAGCAGGCTGGAGAGTGGCAGCCAGGAAGGCTGAGATGGTCTGCTGGGGGGCGGTGAGGAGGTCAGTAGCTTCCCAGTAGCCACGCCTGGGGCAGGGGAAGTGCTAAGGCCAAAGGGCACGTGCTAGGAATGACATCCTCTGGCCCAGACAACCACACACATGGACCTTGTGGTCAGCTAACGCCCCGAGCCTTTGCCAGGAACTTCAGTGAAGCTTAGTCTCACCTTCCTGCACTCGCCAAATGCAGAAAATATCTGCTTTGCATGCACTTCCCCACATTCTTGTCCAAATAAAGAGAGTAAAAAAGCAAGTCTGAGCTCTTTGAAACATTAATTAAAGGCACCATAGTTTCCTTATCTAACTAGGGGTTGCTACCTCATTTGGGATGATTAGCAAAGCAAGACAGCCTTTGTTGTGCTTGACAAAGTGATTAATTCAGGCTCTAGGTGAATTTTGGCTTTCTCAACATCTTTTGATGTGCTAAGATTCCCCAGTGAGGACAAACACCATCAATTACTTAAACAAGCCGTTACCTTGAGACCACAATTATCAGTGAGGCCCAGTCTACTAATTGGCAGATGGAGAGACAGAAATGAACTCACGCTCTGGCCTGGACCCTTATCTGTCTAGGAGGAGCAAGAGTCCTTTTCATTGTCTCGTGGAAATGCTCCTGCTGATCTGGGGCAACCTAGTTATTTTTCCCGCCTCTGCAAAAATGCGTCTTGGGTGACTTGTGTCTCTAGAACCCAGAAGGTGCCTGTGGCTCTCTGATGAAAACCTCATTCTCATAGGCACAGATGCAGAACGCGGAAGACAGAAGTCCACAGAAGCTAGATTCTTACTTGAAGGGAGTTTGTAAGAAATTCTGGGGCTTGCTGTTTCCCTCTCAAGGGCCAAATTCTCCAGCTCCTGGGACAAGCAGGCTGAGGCAGGGGCTTCCCTGACACAAGGAATCACGGTCCAGATACAAGAGGCAGCTTTTCATTTAAAAATACATAAACATATACAATTCTATTGAAATATTTTTGTATTTAAACTTCTAACTGTAAATGTACTATAATTTAAATATATTTTATTTTAAAATATGTATTATAAATATATTTTTAAGTGCACTAAGCCGTTACTCTTTATTTCCTCCTCTCCATCCCAGAAGAGAGGTTCTGGGGGAAGGTTTTATGCTGCATTTATGTATGTCATTGGTTTCTCCGGTGGAGGGGTGCAGGGAGCTCAGTCTAGTTAAATTCAGTCAAATACTTTTTAAAAAAAACCAGAAGGGTTTTGTAAATATCAGCCACTTAACCGGTTTTCTGACGTAATTCAATTGAGCTTTGTTCTATTTTTGAAATAGAAAGACGAGTTGTATGTGTATTCATACTCGTATTGGGAAACTGCTCTTTTCTCTACCTTCATCCTTCTTCTCTAATTCTCACGAGCACAAAAGGGCGAGGCACGCTCCCAGAATGTTTCTGTGACCAACTGTGTGATGTGCCAGAGAATTGGGGAACAAAGGCTGAGGCCGGGCCTAGCTCTGGGCCTCACTCTGAGCCCTTTTCTTAACCACCAACTCCAACTCTGCACCTTTTGCTGCCCAGAGTCCCACAATATATTAATTGGTTTTCTTGGGGGCAGGACGGGCATTGGAAAGCATACCCGAGAAAGCAGAGCACACTGGGCTTAAGGCAGGTACACAGCGTTTCCTCCCATGTGAACATTCTCCCTATCCCCCGTTGTGCCCTGTCTTCCTTGGACCTCCTGGGACACCAGCCCTTTCAAGGCAATAGCCTCTTCTAGTTGCCTTCATGGGCTATGGGTGACACAGCTTTGTTTATCATACCAGCTTTAACATCTCTGTCCTCAGTTTAATGTTTTCTGGAGATGGGTCCTCTTTGGAGGGCCCTGATTTTTTTTCTTTTTTTTTGGAAACTGACCTGGGCCGGGGGTGGGTGGGTGGGAGGGATCAAAAGCATAAGGACCACTTGCTATTTTTGTTTTTTCGGGTTCAACAAATACCATCCAATAGTTAGAGAAAGTGCTCTTAAGTGATCAAAACACAAAGCATCACATTTTAATTGGCACAGCTCCTGACACGTGATGCTTCTTTGCTACAAGGATCAGAACAGAAATGCCTAACTGCTTGTCATTAGCCGGTGACGGTCTGTCTGGCCCACTAGGCCTGTACTTGCCACGTCACTGCAGCGTCCCTGGCACCCAGCACCTTGCCTGGCATGTAGGAGCCATGGAATGAATACGTGTCAACCCAATGACTGCCTCCATTTGTGACATGTTGTTTAACATTAGCCCTAACCTCGATAAAGGACTTCACTACTAGGCCTGCTCCCTTTCGTGAGGGGAAACTGTCATAGTTTGGAATAAATCCAATGTCAAGTGCAGACCAGCTCTCTTTAGTTCTGAGATAGGAAATAAAAGACAATGAGATTCATTTGATCTAATTTTCCACTGAGAGAGGACTGAGATTCCTCCCTCAGCCCCTGGCCACGGTGTTAAACTGTCAGCCAAACCAGGGACACCCAGGCAGGGCACGTGTTAAAATGTAACCTGCTTTACCATCCTCAAAAGCCACTTCTTCCCAGCAGTGGCCTATGGACCACCTGTGACAGGGGACATCATTCTAGAGGGTCCACGGGCTTTTAAAATTTTCTGTTGTAAAGTGTTTATTTTACCATTAGTTTTTATGTATGGAAGTGGTAGTGGTTTTTGCTTATGAAGCGACATGAAGTTTGCTTTTAAAATAAATGCATTTAAGGTTATTCAAAGGAAACTGGAAGTAAAATAGCACCAGCGATTTGCAGATACAGCAAAAATTACAGAGATGCTATACAAATGACTGAATTTAGACGATTAATGCCTTGATATCAATTGAGATTTATTGACTCTCCTGCCCTGAAAAGTTGGGATAAAATGGAAAACTTAGTTAACTCTCTGCACTATAACAACCATCAAGTGGATGACTTATTATTATTTTTTAATTGTAGTATTTTCTTTAAAATACTTTCCTGCTGGCTATGTAGATGGTAGGGCCATCAAAGCCCGGTCCAGCGGTGCCTGAGGCAGAGGCTGGGTATTATTTGTGCTCTGGGCTTGCCTGCTTCCCACCCTCCAGCAGCTGTACCATCCAGTTCTCCCTACACAGGAAGCTCTGACAATCTCACACTCCCCACTGTAGACACTTCTCCTTTTCAGGCATACTCCAAAATAAAATCAGGATCTATATCCAATATAAGTTGGTGTGATAACTTAATAGTGGCCCCCAAAGATGTTCACATCCCAATCCCTGGAACCTCTGAATGCCACTTTCTATGGCAAAAGGGACTCTAAAGATGTAATTCAGGTTTTTGAGATACATAAAGTGTCCTGGATTACCTGGGTGGGCCCTAAATGTAATCATAGGGTCCTTAGAAGAGGGACTCCAGAGGAGCCGGTCACAAAAGATGATGCAATAGCCTGGAAGCAGAGATTGGAGTGAGGTAGCCCTAAGCCAAGGAACAAAGAATTGATACTCCCCTACGTCCTCCAGAAGGAACCATTGCTACTGACCCTCAACTTTAGACTAACAAGACTGATTTTGAACTTCTGGCTTTCAGAACCATACAATAATAAATTGTGCTGTTTTAAGCCACTAAGTTTGTGGTGATGGGTTATAACAGCAATAGGAAACTAATACCGTTGGGAAAGATTAGTGTACTTAAAAGAATTCCTTCACTTTCTGGGTAGGATTCACCATATTGATCTTTTACGTAAGGGACCACGACACATTTAGAATAATTTGAATTACAAAGGATTCAATTAACAAGGTTGAAAATCTATTTAAGTTTTTGAATAGGGATTCACACGGTTGAAGAATCAAATTGTAGTAGTGTGAAGTATCACCAAGACATGCGGAAAAAGTCTTCCTCCTTTTATGGACCCTAGATGCCATGTTCCACAAAAAGGAACCAGGACTCCTTTGAAAAATGGCTGATCTAAGATGGGGCAAGAAATGTACAAGATGAACCTTGGCACATCTTATCATTTAAGAAAGTAAGGAATCTGTTTTGTCAAAAGTACTCAGGAACAACCTGCTATGCACTCAACTAGCCAAAGATGGGACAGTTTGATAAATAATAATTGCAATGGACCAAAACATACAAAAATATTTAAATTCATAATGATACAAAAATATCATGTGTCACCATTATGAGATGTTATTGAATCAACTCTTTAGCACATTTTATATTCAAAAGTTTTCTATTAGAACAAAACAGAACACTGGAAGCACTACATTTTAAAAGGTATGACATGCAGCTAAAGAAGTAATTAGAGGGAGATTTTAGCCTTAAATGCATTCATTAAAAATGCAATAATATTGAAAATAAATGAGCTAAATTGTTAAGAAGCTAAAAGAAAATAAAAGGAAGGCGATAATAAAAATGAGCTTAAATTAATGAAATAGAAAACAAAAAAGTTAGAAATAATTAACAAAAGCAAAAGTTGATGCTTTGAAAAGATTAATAAAACAGACAAGCCAATAGCAAGACTAATCAAGAAAAACTTTTCTAAGCCAACTAGGACTACAAGGAAAGGTCCGTAACCCAATAAAGGATACCTATCAAAAAACTACAGCAAAATCTCACACTTAAATTTGAAACATTAGACGCATTTCCACAGGGTCAGGAATGTGAATAAGATGCTTTCTTTTACGGCTTCCTTTAAATATTGTACTAGAGGTCCCAGCCAATGTAAGAAGAGAATAAAAAGTGAGATAAAAAGATTAGGAGAACAAACTGATGTTATTTGCATAAAATTGTCAGCACAAGACATCAAAGAGATTCCACATGTAAACCAGTAGAACTAATAAGAAAGTTTAGCAGGATCACTGATGACAAGATTGGCATAAAAAACAACTGGTGTTCGTACACATGAACACTACCAATCCACATATGTGAATGCACACCAGATGATTTCCAGCCCTGAGGGCAAGTAAGAGCAAGGTTTGGAGGGAACTGGTCACAGGAAAAGGCCCTGCACGTAAGGATGAGGATACTAAAACAGAGATGAGGTCCTACAAGGGGAACGGAGGTGACCTTGCCTAGAAACTCTGTTTCCAAGGAATTCCTGCCTTGAAGCACAATTGAAGCAATTTCTATGCTTACAGTTTCTCTAGTTGTGGTTGGGGGGTGGGTGGAAATAGGGCAAGGAAAAAGAAGAAAATACAACCTAAAATCAACGAGGCTGTTAGTTAGTTAGTTCAGAACCATTTGCTTACCTTCTTTTTCCTGCCCAAACGTGCCTGGAGTCAGCTTGCAGTCATCTATCAGTGACTGCTCATTTTCCAACTAATTCTTGAACCAATTGGAGTCGCACAATTCTGCCTGCCACCGAGATAACTGTGGTGGAAATGAGGAGAACAAAAGAAAGAATAACCCGAAGTTGGGAAATATTTTTGAAATTGGAGAAAAAGGGATGGCAAAGAAAAGTTCTCTCTCTGGAGTAAGGAAGAAATGCAGACGTCCAGATACATTGATGTGTTTACAAAATTAGGGAAAAATTTTATGAGAGTGTTTGGTGAAATGGATAGCTGACAGTGGGGCTAACTGGGATAAACTTTCTGGAAAGCAATTTGGCATGTATACAAACATTTAAAACCAGTGACTCATGGATTTCAGGTCTGGAAAAGTTTATAGTGCTAGAAAAATTTGTTGCAGAGAGATGTTCATTGTAGTAGCACAACTTAAATTAGTAAAAAAAAAATATTGAATACACCCTAAATATTTAACAATCAGAACAGTTTAGTAAATTATGGTATCTCCACAAGAGGAATATTATACAGCCACAAAAATAATATGCATAAAGGATTAAGGACATGGAGTTTTCTCCTTATGCTAAATGAAAAAAATAGAAATATAGAAAAAATACAAATAGAAAAAAATTATAGAAACTATGATCTCAAACATAAAAAATAGAGTATAAAAACTAGAAAGAATTACAATAAAATGAGAGTAGGCTTTCTCCCTGATAGTTTTAGCTTTTTTTGTCCAAATTTCTGTCAAGCATTTCAAGATTTGTCTTCTGGAAAGTGAGCAAACCTTATGGACTGCTCCCACGTCATAAAACCTTTTAAAAAGGCAACAATTTACGGCTTTCTTTCTAATAGTTTCTGATGTGGCTACTTTTTATGGAATTACTGGCTAAACCTTTGATAGCTGTTCATATTGCGAGTTGCCATGTAGGGTAACCATGAAAACGGGGATTTCTTTTCCAAATAGCAGGACAGGTGAGTTACCTGGCATGACCAGGTTTCACCTGTTCTTTAAGCATCATGAGTTTTTATCCCAGGAGAGGTGTTATTTGCCAAAGAAATCTTTCACCATGTCAAAAACATCAACCGCCTCTGATATTTCGCGAAGCATCTCACCAACTTGGAATTCTCTGATAGTGGTGGTGAAGACACAATGAATGAACCGGTTTCCAGAGGCACACGAGAGTAAAACCAGCTCCTCTATGACTGCTTAAAATATGCAGCGAGGGAAATCTTGAAAGGCAGGCCCCTCATTTCACTGTTTTCTTCTTTTGCTCCAAACCTCAATCAGCTTGACCATCTCTTTAATACACGATTCGTCAAAATATCTCCCAATTTATCACAAGTGGCTTCAGTGGCTGAATAACGGACTGGCCACTCTTGCTGAGTGCATCGAGGGCTTTGCCTTGGGGAAAATGAAATGTTGGGGGAATTTCTAGGCTTTAAAAATCAAATATTATTTTGAAAATGATCCACATGGTGCAATTTGTTTTGAGAATGGACAGTGTAAGGTACATCCCTGGCACTGCAGGATTTGTGTCCTGTAGCGGTAAATGACTGCGTTTGTTGACAAAGTAAAACCAAAGAATGCTGTCTGAAGCTACTACATATACTTTCTGTTGCCATTTTCCAACTTAAGTATCCTTAATGCAAACAATAATAGATGTCCATATTCTTAATTTTACCAGACATTTGTATTAATTCCCATCAAAGGGAAGCTATTCTAAATATGACAAGATGGTGGCTGCATGATGGTTGCATATTGCCTGCTTTGCCCAGTACCATCCTCGGCCACCTGCACTTTTTTGATGGCACAGGAATTGATGGCACTTTTTAAAAAAAATTTTATTGGGGAATATTGGGGAACAGTGTGTTTCTCCAGGACCCATCAGCTCCAAGTCCAGTCATTGTTTTTCAATCTTTAGTTGCAGGGGGCACAGCCCACCATCCCATGCGGGAATCGAACTGGCAACCTTGTCATTGAGAGCTCGTGCTCTAACCAACTGAGCCATCCAGCCGCCCCTGATGGCACATTCTGACATTGAAAAATAGCAAATTTCTCTCACAATGACAATTTTTGAAGTACCAGAAGAAAATTTTTTTCCCCAAAACATTTTTCCTTGACTCTTTAAAACTCATTCCTGGGTATTCCTGGTCTATCAGTTTCCTAGGGCTTCCATAACAAAGTACCACACACTGGGCTTAAAACACCAGAATGTGTTGTCTCACAGTTCTGGAAACTGGAAGTCTCTAGCTCCAGTCTCTAGAAACCAAGGTGTCTACAGGGCCTCTGTAACCGGGAGAGGACACCCTTCCTTGCCTCTTCCCAGCTTCCAGTGGTTTGTGGATGATCTTTGTTCCCTGGCCTGCAGCTCCATCACTCCAGTCTCTACCTTTGCCATCATCTGGCATTCTCCTGTGTTTCCATGTCTTCAGGTGGCCACTTTCTTAGAAGGACACCAGTCATAACAGATGGATTAGGGGCCCATTCTACTTCAGCATGACTTCATCTTAACTAATTACATCTGTAACCACCCTATGTCCAAATAAGGTCATATTGTGAGGTACTGGGGGTCAGGACTTCAACTTATCTGTTTTGGAGTGATATAATTCAACCCCTAACTCCTGGGGTTAAGAGCCTGTTGAGAGAGACAGCGGGATCCTGGGCTCAGAGTATATGAAACAAGTGTGCAGAGAAGGAAGTGAGAGCAAGACAAATGAAACCCACTTTGCAATTTTGCCTCAAAGTCTGGTGACAGTGATCTCTCCCTGCTGGTTTTGGTGCAAGGATTGTAGTTACTGATGGCAACATTTGACCAATTCCTAGCTGAAGACACCCAAGTTTTATACTTGAGTCTAGGCTGCAAAGTGAAAGTTATGGTTGTGTCCAGAACATTCTCTGTTGATGCCATATGTTTGAAAATGTCTGAATTTTGTGCAGGGACACACAAGCAGTATTTTTTGTAAGTGGAGTTACATAATTAGGGCATGGACTTGCATAACAATTAGCATGTGTAATTAGGTGCAGACTTCTTGTCCTTTAATTAGACAATCAAGACATCTAATTACAAAATTAAGATGTAATTACGTGGCCTAAGATGACATATTTCTTTCTACCCATTAGAGATTACATTTAGAAAATAATTCACAAAAACGAATGAAGAAATGAACCTAGAAACCAGATCTGAGATGTTGAGGGAAGTGTTGAGTGTACTGGTAAGTCCCCTTTGGTCTTTCCTCTTAGGTGTGAGGAAAGTTAGTTAAAATATCAGAGACTACTTGAAAGAGTAACTTTTACACCCTGTGCTGTCAACCTGTCGTACACACGCTAATGAAGAGGAATGTGAGTATGACTAATCCATATAATTCGCACGTGGCTCTTGAGTATGGTTTGTAATTACACTTGAACATGGACTTAAATGTGATGTCCTGGGGATTCATTCAAACCTGATTATGCAGCCATGCGGTGGAAACTTCAGTCATGAGAGCTGGAAGGGGAAAGGTCCTTCCCTTTCTGCCCTGGCTTGGTTTGGCAGAAACCAAGTGGGCACTTTAAAAGCGCTGAGCACGCGATGAAAAGTCCTTATTTTAACTGCTCCTGATTGGACTGCAGGTGGAAAAGGGGAAGGTCAAAGACTATAGCAACCCTTTCATCTTTCTAATGATAAGTGAGTGATTCTTACAGCAGTGGTTCTTTTTTTTAAACTTCCCATACTGCTATGAAGCCTGGCTGTATTGATACTCTCTGTATTTTTTCTTTTTCCTAAATTAAGATTTGGCTGATCTCTGCATGATGCTAAACACCCAGTTTGACTCATTAATTTTTCTGAACTAACTGAACTTTTGACCTAATTAGCTGGCTGATTAGGGATTTCAGCCATATGTCCAGGTTTTTCTAAGCCAGTTCTGACTTTCACTGTGTTATCCCTCTGTTCCCATAAACTGTTGAAATTCCCTAGTAATTCCAATGTTTTGACAGCCACACTGCACTTCTCAGACTGCCGCTTTCTCCTGGAAAGTGGCACCGAAATCTGTCGGGCCACATTTCCTGATTTTTGGTTAAGAAAATATGCTTCCCATATGGTTGTAGGCCGGGAAAACAAAGACAGAAAGAGGTTTTAAGCGGTTGGTGATGAGGTCTTGTCTCCATGGTGTGTACCCTCCCTATTTTTTTTCCCTCTATTAGGCTATGGAATGTGATGAGGGACAAATTACGTGCAGCGGTCAATTTTGGCCAAGAAAATACACAAATCAGCACAGGGAGCTTATTTTTTGCTGTTGTTATTTTTGCCCCTGGCCTTCTGAGACAATTGTTCATGGCAGGCTTTCAGGCAAAGGAGCTGAACTGGAGCAGAAGCGTGTTCTAAAACACAATTTATTGATGGACATTGTAGGTGGGGAAGGGGCATTTGGACGACATCGTCTCGAAGTTGTCTTCTAACTGTGAGATTTTAGGATGCCTTAATCTCTAGCCTGTTGCTCCATCAGGAGGAATTTATTGAGCTCTATGCTACTCACTCCTCCATTGGCCTCTACCTCACTAGTCCTAAGACGTTGTCAACTGGAATCGTCTTTTACCTTTATCTCTGGAGAACTCAATAATTCAGATTCCTTATAGGGCCAAAAGCGTGAAGGCAAACTTCAGTTTCTCTGTTTTGAAAATGTGCTCTTCCCCTCAGGTACTCCACGTCAGCATTTTCAAGACTGGAGAAGTTGGGCATCAGACATCCCAAGCCTTCTCCTTTTATTGGAAACTTGACCTTTTTCCGTCAGGTAAGGGCTGTCCTCCATTGCCTTCCAGTATGAGATATGCTGAGCCCAGGGCAGTTTTACCCATGAGACATTGCTCCCATCTCAGTCACCTACACCTGGGGTGGTCTGTATGTGAAGGCGTTATGTAACAAGCTTTCCTCTACTTGAGTGAATTCTTATGTGATGACAATGATCCATCACTTATCACTCCTCAATATAGATTGAATCCTGTCATCCATTCAATCATCCATTCAACTAAAAAACCCATTTATTGATTGTCTAAATGTGCCAGACCCTGGAATGCAGAAGAATTAGAAGTTACTGCTGTCCTCAGGGGCCCACGTCAAATAATGGTGGACAACACCAGATGGGATATATTCTAGCACTAGATTGGGTGGTTGTCCTTCAGAGGAGAGGGAGATTTGTCAGGGCTAGAATCATCCTGGAGAACTTCCTGGAGAAAGGGGTCCTGTAGGAGCCACAGACACAAAGACAAGGATACACAAATCAGGTGGGGAGTGACAATGTGTGTGACTGCACCTACATGAGAACCAGCACACAGCTTGGTAAGCAGCCTGGAGTGACGGGAAACCAAAGATTGGGGAACACAAGGAATGCAGCTGAGAAAGAGAGTGGAGAGAGAGAGAGAGAGAGAGAGAGAGAGAGAGAGAGAGAGAGAGAGAGAGAGAGAGATACCAGATGCTTCACAGTCTAGAAAGGCAAATGAAGAACTATTCGTGTACTATCATTTATGAGGAGAGTGTCGGCGAAGTGGAAGATTACTCTATGAGGGAGAGAATTTAGGGGTTAGGTCTGTAGAATCTCGTTGTTACTGAAGTCTAAGTGTGAAGTAGTAAAGACCTGGCAGGGTGGTGAGGAGAATTAAAAGAGAAGCACCTTTCGTGATTAATTAGGTGTAGAGAGTTCAAGGCAAGATGAGTTGAATGTGCCTCTAAACTTTGGAGCCTGGGGAACAGGGAGAATGGCCATGAGTTGACAGAAATAAAAGGTCCGGAGGGAAGCTGGTTCAGGGAGATGCGTTTGATTTGTGAGAGTGACATGCAAAGTGCAAATGTCCAGCAGGCATTTGTAGATACAGCCCAGGACTCTATCTTCTCAGGCCATTTTTCCCTCTCACATTGGGTTTTCTCAGAAGCCAGATGATTTATTCTGCTAACTCATGGGGTGCTGTCACCAGACCCAACATCAGGAGCCAACAGATCCAGCATGTTTAGAGCCACTAAGCCAAACAAAGGCAGGAAGGACTAAATTGGGGCCAATCCCGATAACGTCCCATGAAGCTCTCTCTAGGATTTCCCCCACCCCTGCCCCGGAAAGGCTGGCCCTTGGTACCAGATAGAAAATCGTTAGCTATTTCTGTCCTTTCTTCTCCACCTCCTCAGTTGCTTCTCTATTCCTTTCTGTCCCTTTCTCTGTCCAGCCCCCCTTTTCACTCTTTATTGCTGTTGTTTTTTTCTTCCTAGCGTTTTAAAAACACTTTCTTCTCACAGCTCTGTCTCTGGGGTGGCTAGTTCACAACTTTAAACCCACAGTTATCTCATCCAGGCTTCCTGTGAAACCCTTGAAGCAAGTGCGAAGAAATTTCTAAGTGTCAAAATAGAACAACAAACCAGAGAGGAAATTAAAGTAAATAAATTTCACGTATTTCTGGGGAGAAACGATCAGTTGCGTTCTGTTGAGTAATTAAGTTTTGATATATTAACATTTTGAGGAAAACAGTCTAACTGTCGATGTGAGGAGAACACTGCGCTCCTCCTGCCTCTGGATGGTTTCCACATATGCTCCTTTTCAGTTCGTCATCCTTGTATGTACAAACCCTGCCAAGTTCTTTCCAGAACATAGTCATTTCAGTGACTATTTTTATATTCATATAAGTTTGCCTTGATAGATGGCAAGCTTAGGCTGTGAAAGTAGATTTAATGAGAATGGGATATATGTCCAATCAAGGACATCCATCTCTTCTGCTCCCCCAACGGTACACTCACCCACCCCTTCTATACCTGCCTGTATACTCCATTCCCACAACGCAAGACTAGCACTTTCCACTCCCTCACCTCCATCCCAACCAGTATGCATTTTCATGTACCCTTCAGTCTCACAATACAATGGATCTAGCAATTTCCACCCCTTCCCCCTTACAATCCCTGTGTATTGCATGTATCTGCACACATATTCCATCCCCACAACACAGGGAGTCTAGCATTTTCTGACCCTCTGCCCCATGTGTATCTTCAGGCCCACTCCTTTCCCACTACAAATTGTGCCTAGTGTTTTGTCCTATATAAAGTTGCTCTAAGGATCTTAGGTTCTGAATATGTTGATTTTAGTTAAAATTTAACTTGGATCATGATAATTTGGAATTTGTGCTAATTTGGATAGACTTAGCAGACGTTTACACATATAGTGGCTGTGAAAAGAGGCTTTGCCAAAAATAATAATAATATAAATCAAATTGCAGAGGGGAATGTTAACATAGTTGAGAAAGCAAACCGTTTTCAAACATTTTAGCAGCAATTATACACACATAGTTGGAGTACAGATAATCTCTCCTGTCCATTAAAGCAGAGCTGACTGAGACTTTTCCATGGCAATCTATATTTTTTAAAGCTGTTAGTTTATTCTAATACTCCAAAGTACTTGAAAGCAATATCACTTCAATTCTTTTTTTTTTATTGTTTATGTAATTGTGTTCTCACTGTTCCAGACTTTCTTCTGAATAAGTTTGAATACTTGAAATTTTGCTTAATTGTATTCTTACTGTAGTGCTGTATTTCCTGCAGGGTTTCTGGGAAAGCCAAATGGAGCTCAGAAAGCTATACGGACCTCTATGTGGGTAAGAGAGAAACTCTGTTCTTCTACCATATATTTTGAATTGTGTGTGTTGAATTGATGTGGAGGTAATGGCGAGATGGGAATGTTGCATGTGTTTCTATCTTCTGAGGATTCACACAGAGAGTGCCTGGAAGGACAGATGGGGCCGCCTAGAAAGGACCCCAGGGTTGCCCAAGGGGACACCGTGGTAGCCTGAAACAGCAACACGTCCCAGCCCCTAAAACCCTGACCAGCTGGGTTAGGCCATGGGTTTCCTCACTATCTCTCACCACAAAGGGTACACACGGGTGTGCTGCATGGGACACGGTGGCCCTCCAAGCCTTGGTCTAATTTGCCTTGATGACCCATGACAGGTCTTTCCCCAGGAACTTACCTAAACCCTACTTGGACCTATTCTGTTCAACTCTATGGGCAAAATGTACAGTCAGCTCTATGACAATATCATCATTCAAGTACACTTTTCAAAGTGAAACAGGGTGCTATTAATAATTACCCCAGGACAAAAATGGAAACTAAGACTGTCCTGGATATACTGGGATATACGGTCACCCTAGTTTTCAGCCATGTCATGTAATATAGATTTTCCCTTTATTTTTCCCTTTTATGCTTCAGAGCATGCTCTCTGCCCACCTTTTTAAAACAAATAAAATTCCAGAATCTGGTGAAGAAACCCAAGTCCAGACGATTCACCCTACTCAAGATGTCACAGACATGCCTCATATTGATTCTCAATATGTCCTAATCATTTCAGTCTGGTTTCACATGGCTTCCCCTCAGCCACTGAGTGATTTTTCAGTAGCTCTTTTCCAGACCTCTAGGTCGGTGAAAATTTTTTTAGGTGCAGTCAAGTTCTGTTGTGTTCCTAAAGTACAGCCCGATGGGGGCCAGTGGCTTCAATCATAGCATTGTTTTTCCAGTGGTGATTGTTGAAAGGGACTGACTTGTATTCTTTGTGGAAATAGCCCTACCCAGGAGACCCACAGTTTTGGCCAAGTTCTTCTAACCGCTCTGTAGTTTGCTATGTGACCCTACAAAAATAATCAATTAAGATGTCATACTAGATGTTCTCCATATTAGTTTGCATTGCTGTATAACAAACTACTCTAAAATGCAGTGACTTAAACAACAAATTATTACGTGTCTGAGGGTTGGCTGGGATTGACTGATCTAAGCCACCCTTGGCTGGGAAGCTCAGCTGGGCTTCCTGGCGCATCTGGAGGTCAGCTGGCGAGGTGGCTCATCTACGCTGGCCTCAGGTGGGGTAGCTCTGCTCCATGTATCTCTCATCCTCCTTGGAACAGCAGGTAGGTTGGGGCAGGCTGTTCTCATGATGAAGGCAAACAGCACAAGAATATTTCAAGTTTCTGCTGCATCATGTCAGCTTACATCCCATTGGCCAAACCAAGTTACATGGCTAAACCCAAAGTCAGGGCAGGAAGTCACGTGGCCAAACCCGACTCTGATGGAACAGGGGGGTATATTCTTCAGCTAGAAGGGCAGGGAGACGGTGCATATCTTTCATTAATAAGCAACGCTACCTCACTCTCTAAGATCCCTTTTAGTTCTGTCTTCACTTTCTTCCCCTCTCCTCCCCTCCCTTCCCCTTCCTTCCTTTCTTCCTTCCTTCCTTCCTTCCCTTTTTCTTTCTTTCTCTCTCTTTTCTTCTCCTTCCTTCCTTCCTTCCTTCCTTCCTTCCTTCCTTCCTTCCTTCCTTCCTTCCTTCCTTCCTTCCTTCCTTCCTTCCTCCTCTCTCTCTTTTTAGTGCATAGCTTCTTACTTTAAGCATATCAGCTACGCAATAAAAACTCAAGGGATTGAACTTTACCTTTCTCTTTCTCTGGTGTTCTATTGTTTTGTAAAAGTTCTCAATCCAGCTTTCTCTTTCCAATAGTCTCATTCTGCAGTTCACTTGACACTGACCTTGGAGACTGTCCCGTACATTTCCGAGACATAGCACTCAGCATGATGATAGCTTCCCGAGAATTAGAAAAAGGCCTCCTCGAGTTTGAATTCTAGGAATCACTTCTCTTGAATATTTCTTATACAGATTTTCAGAGTAGAGCCCTTGGATATTTTAAAGTAATCTTAAAATTTCAGATGAGGAGTTTAAAGGGCATTGTATTAACTGGTGAGGGCATGGAGCGTGTGTGTGTGTGTGTGTGTGTGTGTGTGTGTGTGTGTGTGTGTGTGTGTGAGAGAGAGAGAGAGAGACAGAGAGACAGAGAGAGAGAAAAACAACTGGTTTCCTTGACAACAGGATGTCCAATCAACTTTTTCTCCAACTTTACCTAAGTTAACACAATTTATCCTTTTCATTTCAAGAAAACTTAAATCAAAGAGAATGATTTTAAATGAGGTTGTAGAGATAGAAATTGCAGTATTCTCTCCACTTTTTGTTCCCACAAAAAAAAAAAAGGAAAAAGGAAGAAAGGTGATGACATAATTTCTTCATACAAAGCTATCAATTTTTTCTCCTCTAGAAAAAAAGATGAGCCATAAAATGCTGACTTTTTAAATGTGTCCACTCCTTGGATTTCGTGTGAATATGGTGGTGGAGAGCTCAAAGTACTGTTTGAGCTCTGTAATCATGATGACACTCAGTATGTTCATCTTTTAAAATGAAAGGGCTGAAGTAGCCTATATTTAAGGTCCTTTCCAGACTTAAAAATTATTCTGTTACTGTTTAAATTTAAGCAAAATGGTGTCATTGACTGGGAATGTCAAGAATTCCCATTCAACGAAAGACCCTTCCCTTAGGAAATAATTTGGTTTAAATTATATTAATTTTTAGACTACTTTTTAGAAAGTATTATCAATCCCAGAGTGTTTCTCTTAAAAACTGAAATAGATTGATTTACCATTTGACAAGTAAAACCCCACACTGTTACTTCCATACAGAGGTACATTGTGTCTTAAATGACAGGACAGAACAGTGTGTTGGGAGAAATGTGGACCTGAAAGCTAAATATGGTGATTAGTTATGCTTATTATCAGTTGCCATCATAGCAACTCAGTCTGAGTTTGGGTCCCCAAACTGGAAACTGGCTCCTTGCCCATTTTCCCTCCCAGTCACTGCTATAGGGGAAGATATTGCTGGAGAAGCCTTCGGCTATGAAAGGGTGACAACATTAGTGTTTATTATCACCACCATCACCATCACCACCACCACCAATGACAAAATGTCTTTACCAAATGTCTAATTATGTAGCCTACTTTGCCAGGCTGTGTGCAGATAAAACTACACACATTGTCCCTGTCATTTTTGAACTTGAATGTAAAGTGGGTGGACTGGTATGCACACGTATACAGCTTTTATTTGTAATATTGGATTAGAACTCTCTTCAATTGCACAGTAGTACCCTCAGCAACACACTGTGTTTCCCAGAAAATAAGACCTAGCCAGACCATCAGCTCTAATGCGTCTTTTGGAGCAAAAATTAATATAAGACCCAGTATCATATCATATCATATCATATCATATCATATCATATCATATCATATCATATCATATCATATTAATTATATAAGGTCTTATATTATATTAAAATAAGACCGGGTCCCATATTATATTAAAATAAGAATGAGTCTTACATTAATTATTGCTCCAAAAGACACATTAGAGCTGATGGTCCGGCTAGGTCTTATTTTCAGGGAAACACAGTAATATGAAGACAGGAAGGCTTTATCACTTTAGGTAACCGTCAGTCAGTTAATGAGTACTGGTTATCTCCTGCAGTCTGAGAATGCGCCCTAAGTTGGATTTATATTCCTTCCCAAGCCCTGAAAGAACAGTATCAACATAATCATCACACATTTGTGATTGAATATAAACAGGATCAAGTTTATACCCCGTCCAATTTGTAACTGACTTGCTAATCCAGTGGATGACAAGCCTTTATTATGCCATTACTATTAATTAATTATAAATACTTACAAGCACCCTAAGTTCAGCTCACTCTCATCTGTCTTTTTAAGTGAAAGCTCTGCAGTTACTCTTTTATTTAGCATCATCTCCATTTCTTCTTGCTCTCCCATCACTTTAGTCTTGATTTCTAGTATAAACTTATCTCCCTTTTGTTGAATTTGACTTTCATGCTTCCTGATGTCCATCACCTATGCCCCTCCATTTGATTAATGGTACTTGATTCCTGCATCCCTTCATCAAGCCAGATTTGTTGACTGATCTCATATACTCTCGCCAGAACATTAAGCTATAAGTCGGTAAATATGCACATTGTACATAATTCAAAGTACCAATGAGTATACAGAAGGAAGGAAAACTGACTCCCACCTTGGACCTTTAACTACTCAGAACACCTTGGACCTTTAACTTCTCAGAACACCCTCTGTTCTCAATTTCTTAATTCTCAAATAGATCATATCTGATACATGCTGTTCTTTACCTTGCTTTGTTCATTTACGATAATTGGGAAATTGTCCCATATCAAGACATTCATTCTTGTCAAATGCTATTCTGTTTTTTTAAGTATTCCACTGTATGGATGTATCCTAATTTTTAAAACACGTTCTCAAGTGATGAACACCTTTCACTTTTATAAACAATACTGTAGTGAATATTATGGTATATACATTATTGCTGTCTTGTGCAACTATATAGGATAAATTCGTAGAAATGAAATTATTAGTTCAAAAATTACCTACATTTTTATTTTGATAACTATTACTAAATTGCTCTCTTTATGGGTTATATCAATTTATACTTCCATAAATACCTGTATGAGAACATCTGGTTCTCTTACATAATTGCCATTAAATGTGTGGTCACAATTTTAAATCTTTACCATTTGATGGTAGTTTTAATTTGCCTTTCTCTAATTATGAGCGAGTTTGAGCATCTTTTCATATGTTTAAAATCCATTGTTTTCTGTTTTCTGAAAAATTCTTTGTTACTTTTCCATTGGGCTATTGAGCTTTCCCTACTTGATTTGTAGAAGTTCTTTATATATTAAAGAAAATTGCCTTTATATTTAATATATGTTGCAAGTATTTTCGCCTTTGACTTTGTTTTTGTATTTTTTCCAGTCAGAAAACATGTTTTTGTGTTGTTGAATTTAATTAATTTTAATGGTGTCTACATTTTGTATCTTACTCAGAAGGGCTTTCTCCACTAAGGATTTTTTTTTTAACTTCCAGTTTTGTGATATTTTTTATTTCATCTAAAAGTTTTAGATATTTGATACATTAGGAATTTATTTGAGGGTAACGGTGGGAGTAGAGATCCACTCTTATTTTTTCCAGGTGGTGGTATTTAATCTGGGAATTCATCACTTTCCAACTGCTATGAAATATCACTTTTATCATTTATTAGTTCCTATATGTGTTTCTGACACCTCTGCTCCATTCCTCTGCCTAACGACATGCCAGTACCTCAGTGAATACCCTGTCTGAATATCATGCATGCAGCATCTTGTACCCAGCAGCAATAGACTGTTCTAAGAATATCTCTGCAAGTATCAGAATCTGAAGCAATCTACCTCCCAGGGAACCTGGGGTACCTGTGCTGAAAAAATCAATTTAGCAAACAAATAAGCTTTCAGTATAAAGGACCTGGCACTTAGACGCAAGGTTCATGCCCACAGGAGGTAGACAGGTCCTACATGCCTCCAACTTGGGAGGGTTTTAGCACCGGTTTTTATTTAATTAGCTAGCATGCATCAACAAATAGCAACTTGTCACCATAAAGGAGGTATTTGAGCACTTTGGGATACATGTGGAAAAGCATGTGGCATCAGCAATGAAAACAATAAGGCCATTTCAACAGTGTTTGAAGCGCACATTCCACTGTGCCAGCCGTTAGGTAAGTGTGTGCTCTCAAAGTGACTGAAGTGCGAAAACTTCTGTAAGCAGCCTTCACCATCATCATTCTTACGTACTGTTCAGATGAGGCTAAAGAGCAGCATAGTGATGGGCCACTTGGATGCAGTCAGTTGGCTATGTCATCCATGGGTGGGAGATTTGCTGGCCTACTTCCACAGATCAAAAACTCTGGGAATTAAAGGGCCCTGAAAGACTCAGCCTGTTGCATCCCTATGTTATGTGATTGTTCTTTGAAAACACAAGAAGACACAACTTAGAAGACACAAGACACCTGGACTTGAAAATGTGGCAGAGGATGGGGTGGGATGAAAAGTATTGCTGATCTGTGCAAGAAAACTCAAGTATTCAGACTCACCCTGGACAGCCGATATGGGGAGATTGTTCTCATTTCTAAACTGGACCGAGCACGACAGAATCATAGCTGTCTAAGAATGGCTGGATTCTTAGGTGGAATTAAAGCCACAGTGGCAGACGAGCCTCACACACACTGATGCACTGCCCTTGAATTTGAAGTTTCTGTGGCTGATTTGGAGTGCGTGCCTCAGAATGAGGTTCATTTACTAAGTATTTGGCCTAAAAATGCAGCTCAGTTTGAAGAGGAATTGATGAAAATAAAAATATACTACGATCATTAAGAGAACACAGTATCCTTGAAACTATGGAATTCTGCACAGAAATCCTAAATTACCCTAACATTTCTACGAGGCCAGATTGGGGACAACACTGGGGTCTGCCAACTTGGTAAAAGTTGAGTCTTTCATCAACGTGTTGAAAACAAAGCTTAGAATCACCAGTTTCAAGTAATGTGAGTCTGGAACCAAAATGAATACGAAACTTGACGATCTGTATGCCCTAATTATTGAGAGTCATTTAGTGAGTTAAATATTAATATTCTCACTGGCCAAAATAGATCCATCACTTACACATGGCCTATAAAGGCACACTTTTAAATGACTTTATTAAACTGTTATTGCATTTTAGGGGCACATTATTTTATCAAAGTGAATACCCTGACATAGCGGGCTGATTTTTTAGGTGGCTTTTATTAAGAATAGAAAGAATGTTGTCAGCAGGAAGACACCTGACAATTATCACCATTTCAAATGCATAGCCCAATAGCTAGAATTATCAAAGGAACAACCGTCCTCAAATAGGCAACTTCAACCAAAAAGGGACAAAAGAATTCTAAGAGTCCCCCTTTTTTTGAATGAACCTTTAATACACTCTTCACCTTACCTGCTCCCATCAAGGTCTCTTATTATACCACATGGTGAATTACCACAAAGCTTCTGTTCTTCCTCATGGTTTAAAACCACTTCTCTTCCTAGTCTTCATGCAAAAACCCTTCTGAAGTTTACCCATTTTTCTAGACTTCTGACCTCTTCTCCTCCGTCTCACACCACTTCTACCCCACCCCGCCATCCTTATTCTAAGTCAACCTATCAGCGGTGGTTGCTGCATATTTTAATGACGACTGCTGTCCAAGTCTTTGTGATCCATACGCCTAAAGATTAAGAGCCTGTATTAATTCCTCTTGTTTGGGTAGAACAACATCAAATAGAGCCTACCAACTTACCCTAGGAAACTGGGCTTCAAATTCCAGCTCTCACTCTCTATCTGCCACTTGTTAGCTCAATGGATTTAGGCCAATCACTTCCCCACCTCAGAGCCTCAGTTTTCTCAGATGTAAAATGTGGGGATTTGGACCAGATCGGTGACTTTGACACTTTAATTATACTCCTCTGTAAATAATATATTTTATATTGTGATCCAATACACACACACACACACATCTGAAATAAGTTTTACAAAACAGTATCTTATTTACTATATAAGATCCACTGTGATCTATTCTATTCTATTATCTCATTAAAAAAAAAAACAAAAGAAAAGAAAAAACAAATACAAGTTGGTCACAATCCATTAAATTAGTTTCATAACCACTAGCGAGTCAAGATGAGCAATTTTAAAAGCAAAGGACCAGATGACACCTGAAGTCCTTTCCAGTCCCATACAGCTACAAACTAATGACTCAACCTCAACAGTCTACCCTCAAAAAATTTTATAAGCCTCACTTTGTTCCATTGTGGTTTAAGGTTCTGAGAAACCTCTGACAAAAATCAGAAAAAGCCCACTATTGGCAGCTGATGTCTAATCTAAGCTGAAACACTGTTCCCCCAGAGACGGGGCCTCCATATCTGACTGTGGACCCAGTCTAGCACTTGTTGCCCCAAACAGCACCGTCCATCTTCTTTAAAACCACAAGTTCAAGCATTATTAAAATGATTTCCCTGCTTTAACCCAGAAACTTTCAAGCTAAAAAGCTCACCAAAATATATTAGTTGACAATTTGAAACATCTTTAAGATTTTTGCATTGAGTGTAAAGGTTTAAGTAATTTGTGTGGAGATCCTATCTCAGCTAGATGTGACCAGTGGATTGCTTATTTCCAGGGGATGGTACAGCAGGAGGAAAAGGCCTAGAAACTGGAAGTAGCCCCATTCACTGGGGTGGGCTAGGGATGGGTGCTGACAGAGTAGGTTCCAGCTGATGAACAAAGCACAGCGTTTAAAGGGTAAGACACTGATAACTCCCTATTCTAGTAAACACCGGCCATCATGGACAGTCCAGGAGAAAGCTGCCCACAGAGGTGTTGGCTGGACAGGAGTCAACTGTTGAGAAGAGCAGGAATCAAGAAGGCCTGCCAGTGGACATCAGGGCCCAATTATGGGATGTTCTGGGCCCTGAGGAGAGTCTGGCAGGAGCATAAGAAGAGCCTTGGGGACAAGTCACGTGCAGACACCCAGTCCTAAGACTGAGCATGACGTGAAGCCCAGGCCTCAGAAAGCAGACCCAACAGAAACCAGACCCAATCCCTGTTATCAACTGGGGACAAAGGGTCCATCCTGGCTGGAACAGACCGAGGTTGAGGACACTAGGGGTTGTTCCACTTCTGGGGACAGGCTGGGAGGTGAGCACCCAGCTGGGAACAGTTGAGGGTCTCGGAGACTAGGAAGTCAGCCACAGGTTTTCAGTTCTGCATTCCTGGATGGGTGTTTCCAAAATCTACCGGTAAATCAGCCTCAAGGTGGAAGGGAGCTCGTTCTCTATCAGTGATGATCAAATATGGCATGAAGAACTTTTTTATCCCCCAAATGACAGCTCTGCACAGATGTGTTCCCAAACAATAGAACATCTCAAATTAAAATCGCATAAAACTTCTATTTCTAGCTAATATTTTCAAATAATGAATTCCATATTTAATTGAATTGTACCTGCAACAAATCCAAGTTGTTCAACCCAAATGCAAAACAGAGTTATGTAACAGAGCCATGAATCACCGTGGCATTTGCCAAGGCATTCTCCCATCTGGAAGAAGGTCCAGATAGCACATGGCATTACGCATATATCTTCTGTCAAGAACTCTTACACAGAGATTTTATGAAACTGTACACATTTACCCAGTTTTGAGGGCTCTTAACCCTAATTCATGGAGATCGCGTATAACATTCCTATTCTATCCAAAAAAGAATGACAACCCATCTTTGATTTCATAATTTTAAACAAATCGCTACTAAGTTTAAAGAAGCAACTAAGGCTCAGTTCCCATAGAGTTTAAAGTTCCTCTTTTGATCACTATTCTGTGAACAGAGAGACTTTTTCCAAACACATTCTTGGAACCTTCAATGATTGAAAAAAACAAATACAGTTTTAAATCTTGTTACTCACAGAGGGCAAACAGCAAAGGTACTAAATGTTAAAACCAAATTAACCCTAGGTACATAGCGTAAATTAAAAAAAGTCATAGACCATCACACACATATTTGAAATTCTACTAACTTTGGAATAACGAATATTTATCTTTAAAATGACCGTATTCTCCTTTCTTCCACAGGACCCTTAAATCATTTCGAGTTTGGGTTGTTTCCTACATATTCCAATCATTTCTGGTTAGTCTTATGTGTAATATTTCTATGGCTGTGCACACCAATTAATTCCCTAGTAAGACACTGCCAGGTGTTATGATGTCTACACGCCTGGGGCAGCTCATAGAAACTTAACTGCTAAAATAAGTTCCTTGATTACCCTTCACATCTCAAGATCCTGCTCCTAACAACTTCTCTCCCATCTTGCCTCCAAACGTCAAGAATTCTGCAGCCTACTCTATGACGTTTCCTACTCTGGGTAAGGCTCTTAGTTTATTGGCTTCCTTACAAAGGCCTGGCTCTCTGACATGGTCTCCAGGTTCCCCATATTAACCACTGCGAGGACACTGTGGACACAGCATGCTATTTTTGCCTCGGCTGAAAGAGGAATTTACTGACCTTTGCCCTGAGCATGTGTCTGGTGGATGGCCTGTCACCGCATGTTAGGTAGACATGGTGTTATGCGTTGCACCACCCACCAGCACTGCTGGCTACTACTCAGGCTACAGGGGAGGTGGGCTTCCAGTTATGCATCAAGACCACTGCCTTCCATAACAGGGCCCCCCGGGGAAGGAAATCCAGGTCCCCCCTGGTGATCCCCCTCTCTACCTTCTCTATCGCTAATGCAGTGCCTGGTTGGTGCGTATTAACCACCAGAGAGGCAACTGGTGAATGGACCTTCCCCTTCCCTTTGAAGGTTATCTATAACTCTTAACGTTCTTTCTCTGGCTCATTGCCAGACTCTAGGGTTGTGCCTCATGTTTGACATGGCCACTGGATCGTTCCAGAAGGCTCCAGCCTCAAGATTCGTAACTGCTTCCCCAAAGTCTTAAACCTCTCTGCTAGAGTTTGGTCTCCCAGACCCTCCCCTGGGCAAGAAGCCTCAGCTCCTTGACCTCCTTGCCTCGGAGCCCACTACCCTGCTTTATCTCAAACCCTGCAGAGACACTGAGCATCTTGACTTCCACCCTCCTTCCTCCATGCTTGTTAATGAGCACTGCTTTTCAGGGCCCAAGAACCCAACTGACACCAACAAAGATTTCATCCGAGTGGGTGGAATGGGTCTTCATGCTTCTACAACATAACCGGAAGGATGAACTCTATGACCCATGGCTGTAGGACTGATGGGTTCCCTACTTCCTGGTTAAATCCAGTGTTGAGGATGGCATGAAAGACATTTGGCTGGAGGATAGTTTCTTTCTTGAAATTACGGTAAAATACACACAACATACACACAACAAATACAAAATGCACACAATAAATTTACCCTCCTAACCATTTTTAAGTGTACAGTCCAGTGGAATTAAGTACATTCACATTGCTGTGCAACCATCACCCCCATCCAACTCCAGAAATCTTTTCATCTTGAAAAACTGAAACTCAGTAGCCATTAAACAATAATTCCTCATTCCGTCTTTCCCCGAGCCCCTGGCAACCACCGTTCTACTTCCTGTCTCTGTGAATTTGACTGCTCTAGGTACCTCATATAAGTGGAATCATACAGCATGTGTCCTTGTGTGACTGGCTTAGGGCACTTAGCACAGTGTTCTCAGGATTCATGCATGTTGGAGCATGTGTCAGAATTTCCTTCCTTTCTAAGGCTGAAGAATAGTCTGTTGCCCATATATGCCACATTTTGCTTATTGAGTCATCTCTGAATGGACACTTGGCTTGTTTCTGCCTTGTGGCTATGGTGAATAGTGCTGCTATAAACACGGGTGTACACAACTCTCCAAGTCCTCAGTTTCCATTCTTTTGGGTATATATCCAGAAGTGGAATTGCTGGATCATATGGCAATTACTGTTTTATTGGTTTTGAGGAACTGCTCTCTTATTTTCTGTAGTGACTGCACCCTTTTACATTTGGAGAACACTTCATAGCAATGCCTTATTGCTCCCTCTAACCATGATTGAGGGGCCCTTAGGTCTTGCCTTCAAACCTTGACAGTGACCTCCAGAAGAAATTTAAATTTCTTGTGCTCCGGAACCCAAATGGTGTAAGCAAACCACACATTTCTGATTGGACTGCATGGCCCCAGGAATCTTGCCCCCACTTCCTGTTGACTATAAGCCAATGAGTACATTCTTTACCAGACTAGCCCTGTTATCAACAAACGCTTGCACTGCCCCATAAATTCAGTTTGTTTTAATAATTCCCAGTAGCCCCCTTCCTGAGCCCCTTCTTCCCTTATCTCACTCTCTGCCAAACCCTTTAGAATTTATGTGTTTGCTTTTCAAGTCTGCTTTCAGCCCTCTCTGAGTTTCCTCTTTCCCACTAGGTCACTGTGGTCTTTTTGTCTCATATAAATTTAGTCTTCTGGGTCTGGGACTCGTTGACTTCCGCTTTCTTGTTCACTAGGGCCTATACTTCTCTTTTTCCTCTCACTGGCACCAGCTCTTTAATTTCGGGGCATCCTACCTCAAGTAATTTGTCAAGATCGCATTACCTTCAATTCATACGGAAACATAAATGGTTTTAAGAGGAGAAAGATAGTTTAGTCAGAGGGCTGTGTGGGTTCTCCTTATTAATCCGAAGACTTCTCCATTTTATGGCCCCTGACGGTTGCTCCTCAGACACTTCTCATACTCCTGCTTTAGGACATGTGCCCCAATAATAGGATGTGTCATTATTTATTGTCCCGTTTCCCGCTAGAATGCAAACTCTTCAAGGACAGGAACTCTGTCTCTGCTTTGATATTCCCAGTACCCAGAACAGTGTCTGACACATAAAGGGCCTCAGGGAATATTTGTGGAATGACAAAAAGAATCATTCAAGACAAATTTGTCCCCAAGGAAACCTCAAACATGCAGGTCTTGTTTTGCTGATTTTTGATAACTAGTATTATTTCCCTGGGACATCAGCAAAGGAATTGGGGGGAGGTCAATCATCCGAAAATGAAGGCTTTGTGTCGAGGGGTCTGAGACGTTTCCCCATCGGTGACCTGTGCTCCATCGTTTCAGTAGTTAGTGCATCAAAGTACAAAGATAGTTTACTACCATGTCAGGCCATCTTGGGATCCATGGGCTAAGGGAAGGTTTTGCACTGACGACCTGCTCGGGGGGGCCCCATGAGCTGGTCACTCAAGTCATACGAGGTCAGACAATTAAGTTCATGAACTTTCCACCATGTAAGCGTATGCGTGCTTACTGGGCTACTATCTCACGTCTCATTTCCAAGGGGTCGCCCTCTTCCCCAGCCTAATTCTTGGGGGTGGGTCTAGGATGCCAGCAAGAGCCCTGAATTGAGAGCCAGGTCTGGGTTCTGGTCTTAGCTCAGTGGTTCCCAGCCCTGGGACTAGAACTAGTGACTTCACCATCATCCTCACATTTAAAAAACTCGAGTTCATGCCCATCTCACAGGTCTGATGTAGAATCAAAGGAACTCAGTGCTCTGTTCAGCACAGCCCGTCCAAGGAGCAGGGGTTCGAATCCTGATTGCTCTGCTCCCAGCTGGCATCCTGAGAGAGTGCCTACTTCAGCAGCGGTCCCTGGCCAGCTGGGGCCAGTCCCACACTTGTGTCCTCAGAAAAGCTGGGGAAGGGTTCCTCTGGCCTTTCACACCTCCTCCTGGCTAAGTGGCAGATCTGGTGATGGCATGTGTCCTGGTGGCACCCACCCAGTCACCTCACCTCTTGGGACTTCCATTTCCCTTGCTGTGAAATGCGGGGTTTGGGCTAGAATCAGTGTGTTGAAGCTTCCTTCTCTCTCTAAAATACCATGATCTGTGCTTTCATGTTTTGTTTTATTTTTCTCTGCTTCTTGTTTCTTCCTCAAATGGGTCTAAAATTCTTTCGCCATCAATTCTCCTTTCCCCCAAGTGACCCATCTTGGCTTTCTAAAACCGAGCCCAGGATAACACATTTCTCCCGTGGCATGAGGTCCCTCCCTTGGCTGCACTGTCTTTTTCAGAACTGATTCTAGCTTTTGTCAAGCCACTCAGTTCAGATTCTGAGTCCACATATCATCTGGGGAGAGGAGATTTTGCCATAAACTGTCACATAAATATATGTTCTGCATGTATTCTATGCAATAGGACACCTCCCCACACACATCGACACACCGTTCCCTCCAATTCCTGAGAATCTACATGCCTGGGCATAACTGTGTGGGCACAAACATTCAGGGACAGCCAAATGCCTATTTTAGTGTTTTTTTTTTTGTCCCCGCGGTGCCATCTAACTATTTATTTAGTGGCTTGATGCGGTTTGCATCAACAACTTTCCCTTATAGGCTGTTCTTCATGTTTATGATTCTTACTGTGAAAAAAATTGCTTGCCTAACATCTGTTCTGAATTTGTTTTTTCTTTATTTTTATTTATCTATTCCCTATTGAATTCAATTTGCGCCAAGGACAGTAACTTGAATTGGAGTCTTCCGTGCCCTTCAGGATTTCTGTACACTTCAATACATCTCTTAATTACTTTTTTTTTTTTTTACTGTTATGAGATATACATATATATCCATGCTCACAGAGGCAGACTGGTTTGTAGCTTACCTCTGCCTATCCCCCTCCAGGGAATACGTTTTATTAACTGAATAAATTAAATAGGCGAGTATATCCAATAAAGTAGAAAGGTTTTTCGTTACAGGTTTGTTTCAGATAATTTTCCCCCTGGCCGCCCAATTCCCTCCTTTCGCCATAGCTCTGTTCTAGAGAAAGCTTTACTGTAGCTTGACACAGACATAACTCACCAGGACTAGAAGGGTCACTGTACTTTACAGATAAAGAACCTCTTCCAGGCTGGTTTGTGTGAAATCGAACCGAATCCTCATTAACTCCCTATTTACAACACTCAGAAACCCACCTCAGGACTGACGAAGCATATTCCTAGGTGTTGCCAAGAAGATCCCTAAAGAAGGGTAGTGAGACCTGCTTTTCTACCTGATACCTGCGAAATCTACCAGGGGTAAAGATTGTGACCCTAAGACTCGAGGGACTGGCCAAAAGTCATACAGTTCTAACTCCAAATGCAATGCTTTCTATCAATTCTTGGTGCCAGTACTCCCACCCCCAGCCCCTTATCACCTTTCCCACACTCATCTCAAGATCTGTGTCCGTGTATTCCAATGGCACGAAGACAGAAGGGACAGTTTTCCCCGTGTCGGAAAGAACTCACTGCTGCCCCCACTCTAGACGTCATCCACTCAACAGATAGCTCAGCCTCCCCTCCGTGTATAGCACTGAGCTGACAGCAGTACGACAGACCCCCCCTCCGCCCATCCAAAAATGTATCATTCATGTCTCTTTTCCTGAAGAAATGTGGCATCTCATTTAGAAGCAAAACACAGACACGGGCCAAGTTGCCCAAGAATGCCAGGTAGTAAGTGTCTGAAAAACCTCATGACTGAACCAACAATCGGAAGCCATATGTTGGGTAGGATCGTGGGCCAGTGGAGGCAGAGAAAGCTTCTAGGAAGAGCCAGTAACTGAGCACGGTCTTAAAGGATGGATCAGGCAGACACAAAACCATCCTCCCATGTATGTGTATGTACAAGGTGCTCTCTCGCTTCTTGGGAACACAAGAAAAAAATAAGACGGCTTTGTTCTCGAAGAACTCACAGAGTAGTAAGGAGCCTGTCAATAAATAAAATAGAGTGAGATGCAGATCAATAGAGGAGTGGACAAAGTGCTATGGAAACTGCGAGGAGTAAAGGGTCCAAGAATGCCCCACAGAAGGGGACAGGTGACCTGTCAGAAAACCTTTTTCAAACTAACAAGACAGAACACAAGGAAAATCGTGTACAAAGTTGGAGAAATACTGCAAATCTGGGGAACTGCAAATAACTTTTTTTATAGCAACAGTGTATGGCTGTGGTTCCCAAACTGTGTGCTAAGGCATCTCAGGGTACCACAATGAACTCACAGGGGCTTCCTGGATTATTTTAAATATTCATGGAGAACACAGCGACATCTGTTGGTCACTGTGAGAACTACTTTCAGTTTATGTGTATTCTTTTTTTCAAATGCCCACTACGTTGTTAAAAGAAGAATATTTATTAAGGTGTTTGGATTTAACTGCTTAAAAATGAGACTGTTAGGGACTTCTTCTGGTCTTGGGGGGCCATGAACAATTAGAGTCACTAAGAGTGCCGTGAATTGAGAAGGTTTGGGAACCTTGGTGGAAGAACAGAGAGGCAGCGAGAGAAGTTGCGAGCTCCTGCGGGCCCCTCGTTATAGGCCAAGAAACTTACACATGCTGCTTCAATGGAGAGCCATTAGAGGTTTTTTTGGGAGTGTAAAACAAATGCCCCACGAATTGTTTTACAAAGGTAGATTTGGCCTTGAGGGGGGACTTGCTTTGGAGGCAAAGAGCCCCATTGGGAGCCACTGCAGTGGTCTGGTCCTAGTGAGAGAGAGTGGGCCTGAACCCATCAGCATTAGAATTAGGACACAGCATGCTCCATTCACAACACGGAACTTCTCCTGCATATCCAACACCGTAGTAAACGCTACACAGCAAACATAAATGAGACAACGGCCCTGTGTTTAAAGTACCCACAGTCAAGTGGAAAGGCAACCCAGAAAACAAACCATTACAATTAGCGGAGAACCTCTAGGAGTTAACCAGGCAAGAGAAGAAGAGTGCTGTTCCAGGAAGGCAGGGGGAACAGCATGTGCAAAGGTGTGGAGGTGAGAGATGGTGGAGGGTTTTCAGTAAACTATATTGACCATCAGTCCTGGTTCTTGAGGAGATGAGGAGTAGGGAGGGAAGAGGCTGGAGAGCAAGGCAGGGCATGAAGGATGCTGTATGCCGTGCTGAAGACTCCCAAAGGGCTTGATGGCGACAAACCATTAAAGGGTTTTAAATAAACAAAGGAGTCATACAATGGGATTTGCATGTTACAAAGTCCTAAGTGGACAAACTGAGTTGGGGCCCATGTGTAGACAAGCAGCAGGTCAGGAACAGAAGCCAGAATGATGGAGACATCAGTCTCTGAGTGGGAGGTCATGTCTGGCCAGGAAGTGAAAGACCAGTGTGATGAGGGCAGGAGAATGGAACCAAATGGACCCCAAGGAGAAAAAGGGACGAAAAAGGGCTGATTCAGTCCATCAAGCTCTGTAGGGCCTGTGCGTTCAGGGTCAGGCCCCACGCCTGCGTATGCTGAGGTTTTCCTTCTCAGGTAATGTACACGCTGCTCAAAGTAACAGATGGGAGTCGGGAGAAAGCAGCTCCAGACTCCAAGCCTGTGACTGTGTCACTGGCTCCTCCAGAAAAATGTCCCTAGCGGCTCGCGTCTGTTCTGCCACTCAGCTAACTCCAGCCACCCCTACTCTAATGACAGATTAGGTAGCATGAGGCCCCAATGAGCCAAGCAGGGAGAGATCCCCAGGATTCCTGGTCACGCTGTCTCCACAGCACTGTGTGGGCCGCCCAGCCCAGGGGTGCCCCTGTGAAAGCCAATCACCCAAGTATATACTCCCAGCACTGGACTTCCACTTAGCTTTTCTCTACACTTTCGGGAAATTGAGCCTCAGACACTCACACCTGTGCTCTCCAGGAGGCTATGCCCACCTCTCCTCACTAAGCTTCCTGCCATGTCCACATCTAGAGTCCAGGCTGGAGGTTAGACGTAAGCCCAGGACAGCAGTTTCCCTTTTAGCATCTCAATCTGCTGGGAGATAAAACTGTCACTGAGACAAGGATTTATCAGATGCTTGGTGTTCAACAGTTGTCAGAGCTGCCGGAGACCTCCATCCATCCTTCCGTCTCTACCTGGAAACCAGGTCTACAGATGCGCATTCAGAGTCCTTCTGCCCACGTGGGAAGGGAGTTGGCATGTCACCTGGTCTCCTGGGGCCACACCCTCCCCAGCTTCTTCTTCCCTAGTGGCACTAGCAGGTATGACCCACCCACTGGAGTGCAAAGTTGGAGAAATACTGCAAATCTGGGGAACCACAGATAACTGCAGGGCCCCTCACTTTTGATAAGGAGGTTATCAGCATCTTTTATCCAAGAAACTGGAACAAGAAGGTTATGGTTTCCTCAAGGTGACACAGCTGTTAAATCACAGGGCAGGGCCCTGAATCTAAGTCTTGGCAGCCTCACCCCGACGCCTGACAGAAACAGTGGGGCCAATCCAGTGACAAATCCCTTTTTCCCCCTTTTTTCTTCTCCTTATTACAAAAGTCACATGCAATCATTATAAACTACTAGAACATGAAAGAGATATACAACATGAAAAGTAACAGTCCCCCTTAATTTCCTGCTGTAGATATAAGCCCTTTTAGCTATCTAATATATCTTCCTCCAGATTTTTTCCAGGAATATTATTAACAGGCCCCACCATAGGGCCTGACACAGAGAATATGCTCAATAAATGCTTGATGAATGAACTAATTAATAGTCAAATACATGCAGAACTATATGTACCATTTTACGATATGCTTTTCCATTCAGCTGTGTAACCTGGACACCCTTTCATGCTGGTACCTCTAGGAGTCTTCCAATGAACAGACTTTATAGTTTGGTCACCTCTGACAGGGGTGGTCCTCTGGAATAGGGCCAGGCAGCCGATGGGCTAATACCAGCAGGCTAGTCTGCCTCAATTCCCAGAAGGCAGCTGTGAACTATTTTGGCTGAACTCAATGGTCAGTTTTTCTTTTTTTAAAGAAAACTACTCATTAAACAAGTCAAACAAGTGTTATTTTTGTCTCCACAATACCTCCCAGATTTGCCACAATTTTCTCTTCAACCAGGTGCTTTGGGGTTGAATAAGCAAATTCTTATGTGCATACATAAATATAAATGAATAATTGGCTAAGAATTTTTTGCCCCAAAAGGTGACTATAAATATATTTGGATTAGAGGAAGCAAGAACTTACCTTGGTAATTGGGCTGGAGGGTGGTTCTGGTCCATTAAGCAAGAAGCTGCTTTGAATTCCCACCTTTAAAAGACAGTCTGTACAGCTGGAGCCTGGCTGTTTTCTCAGCACTGGAACTCTTCCGCAGACAGGCCGGCCTGGGAGGAGATCTGTTGGAGGAGATGGCAGTCTGATCAATGGCAAGGCGCCCAGGCTTTGGCAGCTGTCGGGCTGGGATCAAGTCCCTATCTTGGGCAAATTACTTAACCTAAGTCTCAGTTTCCTATTCTGAAAAGTGGGTATAATAACTACCCCGTCCATTTCGTATGAGGATTAAATGAGATAATATATGCAAAGAATTTATAACAAGGCCTGACAAGAAGTGAGAACTCAATACAGGCTCACCATGGTAGTTACCTCAAAGGTTCTGAGAGGGGTCCTCAACCCATTCAAATACTCCACTGACTGGTTTCACTGATATAGGAAGTTCCTTCACACCCGATAGAGAGCAGACTTAAAATTCAAAGACCATAATTTAATTTCCTTTTTAATTCATAGGAATTATAGGATTTTTAAGTGATAGAAAACTACAGAGATTGCCCAGTTTTACTCCCATATTTCAAGAATAAAGAAGCTGAAGTACAGGGCATTTATGGAGTTTGCCTTGGATGGTTTTCTGGGTGAGTAGCTGAGCTGAAGGACCCCGGACCCAGCCTCCTGGGCTCTAGTGCATATTGCTTTGCAGGGCACCACCCATCTCACGAAGCAGTAAAATGTTGACATACATTCATACCAGTGTACACAACTGAGGCCAGACTCTCTTGGAGAAGTATGTTTTAAGAGGCAGAATGACATCAGGTATTCACAAGGTTGAGAAGGAGGGGGGGCACCATATTAGTTAGGACTTCTGTATTACAGTGATAGAAATCCACCTCAAATGAACTTAAAGACAAATCAACTCAAGCTTGGAGGGTCCAAGAAAGGCTTCCAGGGGGCAAAGCCTTGAACCGAACTTTGTATGTACTTCCTCAACACTCTCTGTTTATCTTAAATCTCTGCTGGTATCTGTTAGGCCCTTCTGTAGAGTTCTTACCATGTACTATTAATAGAAAGATGGCTAGTTCAGCAGCTCCGGGAGGAAGACAAGCATTTTCAGCCCAGCCTCAATGTATATATTCCAATGAAGGACTCTGACTGGCCCTGACTGGGTTATGTGCCCACTCTGTGGACCAGTCACTGTTGCCAAGGGGATGAGATACTATGATTGGCCACACATGGATGGTGTGTCCTTCCTCATGACCAGAGAGACAGGGTGCAATGCCTGACACCTGCTCCAGAACTGCATGGAATGGGGGAGATGCTGCCTCAAGGAGGACTGGGCAGAAGAAAATAATGGGACCATCCGAAGAACTGGAAAGGAAGGCCGGGATAACAAGCTTCATTTACATGTTTTTCTTTTCAAGATCTTTCCAGGAGCTCCTTAAACTACAGATGAGCATTTGTGTAAATATAAATTCACAAGATTACACAATTTACATGTAAAATGGGGCCAGTTTTCTCATGAGGTTCATAAACCAGCTCTGAAGCAATTCTAAAGGAATTGTGACAAAATTGTTTTTAGCATTTGCAATATTACTAGAAAAAAAGAACAAAGACTCCCAAGCTGCCCACATGGGAAGACAACTTTCATTTGAATGTAGAAGCATTATTTTGCTTTTTTGAAAATCCAGATTATGTTTAAAATTATTTTGGTAATAACTAAATCAATACAAATATGCTACCAAAATATGTTTGTACCCCAGTGTAAATATTTTCCTTTTAGATCTAAGAATTTAGGGAAATGAGATGGGAGTGCACTTTAATTAAATATAGAGCAGGGTTTATAATTTGGGGTTTCTGGGTCCCTAACCTGGTTATTGTTATCACATCAGGGTCCTCTGGTGAGCTTGTCAAAATTAGGAATCACTGGGTCCCAGTCCTTTCCGGTCAGCTAGGTCTGGGTGGGGCCAGCCATCCTTACTTTCTGAATGCTGGACAGATGGTTTTGATGAGCCACTGAGGCTGAAAACCACTGCCCTTAGGCCGCGTTTCTCCGCATCAGAGGAATTTTCATTAGAATCTGGAGAGTCTGTTAAAATGCAGAGTCTTGGGCCCCACCCAGGCCTACCAGATCTGACTTGGTGAGGCGCCGAGCTATGACTATACAGTTTATTAAGCTCCCAGGGGAGTTTAATTTTTTTTGTTTTAGATAGTCATAGATTCACAGAAAGTTGCCAAAAAAGAAAAAAAATGCACAGAGAGGTACTGCATCCTCTTTACCCAGTCTCTCCCTGTGGTAGTCTCTTTTAACTAGAGTACATTAGCAAAGCCAGAAATTTGACATCAGGACAATTCACAATGCTTATTTGGATTTTATAAGGTTTTCGTGTGTGTGTGTGTGTGTGTGTGTGTGTGTGTAGTATTCTATGCAAGTTTATCACATGTGTAGGTTTCTGTAACTAGATACAGAAGTGTCCCATCACTACAAAGCTCTCTAGTGCTACCCCTTATAGACACACCAATCCATTACCACCCCCGACCTAACCTTTGGCAATTACTTATCTCTTCTCCATCTCTATAACTTTGTTATTTCAAAAATGCTATATAAATGGAATCAGACAATACGAAAACTTTTTCTCAAAAGGAAGGACAGAGATCGCAGAAGGTTTTGGAAAATAAACTTTTAAAATTAAAAGAAAATGGAATCTTTTTAGATTGGCTTTTTTCACTCACATAACTCCCTGGAGATCCAGCAAAATTACTCCAGGTATCGATAGTTTGGGTTTTCTATTGTTGCGTAGGATTCCATTGTACAGATGTACCACAGTTCGTTTCACCATCCACCTGTTGAAAAACATTTGAGTTGTTTACAGTTTCTGTCTATTACAAATAAAGCTGCTATGAATATTCATGTACACATTTATGTGTGAACATAAGTTCTCATTTCTCTGGAATAAATGTGCAAGAGTGCTAGTCATTGCTAGGTCATATAGTAGTAAGTACATGTTTAGTTTTATAAGAAACTGCCAAACTGTTTTCCAAAATGACTGTACCTTTTTACATTCACACCATCTATGTATGAATGACTCATTGTTTCCACATGTTCATCAGCGTTTTATATTATTTTTTATATTAGCCATCTGATAGATGTGTAGTGATATCTCACTGTGGTTAATATTGCATTTCTTTAATGGCTAATGATGTTGAACATCTTTTCAAGTGCTTACTTGGTATTTGTATATCCTCTTCAGTGAAATATTTGTTCATGCCTTGTGCCCATTTTTTATCGAATTGTTTGCTTTTTAACTTTTGACTTTTGAGAGTTCTTCACATACTCTAGATGCAAGTTCTTTGTCAGCTACGTGGTTTGCACATATTTTTTCCCAGTCTGTAGACTGTCTTTTCATCCTAGCAGGATCTTTCAGAGAAAAAAAATTTGTTTTGGATGAAGTGTAATTTATTGATTTTATTGATTTTTTTTGTATTTTATAGATTTGGTGTCAAGTCTAAGAACTCTCTGCCTAACTCCTAAAGATTTTCTCCTTTTTTTTCTAAAACTTTTATGGTTTACATTTAAGTGTGTGATCCATTTTGAGTTAATTTTTGTATAAAGTGTGAGGTCATTTTGTTTTGCCAGCATATGTCCAATGCCCCAGCACCACTTGTTAAAAGGCTGTCCTTCCCCCATTGAACTGCTTTTGTATCTTTGTAAAAAAATCAGTTGAGGATATTTGTGTGTGCCTCTCTCTGGGTTCTCTGCTCTGCTCCATTCATCGATGTGTCTATTTTTGTGCCAGTACAGTCTTGACAACTGCAGCCAAGACTTGGATTCTGTTAGACCGATTCCTCCCACTTCATTCTCCTTTCTCACAACTGATTTTATTTTAAGTCCTTTGCTTTTCTACATAAATTTTAAAATAAATTTGTCTAGGCCTACAGAAATTCTTACTGTGATTTTGATATGAATTGCATTAAACTTACGGATCAGTTTTGAGAGAATTGACATCTTTACAGCGCGGCGTCTTGAAATCCATGAACATGACGCGTCTCTCAGGGTAGATGTTAAGAGTAGTGACAAATTCTCTTTGTTTTCCTTCATCTGACAATGTTGTTATTTTGTCTTCTGTCCGGTAGTATATTCTCACCAAATATAGGACTTGTGATTGACAGTTCTCGTCTTTCCTTTTGGAAAGACGATTCCTTTTGGCCTTGATGGTTTCTGATAAGAAATCTGCTGTCTTTTGAACTGGTGTTCCCTATAGAAAGTATATCATTTCTCGATGGCTGCTTTCAAGATTTTTCCTGGTTTTGGTTTACAGACGTTTAATTATGATGTGTGTTGGCATGGATTTCTTTGGGTTCTTCCAGTAGCGAGTTTACTCAGCTTCTTCTGTAAGTTTATGTCTTTTGTCAAATTGAAGAAATTTTCAGCCATTATTTCTTCAGACCCAGGTGACTTTTGAGCACATTTTACATTTGAGAAGCTTTGCTCTAGAATGGACTTCAGGAGTCCAAGAACTCAAATTGTACACAAAATGCTGTGAATGTCCATTTTTCTTAGGGAAATGTCCACAGCTTTCACTAAATCCTCAAAAGATTCCATAACACACTCCTCATAAATTTTATAAAACGACTGGTTTATGGCCTTATTGGGTTATTTTTGGTCTCCTTGGTTAAAACCAGTAAATACTAGTTAGTATCCTTCGGCCACATTTGTTGAACTCCTGTGTCCCAAACATTTCCCCAACAGTTTTGGAAAATGTCATCACTCAGGTCAATATTTTCTGAGTGCCTAATATGTGCCAAAAATGTTTTTGTTTTTGTTTTTTTCATTTTCCCCCTAGTCAGTGAGAAATAGAAGAGTTAAAAAATTACAGTCATGCTTAGGTCATGACAAGTTCTGACTAAATAAGAATTCAGAGTAAATTTTGCTGCTGTTACATCTTATGACTTTACCCTTTAAAATCTATTCCTTACTGCTCTGAGCTGAATATGCCAGTGATCAAATTATATCCCAAAGCATAATTTTACAGACTAAAAACATGGCAGTATGCAGTGGGCCCACTTGTCATGACTCTCGTTGGCTTTACGGTTGGTAGCCGAGGAGAATGTCCCCAGAGGCACAGCTGATTCTTCTGCCTGATACACCCTCACCCCCTTTACCTGCCATCTTCCTGGACTAACTCCTATTTATCCTTCAGAATGCACTTTGAGAACCACCACCTCTGGGAAGCCTTTCTTCTCAGTTCTCCAAGTGCTGAGTTGGGTGCGTCCCCAATGGTACCCATGCTTGCCAGATGTCATACTGTGTGCTGAATGCCTAAATATTACTCGCACCAGATTGTGAGACCCCTGAATGACTGGATCTTGGTGGCTTTGTCCCCCCGGCACTTTCATAAATAAATATAAGAAGACACGTACTGACGCCCTGTCTCCAGTTAGAGTTCACCAGTACCAGCTGACTAGGTTCATCCTTTCCTCCATTTCTTCGTTAATGTCATAAGTTACCTATTGAACTCCTTCATATCCAGGTGTGACAACCAAATATTCAGCCCTTCCCCAGCAAGTTGGTTTAATCTTTCCTGAATTCTCACAAATGTTTACTAATCCATTTCAGACTTCTCCCAATAATCAAGATATAAAAGTTATTCATCTTTTTCGGCTAGAATGCTTAGCTCTCCATTTTTGGACAATATGGACAACACTGACCTCTGCCATTTTCCTTCTTTGTTTCACCACTGGATCATATGAATTCCTTATTATTGTGTCTAAATGTACAGATCTGTCTTTTTTAAATCCGACTATGAGCTCCTTGGGGGGTGGGGTGGGGAGGGACTCTGTCGTATTCATCCCAGAATCTCCAGGAGATGGTATAAGATGGGATTCCGTAAACACCTGCGGAATGATATCTGATGTCAGGGCATCATGGCTACACTGCGGTACCAGCATCCCGCCGTCTTCTCCACATCTGTACCTCCTCTTTATCTGTCATCCTTCATTCTAAGCCACTGTGAATTCTTTTTGGGAAAGCAGAAAGGGGTAGGTAAATACAACACATTTTAAAGTAATTCTTTGATTCCTCCCAGGTACTACCTTGGCCGTCGAATGTTCATCGTTATCGCTGAACCAAACATGATCAAACAGGTGTTGGTTGAGAACTTCAGTAATTTTACCAACAGAATGGTATGTCGTCTTCTTTCTGCCTACGGATGGATGGGGACTCATTCTCAGATGCAAGGACTGCACATCACATCTAATAGGGATGTGATTTTGCCTCTTCTCAGCTGTAGAGCAGTTCCACTCACAACTGAGCTCCCCAGTGCATTCAGGTTTTCAAAAGAGATGTACAGGTCTGGCACAAAAGAATAGCATTTACATTTAAGAAATGCTTCAAGAAAGCTAAAGCTCAGGAGAAGTTGTGGTTAATAAAAATGCTAAAACCAGGAGGGTTTTTTAAAGCTGTGTTCAAAGCTAGAGAGCACAGGCCAAGTGACGGAGAAAAGACTGAGCAAGGTTAATAAATACCAGAGGGAAAGCCAAATTGTGAGCCTCTTGCGCTTACATCTTTCCCAGAGAGTATAAAAGTCTTAAGGCTGGAAAGGGAAGACAAGCAACATTACAAAGGAAATTTGTCCTCAAGTAGCAGGAGGAGCCTGTAAGAGGGCCCCTTTATGTCAGTTCAAGTCTCCAATCCACTAAAGGATATACATACTGCAGCTTTTTTAGAAAGTAAATATCCTACTTTTTATCTTTGATGAGAAATCCCAAAGAATAGAAGAGGTGGCAGAAAATGGCAGAGGTCAGTATTGTCCCCATCTGCCAAAAATGGGGACATAGGAATTCTAGTAGAGAAGACCAAGAACCTTTATGTTGATTCTTAAAAAGAGTCTAAAGTGAATTAATAAAGAGTTGCTTGTGAGAATTCTGAGAACCATTATGTGCCAAGCTTTTTTTTTTCTTTTTGTCCAATTAAACTCATCTTTTATTCTTATAGAAATAGTAGGTAATGTATTCACTCTTTTGTTGGTTATTTGGCAAACTTTTGCATCTTTGCCATACAACAGGCATTGTCTAGGTACTGATTATAAGGAGATAGAAGACTCTTTATGATTTACAGTTTTGTCCTCAAGGAGCTCACAGTCTAGTGACAGAGGTAGACAGGCAGAGAGACCAGTACAACATGGTAGGGTGAGTGTTACTGTAGTGGAAAACACTGCACCATCCAGGATGGGGATAGAAGAAGGCTTATTAGATGGGAGATGTCTGGAGCTGAGTCTTAAAGGAATCAGCAGCCCTTCCCAGCAGGTTCTGTACTAATGGAGCCACCAGAGTGGGTTTTTCTCATTAAATTTCATGAGAACTTAGGAGATGGGCACTATTATCATCTCTATTGGACAGACACAAGGGAACTAAGACTCAGAGAGGTTAAGGGACAACCCTGGTCACATGACTAATAGGAGGAAAAACAGGGATTCCCATGCCATCTCCCAACTCAAGTCCAGGGCTCTTTTTACTGCCTCTACTCTAACAACTGCCTCAGGTGACATTTCTGGATTGTCAAGGTTTCACTGAGTAGTTGGCTGCTCACCCAAAACACGTTCCTCTTCCCAGAGCCCCATAGCACCATGCCCAATTTCATGTACCATGCAGCCACTAGAAGGAGGTAACCTGGAAGGATGGCTGAAGAAGGTGCAGAAATTTAGCTACTTCTCTGCTGTCTCTAGATTCTCTTCCCCAAATGCTACATTGGCACTCCCCTGGTCACAGTCCCCTGAAGGTCTTCTGTGGCATCAGACTCTTAGAGACTGAGTCTGATGGTTAAATGCAGTTGTAGATTGTTGCTCTACCAGACTCAGCAGAGAGTATTGATTAAAGACATGGAGGAATCTAGTGAGTCACAGGTCTTGGACCAGCAAGCCGTGTCCCCTCAGGCAGCAGAGGCACTCTGAGAGCCTGCCATGGTTCTTGAGTACCCTTAGCCTCCGAGCAGCGAGATGGGACGTGGCAGCCACGTGTCTCCAAATTACTTCACGTGACACACAGATGTCAGCAGGGCATGAGACCCCAAGAGCTGACGTGGAAGAGGGCAGCCCTCTAAATGACACACTAGTAGCAGACATACACTCAACATACACGTTTAAGCAGAAGGCACCAATAAAGTTGCCCCACCTTCAGTCCATTCTTCCTCCAAACCATTTGTCTGTGCTCCCTATTTTTTTCCAAGGCCGACACAGAGGTCTCTAGGCCTCAAACTCAGAATATGGTTCTAATTTCCTTCTCGCATTAATACACTGTCCTCAGGAGAAAGTTCATGCCTCCCCGGTGAGATTTAAGGGTCTCTGTAATTTAGATACATTTCCTATGCTCCACCCTCCCCCCTCACAGCTCCCCAACACAAGCTGTCACACCAGCCTCTCCATTCTTCCTGTAACCTGCTCTGGCAAGCCCTGCTCATGCTGATACTCCCACTAGATTTGGAGGCAGCGTAACAGCGGAGCTTCCACTGACTGACAACGTAAGCGTGAGCAATCTACTTAACTTCTTGAAGCCTCTAATTCCTCCTTTGGAAAATGGGGAAATGATCTACCTTACTACTGGGCTGTTGTAGGCTAAATGAGATCACGCATGTAAACCTTGCCTCATACGCAGGCGAGACAAGCACTCAACGTGCATGAGCTGCTATTAACAAGAAGAACCTCCACCTCTTTTGCACCATCCAAACCCTAGCTCTTCTTCAAGACTCTCCTGAAATTCGGCTTCCTCCATGAAGTCTCCTCTACCTCAAGCCACATTTACTTTTCCCCTTCTCTGAACTCTTACCACACTTACCATCGGCATCGCCCCAGAAAAACGAGGCGTTACCCAAACCCAGAGAATCAGTATATACTTTCTCTTCTAGATCATTCATAAACCTGGGAAAAGACCCATTGACAATTAGATCTCTAGGAAACCCCAATGTTTACAATTTTCCATCTGGGAATGTATCCGCTTATCTTTAGCTTTGTTTACAATCTTTAAATCAATTCCATATTGATGATACAGCAACCCGTAGTGACTCAATTTTCAAAAAAACTGTCTTTAGAGTGAGATTTTCTCACAGGTTTTTGAAAGTCAAATTAAATTGGGTTCTGTGGTTCCCTCTTATCTATATGCTTATTTATCTGCTCAAAGAACTCAAGGAGATTAGTGAGGCGTGATTTTTCCTTACCAGATACCATGCTGCCTTCCCTCTAATAAGCTATGTTTACTTAAGTGTTCAGAGATTCAGCTTTATTATACATTCATTCAGTAAACATTAAATGCTTATTCCATGCAAGCTTCTACCAAATGGTCCCTTGCGATACAGAAAAATACCTCAGCATATTAGTTTGATACATTAAGTGAAAAGGAACTGAAAAACGCATGGTTTCATTTTCCCTCCTGTGAGAGCCCACCTCTGCTCACAAATCCGGGATTGATGTATGTATGGACGTCTGAAATGTGCTGTAAGCTGTAAGCACTCGTGAGGGATTGACAGAGCAGTCCGGCTGGAGGTGGGTGACACTGCAGGGAACTCCCCAACATACGTCATATTGAGCAAATACATGAATTCAAAAGTTGTTGAATGAAATCATTTTTTCAAACTCCAGAACAGTGGGCTGAACAGAATGTGGGTCAGACCCAGGGTGGCAGTTCCTATAACATGCTTCCCCATTCACATTTTTTGAGGCACTCAGTCCCGCGTAATGACTCTGCTCTGTCTTGCCCACTTTCCAATGGACTCCTCAGGCTTCTATCGGTGCCCTCCGCACTTCCTGAAGTTGCTTTGTGGTGATGCAACCGCAGTTTGCCATTAAACCCAAATCAATCTTCTTAGCATTTCTAGAACCTCAGTTGTCCCAACACTCTGAGACTTGCTTATTTTGATTGAGATAGTTTTTAATTAGCTCCTCTTTGCTACTGGGTACTTAATGAGGCCATGAAGGCAGCTCTTTTTTTTAAGATCTGTGGAAACTGGAGCCGGGTCCACATGACTTGGCAGAAATGGTCATAACCGGTATTAGAACTTCCCATTCCTGGCTTCTCCTCAGGGCCCGGAGTTGGGGAAGCTGTGGGTGGTCTATGTTACGTTGGTCTGTCTAAAAGGGGGTACAGTGGGGATAAGCGCCATCACGAAACCTGCTGCTGGGAGCTCTGAGTTCTAGTCCAAAACGATAGCATGGAGAGTGGGTGAGGCTACAGGCAGGCCGGTCCCTGGTTCTGCTGCCTGTGATGTGGAGTGGAGATGGAAGGTGGTGGCATTTGTGTGTGTGTGGGGCGGGGTACCAGGCCGCAGGCCCTCACAGGCAACGCAGGATCACCTCTCCAGGCACAGGACCAGCCATACTCCTGACTCACAAGAGACACATCAAAAGCCATGTGATGGATCTGTGAGTGGTTTTATCCAGAACCATAAAAACCCAGGGACCTGGCTGCCCCAGGTGCAGCCTCTCCAAGGGCTGCTTCCGACCTCTCACCACATAAACGTTCGAATCACAGGACAAATTCCTGTGAAACCACAAAGCCCTTGGCACTGGCAAAGATTACTAAAGTCCTGGAAACCTTATTATGTCTGCATCTGCGGCTGCACCCCGTTACAGAGAAATGTGGCGGCTCATTACAGAGCTCATCGGCAAGGAAAACCATTCAGAGCTCCAGGTGGATCAGGCCACCTGTGCTGGAGCTGCAGGGGCCTGCCTGCCGACATCTACGGAGGAAAGAGGGCGCCTCGGCAGCCTTGCCATAAAATTGCCCTCCCATACCTACAACCGGAACCTCTCCACTGACAGCTTCTGAAAACTTGCTCATCTAGAGTTTCCGATCTCCTGTCCTTTAAAAGTAACATTGAGTAAATTACAACATTCAGGTTTTCCCATCTGAGCAGTGAGATTTATGTTGTGAGAATGGTTTTTGTGCATGACTTAGGAAAAGCTCTCATCACCTCCGTCAAACCTCAAATACTATTTTTAGCTTTGCGTTATCTTGAGAAGGGTCAGCTCATGTGATGGTAGGGCCACAGCAGACATTCTTACATAAAACGCAAACAGACTGCAGACAACCAGAAACGCAGGTGTGCAACCTCATTTGCCGACCCCCTGATATGGTGAGACAGGTCTCTGTTTTATGTGAAACATTGTGCTACCCACAGGAAACCCTGCAGGCTGCTCAGGAAGCCTGGCATCCTGGGATGGGCTGCCCACTGGAAGTCCCACGTGACGGCAGAAGGGGAGGCCTGCCCACTACAGGTGTCCTCTTTCACCTGCTTTCCCCATGTCTGGCCATGGCTGGTCCTGAAAAAAGCCAGATTCAGAGAGTTGCATTTGATCTGCAGAAAATACACAGTTTCATGATTTCAACATGGCGGGTAAGGGTGAACTCTAATATCTTTCAAGGCACTGAGTGCCTGGTGAAGCTTCAGGAATGTAGGAATAATGCTAAGGGGTGCTGGTTTGAATGCTCAGATGTTTTGCCGATACCTTGCAGAACATTTCTGAATTTCCAATCTTGTTGAAAATGATTTCTTATTTTTGTGTCTCACTAGACCCTTGGTTCAGCAGGGAAGCCATCTTTACATTTTTTAAAAAAGAAATAAGTAAAATCTTATTTTTATATCTTCTTTCCCTAACTCTTATGGTAACAGAAGTAAAAATAAATGTGTAAACCAGGAGATTAATATCTAGAATTTGGGGGAGAGAACAGTAAATAAGCCAATTCTGGTCTCTCAATGGTTGTCTTCCTGAACGTTCCACGGAAGTGAGTCCTGACCTCTTTCCTTCTCTGCCCCAATCTCCTCTTAATAAGACTCTTTTCTTTCCCATTCCCTCCCCCCAACCTCTTCTAAGCCATAGCCCAGCGGTACAGTGAAAAGCACTTGGCTTAAATTTAAAGAAATGAAATCAGGTTCCAGATTTGCCACCATTCATTAGCTGTGTGACTTAAGCCAGTCCTTGACCTTCTCTGAGCCTGATTTTCCTTTTGTATAAAATATGAATGATAGACTAGTTAATCACCAGGTCTGTTTGGTTCTCAGTTCAGGTGGCAATCAGTGCCAACGGGTAATCATGGAGTCCCACCAGCATCCCAGAGAGCCATTTTGAACTTTGGATGCAAGGGTCCCTCTTAGGGACCATCAGGAGAATTTCTTCTCCTGGCCAAGTATGACAGGTGCTATATCAGGTGTTATGTCCCTTGTTAACACAGCTTATGGCAAGAAACTCTGCTGAGAGTTGTTGGAGATTTTTCTCAGAAGATTTAACAAGCCCCCCCTCATCCCCCTCCCCAGTCAGAAAGGCCCACACTGTCTGGCATGCGACTAATGGAAGTACAGTTCCACACCTGTGGTTTCCTCTTCCTTGGTGTTTAAAATTCTAGAAACTGTATCAGGCAGGGCCACCGGAGCCCATATCATGCCTCGGTCCAAATTATTAGAGTCTCCCCTTCCACCAGCTGATGCCGAGTTGGCAGACGGAGCCCAAGCTTGGTTTAGCCCCCATGTGCTTCCTGAGCCAGCCCCCTTGAGCTGTGGACACTACACACAACCTTACTTGGAAGCCATGCTCTCAGGCCAGTCATGGTATGAAGCAGAAAAAGGGATCTTGTGTGATCTTATGACCATCTTCTACTGGCAAAGACTGAATGGATGAAAATCGTCCAGTGTGGATGGAACACTTTTGCCATTTCAAAGCACCAGAATCAAGCCCTGGTTGAAACCTTTGTACAGTGGTAGTCAGGTGTTGAAAACAGCGTGTGTTCTCAGGTACAGAATTTGGGGTTATACAAGTGGCAGAATTCGAGAGTTTTGGCCCAATTATAACATAATGAGGGGCAGTGCAACATGCTTCACACACTCAGGTGAGGAGAAAGACAGGTGGTTCCCTGGAAGCTTCCTCATTTGTCCCAGGTTGTGTGAAAATTAGATAGTTTGTAACAGTGGACCTGGCCTTTCTGTGATCATAGCACACTTTCTGACATGAATAGTTTTGAATCCTACTTGACATACTCAGCGTTAAGCAAGCTGGCAACACTCGCACCGCGACAGCTCAAGTATAACAATATCTCACTCTGTTTACCTGCAGCTCTGAGTGGCTGTCTAAAGAAAACTGATGACTGCCATGCCAAAGCATCCCAGAGATCACACAGATCTTGAGTCAACATCCTGGCAGGTTCCAGGAGACAAGAAAACTTTTTTGGGCTATGGCTTCATATTCTATTATGCCTCGTATGCCTGTTTTCGTAATAACTGGCACACTCAGTGATAGCAAAAATGCATTGCATGCGTTTTGCAGCGCTCTGGGAGGCATTGGTGGCTCTGTGAGGTCAGTTGAGAATCACTCGTCTGGCTCATGATAAACACCCAATTAATGGCTGCTCTGCTCACGTGAGCTCAGAATGCCAAGGTGTGGGTTTTCTTTAATAATCTGCTCTGCAGGACTGTAAGTCTTCAAAGTTTAAAGTTTATGCTTAGCTGGTCTAATAAGAAGTTAGACTCTATTTTAAGAGATCTTAATTGAAAAGATAAATACATCTAACTGTCCAAGGGAAGCTTAGCAGGAGGGCCATGAGCCACTACTGACCCAGCGCTGCTTATCAGGACGGTGTCTCCTAATCGCTGGTGCATTACCCCAAAATTAAAGAAAGAATGGGAAAAGCACTTTGTTAACTATAAGATCAACAAATGTTGGTGATACACCACCCCCTCCCCATTCTCCAAATCAACTGTAAGCTCCTTGAGGGCAAGAATTCCATTCTTTGTCTTGATAGTTGCAGTGCTAGCATAGCACCTGGCACTTAGTAGGTGCTCAATAAATGTCCACAACTTGATAACACTGTGATGGACAGGGTTTTAGTTGAAGGAGAGGTGTTTGGGTTAGAACAGGTTTTTCAAGCTTTCTTTTTCTTTTCTTTTTTTTTTTTTTTTATTGTGGCCTACAGCAAGAAACACATTTCACATCATGGCACAGAATTCTCTCTCTCTCTCTCTCTCTCTCTCTCTCTCTCTCCTACCTTGAATAAAAATTTAACCATTTAAATACCCTTACTTTGTAAAACACTCCTCTACATTTTTCTACTCTGTTTTATATTATGCGTATTTTGCCATAAGTAAAAATGGGTGTGTGTGTAAGCAGATGGAAAAAATACCTGGAGGGGTCTTCTGGAGAGGAAGCCTCAGGGTTGGAAGAGTTCTTCAAGGTCATTTAGACCAAATGCTCCTGGACATTCGAGCCTCCTGGGCAGAATTACCAAGAAGAGGGTACAGTCTCCAGTGGTGAGGCTCATCGAGCAGGGCAGGTGTGGGGACAGAGCCGGGAGTGCAGTTTCCAGGATCTCACCCTCACGTGGAAAGGTGCTCACTCAGGTAGTAAATGGCCATCAACTGTGATTGGATGGCCATCAGCTGTGGCTAGTTGGCCGTCAGCTGTAACCAGTGAGCCATTGGCCACTAACATAACTGCAGTGGCTATGCTAGCAGCAAATGGGAGCTAGCAAGAAGATGGTGGCTGAGCCAGCAAGAGTGGATTGCAGCTAGCAAGTAGGGTTGGTGGTTGGCAGAAAAGCGGACGGCAGGTTGCAGATCGTGTGGCTCCTGCTTCCTGTGTCTCCAACCCAGCCGCCAGAGAGACAATAGTGGTGTGACTCCCCTATCTATGGCTCCGTGGGTGTTCCTTTTTGGCCTAGCCATATGCTGTGTGCTTATGTGGGGAGCGGGAGCTGAGACCCCGCCTGACACCCTGCATGATAGAGGTTATTTTATCTTTGGACAATTCTGACCCTGGACGATCGGGGAGTTCTCCTTTAGATGAGCTGGAACTTTCCCCGTAGCTTCCCCTATCAAACCCAGTTCTATCCCTCAGGTCACAAAAACAACCTAAATACCCTCTTCCATGTAATACGCATTCAATAAATATTTTTTGAGCACATACTAAGTACCACTATCTGATCTCCCAAGTTTTCTCTTTCCAGCCAAACATCCCAATATCTGACAACTATTTTATATGGTAGTTCATGTCCCCTCACCATCCGACTACTCTTCTGAAACGACTGATTTACTGCTTTCCCTCTTACAGTATGCCATCTAGAAATGAAAACATTACTCTAACCAATGCTCCCAAAAGTTTTCCATCAAAACAAAACAAAAACACACACACGGAGACTTCCAATGGAAGCTGTAGGCTGAGAGGAGAGCGTTGTCATGGCAGGTTGGTAAGGGAGAGCTCTGAGGGCTATGCTGACATATTGCATGGCAGGCTAGATTTGTCCCCCCAGGTGCAAAATAAAAAATATCTTGGCTCCCATCCTTAGGCCTGGCGGATAGATACAAAATCCAATCAATCTTGGGCTATTTAATTTATTGTGTTTCATCAGAACCCCGTAAACTGCCACCTAGCTTTCTTTCTTTGCAGTGAAATGCTTTATTACATGTAGCATTACACAGGACTGGGTGTTTGCCAATATATAAATATACGTAAGGTATGATTTTTCTCCTTTGGCTCTGGAACCTAAACGCATGGGTTAGGTTCCCAAAACTCCACAAACCCACAATCCTGCATGGTGACCACGGCACTACTAAAGAATTTCATTCTAAATATAGAGAGGTATTCCTCGGCAGAAAACTATCCCAGCAACTCGGTTCTAATATATAATTAAATCCTCCCCCGATACTTTGCAGTTATGTTTCATAGCTTATTTTGAATGTTCGTATTTTATCAGAAAATTATAATTTTCCTCCAAATAGGAGTTTTTACAAGGCTTTTGAATTATGATCGCTGGCTTCATGTTTCAACTATAATTAATACAGTGAAAAGAAATAGTGAAACCACGCATCACACGTGGTTCTGAAGAGTGCTCGGTCCTCCACTCCCCTCAGCCCCTCACACCCTGCAGCCCCAGAGCTAGGGGTTGCTCTGACTAATCATGGGGGGCCCAGTTTTGACCACTTGGGGGGAGTAGCTGGTTTTAAAAAGGAACAGGTCAGGGAAGAAGCAATAAAGAGGCCTCATCCTTTGCATGTTTCCAGACTCAGCGTGAATATCTCCTCCTCCAAGAAGCCTTTCTGACCGTTTAGTCCCCTATCATTTTCTCACCTCACCCTATTTTCTCCCTTTCTCACGAACAGTAATGATATCTGTTTGCTAGTTTATGAACTTATTGTTTGCTTCCCAATTAGACTATCAACTCCTTGAGGATCAAAGCAATCTCTTCATTATTCAACACTGTATGCCAACTCCTTGCATATTAGATATGCAACAAATGTTTGCTGAATGAATGAATGAATGAATGAATGAATGGAAGAACCCAAAAACATTGTGGCGGGGGTTCTCTTGGAAGCAGCCCTGTTGGGACACGCTTCTGAGGAACTCTCCTTCTTCCCCTCCCCTGTCCCCCCTCAGTCCCCACCCTATCCCCCCGCCACACACACTCACACACATACACACATCAAGGACCCAGACACATGAGTATGTCGACTCCCAGCCCAACCGGACCAATCCAGCCTCATAAAACCCCTTGCCACAAAGTTCAGATCTGAAACTCCATCCCAGGAAAGACTAGCCCATCCCAAGAAGCCTGCTGTTTGGTCCTCAGGGAGCCCCACCTCCACACGGGGCTGCAGAACACACAGAACTGCTGAGTTATTTATACCGTGATGACCACGCGGTCACAGGGTGAAACTGGGCCAGCAGAGCTTTTCCATCTGCTCCCCAGCCCTCGACCATGAGTTTTTAGATCATCATCCCTGACTCTTTGGAGTCTCCTCTGTATCCTCGCAAGAGAAATCTCCTCATTTGTTGGTCACTGGTGGACCTTAACTAGAGTGTTTATCATAGACCTCTATTGTCACTGAGGTGGCTATGGTCTCATGTCCTAACCCTCTGCTTGTTGCTTTCCATCAGGCATCGGGTTTGGAATCCAAACCGGTATTGGACAGCGTCCTGTTTTTACGGGACAAAAGATGGGAAGAGGTCAGAAGTGTCCTAACTTCTGCTTTCAGTCCTGAAAAGCTGAATGAGGTAAGACAGAAAATGGATGCTTTCTTTCTTCTCTGCAATGTGATGGAGAGCGGGTTTACAGTGCATTACTCGTCCAGGTGGCATAACACAATGCCTTGCCCGGTGGGGCTTTCAGACTTCCCTATTCTGCAGAAAACACAGGAGACTGTATTGGAGTGTCTTCCATCTCTCCATTCTCCCACATCCCCAGTGTCACAAATCAGTGAGTCAACAAGCACTTATGGAACTCCTGCTACGCCCTGAGACTCTCTCCCCGGCACTTTGGGGGCACCCATGAGAAAACTGGAGCAGTGCTCCTCATATTTTCATGTATAATGGGTCATCTGGGGATCCTGTGAAAGCGCAGATTCTGAGTCAGAAGGTCCAGGGTGGGGCCTGAGAGTCTGCATTCTAACAACCTCGCAGGAAACGAGGACGCTTCTAGACAGTGAAGCAGCCCTTACATAACTAGGAACCAGAGAACAGTTTGAAACAAAGGTGAACGGTGAGTCAAGTCTGAAATAGGGATGAGATGGCCATGGGTTATTGGGGAGGAGTAAGAATGTTCCTGGAAGAGCTCTAGGTGTGGAAGATGCCCTGGTTACCTTTCCCGAGCGAGTGACAGGAATGATCAACACGCTGCCAGCCCCTTAAAACCCCGGGCTCCCTCCTTCCCCACCCAGTGGCCTGTCCTTCTCTACCAGCTGTTTGTCCTTTCTCCCAGCCAGGTTCTCTCATACCTGATCCTCACTGAGGGCCCCACCACTGCTGGTCTGGCTTTGGTTTCTGTTTGAATTCTGCAAAAACTCGGGATGAGCACTTGAGCCCTCCTCATGGGAAGTAGCTAAGCGGCTGCCTCAGTTTGAGTCCCAGGTTCATGGGCAAGTGACCTTCCAGGGCCATGCACCACATCCAGCTGTTCCAAATGTCTGCACTGGGAGTGGCCTGTCTTTGCCTCAATACAAGCTACTCTTAGCTTACCCTCAAGATGTTCATGCATGCAGTCCTGTTTAATTCCTATAAATCTTCTGAAGACCCCCAGGAGACAGGGTCCCATACCTCCTAATTAACCCTATCCAATTCAACTCACTTAGAAACCAGTGCTCCTGCCTATCTTCAATGAGGTTCTGATTGGCATTTCCACAGCAGCCTTTGGTACCTGCAGGTAGAGGGCAAGCTCAGTTTATAGCACCAGCAAACCCTCTCACCGCTTTGTGTGTCAGTCACCATGCTAAGGGCTTCCTATTTGTATTAACACACTTAGTCTTCACCACGTCCCTGTGAGGTAAACACTATTATCTCTCATTTTACAGATGAGGAAACTGAGACACAGAGAGATTAACTAACATGTCCCATGTCACACAGCTAGTAAGTGGCAGGGCCAAGATTTAGGATCCAACTCTAGAGTACTCTTAACCTCTCCATGTGACAGCTTCTCTTACCTACATGTGGTTTGCAAACGCGTTCTGAAGCCCCCTAGGACTTGTCCCAATGATTGGAGGATAGAGGAAAGGAAGGGGGGCAAATGTGGCCCTTGTGGAAACCCAGGAGAGTCAAAAGCAATACTCTTCTGTTTTCTGCCTAAATTTGGAACCAACTGCGGTATGGAAACATGTTTCAGACAGAGGGAATACAAATTTCTCCTTTCTTACCAGTAAAGCTGTTTGAGAAATAGAGCTCAGCCATCTGGTTCTGCGAGCTTGCTAATAATGCTTCACCCAGAATGTGAAGGTTGCAGCCTCCCCCGAAAGAAGGGCAGCAGAGAGTACACACCCAAAATCCCGTTGGGGCTGCTCTGCATATGCCCAGTGCCTTCTTCCCAGGCCCCCAATAATACAAGGAAGGGCATGGAGAGCAGGAGACAGGCTGGAAGCGTCTGTCGCTCAGATGCAACCTTCTCCCTCAGCCACAGGTACAGAATGGAATCACCTGGGGAGCTTTGAAAACCATTGCTCTCTGCATCCCACAGCTACAAGTTCCGATTAAATTGGTTTGGTTTGGAGTGCAGCCTGGGTTTGAAGGTTTTCACAGCTCCCCAGGTGGTTCTATGTAAACCCTGAGCTGGGAACTATACTAGTTCCCTGCAAGGAAACACGAAAAGGGGAACATCCTGCTTCAGCTGCAGCAATGAACCCTGCTCCACCTTTAACCATGTTAGATACATACTGCGGTTTCATGTAAGAATTGGTCTGAAGGAAAGGCCTGCTTCTTTCAAAAGTTGTAAAGCATTGTTCTGACCACCTGGACAAGTGGAAAGGAGGACACCTTTATTACCACTAGTCACTAAAATGTTGAGTTAACCACAAGAAGGCGAAGGGAGGAGAAGTAGGTAAACCAACGGTTGACATCCCTAATTCAAACATGGTGTCTCCTCTCTTTATTCATGAGTAAAGAATGGCATGACAGCATTACAGATGCAGAAAGGATCTCATCATTTGTTAAAAAGGAATTGGTGATGTGTATCTTATTGGGGAAAAAAGTAAGAATGGAAAACAGTTTTCTTGGCAGTCTTGAGCTACGCTTCTTTGGGGGGAAAAATGAATCTTATTAGGGTCTAGATTTCTTTAGCACTTTACAGGTTGCTAAATTCCAATAACTGATACAATATCACTTCTGAAACAAATCCAGAGCTCTTGGGATCCAAAGCATTTTCTCCTTCTGATTCAGAAATCGAATTCTTAGTGCCTGAATTAGTTGCAGAAAACAGATGAATGCGTTTAGTTCCTCGAAGTGGTTCCCAGCACTAGGGAAAGGTGGTGGTCATAAATGAAAAGGAGGGAAGAGGGAGGGAGAAAAGATTTCATAGATACAGATTCCCTGGGTTTTGCTTCGGTTCTAGCCCATTGTTTAACATATACTGCCAATAAACTCAAAACTCCATTGAAAACCATCTTTGTACTCAATATAGTTCAATTTAGGTTCTTGGGTTTCCATTTGAAAGGATACCATTCCAGGGGCAGGGGGAATCACCTTTCTCCCTGCCTCTGGAGAGTTTAGACCTGGTGAGTTTAGGGTTCCTGAGAGACATCTAAATACATGTATCATGGAGAAGTTGACTGCAGTTCTGGAGCTCAGGAGAGAAGGGTAGGAAAGATGGTCATCAAACAAATACATGGGTGAGGTCACCCTGGGAGTGGGTATAGCATGAGAAGAGGGTGCTGAGGAGAACCATAACAAAGTGGGGGGCAGAGGAGAAACCTACAAAGAAGACTCAGGAAGAACAGCCTGAAATAGAAATCCATGAGAATGGGGAAGGGGAAAGTATTTCAAGGAAGGAAGGAGGTGTGAAACGCTGCTTAAATAGAAAGAAACATGAGGACTGAAAAGTATGTGACAAAGATAATATTTTTCAAACGTTAAATCAATGTATGCGTTTTGTGCTCCATAAATCATGTCCCCTGTGATTTTCTCTCCCCCACTGAATCAATGGCGCTCACTGCTTTAGAAGGAGGCAGTGGGTGCTCTCTAGAACAAGAAAGTCATTGCTTACTTTGGAACTGCACTTTAGGCTTTCTTGATCCACACGGAGACAATGGTTTTGGAAGCCAAGCTTTGGTAGGAGAGAAAAGAGTTTTCCTAATTCCAAAAGTAGCTCCCCTTTGCATATGAAGAGCAAGGTTTGGGGCTCTGAGCACCAGACTCCACACACCAAGGTGTAGACAGGATGGAGGATATGAGAAGAGGGTTGTTTCTGTCCTATGGAAGATAGGGAAAGGGGAGGAAGAGAGGAGAGCAGGCTGCCAGACATTAATTCCCTGACTGCCTCCTTCCCCACCCCTCTGGTTTCTGAATTGTGTCATCTTGGTCCCTTGTCCTCAACCATCGCAGACCTGGGGCTTCTCCAGGCCCATGGGAGCTGGGCCCCAGAACCCCTACCTCCTTCATCACTTTATTTTTCCCTGATAAAGCACTATCATCAGCTGAATTCCATTCACTTTACCTCTTTTTTCTTTATTGTTAACCGCACCGCACTAGCCACATAATGGGCACTCACTAACGATTTGCTCAGTGAATGAAAGGATGGACGGCAAACAATCAAAGAAGCAGGAAGCTTTCCACCGAAGGATATATGTGAAGACTAAGAGAAAACGGAAATAATTTTATCGAGGTCAAATTAAATAAGAGAATGCGACCAATCGTTGGCTTTTTCTTTAGAGAGTCACCAGTACCTACAAAGGGAAATAGGAAACGCAGGTCTCAAAGACACTAAGAGGAGAATGAGACACACAGAGGCCAGGGGCACAGGAGGCAGAGAAGGGAGAGGCTCAGAGAAACAATAGGATCCAGCATTCCACTCTTTTCCTGAGTCAGTTTCCCCAGAAATAGTTTTGAAATATTAACATCTTCGCTCTTTCCTCAATTTGTAACTAGCTTCTGGATTTTTATTATCAAACTTCAGGGATTATTTTTGAAATCAAGGTTTGCTTTCCCTTGCAAGTCTGACGCTTTTTCCTGTGCCAACATGGCAGCCTATGTCCTTCACCACCTGTGTCTGTCATGAATATTCAAAAGGCACCATCTTTTTTTTGTGTGGGTAGTAGGCTGTCTTAGTCAACAATGTTTGAAAGTTACTTTAAAATCAGCATTATACCCTGAATGCATATTGTAATGTAAAACAAAATTGGTTTTTGGCTTACGTCATACCAGGGATAAGCTAGAGAGATACGGAACCAGTGAAAATTGGATTGATGCATGCCTGATTTTGGAAGAAGAGACCATCGAAATCATAGCCCAGTGACAGATAAGTTATTGAGATTTATATTAAAGGATGGCTGGGCAATGCTGGGAAAACAACTGATTGTTTTATTAGGGAAAGTTATGCCTGATTAACCTGCCAGAGATTAATCTCTAAAGGATTATTTTTTTTTAAAGGGCAACCAGTAAATTTACTGAGATTTTTAGTCTTTTGCTGGATTTTTTACAAAAGACTATTAATGAGTAAATCCGGGATTGTGTAAAACTTTATTATGGGTCAGGAAGTAAATAGATTTAACTTGAGAAAACAAAACTGGGGCTAAATTAATTTCTTCTCTGAGGGAAATATATAAGTAATGGGATTCCCTGGGGACCCCAGTTAGCACTCACTTTATTTTTAAATTTTATGACTCATCTGAAAAAGGGAGGACATCAGAAAATCTACACATTTGTATATTCCTCTAAGCTCCTCTGAGCTGAAAAACATTAATTCAATTGGAATAAGTTGCTAAGACTGTTCTAAGATGGTACATGTACCTCAGCACTGAAGCGGCAGTAAACCTTCAGCAAGAATACAACAAGACATTGAGGACAAAAGCATCTACACTGTACTTACATGGTGACGAACTTCAAGCTACGAATTACCACCAAGGAAAAGGATTTGAAATCACTGAGAACTGAAAAGGCCCATGGTCATACAATTCGGTAAAATATTGCAAACCATCTTCTTAGACATAAAAGCTTAGGAGAAACCTGCAGTGAAGAAATTTGTTTCACTTTGTTTATTCGGGGCTCAAATAAATTTGCAGTAGGTAAAAACGTGGGTAGTTAACATCGCAATCAGCTATCGGGCGCTATGCCTTTAGAGGTAGATTTCATGGGGAACTCCATTTTCAAGTGCCTCTTGAGCAGAGACCAAGCTCCACATTGGATGGAGCATGAATCCAACCCAATATGGTGGCTCGTATCATCTCAATCCTCAAAGCGCAATAGAAGTGATGGACATTTCCCCATTCACCCAGATATCTAAGCTGGTGGTGACCCACTGAGCAAATAGAAGAGAACTGGCAGATTCATACCTGAGAACCTAAGGCTATGTGTGCGTGTCACTGAAGAGTAAATGAGCCAATTATATCTCTGTGCTTGGGGACTCAGATAAAGAAAAGTCAGACCAACAAGGAAGGCTGGTATCTCTCACAGTCACTGAAAATCCAGCTCGATGCCTAATGTTTCACTTTCATCCAGATGTTTCCTGTCAGAAAGGCACAGTCAATAATGTATGAATCTTAAAGGCAGAGGCAGATGTGGTTATTATTCCCTCTAGACCTTTCTTGCCTTGGAGAAGACATATTACTTGAGAATGACTACAATTTTTAAAAATTTAAGTTGATGTAGCCAGCTTATGAGTAAATGCATAGTGACAATCATTTCAGTGCAAAAGTCTTTGCAGAATTACAGTCATCATCTCAGTTTGGCCTCTCCATTTTCACTGTAAACTCTGAGATAATCACGCACAAGGGCTTCTAAAACAGAACCCAGTCTTCCAACAATGTTAGAACAAACAGCTCTCTCTTGGCTGTATCAGCCTCCAGCAGTCTATTTTTAATATTGCTTTTATTTCCTAATCCTTCCAAACAATAAAAATGAAAGTCATTATAACCAAGTGTAGCTGTGGTGATAAATACTTCGGAGTCCAAAAATACATAGTCCCTGCCTGACCAGTTGCCCATTTTCCAGTATGCCTGGGTATTTATCTAGCAGCAAGAGACCATTATCCTGCGACACAGTTGTATTCTACTGACACCTAATCTCCTAATTAAAATCAGTGTAATGATGGACTGTTTAAATTCTGGTTGAAATGTTTCTTATCCATCTGCATTTAAAAGAAAACACACGCCTCATCATGGGTACCCCATCCTGGGTTATAATTTGGCTCTCCTTTGCCAGAATCGCGTCACTCTGACTTGCCGCTGGTTAAATCTAAAAGAGCATCTCAATGTGCCTCCCAGCTTGGCTGTTGCCTGGCAACCCCAGCAGCCACCTCCTCATTGGGGTGAGTTCTAATTGGTCACACCTCTTGACAACAAGAGCCACTGACTTATTAGAAATGACACTTGATATTCACCTAGATGGCTAGAGCTGATACATATCAACAGGAAATTTTGCATAAAAATAAGTCATGGATGTTTTTAATATCTGGGTGGCAGAAGGAGGTTATAAGTTTTCTTAACTGGTGTTAATTTTACATTTGTTAGTCGCCAGTATAGAGCATTTTCAGGTATTAATTTTCCTATTTTTTAAACCAACAATACGGTTAAAAGTAATTTCCCATCCCTATTAGCTGACCTTTATTAAGAAAACTGCCCTCTGACATCAGTTCCAAAACAACATTGCCCATGGGACTAAGAGTGCCAAAATAGAACAAAACATAAAATTCATAAAATTCAACCAATATTTATTAGTTCCTGTCTTTGACGGGTTTCTAATGCAGAAGGGTAACAAGGTACATACATTCCTACATTATTAACAAGTAGTGGGAAACGGTGACAGCTCACATCCTCTTTCTAGCATCCAAAAGCACTTGGGGGGGGGGTTAGGGGGGTGAGCAACATTGGAACAAGCAGCCCTGAAGATTTTGCTGAGTTTTGACAGAGGGTGAAGGTACGCTGCAGGTGGAATGAGCTAAAAGAACAAATGCATCTGGACAAAAAGTGCAGGGTACATTCAGGGAAGAGAGGAGTACAAATCGGCTGGAACACAGAGTACATGCAAGAGCTTCGTGAGAGAAAACTGGAAAAGTGAAGTGAGGCACGCAGAGCTCGCGGTTCTGTGCCAGGGGGAGAGTTTGGTGCGAACTCCACTGGAGAGCGAGGAGCTATTAAATACTTGGAAGTGGGGGAGTGAGGAAAAGGTGGTTCTGTTTCAGCCACTTAGCCTCCAAGATGCCAGACGCCCCCCCAGACCTGTGGGGCAAACACTTCTGGGCAGATGAGCAGAGCTGCACGTTGTACCTCTGGGATCACCACTTTGCCGTGGCCCCAAGGGGCTGGCTCCCAGGGACCATGTTTGATATCAAAGTGGCAGCCTGCACTTGGGCCTTTTCTGAATCCCTCTTTGTGTGAGACAAATGAGTCACCCAGCCTCCATACCATCAATGTGTGGGGTCATCTCAGGTTAGAAGTATAAGGTAACGCAAGAGAGGCCCTCTTCCTGCTCAGGAAATGTGTCTACCCCAGCACTCAGGCTGTCTCTGTTCTCCGAACTTCCAGAGAACCCAAAGGCTTAATAGTGTTTGTTTGTTTGTTTGTTTTTCAAGTTCATGGCATCAGAACTGCATTGAATGAAATTATAACCTAAAAGTTAATTAACTGAGGAGCAAAGAGAATGTGCATCCTTAATTTTGGAGGGAAAAAAGCAATAAGCCAGGAGTCAGAGGATCTGGCGTTCTAATTCTCACTTTTACTAAATTATTTGATCACAAAAATAATCAGATCTGTCTTTTGGGTCTAACGGTAATTCTGAAGTCAATGCATCAGAGAGATGCAAAAAGGCTTTCTTATGGACGGCATGTGTTGGAACAAGTAGACGGACCCACTGATCTGACCCTTTAATGCCCCAAATTAGGAAGTTACCTGCTCTTTCCACAGTCCCCAAGCAACTGTCTCAACCGGGTGCTGAGTGATCTCCTTCGAATCCCAGAAAGTCCACGCAAAAGAACTTTATAGCTCATTACAATTAGCCCCTCATTTACGGGTGAGAACCCAAGTTTAGAGAGAGTCAAATGAATTGCCCAGAACAAGAGGTAGAACCACCAAGGGTCTCAGGTCCTTCATTAAGGGCCAGCTCCCAGCAAACTGCACTGCATTCATACTAAGATAGAGCACCTCAATGCTGATGTTTTTTGGATACCTTCAATGTCAAGGCCTTCAGGAAATATTCAGTCCATCAGCCATCCCACAGATATTTCTAGAGAATCCACTGAATATGTTGCACTGTGCTCATTCCTGATAGAACAAATACCAAGAACTTCAAAAAATATGTGACAACACACAAGAGGCTACAAGACAGTGACACTGAGAGTGATTATTTTTCTATTGCTGTGGAACAATTACCCCCAAAACTTAGCAGCTTACAACAACAAACCTTTGTTAGCTCCCACTTTCTGTGGGTCAGGTATCTGGGCATGGCTTAGCTGGGTGCCTCTGTCTTAGGGGTCAAGCTGCCAGCCTGCTGTGGCCTCACCAGAAGGCTCACCTGGGGAAGATGGGCGTCTACAATTACTCACATGGTTCTTGGCAGGATTCAGTTCTTAATGGGCTTTGGAAAATAGGGTAAGAAGCTTGTTCTGTGTCTTTCAGTCAATGGGGATCTCCAGAGGGTTTCAGCAAAACATTGCTCAGATAACAAGTATTTTTAGAAGGCCAATCTGGTGACTGTGTACAGGATGGGTTGAAAAGTGAAAAGACAGGCGGTAAGGAGGCTCTTTCCAAAAAAAAAAAAAAAGTTAGTACTGCTATGTGCCAGGCACTGTATAAAGTACTAAGACTATAAAAATACTTAAGATACAGTCATTGTTCTCAAGAAGCAGGATGACAGCCATATTCCAGGTGACAAGTGGCAAAGCCTGAATTAGAGTGGTCACTGGGAAAATAAAGATGAAAAGACAGATGCAAGAAAGGAAGTGATGACAACATGGTAAGGTAAGAACAGGTGGATCCAATGGGGTGTTGTCTGTGCGGAATAAGAGAAGAAGGATGATGCCAGGCTCCAAAGCAGTCTGGAAGCATGGGGGTCCTACAGAAGACAACTACGATGCTTGGAACGCTCACTGACTTCCATATTTTATTTCGAATCTTTGTCACGACTCTTCAAGGGGGCTACTGTTGTTCCATTTTTCAGATGAAGAAATAGATTCAATGAGGTTAGAGGGCACAACCAAAAAGTGCCAATCAGAGGAAACCTAATAACTGGCCATGGATTCAAGTATTTGCTCTCCCCAAGGGCAAGTGTATTTAACAAGGTCAGAGTCTTAGCCTTGAGGAAGAAAACTCCAGTGATGAGACTTTCGTAGCCCTTCTGCATCATTACCCCATAAGTTGTCTCTTTTGCCCACTCACAAAGCCCTCTCCACCTTCTCAGATTAATTCCATTGCCCTCTGTGTCTACACCTTGACTCAGAATTCCTCAGACAATAGTCGGTAAAGATTGCTTTTTTTTTTTTTAACTGTGTGCACTTTAATTATACAGTGAAGACCAGGTGAGTGCAGACTTCCACCCTTGGGGAATTTCCTTCCCAGGCTGAGGAAGGTCCTTTATTTACCTTGATAGTTACTGTTAGTTACGAAACAGCTGTACACTCAGCCTGATCTATAATGAAGAACACCAATTTGAGAGGGGACAGACGCAAAATGGGAAATTTTCTCCCCAGGCTCGGCTGCTGGACTGTGACCCCCCCAGAAAAAAACATTCCTTAAAAGCCTAAACTATTAGTCCACCTTTGTGCCAGGTACTGTACAAGGTACTAACACTACAAACATGCTTAAGATATGGTCATTGTTCTCAAGAAGCAGGGTGACAGCCATATTCCAGGTGACAAGTGGCAATGATATTTTATCTGATTATAAGTGTAACATATGCGCATTATGAAAAAAGTGAAGGAAAAACACCTAGAAATCACTCATTACGCTACGAAGATGAACTGTAACATCCAAATGAGAGTCCTTCATTAAGATTTGTATGATGGTCTTCTGCGCATGTGAGTTTGTGCAAGCCACCCGTGCCTGTTTGTCTACAAATCTAGAGGAATAACGGCAGGGTTTGTGGATTGTATAAAGATGATTGCAAGCCCATTAAAGAGAGCTTTTGTTTGTATGCAACTCGTGTAAGAGTAAATATTCCATAACTGCTTGTGTGTAATGCAAGGAAGAAAACCTGAAAGGATGGCTATTGGCCAACGTACAGATCATGCTCTACTGTCTTATAATATTTTCCCTGCACTGCTTTTTAAAACATTTTTGATATTCCATGCCCCATCTCATATCACATTAACCCAAATAAAAATGTCATTATCCATTCAGTTCGAAAGACAGCAGGCAGAGTGTGGTAGAAAATTACAACGAGGCCAGCCCGCAACAAAGAATTCTAGTCACAAACATGTACAGGAACTGAGGGTGGACAGCTGGTGTGCCCCCTCTGCACTGTCCATGGCAGATGATTGGATTCAGGATGGGTGGACCCCCTCTTTATACACAGGGCATGTGTTCTGAAGAGTTGTGTGCAAATCAAATTTTATGTTGTATCCCATTTGGGTATATTAAGGAAGCGAGCTTGACATCTAAAGAGACTTCCTTTTAAACAGCATTTTTCTTTTTTACCATGTCACTACCCCTCTGAAACAAATCTAAAAGACGTTTTTGTCTATGGGATTTTATTAATGCAGAGTTCACTGGTACCACTGAGTTTATTAAAATAATGGAAGGACTGTTGCCCGTGTTACCAGCACGGCTTAGATGGCACGGAGTGCTCCAAACACTAAGGTGGTCTGAGATTTCTGGACAGTAATGGCCCAGGAGCCATTATAAGTGACCCATTACACATACTTCTGACTGATGGATTATTAAAGGGTTGGCTTGTGAGAATTCAGAAAAGAATTCAGTAGTCATGAGGAGTCCACCCAGAATTACCAAGAGTAAATCAGGACAGCCATCCTTATTTCTTTTTTGAGTGGACTTGGGGATAGATAGATGAGGTCAAGTGAATTTCTGTTTTGGGCAAATCATTTGACAAAGTCTACCCTCACTCACTTACGGATAAGATGCTGCCTGGCTGAAAACTTACTTAGATCCATGCACAGCCGAAGCTCTGGAAGCAATGATAATGACCAATTCTGCAGCTCCCTGAAGTGTAGTCTAGTGGAAGGCCACGGGCTCTGTGTTTGATCCTGGATATGTATTGACAGGCCGAATGAAGGCGTACAAGGCACACTTACCAAATTTCAAAAAGGAATAGCCATGATGCAAGAGACGGGATTTGAAGGCACACGTACACCCCCCTGGCCCACCCACACTGAGTATAAACACCCCAGTGCTGTAAGCCCTTACGGCTTTATGAGCAGAAAATCCCTTTTCTCAGGATTTCCTCTCCAGATACACCCTCCAAGAGTTTTGGCAACAGGGGAGGGTCTCGGATGTTCTGCCATCTCTCCACTGGGTGTGTGTGGGTGTGTTCTGCTCAGCTGCTCACAGGTGCTGCTCGGGCCACTGTGCCTGCGCTGGGAACCCACACAGCCCCAAGTTCAGACCACAGCTCACTCACTCTCGTGCCACAGGAATGCCCTCTCTGCTTCTCAGGACCTACTCTTTCAGAGAGGGCTCCTACAGCAAGCAGCTGGGCCCCTGGTGACACAGTTCTTTCCTTATACCCCAGAGCACGTGGGGCTGGCTTGGAGGGAGCTATGGGAGAGAAGGGGTCCAACAAAGCCATGTGTCCCTCCAACCTCAGCCAACAGCCACTTCGTCTGTCCCACTCTGCCAGACTTCTCCAGTCACCTGAATGTTTTGGGGCAGTTAAGACATTGCTCTGCTCAGTACACATGGCAGGACAACGTTTTACAGCAATACATGTAATGTAAATGAAAAGTCTTTCTAATGAATGGACCCTGAAGAGTCAAAGAATCAATTGCACTTGATGATTCATGGGAAAAGACATTAGGACTTTGGTTGACCTGAACCTCAATATTTGCCTGTGTTACGTGTCTTCTACATGACCTGGCAAAAAGTCTACGTAACCTGGCATTGCGACTAATGTGCAAGGAAATGGTCTATTTAGGATTTATGGAATTGCAACTTAAATGCTGTGTTCCATTTATGGAGCTGCCTTTCAGGAGAGAAAGACAGACAGACAGACAGACAGACAGAGGAGTTGAAGGAACAGGGAATTCTTCTGTAGGAGATGATAAGGACGAGTACTGCTGTCTGAGTGTTTGGGAAACTGGCATGTGGAAAATGACAGAAATGAAACCAGCAAGAGGTTATTATAGAAGGTGTCAGATTTTGACTCAACACAACAGCATACCATCTAACAAGTAGATCGCATTTTAGAACTTTTCCTAATGCCTCACGACTTTACAAGCAAAGAGCGGGTCTTAAGTAATCATTAAAATTCATTCATTCATTCATTCATTCATTCATTCATTCAACAAATACTTGTGTGTCAGGCACTGTTTTAGGTGCTGAGGACACAAAAATGAACAAACAGACAGAAGTCTTCCCTGTCCTCAGAAACTTATATTCTATTGTCAAAAAGCTAAAATCTAAACACAGGTAACATTTCCAAATATGTTTTCCATAAACATGCTCAGAACAATGTATGACAGTGTGTTGCTTTAGCTATGATGTTATTCTTAAATGTGCACTGGCTAAAATGACTCCCCTCGACATTTCCAGTTTGGTTTTGTACACGTACAGGAGAGAATGAAAGGTCACGTGGATGCCCGTCAGGCTCCAAAAGAATTCCACCCACTCAAGCCAGTGTGTCGGGGTCAAAGTGGTGGGCAGCTAAAAATGAGATCAGAACTTGTTGAAACTGGATAATAGTTACATGAATGTCCATGACACCATTCTATCTGTGTGTGTGTGTGTGTGTGTGTGTGTGTGTACACACATGTTCGAAATTTTGCATCATAAAATATTTTACTATTAAAAAAAGAAATTCAGCAACTGTCCCACATGGACACAGGAGGCCTCTTGAAGTCAAGGGTTTCCTTGTATTTAAAGGTTTAAACAACTTCAGCAGAAATAACTGTCCATCAGAAATGCTCTCACAATGACTTTTGTATCAAATAAGAAGTTGAAATGGACAACCTTAGGTTCCTTTGGCTACTAAGATTCTATATGCCAGTGGAAGATCTAAAGTATAATTGGAATCGAGTGAACATGGATTTGGGCTCTTTCCAAACATAGTACATGTGGATAGTGGTCTATCTATTCTCCAATGTGAACCCAATGGCATGAAACGAGTGTAGACCCTCATTTCCACCTGAGCACTTAATGACCATTTTCATAATTATTTCACAGTAGTTACTCTAAATCCTTTCTTCTTTTCGTTTCCAAAAAGACAGACTGCTTAAGCTGAAATAGACGTTTACAGCTATTGTTATTTTGCAATATCTGTGAATTTTAGCCCTTCCTCTTGAATCTTAGCTGCATGGAAGTTACCTTCAAGACAATGTCCACTTTCCCAGGAAGTATCACACATAACCTCTTTCTCTGCAGCTAATTTAGGTTCGCTCCCTGCATAGTGTCCTAATTACACCTTTGTTATCTGCTATCAGGTGACTCCCCTAATCAGCCAAGCCTGTGACCTTCTTGTGGCTCATTTAAAACGCTATGCAGAATCTGGGGATGCGTTTGACATCCAGAGGTAAGGCTGCTACATGGCTACATTACAGATGAGAAATTGCATTTTCCAACTGCTGCTTCTTGTAACAGTACATAATTGCTGGACTATTACCTCGGGATCAGCAAACTATGGAAACGCTAGAAGCTCATAAAAGCATGGGTGGACTAACTAATAAGTAGAAATGAAACCCATATGAAATATGAAGCAAATGTGAACAAAGCCCAGGGGAGGTGGGGCATTTTAAGGGAAGCCTTGCGTGGGGAGTGGTTTGGGGGCAGACTCGCCCTCTGACCTCTGCAGACCTAGGAGTGGCCAGGATATGCCTGGGTTTCTACAGAGTCCTGGGAGAAGTCCCTGTATTTCTGCTCCAAGGAAAATGCTTGCGCACCTCCGCCTGGAGCCATGACTTAGTGGCACACACCAGATTTAAACGGCTGGTGATCTGGCTTTTCTCCCAGTTGTCCTGGGCTTGGTCGTGGCTTACCACACATTAGGAGTACAGTGGGAGTGGCCCATCAGCCAGAAACTGCCTCATTCCTATTATCATTGCTAATAAAATAATAACATAGCATCACCAGCACTGAAACTCTACCATATTGTTTACAAAATCCTGTTTTACACAGTCTCTCTGGTCATGAGATGCATGAATTGACTAAAGACAAGTTGGGCACAGGAGCTAGAAAAACAAAGTAAACAACTCTTAAAACCCTCAAATCTTCAACCATTAGGATCAGATGCAATCCCATTTAGTAGTCAAATTGTTTGTGCCGGGGCAGGGAAGTGTGTAATCAATTGTAGAAATGTTTTCCATAAAAGCAGTCAAGATAAAAGAAGTCATCTGGAGATGCCATCTATTCCTTATGATTAGTTGTTGGCTGTAGAATTTAGGAAGAAAAGGAACTAAGTGGGTGCCTACATCAAGCCATGAAAATACACCTTTTAATTGTAAAAGGATAGGAATACCCAGTGGTTAGCCCTTTCCGAAATAACAACCTAACTACTTTGACAGCAAAAACAGGATCGTTCTGATTTAAATTGCCCATGTGGGGGGTAGTTTTCCTAGAGTCTAAGAGATTCGCTTTTCTGGAGCTACTGCCAGATACTTTTCCTTCTGTTTGTTTCTAAAGTGCAATGTGTGTTTTCCATAATAATATGTTCATAAAGCCGGTCCCAAATTTGTCTTGTATTTATTTGAGTGTGAAGGGCCCTGATCTCTTGTTTGTTGAGCTTACGAAAACTGTAAAATCATTAGGAGGAACCGGGGGCCAGAGCTAATGCAGACAGACAATCAGGTTGTTAATTCATCCATCACAATTTGCTCTACAGCAACTGACTGTTAGATTCTGGCCTTGCGTGGGCTCTGCACAGCTTTGGGGTAACGTACGTAGGCTTTGGGTCAACTATTTTCCCTCCTTCGCAGAGAGGAAGATTGAAAGCACTCTATTTGATATTTGACCATGTCTGGTTGATCAAGGCTGTCCAAAGCCTGAAAGTTGAGTGACACTCTACCCCCCTCCCTCATCTTTGTTTAGTTCAGATCCCCGGTTGTGTTTTATGTCTCCTGTGTCCTGCTGCCACTGCTTAGAGGGGCTACGCCCAGTGGGGTCTCCCACCACCTCACTTCAGACCTGCAGGAAGCAGGAGGACAAGGGTGTTGTCTCTTCAGGGGTGTGTATAAGGGTGGGCTGACTGTGGACTCCTTTCAAGATTCAAATGGTCCCTCTCCCATAGGTGCTACAGCTGCTACAGCACAGATGTGGTGGCCAGTGTCGCCTTCGGCACCCCGGTGGACTCCCAAAAGGCTCCTGAGGACCCCTTTGTCAAGCACTGCAGGCGTTTCTTTGCCTTCTCCATCCCCAAACCTCTCCTGGTTTTAATCTGTAAGTAGAACTCCTGATGAGGGCGGTCACACTGGGCTACTGCCTAGTGGGCAGACCCGGGCATGTGGGTGGTCCCAGGCAGCTCTCAGGACCCAGCCTCTGCCTCTAGGAAAGGGCACTCGGGGCATCTCTGGGAGTCACCCTGCAGAATCTGCCCTGCAGAGGCCTTGTCTTCCTGGATTCATGTAGGCTCTTCTTGTCACCAGCCTGGGGCTGCTTGTTACTAACACAGGTGGCCCTCGCCTCTCACCACTGCCATAGGGAGAACAGCAGCCAAACCCCTTGCTGAGTGTTGGGCATGCATTGTTTCAGTTAGTGGTTATAATCACCCTACAAGAAAGCTTTTTTCATCCCCATTTTACAGATAGGAAAACTGAGGCTTAGAAAGGCAATGCTGACACTGGAACCCAAAGCCTTTCATTTTCTCAGGCATATTTCTCCCCGCCAGCAAAATCCTCTGCAGAAGACTTCTCTGCTTGAGGCCCAACACATAGTGAACTAGAAACCACATGTGATGGGTGACCAATAGGTTACATAATTCTATGGAGACCAGTCCATTTATTTTACTTTAATTTTTGAAGTGAGTTTTTACCCTGGCCAATTTCAGTATCTTCTTGCTTTTATAGAAGTGTTGTTTTTATTGTCATTAATTATTGCCAAAATTTCTAACCATTTGCTGGGCTGCTGGAATCTATTCATTCCGCGGTCAGTTTCATTTCCACTTCCGAGTCAGTTTCCGTGAAAGCCCCTGCCACCTCCATCTGCTCCACACTGAAACTGCAGGAGGAGTTCCGAAGGGATCAAAGCAGGCTCCTCCTTCATCCCTCTCCCCTCCACCCCAGGGGAGTTGCTCCAGCCAAATCAGGCCCTCTTCCCATCAATCGCAGGGCAGGTGGTTTGTGGTTCTGACATCACAAAGCTGCTGCCCCTCCTCACTCTGAGCCTGCTGACCTGCGGTGTCACACTAATTCAGGATTTATCTCTTGAAAATGGGCAGAGCTTCCTGAAACCTCCGTGGGTTCAGAACCGCCCTCCCCAGCCCAGCTTACGCACAGTACCTCTGCATAGTAGGCCCACTCACTGTGAATGCTGAGAAGCTGAACTGAATGGAACTCCGCTGCCACCCCCCAGGAGGCGATAAGTGTCCCAGACCCAGGTAGCCCTGTCCCAACCAAGGGCATGGTGGCAATGGCTCAGGCTGCCCAGCAAGAGAGGTACCCACAGGGGAAGTGGCCATCATACTTGTCAGCTGCTGCAGCGGCAGTTCATGGGGACGATTCAAGTGGCAGCTCTGGGGACAATTATCCAGTGTGGGGAGGGGGAGATGGAAATGACCAGAAAGTTAAGAAAGTAGGTTAATTTCTAGCACTTGCTAAGACTTGAAACGTGGCCTGCCATCTGCTCTTTCTTGAAATACAAAGAGCCTAGGCTCTCATACCTAGGACATGGAAAATTATTAATAATTGATAAGCGTGAGATTGACTTCTCGAGGGCCAGGTGGAAGTGGGGTTTCAAGTGTACAAACGTTTATCGAGTGCTTACTGTGTGCAAGGAACGATGTGGACTCCAGGGGAGGGATAAGACACACCCCGGCTCCAAGGAACAGCAATTCAGGTGGGGAGACGGGCCTCCAAATGACTCTAATTCAAGGCCAGGTTTGCTTCCTGGCAACCGGCCTCTAATAGCCTTGGTTGATTATCGCCCCCTTTTCAATGCCACTTTTGTTTTTCTCTTTCAAGTATCATTTCCATCCATAATGGTCCCACTGGCCCGGATTTTGCCCAATAAGAACCGAGATGAACTGAATGGCTTTTTTAACAAACTCATTAGGAATGTGATTGCCTTGCGGGACCAACAAGCTGCCGAAGAGGTAACGTGTTTTACTAGGACACGGCTTCCAAATGGAATGGAACCTAATTTGGCATCACTGTCTCTTTCCTCTCTCTTCCCTCCCAGCCCCGCACACCACCCCATGCTGCCCTATAGTGGTCAGTCACTGAGAGCTTTCCAGGAGCAGTAGAAAGAAAGGAGAAAGGTTGAGGATGGGGCGAAAGAGAAAGTGAGAGCAGGTGGGAAGGATGGTGAGGAGAAGCCCGGAGCAATTTGTGTACACTCTGACATGGCGAGTACAATTAAAGCTGCCGCCCTCCCCCCCCAAACTCATGGCCTATTTCAAACATCACACCCTCCCAGCACAGGTTACAGCAGTGCCCAAAAGACTATTCTAGGTAAATGTGCCCACGTGTACTTTTCATTAGCATATTCTTTATGTTGAAATACAGCAAGAATGGAGTTTTACAGCACCAACGACATCAATATTGGGGAGGGGTTTAGGAAGCTGTCACCAAACCACTTTCCCTTTCCGCACAGAGGATGTTGCTACAAAATGTGTAGTTGGGGGGTCCTCTCCTGCTTCATCTGAGACCTAGAGATTTCTTTTCTCCTACAGGCTTGCACTATGCTTGGCACATAGTAGGAACTGAGTAAATATTTGTTGACTGAACTTGGCTGAAGGTAGAAATAGGAATTTTCCCTGTCAAGGAAAATAATTTCAATACTGGACATGCTCGTGCACATACCAGGCTATGCTTTATGAGTCTTGCTGCATTCAAGAAAGTTGCTTTAAAGGAAAAATAAGGCTGAAATGTCTTATCCTGAATTGACTTGGGCAAAATGAAGCTTTAAAAGCATTTCCTCAAAGGCTGAGTGGCTCAGAGGGATTGACAAGGAAAGGACGGGAGGTCCAATTGTTGCAAACTTGGCAGAGAATGAAATTGGGCTCAAGGCGTGGCTGGATGCGTGGAGCAGACTGGGCAGCAGCCTTCCCTGCACAGCTTTGTCCCTTGCACAGAAAAGGTGTCCAGGCCAGAAGCTGGGGAAGGTGTACACAGGCTCACGGCCCCTCGGCACACACACCATCAGGAACTCAACTTGATGCCCTTGGAGGTGTGGGAAGAATCAGCTACCTGTATCCTCAGCCTGGCTCTGTGGCCTAAAAGGACAGAATACGCTGATCCACGTTCATGCTTCTCCAGAGTGAGGCTGGAGCCTGGGGAAGGAGGGATGAGGAAAGCTCCATTTTTCAAACCTCACTGTTTCTACAAAGGGCTTCCTTATGTGTTTGGTCACACATATTCCCACCGTCCACCCCACCCCAATCTGAAACCCTCTGGCTATGGAGTCAGGCTGAAAATTCTAAAACTGTTGCACCGAATGGCTTACTAAGAGGTGAGGGGTTATTAAAGATCCAATTACTGGGATTGCCTCAAGCTTTTCCTTTTATAAACTCGGAGAGCTATTTGTTTCAAACAATGAGTTGATCTGAGAAAAACCTCCCAACCACAAATCCAGGAGTGCCTGTGTCAAGACAGAGCTATACAGTTACTAAGAAAACTTGCTTTAAACCCATCTAAACTCTGCAGACATTCCATCAAGCAGATGTGTGTTTGCGCAGTGGAAAATGCTGCACAGATGTTAAAAGGTAAATATTTTTCTAAGCTCTAGCCGATGGGTGGATTAGACACCTACATCTATCAGAGTGCGTATTTTTCTTGGATATGACCATAAACCAGCTCTGTTTTGGTCCTAAATGGGCAGTGTTCAAATAGCCTCTGTGATGCAGTGCAAATAAAAGAAACCCATCTGCACTAATCTGCTCTCCAGGCACCAGCCCTAGAGAGCAGCCCTTTCTGGCCTCTGTAGCTGGAGGTTACGACAGATTTCAATGAGATTCGAGGGCCCGGTAGCAGTCTGTCTCGGCCAGGAGGAGAGAACAGGATGCCAGCTACAGTTCTGCCACAGGAAAAATCCAACAGTTCGGATGTGGTGGTGCTTTCCCTCGCATCATCACACTCATCTCATTCCAGCAAAGCCACAGGCAGGCCTCAGGGACCACAACTCGATCGTACCCTTAAGTAGCAGCAAACGTGCCCACCAAGAGGCCCGGGGATGCCCTGAGGTCTTGGGCATCCAGGAGCTGAGGGTGGCAGAGGTGCTCACCTGCCACGCATGCCATTGTGCCCTGCCCTGTACCAGCTCTGTCCCTCGGGACCAGAGCTAGCAGTGGAGCCACAACCCAGATGTTGACGAAGCAGAAGGAAGGAAGCTGGGGAAAGCCAGCCATTGAGGATGCCAGTTGGAAAGCAGAACGAGCAGATCCAGGGCAGAAAAGGCAGCCAACTTGGCTGACCTTTTGCCATTCTCTCAGCTACTACAACCCGAGCAGGTTTGCAGGACACTGAGGCTCTGCCTCTTTAGTGTCAAGGTCCCTGACGCTCAGGCTTAGCTTTGAGCCCTTGCTGGCATCTCAACAGATACCTTCCAAGGCCACAGACCTGGGAAGCAGAGTAACTGCAAAGGTTTCATGATCCAAGGGTCCTGCTCCAAATGGCATCAGTTAGAAGCAAATCTAACACAGCCTTTCTCAGAATGCACCTCCTGCATTGCATTATTATTTGTGGAATTATTTCCTGCATACCTAACGTGCTCAGCACAATATCAGGCCCGGAGTAGGGATGGGGCACAGGGTTCTGCCCTGGAAACGCTTCCACTCTTATACAGGAAAAAAAGCAACCACGTGTGAAATAACAACTTTAAAGGATGGAATTAAGTGCTCCTGTGTGTGGCACAGATTATTAATGCAACAGAAATCCAGAAGCCAGTGAATTGAGACAATGCTGCAACAAATAATGTACTTTGAGATTATAATATTTTCTGTTGATGGTTCTGATACTAGCCTTTTGCTGTTTAATTCCACAAACTTCAGAAAAGAGTAATACATTGGTTGTCACTCATCACATTAAAGACCTTTACAAAGAAGAGATGGGCCAGGGACATACTTTGTCAGGGCTAAAGCAATATGTAAACGCTTCTATGGTTACAATTAGCAAGAGTGAAAATATAAAGAATATGCAAATGACCGATAAAGAAGGCAGGGGGAAATGGTAAGATAGCTCTAACCACTTAAATGGGGTAGAGGATTCCTGAAAACAAAAGGCATGGGACAGGAGGAGGATAGGCTAAGGGGTGCAAAATGCAGACTGGAGACTTTGAAGACAAGCATCACCAAAGCTAGTTCCCTCCCCCAGGATCTGTTAACTTCCTGCTTTGTGAGAAAAACATGGCCGCCCACAGAAGCCCTGAACTATGTATAAGTGAACAATGCCGCCTGTGCTTTGACTTAAATCTATGTCATGTTTTCATTGTATTATTGTTGGAAAATCAACCAACCAACCAACCAACCAACCAACCAACCAACCAACCAACCAACAGTACAAACACAGATAAAGTGAAAAATAAAGGCCCTGGGTTTCCCCACCTCCTCCTGCTCTCTGTGAACCACTGAGTATGGACGTTGTTAAATGTTTTCTACAAGCATGCATGGACACATATATGTAATTATGTATCTTGTACACTGTTTTTATAGAATTGTGCATACTGCTCTGCAACTTGCTTTTTTTTACTTACCAAAATGGCTTAACATCTTTCTGACTCAGCCCAGCTAGGACGGTTGTGTCCTCTTTAATGGCAGCATGACAGTCTGCCGTTCGCTGCACCCGTCTGTGAACCAGTGTGTACTGAGGGATATTCAGGGAGATTCCAGGTGCCTGCCATCTCAGATAACCCCACAACGAGAATCCTTGTTGCTACCCTGTAAAAGCTGCATGTGCCTGTCTTCTGTTGTGCTCCAAGCCCCACTTATGCAACCCTAGGGTCAAAATGGACATTTTCTTCTTTTGTCCTTTAGAGGCGGAGAGACTTCCTCCAACTGGTCCTGGATGCCCGACATTCTGCCCCCTCTGTGGGCATGGAGAGCTTTGACATCATCAGACAAGTCTTCTCCTCCACCGGCTGCTCAGTGAATCCTTCCCAGCCCAGACTCCTGTCCAAGCCTTTGACTGTGGATGAAGTTGTGGGCCAGGCCTTCCTCTTCCTCATCGCTGGCTACGAGATCGTCACTAACACACTCTCTTTCGCCACCTACCTACTGGCCACCAACCCTGACTGCCAAGAGAAACTTCTGACAGAAGTAGACCGTTTCAACGAGAAATACGTGAGTAAAGTTGGGTCCAGTGGTCCGTGTGAAAGCCACACACAACTGATTTTGTGTGTTCGTTGAAGTGAAACTTATTTTTAACAACTGCCTTGTTAAAAACACGTTCTAATTTTGTAAAATGAAACAGGGCCACTGCCCACCTTCATCTCTCTGGGTTAGCAAATAAAATGGAGTGTTCAGAACAACAGAGAAAAAAAAAGAAAAGTAAAATTGTGCACATGTCTATATTGTTTGGGGTGGTCCATGAAACCAGGCCTGGCTTGTGAGTCAGGGTCAAATGTCAGGGAGGGGGCAGGAGATGTGGTTTCCCAGTGTTCTGACTATTACGTCGCTATGCTCAGAGGGGCAGACCTGCTCCAGAAAATGGAGCCCAATTGGAAGGCAGGAGTGGGTATAAGGATGGGCCAATCGGAAGCAGGAGTGAAGATTGGGTGAACACAAAGAAAGAGGTCCATCAATGGACTCAGGTGAAACAGGGCCCGTCGGCACCAAGTCCAGATTCTGGATATTCCTTCTAAATGAGGTTCCTCCTTGTCAGATTTGAAACAAACTTTCAAGGGTGCTGAGTTAGGCTACTTTATCACACCATTTTTTTTCTGGATGTTTATGTGTGTAATGCTTTGACTTAGGAATTGTTGAAGAAAATCATTGTTTAAATTTGTGCTTTAAATGGAAGACCACCATAGTAGAATCCTTTCTATTACATTCTGATGTAATTATTACATTCACAATTTTGGGAGGTCGCCCTCTTCTGTTATGGGAACTATTAGAATTTTTTTTCCATTATATTGAACTGAAAACTGCTTCCCAGAAAATCCCACTTCTTCATCCCACCAAGAAAATAAATATGACATTAGCCTTCCTTTTCCAATGCATTAACTGTGCTACTAATTGCCTCAACCTAAAGTTCCATGATGTTATGACAACTGCCAAGCCAGGTTTCTCCAATCCCCTACTTGTACAATTGATTTGTTGAGCCTCGATGCAAGCATTTATATTTATCCTTATTATTGCTCAAGTCAGTCAAAATAATTTTGAATCTTGATTCTGCCATCTGTCATATTAGCAATTCCTCCAGCTTTGCGTCATCTGAGACTTGCTAAGCATGTCTCCTATTTCATCCAAGTCATTGATTAAAATGTTGAACAGGACAGGGCTTCGCTCCAGGTTGACATTGATCCATGAATCGATATTCTTTGGGCACGAAGTCTCAACAAGCCGTGAATCCAAATCACCCTGCTACCTGCTCCCACCTTCTAGCATATCCTATCTGATTGGTAGGTGGGTGGTTTTCATCATTGAAGAGGGGGAGAAGGAGGGACCGAAGATGATGGAGGTATATTACTACAAGAGAAATCACGGGAGCTGAAGGGCATATCTATTAAGATGTATTTGCTGGCAGGTAACAAAAGCCCAAACAAAACTGATTTAAGAAAAATGGAGAGCTTTTTAGTACAGATAATAGAGCAGCTCAGGAATAGGTGTGGCTGCTGGCAAACCTTTATCCAGGCCTCAGCGATGTGCTCAGGTCACAGCCTATGCTTCCTTAGTCCTGGGCCTTGTTCTGAGCTGTGCTTTTCTCTCGAAGCCCCAAGCAGCCTTCCAAGAACATTTGGACTATGGGCTTCCTTGCTCAGAACCAATGGAGAAAAGAGCGTCTGTGGTCCCAACGTCTCAGCGAGTCGTGAGGTGCACGCTGATGGGAACACTTAGGTCACTGCCCATTCTTGAAGCAACTACTGTGGGCCAGGGGAATGAAGACACTAATGGGGTTAAGCCCATCAATTCACCCCAGAGTCAGTCACGCTCAGGTTGTATGACTGAGAGCTTGGGAGAGCGCTTCCCAGAAGCAGCTCCTGCTGCTGTCCCAGGAAGGCAGTAAAGGCTGGTCACACGCAAGACTTATGCATTGAATGAGTGCCCAGCAGTTGGCAGATGTGGCAGTGGCTTAGAGAGGGGACAAACAGCTCTAACAGGTAGAAGTCATGATCTTCAGCTTCAGGGTATTTCATGGCCAGTTGAAAAACAAGAACTTATATCTACTAAAACAATACCTCCTTTTCGAATAAAACCCTCAGGCAATAGAAAGCAGCAATTAGTCAAGTCTAGAATGTGGGGTGCCCTGTAGAGACCACGGGGCTCTAGACGTCTTTCCCACCAGCTACATCATGACTACATCTCGTGTTCGTTTCCCGGGAGGACACAGGCAGTGTTTCCATGGGCTTCCTCTCCTCTGACAGGGCCTTCACTGACCATGGCCTCAAGGAGGATGACCTGTCTTACCAAACCCTGGCCTCCTTCAAATCACCCCAACTTAGGATGGGGGCTTCTTTCCCCAAAGGACCTCCTGTCACCGGGCTATGCAGAATGTTGCAAAGCACTGAGAGCCCATGGGCAAAAAAAAACCCCAGATTTTAGTAGGTCAAGTTTTTCAAACTTTAGTGTACATAAAATAAAACCATCTGGGAAGACCGTTTAAAATGCAGATCCCAGAGCCCCACACTTCGAGATTCTGGTTCCATAAGTCTTGGCCAGGGTTGAGGAACCTGTATTTTAAAATGACCGTCCCAGGGGATTTTGATGCCGGTGGTCCCTAGGTCCACTTTGAGAATGCAGCCTTCAACTCTGAGGGTCCTTTGTTTCTTAGAATAAAGAAAGCCCTGCCCGAGTATGCAAGCCTCCCAAGTCGTTTTCTTTCTCTAGGTAACAATTGGGACTGTTTCTGAGAAACGGGAATACATGGAGGGTATCTTTCCTAAAAAATAAATTGGGTAGTCACAATAGTGTTAAGAGTTATATAGCCTTGCATATGGTAAGCACTCAATGAATATCGTAGGTCCTCTTTTTTTCCTTTTTTTTTTTTTTTACTATAATCAGAGTTCTGTTAATATAGGCCATCTGTCAGGACATGGAGGCGCAGATTATATGTTCACACATTAGATATTTTCCTGAAAATTTGCATGTAAAGTATGACTTGTTAGAATTTCCTGCCGTTTTCCATTCGACAAATATTTCTTGCGTGCCAGTTCATGCCAGACTTGGGCTCCAGACACTATACCCAAGGGTCTTCTTCCACGATGTCCCTGTCGAGTCCCACACAGCTCATCAAGTGGCTTTCCTTTTTTTTTTTTTTTTTTGTCATGAGATCGTTGGATTTGAGCTCTGGACTCCCTTTTCCGAGTCACATCCTTTTACGGCAACACCCTACGAGAATCTGATGAAAGCTCTGTCCCTCTCCTCAAGAAAAAGAATTTATATGTATGTGCGCTGTATTGGTTAGGATTCTTTCTGTTGACAGTGTTAAAACATTCAAACCAGACTGGCTCAGGTTGTTGACGGCTCACATATTAGCAAAGTCGAAACAGTAGGGCTTGATGCAGGGGTTCAAAGTCTGGCACTGGGACCCCGGTTGTTTGCTCTCCACATGGAATCTTGTGTTTTGTCTGATGATTTCTTTTAAATGTGCTCTGACAAATTTCTGTTCTCTTTCCTTGATGAGACCTCGGACAGATCTCAAAAGTCTCTGGTCCCTTTTAGGCATTAAAAAGTCCAGACCAGTCTGGTCCGGTTGAAAATGTCAGTCTCAGATACAGCTGAATACGCTTGCGTCCCCTTAGCTCAGGCTGAGAAAGCTGCCCCGAGATAGGGGTGCTGTCTGTTCTCCTCCCTCCTTTCTCTCCTCACGTTGCCCTTCTACATCCCCTAACCTGTTATAGGAAGTGGATGAATGACTACTAGGTGGCCAGAAAACAGTGTGCCCACCATGTACACAGAATCTGTGGTCCACAGATTAGAAGCTCCCACTTTCAAATTGCTTGTTATACAATCCCACTCACGTTTCCTCTGAACATTTAAAAACTACCGTTTCCAAAGTCAGAGGTGTAAGTCCAACAGTGCCTCGTACTGCCTGCTCTTTTTTTTTCTTTTTTTGTACTTCTAAATGATGTGTATGGCTTGCTCTTATGTACTTCTTGTAAATGACATGGCCACTGCATACCAAGTGGCCTGTAATTTCCACAGAGCCAGTCAACTGCTTCCTTGTTGGTTAGCATGACGCCCGGACTGACAAGTGGCCTTCATGCATCCTTCCCCAGTCAAGAGGTGACATTGTCAGAGGGGAAAGTCAGTAGTTCAGGTGCTCACATTTAGCAGAAATGAACTTTTGGCATGTATAAGGATACTCCAAAGTCTTCCTTCACTGTTGGGTATTATCTTGTACACATTTTACAACTCACACATTCTGTCTGGTATTACCCCCTCTCTCACCGCCTGTTTTGACCCAAGTGGCCTTGATTTCTTTTTTCCTTTTTGGGGTATAGATTTCTGTTTCAGTTTATAACACGCTTATAATCCATTTTTATAATTCATGCCTCTAGGCTGTTTCAGTATAAGCCACATGTTTTCTTCCAAATCATCTGGCTTTGGAATTTTGTCTGGCTTCCCCTCCTCTCGTTCTACCATCAAAATTCAGCTGAAGAACCTTCTTTCTCAAGTCACCCAATTTCTTGGAGAGCTCTCTCTTTTCCCCATGTTTTCTTAGTCATATTGAAGGGGAGGTATGTTCATTAAATTCAAGAGTTGAGGAGAAGGTAAGATTTGTTCCACTTGTACCACTCGTAAAATGGAGAGAGCACACCAATTACTTAATAAGATCTTTGTAATGTGGATGCTTTATTGTGTTCTCCAATATCTAATTTTGAAAAGGAGGAGAGGAAAAAACACAACTTCTTTCCATATAAATTGTTTTTGCTATAACTTTAGCACTTTATGTTGAAATTATTGACTTTTGATCTGGCTAAAGCATTCTCTTTTTTTCTCTTTGGTGCTGGACTGTGCCAGCCAAAATTTATGACCCATTTTCCTTCTGCTTAATTATTGTTATAAATCTGTGCAGAACGCAGTTGTAAATCACAAATTGGACTAGATTGATACAGCCTCTCTTTAGGATAATTTGAACACAGTTATGCCTTAGAAGGAAGGCCAAATTCTTAAAACTTCTCTGGAAGAGCTGCTTTGTAACCGTTCTAAATATCTAATTAAAATACAACTTACTCTTTTAAGGATAAAAGAACATTCCACGCTGGGTATTTCAGCTGATTAGCTCATGCTGGTAATGTGAGCAGGTTGAGGATTTGTTCCTTGAAGCAGCCAGAAGATTTCAAAAGAAAAAAGCATATTCTGTGGCTACATTTAAAATAAAGAAGCCATTTGCCGCCAGCTAGCTGTTTCATAAATACATGTCCTTTGTCATAGGGGGAGGATTTGTTGAAAAAGTGCGAACAGCTTAACACAAATGTATCCTCACTATGGGGAAAAAAAACAAAACATGTTCCCCCGTTTGGATCCCACCCAGGGTGAATTTTCTGGGATATGTTCATACAGGGAATAGGACATAGTAGACTTTAAGATTCAAGGGAAAAACTGGAAATGAGTTTTGCTCGAGTCGTGCTATCCCACATTGTAAGGGAACTCAGTTCAGGTGTTCCCCTGCCACTCAGGACAGTAATGGTTGATTTCCTATAGATCCCACAACAGTACAAAAGAACACAAATCAGCGAGGAATGCCAATTAGTCATATTGAAGGAACTGAGGAACAAAGAAAGAGGTAGGAACAAAGAACAACTTCCAGCCCTAAAGTTGAACTATAAAACAAAGAAAAGAACTGGAACTTCAGCCGGATGAGCTTAGTGGCAATAGAGTGCAAGACCAGCGCAAAGTTCAATGTGGGGAGCTGGTTACAATGCCGGTTCTGACGCAGTCGGTCTGGGGCCGGGCCTGAGAGTCTGCCTTTCCCGCAAGCTCCTAGGTGACACAGATGCTGCTGGGCTGGGCCATGGGCCTCACCGTGACCAGCCAAGTTCTAAACCCTGAATCCTGCGTCTCTCTTAGTTGTGATATACGGAGCAAGTAATTAGTGCTAGGGACAGTTAAAGTAGTGACGTGCTGCAATGATTTACCTTTCGTTAGTAGAACAGTTTCAAAATTAATCCAAAAATAACGATGTCACTCTTACGTTACTGAGTGAGAGATAAAGGGGTGGGGGAATTTCCCAGTCCTGCGTGCGTCTTTAGAAGTGTATTATTGCCCGTGACCTTCCAATGATCTGGCTTCCTTAAACAATTTTCTCCAGGGTGGAAGCTAGGGAGAACTTTTGAGTTCACTTAAGGTCATTTTCAAGAGAAATGAAGATGGCCACCGGAGCCTTCTCTCAGTGTGCACGTGTAGACAGGGGCCCTCTTGCATGGTGGAGACGGCAGCTTTAGGCGCCAGTTGAGAGACCAGCTTTAGGCGCCAGTTGAGAGGCCATGTCAAAGTACTGTGGTCAGAGGGCTCCCTGGGGCTGTTTGCCTGGGAGCCTAGAGCAAACTCTGTGCTGTTCTCACTGCAGGAGCAGGAGCTGCAGTGGGGCTACCTTGAAAGGTGTCCAACTTGCCCACTTCCCGTCCTTCATTCTGGAAGTGTCTGACCCAAAGAAGTAGACTCCCTCACCCTTCCCTGGCACCCCAACAATGACTACCAGAGCAGAGACATTTTGACAGCCTACAAAGAAGGGCCCCTCTGGGTACACAGTGAGAACTCAAGCTTGGAAGCTAGGAATGGTAGCACTGCTACGAAAGCACGAACTCCAGGAAGGAAGAAGGAAGACAGAAAATGAGGTATTTCTGTTCCCAAAGCAGAGTGACCAGTCACCCTGGATCGACCAGGTGGCGGAGCCCCCGTTTCCAACTGCCCATATGATTATTAGATACACAGAAGTCTTTGGCATGCACGCCACCTGCCCATTGTTTTCTTGGGGACACCTGCAGGCAGGTAGACTGTGCCTCTCCGGGGCCATCTGTGCTGTGAATGTGTGCTGCTCAGTACTGACCTTCCTCTGCCACCACCCGGGGGTCCAAACTCTTCCACATCACAAGCATCCAAAACCCAGCGCATGTGACCACTAGGGAACCTGAACCACCTGAACTTTGAACTGCTCCCAGGGGCCTTAGCAGTGGCAGCCACAGCCCCAGGCCTCTTCTTCTCTTTCCTCTCCCTTTTCATCTGGCCCCCGTTCTTAGATTTCTCTCTTCTCTCTGTTCTTCAATGTTTGCAGCCCTATTTCCTCGTCTTGCTCCTGGTTCTGGCTCTGTCCCCGAGATCCAGAGGGACACAGAGGCTTCCTTGCTCCCCCTCCTGAGCCCCTGCCCACTTGGGGCCCCTGGCCATCCCAGAAGCCTCTGAATTTGCCCAGTGACACCCTGCATGTGTGCAGTGGAGGTGGTCAAGTGGGAGGTGGGTTGAAGAGCAGGAAGAACGTGCAGGTGTTTTTCTGGGCCACGGGCTTAATCAAGTGTAGCACTTCAGCACTTGTAATTTATAGCGATTAATGCTCTGAGTCCCCTTCCCCCTGGAGTCCCTGCAGAGCAGCTCTGTCACAGCAGAGGGAGAGGTGACCTGCAAAAAGATGTTCCTTCTGGGAATGGGCCACACCCATCGGCATATATTTGGTTTCCTGGGGCAACTCAGAGTATTTTCTTCTCAATATCTGGAGCCTCCAGAGAGGCCGAGCTTTGCTAAGCAAATAAGCTGGTGGGGTCGGTTCACGTCAATCCTCAAAAGCAAGAATTAAAAATAAACTTGGGAAAGTGAATGTGCCAGGTGAAGCTTGGCGTTTGTGGGTCCACTTGGCACAAAGGTAGTTTCTCAACTGAATGGTTCATTTATTTAACTATTGTTCACGTTATGGGTCCTTAAAACATCGCAAGTATAGGTTTTATTCCCAACAATTAGCTTTTAGAATAAAAGAATAAACACACACTTTAAAAAAAAAAGTCACTGGACTCAGTTGACCAAAACCACTTTTACATCAGGGGAACAGGATGGTATCAGCTGGTACAAATTTAAAGACTCCTACTTCCTGAAAACTTTCCATCAGCCCATCACTCTTATTAATATTTCACCATTAGGAGGTCCTTCCTTTGTTTCAGCACATTACCCATCATTAAAATGCCACTACGCTTGGGAGAGGCAGTATACTCCAGTCCCCACAGGGACGCTCAACTGCTCAGCACACTGGGATATCCCAGGGCCTCCAACAGGGCCTGGCACATAAGAGGCTTGCAAGGAATAGGTGTTGAATGAATGAATGAGTGAATGAGTGAATGAGCAGAAGTTCACGCCTTCTTTTTTAACTGGAGACTAGGTGAAAGCAAACTGAAGGTGGTGAAGTGGAGGGAGACGCACTGGAGAAAATACATGGTTACTGCATCCTGGAAAAAGGTTAGACTGGAGTCAAAGGCCACTGCCGAGGTTGATAGAGGCAGGTGATGGCAGCACTCAGCAGTCCCTATGGCCCTACCACTGTGCTGCCACAAGGCTCCCACGGGGCACTTCACACACACCAGTTCATGCCCAGAAACTCACGCCAAGGAAAGGAGGGAACCTGGACCCTCAGACTCCGAGGGGATCTTAGGGGCCATCCCATCCAGGACAGATATCAGAGAGATCATGCCGCTCTGCTTGAATGCTCCCAGGAACAGAGAACTTACTACTTATCATCCCGCCATTATCCTTGATAAAAGTCTTCCTACATGGAATTGAAATCTGCCCTCACTAATTGCCCACCTCCTGGCCTTTGTCTACTCCTCTCACAGTTCATGGTATTTGTCTACTAGCAGTCAAGAATTTAATAGCGTCTGCCCTGGGTCAGGGGAGGGGGCCTATTTCCATGCTCACTAACAGCCATTCACTGGGCATTTCAGAGACAGAAGGAAGAAGAAACATTGGGAAATCAGTAGAGAATATGAGACCTTTCTAAAATGTTTGCTTGTGGTCCAGACATTTAATTTAATCTAAGTTTTCTGGTAAGTCTGTTTTGCCCCAGGACTGTGGGCAGCATTATGTTTTGTGTTGGAGGGTGTGGGTGTATGTGTGTATGAGTGTGTGTGTGTGGCTGTGTGTGTTTAGGGTTTTTTTTAAAGCATTATGTTTTATAGCTGAATATGGTATATGTGAAAATATCAACCGCATGAGACTATCAGTCCAGGCATATGAATATTCCAGATCAGAAAGGATGTTTGACTCCCCTATGAATTGCAATGTGTAAGGTTTATAAAGTTAAGCACTTAGAATTCTGTCTTTAAAATTTAAATATTTAGATTGGGTCTCTAGGACACAAAAGGCAATGCCTGTTTCTCACTCGCTTAATTTGATTATTTTTCTTTTTGGTAGCGTAAGTTGTTTTTCAAAGCCTCATTCCTTGAATGTTCCCTATAGGAGGAATGTAATTAAACTCCACTGGCCTTCCCCTGCTGGGACCAAACTGGGGCCAGAGCTGTAGGAAGCGTAAAACGGATACCCTGCAAAAAAGCATCCTTATTATAAAGATGAGAAGAGGATCAACTTCCCTCTGGTTAAGAACAAGAAGCTTTAGAAAGCCACCCAGGCTCTTCTGGCAATGGGCTTAGTCTCTAAGACATTTTAATTAGTAATTTAAGGCTGGAAGGAAGAGGATAAACTCCTCACCCCTTGGCTATATGCAAGAGCTTGAACTCAATGAGAAACTGGTTCAAGTGGCTGAGGAAAAGGGAGGGTGGTTCTGGAAAAAGGACAAACTTTTTCATGAAAATGGCAGTGAGGTATGCTTGCCTCGTCACTCACTGTGTTTGAGGTCCCACTCCCTGCAGGCAATTCTCACCCCTCCCTGGGGACAGGCACTGCCTCTTGCTCTGACAGACAGCTGGCTGATAGCAGAGTTAAGAAGCTCTGCTGAGGTACGGGTCCCCAGTCACACTCAGACCAAACCTACACTTCTCTCTGACCAAGGAGAACTGCCACCTAAAAGAGCAGGCCCAAGACCTGGGTGCTAGTCCCAACCCTGCCAATAGCACACGTGGAAGCACTGGGCTGCCACTCACTGTTAGTGTGACAAGGATGACTGGCATAATCTCTTTGTTCCTCAGTTTTCCTGTCTGTGAAATGGGGTAACAACAGTGTACCTTGCAGCTTCTAAGGCTGTCGTGAGAATTAGTGACAGGATCCAGGTACAATTCTGGCCACAGTGCCAACATACATACACCCGCTACTGTCATCCCCTCTCTATGCCTCAGTTTCCTAATCTGTGAAAGGCAGGCATTAGACTAGACTTCTCTGCTGGCAGTGAAAATGACAATCGAATGTTTCTGTGAAAGGTCCTAAGCCAGGTGCTTTACATACAAGTGTTAACTTGAGTTTCACAATAACTTCATGTAGTAGGAACAATTACCGTCCCCATTTAATCAGTGGGGAAAGAAGGTTGCATTAGTTAGGGGTGCCAGAGGAGAACCAACAGGAGAGACAGATGTTAAGGAGTGACTTGTTGGATGGTGGGCACTGGCCAAGTCCAAATTCTGCAGGGCAGGCCAGGGAGCTGGGAACTCGGGCAGGACTCGAGGCTGCAATCTTGAGGCAGGATGTCGCCTTCCCCATCCTGCCTCAGAGTTTGCTGTCAAGGCCTCAACTGATTGGATGAGGCTTATCCACATTATCAAAGGTCATCTCCGTCATTTCCAGTCCACTGATCAGAGATGTCAACCACACACATCTACAGAATACCTTCATAGCAACACCGAGATTAGCATTTGATGCAGTAACTGGGTACGATGGCCTGACCAAGTTGACTCAAAAGAGCAACCATCACAGAGGCTTCGAGAAAATACAGAACTTGTCGGAGGTTATGCACGAGGAAGGGGCCTGGCTTGGACTGGAGAGCACATCTCCTGTTCTTTTCAGCATCGTCTCAACATTCATGATCCCGTGACTCTGAGACTCCCTCAACACTGCAGTGTCCTGCCTGACGGGCGGGTCAATGTCAGTGCCACCATTTCTCCAGAGGGGGGCTTCGGGGCTGCGACTGGGGTGGGGACCTGAGGCTATGTTGGCACCGCACTTTTATGGCACTGAGAAAATGCCAACTGTCCAGGCAGATGGGGGCACACATCCTCATGGTGTGGTCTCCTCTGCCGGCACCATCTTTGGCCCTAAGGATAAGTATTCCTGGGTTTGCTGTGGCCTTTTCCCCTCATTGCATGACTTTGTCACAGTCCATTCTCCACGTTTATGAATTCTCTTTGCAAGACACGGGCGGCTTCCGCCCTGACGCCCCCCCCCCCAACATTCCAGACACGGAAACACCATGCCCCAGGGCTGCTCTCTGCCTCCAGCTCCCGACCATATCCCAAAAACTTTTCTGAGCTGAGATGAAAAAGGTGCAGCAGCAGATAACGGCTGGCCCCAGCCAGGAGAGCAGCAAAGCTCGCCTCTAATAGAGACCCAGGGAGGGAGAGGGTTGCTCTCCACTGTGGCACCCTGCTTGGTGCTTTCCCTCACTTGTTTGTGACACTGATCTCGTCTTGTTCATTGTAGAAAGTTCTCCACCTGCCCAGGCTTTCTCTTTGGGTTCCGCGGCCCAGGAATGTTTCACGAGTTGCATTTCCTTGTAGTTCACGTGTATCATGTTCTTTAGTAAAGAGCATGAAATATGCATCTGAGCCATTTGTCCTGCAGCCTGGTGGCAGGCCTGGCCCTCCCTCTGCTCACTGCTGGTGTCGCTGTGCAGAGTGACCAATGTCCTCCCTTCCCTGGGTCTCTGTTAGAGTCCCAGGTTTGTGGCTCTCCCAGCTGAGGCCAGCAGTTAACTGCTGCTGGGCCATTTTCATCTCAGGTTAGAAAAGTCCTTGGGACGTGGTCGGGAGATGGAGAACCAGCCCTGAATCCACGGGGCTGCCTGCTCTCCCTCCCTGCGGGGCACTCTTCCTCCCTGATACCTCTCCTGTATGCAGCTCCTCCCCTGTGAGGTGTGCAGAGCAGGGCCGCCTGCCTCCCCAAATTCCCAGAGAATAGACGCCAGCCCACCTCTAGGCAGAATCTGACTTCAGGCAACTAGAGATGTTCTAACAGTTTCCCTCTCTATCCCCGTGGCCACTCGGACCAAGGACCCACATGCAAATCAAGGCCCAAGAACAGCCATATATTCATACATTCGTGGCTTCCAGAACTTCTAAAAATGGCAGCTGCTCAGTATCCCTCTGGGAAGATTCTGATTTAGTTGGCCTGCAGCCTGGCTATCCCCCCCACTTTAAAAGCCCCCAGGTCATTCTAAGCTATAGGTAGGGTGAAGACCCACTGCCATACTCCCATGAGGTATATGCAAACTTAACTTCAACCATGACCTTGGGTTGCATGATTAAGGACATGGCCAAGTTTGGTGCAGACCCAGCTCATTCACAGAGCCAAGAAACAAAGGCCTGGCAAGCCCCTCGAGGTGATTGCTCTGGTAACATTCAGACCATTAGAAAACACGTCTTAGAGTTCTGGTCCATAGGCCTGAAAGATACCAAACCCAAGAGGTCATCTGCTCTGCGTCCCCAAATCCAAGAGGTTATTTGCTCTGTGTCCCAAACCCAAGAGGTCATCTGCTCTGTGCCCCATCTCTAGAAGCAGCTCACAGACAAGACAACTGAGGCCTAGGGAGGTTCCCTCACAGACCATGTCTTAGAATTCAGGGAGTGTGTCTGGCTGCCCTGCTTGGAGTCTAGGTCTCAGTCTCTCTCTCTCTCTCTCTCTCTCTCTCTCTCTCTCTCTCTCTCTCTCTCTCTGTTTCTCTCTCTCTTCTCTTCTCTTGCTCTCTTGCTCTCCTTTCTCTGAAAAGCTCATTTAATGATTCCCCTGCCTGGCTGCAAATGAGTGATTTACAGACCTGAAAGACGCTAATGATGGCAGTCAGCCCCATGATCATCATAACAGTAAACAGTTATGGAGCCCCATAATTATTCATAATAATTTTTATATGTTAAATAAATCTGACCTAACTCTATAAAGGAATAGGCCCTACTAACCGAGAATATTATATAAAGTAGAAATCGCCCAGAAACGTCGAAAGAAAATGTCTCAAGTTCTGTAACACATGTACCATTCGGCGCTTCTGTTTCTGGGCTCGATTCCCTGTGGGTCCCCTGTCCGATTTCAGGGGGTACTGTCCATCTTCTCAGTGCTCAGTCTGTGGGCCGTGGTCAGTTATAAATGTATGCTGTCTGTGTTAGCGATGTTTCGTTCTCTACAGAAACACCCATTTCCAGCTTGTTTTCGTCAAGTAGTGATTCTTGGGGATCAAGTATTCAATGTCAGCCAATATTGATAATAAGTATCATGGAAATAAGAAGAAGAATTACTATTCATCGAACACATGCTCTGTGCCTGGTGCTGGGCCAACCAAGTCTAACAACCAATTTGATATTTCCCCCCATTTTAAAGATTAGGAAATTGAAACTCAGAGAGTAAGTGCAAGGTGAAAGCAGAGTCTAGAGTGGAACCCAGGTCTACAAGCTCCAACATTCCTTGGTGCTATCTTGGGAATGACCTCTAGGTCTGTGGTAGATTGGTCTATGAGAGCAGATGGTTATCCAAAGTGCTTTAGCATCCATTTGGACACATTTATGACCGTTTTGTTAGCACTGTGACAGCCAGGTCTCGGTCAACGTGTTGAGAGGGCCTCAAAGTCATTTTTCCTCCTTTCTTGGGTTACCCCTTCCTATCTTCTCCCGCCAAGGATCTAAGGACATTATCAGGATAAATGGCATTTTTACTTGGCTCTCCGGCTTTGAGAAACTCTAACAAATCCTAGAAGTCAAGATGGGTCACTCTTTACCATAAAATGAATATCTAAATTAACGTACTTCAACAACCAATAAACAGATCACACACCACAGAAGTCCATAGCAAAGGAAAGAAAGAAAAAAAAAAAAACCTAAGCCAAGAAATACACTGTTTCTTTTCACTTAACGTTTGACAAATTTACACTCCCCTTGTCTGCACCCGAGTGTCTTAAAATAAAATTCTATCAATATTTCCATATAAAAAAATTTTTTTTCTGTGTAAAATCCAACATATCGGGAATTTTTCTATTCATTCTGTCCCTTGGGTTTCGTATGTCCCTTGAGAATCATTCATATGGGAAACCTGTCACTTATCAGTGTATCTAGCAGCATTTTTCTCCCTGTCCTCAAAATTTAGCTTAAAGCCCACTTCTGTGGGTGTCCTGACACATACTCTTCTCAGGTGTATGTCAGGAGATTTCTGGTGATCCAGGCCATAATCCAGCAAAACTAATCCTGTCCATTGCTGGCATCTAAACCGTATCCTGCTAAATGTCCATCCTTGCCTTTCTTTTCTAAAGCTGGAAGGAGGGACAAAAATATCCCCCATGCCTCCCAATCTTGTTTCCTGTCCCAAACTTCACAGCCTTTGGAGACGCAAGGCAGGTTTCTTGTAATTAGTTCCTTCATCTCCATGTGGGTCAGCTAGAATGACAAGTGGTCCATGGGTTAAATCCATCATGCTGATACTCCATCTTGGATAGAAATTTCCAGAAATCAGCACCTCCTAGTTGTGCATATCAGTAGCGGCCTCTCCCTCCTCAGCTGGGAGAAGCCGTGGCCAAGAAAACAACAGACTCTTCTCTCTCAGAATTTGCTTTCCTCAGTCATTCTCAGAAAGCTGGAGTCAGCAGCCTTAGCTCTGTCACCATTTCCTCCTTCTCCTTCTCTTGGGCAGGATGACACCCTTCTGCTTGTCGACCCCTAGACAAGCTCAGCTGTGGGCACCATGAGTGGAGGGTCCTCTTTGTTACCACATCCAGGCACATAATAGGTGATCAATGTTAGTTGAATGAATGAATGAATGAATGAATGAATGAATAAAAGTTAAAGGTGAAAGAAACTTAGGGATCACTCAATCTAATCCCTTTATTGTGCAGATGAGGAAACTGAGGCAAAGGCCATTCGGAGACCAGCTAAGGTCACGCTGTTTGGGTGTGGTTACTTGACTCCCAGGCCCATGCTCATTTCACCCTGTGCTCTGCCAGCCTGTCACCTGCTCTCAGAAGACCGAGTGTAGACAGTGAGCCCTGCCCACCCCCCAACCCCAGAGCAGGAACCTCCCCTGTGTAGTGGGGGGAGCAGGACCAGTGCACCCCCAGCATGCCACTTTGACTCCTTCCTCAGTATTTGTATGTTCTCTTCTGGATGAACAAAGCATCCTTTTTTAATTGCATCGGCCTCACCTGCCTTCCTCCCTGTAATTTCTGCTGCAAACAGACTGTCTTCCAAGCCTGAGCTGGCATTCTTCAAAGATTCTTTACGGCCATCTAGCTCTCTGTCCTCCTCTAAACTTCTGCTGTCAGGACCACTTTGGGAATGTAATGTGCCCTTACCAAGATTTTACCCCTCCAGCCCAGAACAGACACCGGCTTTTCTTCCATACACAGTATTCCACAAGATATATATATATATGCTAAAATTAAAATAAAACAAACTGGTAGCATACCAGGAGCCTCCAACAGTCATCAGTTAAAATATTAAGCAGATCAGCCTGAAGATAAGGCATCTCTATTATGCTCTGAATATTAAATTAGCCAACTGGTGGACATTTTTTCAGCCACGCGATAGCAAGGAAACAGCAGAAACTGCTTTTTCTCTCTTTGTGTATAATGACCAAGAAACGGGAAGGCACAGAGATGGAAAAAGCAAGGGATCTCCCTTCTGGCTTGTCCAGTCAAGCGACCCTTCGTATTGCACAGTGTTTATTGGTGGGAAACAGCCAACTTCAGATAAAAGGCCGGATGCTGTCTCCCGTTATTTCACCGCCAAGCTGTGTTTTTTCTGAAAGGCATTAAAATGGAGGGAAAGCAACCACTGGCCACTCTTTGGGATTGTCCTTCACGATTCTAGGCCATAAGTAATCCAGTGAGCCACTCAGTAAGACCCTGGCTCTGTGTGGTGGCGGCTGCGTGGCATTCAGGAGAGCCAGAGGTAATCAGCGCCACCAAAATGCAGAACAAAACTCTTATCAGAAGATGTCATTTTTTTCAAAATGTCATATATACAATTTTTAGTGGAGCATGATGACAGATAGTGAATAACTTAACATAAATTTGCATAATATAATACAGCTGTTAATTTATGAGCATATTAAAGCACAAAGTTTTGTAGTTTGGAGCACTTAAAAGTCTTAATCTTTGGAAAGTTTCCCTCCAGTTTGCTGTGTATTTATTACTTACCTAGGGTTGCCACATAAAATACAGATGTCTAAATTTAAATTTCTGATAAACAATGAATTGTTTTTGAGTGTAAGTATGTCTCATGCAATATCTGGGACATACCTATACTCAAAAATGATTCATTGCTTATCTGAAATTCTCATTTTTATCTGATAGATCTGGCAACTCTATTCATATTCTTACTTGATGAAACACCTGGCTCTTTGCTGGTAAGGGGAAAGGAGCTATTGTTTAGGGAAGGGCATCAACTGCTGCGACCTTCCTACCCCATGCAGAGTCAAAGGAATCAGATTATAGAGGCCCCAGTGTAAAGGGGGGAACTGAAGCAGGCAACACACTCAAGCTTTCCTGGCAGCACCCAGGGTGTTAGAGTTACGTTTTTCAAACTTTCTTGACCATATCATTATAGCTCAGAAAAGTGAATGAATTTTTTTAGAAATCCATTTTATAAATGAGGAAGCAAGTCAGATCAATTAAGAGACTTTCCGAGTCCATTTCACTAATCTGTGGCCAAACTAGGAATAACAGTTACGTCTCCCAACATCCAAGCCTGTGTTTTTGGTTTCATTCTACCAAAGGATACATTTTTCTGCTCTCCAAGTTATAGTACACATTCTGGGATCCACATTTTTTTGTTTCATTTGATAAAATTGTATGACTTCTCTATACCATTTGGTTATCATGTCACATTCTTCTAAAATTTCCAAGATTTATATCATTTCTGATCTAAACTGATTCTATCATTGCTTACGGCATCCACTTGACTTCAACCAACATTTAAACGATTTCATCTTGGTACTTACCCTGTGATCTTTAGCATCTCACTCTCCGCCTACCCGCAGCCTAGTCTTGCTATTTTGGTGGCTCAGGAGATCTGTACCGCGCGTCTTCCATATGTTCTCCACTGGGATGGGCACTGTCAGAGATGTAAAAGAAACGTAAGAGAAATATTTGTTGCCATTACTTCTCCCTAATCTGTGAACTTGGTCGAGTATCTATTAAAATCCCTTTGAGAGTTGAGAAAACATAGGCTCAGAGAGGTTAGGTGCCATTCTCAGGGTCACACAGCAAATACAGAATTCAAGTCTTCTTGCTGTAACTCTTATGCTCTGTCATCAGGACATGGGGGCAGCTGAGCTGAGAGGCCTGCAAACGAGTACACCGGCAGGAAAAAGACACCAAGCCAAGAGATATCCATCTACTTTGTATATTTTTATCATATACTAAGTCTAGATTTTCAAACCACATATAGAACTTTCTGGAATCTTATAATCATTCAGTTTACTATCCTTTAGATCTTCTCCTTGGCCACCCACTCCACACGTTTTGTGTTTTCTTTTTCCAGTTGGGATAGATGAATTCCAAAGAAATGCACAGTCTCCCAGAGCACCACTTTTCCTCTTCTGCTGTATAGCACAGTTCATTTGGCTTGCAGAATCCAAATTCAGGGGCTCCTTCCAACATTTTCATTAGCTCAGTAGTCAGTCAATTTACACAGAGAAGTTCACTGGGCTCCCTCCATCCCGTGGAACGAGCTTGCCGGTCGGTTCCTCTACGCCCAGCGGCTACGGCCTGAGCTGACGGCGGAGAACGTAGTTCTCTGCACCCTCCAGGGCTCAGCACACAGGAGCCACAACCCACCTCTTCAGGGTGGAGTGAGGAATTAGGCTCATAGCAAGACCCACAGCGATCAGCCAGTCGCACAGCCCTTTACCAACCTCATGGTCACCCATCCTGGGTGGAGCCAGACTGACGGCTAAGAGCACAGGCTCTGGGTTGACTCCGTGCCTCAAGGCCAGGCTGAATCCCTGCACCACGTAACTCTAAGCCTCAGTTTCCTCAGCTGTTAGAAGGGGATAGTAATCGTATCTGCTCCCTTAGGGTGGGGTTGATGCAATGGGATGATGTGTGTAAGTACAGAGAACATTCCTCCAGAAACATTCATTTTTATTTTGCTGTGGTTGTTTCAAATCTTCCTGTTATTACCATTCTACAGATCATCTTAGCGATCTTAGTGGACATATGTCCTTTCCACGTGTCTCTCCTTGCCCTGCCAGCAAGCCACTATGCCACCTGGTCTCAGCCGTGCATTCTGCTCCCCTGGAAAACAGGGTCCCTTCCTTGCCACCCCTGGTTCCCCTACTGCATGGCTTCTCTGAGTCCCCCTCCCTTTCAGCTCAGAACTTTTCCTACCTTCCTCCTTCCTTCCCTTCCAACAAAACACTCTTTTGCCATCCCATTTCCCCAGGAAACTATTTTCTGTCAGGGACCAACAAAGTGATCAAATTACCAAGATCTGAGAGCTCAGAAGGATGTCAGAGGTTGTTGGCTGATTCCAGCAATCACGCTGGACCTACATGCTCCTGCCAGCGTTCATGGGGTTGATGTCCTGTCTTAGGAAGTATCTGGCTCTGACTGTCCCTGGGCCGCTCCGACAAAGTGGGGAGCGCATCCTCTCACGTCCCGCTTGAATGAGAAAGAGAAAGACTTCCGTACTCATCTTTACCTGGTGTTGGCACAGCCTTTGGAACTGGGTAGACTTGGGTTTTCACTCCGTTCACACTACATATTTCTGCCCGGCTGCCCCCTCTCTCTGCCTACTGACCTGAGGCACAAACCCTCTGAAGCTCCGTTTTCTCATCTGTAAGTGAAACCCACCCTGTGCCTGTCCCCACAGGACTTGGTCCATAAATACTCAGTGTAGCTGTGGAACTCTTCTTTCTTCTAAAGATGGCACTGGTTCTGCTCTCTGCCCCTCCCCCAGGCCAGGCTTTCTCTCCCTGTCCCCACCTTGCACCCACATCTCCCCTCGCCTGCTTCCCCGCCTCTCAGGGGAGCTGCGAAAGCCATCTGCAAGGACAGCAGCTGGCGTCCAGGGGCGCAAGGGTTTTGTCGCAGCACAACACTCTTTCATAAACACACACGGGTGCAGGCTTTATGGGCAGGAAAGCTGCCAGCACCCTGTTCCTCCTGGTGGGAGTGGCCACCTGGAGAGGGTGGGGCTGGCCGGGCAGTTGGCCTGTTTCCAATGTTATGGCACATGGGGTCATGTGTGCTATGTACGTGCTGGGAGGTCATCCCACCCCCTCTGGGCCTCACCTCTGGGGCCTCTCGTCCTGGACACTGCAGGGCTGTAAGAATCATCTAGGAGCCGCTGGGTGCCCATCTGCCATCACCCTGTGATGGGTGGGAAATAGGGCCCTGCAATGCATGTTGCCACCCCCTCAGGGCTGCCTCTCTGTCCCCCAGGTGCCCAAGCTTCCCTCCCTGTCCCCACTACCACCCCCACCTGGTCCCTGCCTGCAGACTTGACCCCTCCAGCCAGCGAGTCCCAACCCTCAGGGCCTCCTGGTGTGACCCTGTCACCTCTGGCCCTTGGAGAGCCCCCTCCCTGTCTTCCCCCACCTTAAGGTTACGTCTCTTTCAGAAGCTTTACTTTGCGGGGAGGGGTGGGAAATGGAGTGAGGCCGTTGCACACTGCACATTACAGGGACCAGCAGACACGGAAGACAAAAGAAACAAACGATTCTTTAAGATCCACGGCCAAAACAAATTGCCGTAATTAACACGTGCCACTGCCACGATATATGGGCTGAGACGTGGTTGGCGTGAGGCAGAGGCACAAACCGCAGAGAGCACGCACTCCGATAAAACAGCAATAAATGGTGAGGCTGTGATGGAACTCGTTTCAATTTTGTTCCAAAACCTTGTTTAAGTGCTTCCATTGTTTCTATGTGAAAGAACACAAACGCTGTTTGAAAACTGCTCCAGCGTAAGCCTCACCTTCTGTGGGAAGACTTTCCGATCCCTGCAACCCCCACCCCGGGGCAGATTCTGTGGCCCCCATGACGCCCCCTCATGTTCCCGCAGCACCCACACTTCTTCCGTCAGAGCCTCAGCCCCCGGCGTCCGCTGGGCTTGTCCCCCTCCAGGGCCGTGCACTGCCCATCTCCACCCACCCCTAGAACAAGGCCGGTAGCAGCCGGCACGAGGTGATACCCAGTGAAACGACTCTCAGCACATGCAAGAGGCTATTTGTAAACAGCAAGGGGGTCCCAGAGGCGGCTACCGGGACGTGTAGGACAGGTGACATTCCTGATAGACAGGATCTGTTAGCAAGATCCCTAAAATAAATACATCAAATAAAAGTATAAAGATAGGAACACATAAACAGAATTCTTTCCCACGGGGGAGGGGACAGGGGGCAGTGGTGACTTGCCCTCCTGTGCCACGGTCACCCTCAGGGGGTTTTGTCCCACATTACAAAGACAGCCCAATAGCAGGGATAATAAAAGCAAAAAGGGTTAACATAAATAGGGCCTGGCAGGGGGGACTGTCCAGATGAGAGGCTGCCTGCAGAAGAGGGGCACCCCTAACTGAAGCCTCTTCTGGATGCCTTGGCGGTGAACAGGCCCAGCTTGCCCAGTCCATTGGGAGGGGGAGAAGAAGGGCTTTGGCTGGGAGCATCAGCCACCCCATTCCAGGAATGATAGAGGGTGTGGGTCTCACCTGCAGGTAAGCTTTGCTGTCACCCTCTCTCTCCGGCCTGCAGACTTTGGGAGCACACGTGGGAATAAGGAGGACAAGGAGTTATCTCCCCTTCTCAGCCACCTGAGGGAGGAGAGCCCTCCATATCTGGTAAGGCAGTATGGCGGGGAGGTCTGCCAGGCCACTCCTGAGAGGCCGGGTGGGGCCCACCTGCAGGCCAGCTGGCGGGAGCCTTGCCGGCTGGGCCCCAGCAGCCCCCCTGCACCTGTGGCCCAGCCTGCACCCAGCAGACAGGCTGAGGCAGGAACGCAGTGTCTCAGATACTTTGAGCAGAAATCGACTATCAAGGCTCTGAGGCATGTGCTGTCTGAGATTTAGTAAGTCCCCTCTCACCCCAAATTAACAACAACAACAAAATCTTTTCTCCCCAAGAGCCTCATTCTTATTTATCCAAACTCACTCCGCCAGTTCCAAGAAGTAGGGAGAGACACTTTTTTGTGTACACGGGCCGACAACAGTGCTGAAGCTCCTGTTAGCCATTACTCTGGGCCTGTTTTTACTTAGCTTGCCATTGGAGAAGCCATTCTTGACAAAGAATCCTTTTCACTAAAAGCCATCAGCTGCAGAAAAAAGAACAGGGCTAAAATCGCGTCAGGTGGAAGAGGTGGGAGGGTGGTACCACGAGGATAAGAAGAGGTGGCCCTGGAAACCGGCTGGTTTGACACCCAGCTTCAGGTGCCTGGCCAGGTGACCTTGGGCAAGCTACCTGGGCTCCAGACACCTCCGTCTCCTCCTGGGCAAAGGGGGGTCTTGTGAGGATCAGAAAAGATAACCGGAAGGCAATGTGCTCGGTTCTTGGCAAAGGGAAGTTATCAGCTGTGTGCAAGCCCAGAGGTTTCCACACAGAGGAAGGCACGTGACAAAGAAAAGTCATCTCTCCCTGAGGGTCAGAAGGAAATGGACTGTGAGAAGTGCTTGCTGGGAATGGCCCCAGATCAGGTTCCTTTCTCAGGCTACGCAGAAGGGGGTTCGTCATTCACTTTTTTTGTTGTTAAATGTATTGGGGTGACATTGGCTAGTAAAATTACATAGGTTTCGAGTGTACAATTCTATAATACATCACCTCTATGTTACAGTGTGTGTTCACCACCCACAGGCAGTTCTCCTTCCATTACCATATATTTGACCCTTTTCCTCCACTCTTGAGGGCTCAAGGTTAACAGACATGAAAGTCAGCAGGCCAAGTCTGTCCTGAGGCCACAGTGGAGGAGCCTGGTGTCTGCCAGCTCTTCCCCGCTCCTGCCAGCCCAGAGCTGGCCCCTGGCAGGCAGGCCCCTGCAGCCCCTGCTCTCTGAAGGATTCCCGAGTCCCTGGGCTCTGTGCTGGCAGCAGCCCAAGCCCACTGCTCCCTCCTTTCTTACCTGCAGACCCAGCCTCAGCCCTGTGAGCAGGTACCCATTTACTGGAGTGCACTGAGTAACACAGGGGGTTCCCAGTGAGCTCTCTCACCAACCAACCTGACCCTGGGTCCAGGAAAGGCTGTGTCTGGGCTGGGTTGGTGGCGTGGACGTCATGGTCCTGGGCCGGACCTGTGTCTGCCTGTAGCCAGGTGGCCTTGACCTTATTCTCGCCCCAGGAGCAGGACAGAGTTGAGGCAGGTCTGAGGACCAGCCACAGCTCAGCTGCATGCTTTATCTTCTAGAATCCTCCACTCTCTTCTGATGAGAGAAGTCCCCAGGACTGGGGACTTCTCACTGGCATCTCCCCAGGGCAGCCCCAACTGAATTCGTAATTTTCAGAAGCACGATTGTTTCTCTCTCTCCTGGGGTGACCCCATGCTTGCAGCTCCCACAGACTCACGGGGTCTCTAAATAGTACTTTTGGAAACAAATTTGGTACTTAACACTCCTCATCTCATGTCCCAAATCAGAGTTACAAACGGAGCTCCTTCAGGAAACCCCTAAATGGCATTTTATGAGGACTCCTCACTACAACCCATGGAGGTGTGTTTTCTCCCCATTTTACAGATGAGCTAACTGACGAGGCTCGGCAACTCACCCACAGTCTTCCAGCTAGATCTGATGAACCCCACAGCTCCACATGCCATGTCCATTTCTAGCTGCCAATCATGATATTCAACATCTCAGGAGTTAATTATAAAAGAGAAAAAGCAGTCAAGTGTTTTATAAACTTTTTTTAACTTCAAAAACTTCCTCTTAACTAGGGTTGGGTATATTTGAAAGCTTAGCCAGTTTAATGGAATTTTTTTTTAAAGAGTAATCAGGGAGAACTTCTGTCCGGGCAAAAGTGAGAGCATATCACCTGACCTCTCTGGGCTGGGGTTCCTCATCTGAACGTGGGAGCGAGCGTTGAACTTATGCAACTTCTGAGTCTCTCTTCTTTTCTGTTTATCGTCCTGTGACTGATAACCCAATCACATGCCAGCTGACAGCATGGTCAACTCTCCTTTCCCCTAAAGCTGGCTGACAGACGTACCCCACTTCCCAGCACTCATTAAAATCTGGTACCCCATACCATTTGGGTCTCTGAAGATGGTTTTGGGGCAAAGGAGGTTCTTTTTTTTCTTTCCTTTTGTTTTTTTAGCTTGCCCATCCTGAGATGTGAAAATGGACTGAGCAGGCAATAGGGGATTTAAAATAAGCTTAGAAAAAAAGAAGAAGGAAAAAAAAAAGCCCTGCTACAATAAATCGTATCACAGTGGAGATCTCTATCTAACCAGAAAATTCTCAGCCCAGACAATGGCTCATTTATTTCCAACAATATTCAATACAACAGCATTCCAGGCCAACAAAAGGATTTCTACAGGTTCTTGGAGTAGGTTGCAAAGGGATTTAACCTACATAGAAAAGAGAGCTGCTGAATTATAGATTCCCAAGCGTGGGGGAGACCTTTGTAAATAAATTGTAGCGTGGTTTGCTGAAAATGTGTTTCCTTCCCTGGAGAGCATCTCGCCTCCTGACCTGAGACAAAAGCACCACAGCCCTGCCCGGGCAGGGAGTTTGGGTAAATATTTAGGTAAATATTTGGGTAGAGATGGCTGCTGCTGAAATAGTGAGCAGAGCCGGCTCTCGGAGGAAATGGTCCCTTTCTCCCAGGCCCTCAGATGATACATTTTTATAAACATACAGGCAGGCAGCCTCTAAAGACTCCTGGGCTTTACAGACACATTTCAGATTCAGTGGTCAGCGAGACCCTTTGCTGATCATGGACGCAAAGAGGAGGCAGGAAACAGGAGGGCGGGAGGGGTCTGGAAGCAGCCTTCTAAATTTAACATGCAGTTGCTTTTAGGCCGAGAGGATAAAAAAATAAATTCCAGTGCTTAAAGCTCTTATCTTTGTTTACCATTTCCCCAAACAGTAAGTGACCTGGGCTCTGACTTTTAGACTGAATTATCAATGAGCTGCAGAGGCACAAGGAAGGGAGCTGGGAGCTGGGCTTGGGGGAGGAATAGCAAGCTGATCACTCTCCACCTTCCTGTGACCTTCCTCCGGGCTGGCCAAGCGACCCAGGATCTGCTAATGTCGCAGGCTGTCCCTGGGTGGATGGGCGGGTCGTCGGGACGTGGCACACACCATGGGGTCTCTAGGTCCACCTCCTAATGGAGAGGGATCCGTGAATACCGTACGGAGGCCTTTTCAGAGGCTCACGAGCAGCTTTGGGAAATCTCCAGTGGGCACGGGGCTTGTCCGGTTCACTGTGATGTTCTAGGCATTTGAAAACCTTTCCCTATCGTGAGCCAACATCTTTCTCTCTGGGACTTACCACTGGGCCTGATTCTGTCCTTAGTAACTACAAGAGCAGCACGTCCTTTCTTTGTCACATGCCTGCTGCTGAGACATGTGACGGTGCCCTCCCTTCTCCCCTTGGTTTGCTCTGTTCCCCCAATCTTTCATTCCGTCTGGTAGGTGTGTGTGGGTCCCTCCCCACTCTGTCTTACTCCACGCCCTCTCCCTGCACGTCCTTTAACCCCAGTGGAACTGGCGTGGGCCTCACCTCTGCCCCCAGTTGACTGATGCAATGGCCTTCCTTCATCCTTAATCTCCTTGGCCACGTTCAGATTAGAGACTCTGACCAGGGTCTCTTCCTTCCCAGCCCCTCTGCCACCTTTCCTTAGGCAGTGTTTCCAGTTCTTTCCTACCTCCACCCCAGAGACTCATCACCTCTGTGAGCCGAACAGGACACCGTCTCCCCCGAGTCCCCCAACACAAAGCTGAGCTTGTCCTGTAAGAGGCAGCCCCCCCCCCCAGGTTGGTCCTGTTTCCATCTTTCTTTCCATCACCCAGGAATGAGACCTGGGAACGGCTTTTATCTCCTTGCTTCCTGACCCCTTATTATCTAAAGATGCACCTTCCCTTGGAAGTCTTCCCTTGTTACAACTGCATATCCTAGGGAGCTTAAAACAGTACCAAGTCCTGCACCCCAATCCAGACCAATTCATACTGAATATTCCGGGGTGAGGTCCTGGCATCGGCAGGGAGCCACCAAGATGGAGAATCACTGCTTACATGGCTTCTCTCTTTCAACCCCGTTTCCCATTCTGACAGCTGACACTGTAATGGGAGCTCGTCAGTTTTACCTGGACTATTGCAAAGGTCTCCCATCTGACTGCACTATTTCCCAACTCTTTCAACTATCTATCCTGCATGTCATTGTCAGAGCACAAAAGACCATTTTCAGTATGTTACCAAAAACCTTCAATGGCTCCATATTACCATAATAATAAGTCTTTGAATGAACAAGTAAATGGTTTCCCAAATACATAATAAGGAGTATGGTGTGGAACTATATCTTGTCTCCTCTTTCCCCCTTTCTCCCCCACACACTCTGTTAAATACACGGCAGGTACTCAGTGTCTACCTGGGGCGAGAGTGAACAACAAGAACAAAAACTCTCTGCAAATTAAATGCAAGACTCTTTCCTCGGTGCAGAGACAGTGGGATGGGTGATTTAACTATCATTAACTTAGGGGATTATATCTTTGAATGCCACATACAATCAACTGTGAATGACCCACAGCTAACGGAGAGAACAGAACATTACAAAACACCAGATAATTCAAAGGTTCGAATCTAGCTGATTTTAGAATGTCTTTTACACTTAGGAGTGCTTGTGTCTGGTAATTGGGACAAATTTTTAAAATTAGGTAATTAGATCTATCTTATCTGTTTCTCACCACCCGCTTTTTCTCCCCATACACACTATAGGAATAAATAACTCAGCTCCGAAAATAATACAGTATTTTTTTTCTCTCAACCCTTTCCTGGCATAAAGATGGTTAGATTTCAGCACATTGGAGGGGGGCAGGCAGAGGGAAGAGGGGAGAAACCCACAGTGAGAGTAAATAGAGTGAACTGATTTCACCATTAAAATTTTGGGCAATGTGTACAACTGATTTGAAAAACTGTTCGAAATATCTACACTAGCTGAATATGAACATCCCTTGTAACCCAGCAATTCCACTGCGAGGTGTATATATACCCAACTGAAATGTGTACATATGTTCACCAAAAGCCACATACCAGAATGTTCAGCTTTACTCACAATGAGCCCCAAACAGGGAACAACTCAAATGTCCATCCACAGCTGAAAGGATGACCAGGTCATGGGGTCATAGAACAATGAGAATGGACACGCTACAACTCCACAGCACACCAGGGGTATATCTCAGAGACGTAAAGTCAAACACAAGAAGGCAGACACAACAGCCCTTATACTGGATATTCCATGTACATACAGTTCTGAAAGAGCAAAAATAATCTCTTGTGTTGGAAGTCAGAACGGTTACTCTTGTGGGGCTGTGTGCCATGGATCATGGGGGCACTTCAGAATGCTGGAAATCTCTTGTGTCACGATCCGGACGCCGGTTACCGGGTGCGCCTGCTTTGTGAAAATCCATGGAGCGCTCCATTTTTGTCTGTGTTTTATTTTCCTGTATGTATGTTCTTCTTCCATAACATGTACCAAAGGAAAGGAAGGAGAGAGGAAGGGAAGTCTAGGCAGCATGGCAGGATGGGAAATCCATGGACTCTGAAGATCTGGATTTAGTTCTGACTCTGCCACTTACTCGCTGTGTGACCTTGGATAAGCCACAGACCTCTCTGAACCTCTGTTTTTTCCATCTATAAAACAGGCAACACAAACTGCCCTACCTACCTCACAGCGCAGTTGTGAGGACCAAATGCTATAATGGATGTAAACATCCTTCCATGGGCAGTAAGGTGTGGCAGGAGGCCAAGTGCTGTCATTATCTTAGATCTCGGAAGACAGGAATTCCTGCAGAGGGTCAACACTATCGATAAAGCTCAACCCGGGGCCATCAGCGGAGAGCGCTGACACCCGTGGGGGTGGGAGCAGGAGTGCACGTGTGTGTGTGTGTGTGTGTGTGTGTGTGTGTGTGTACACACACAGCCTGGTTTATGTTCTTCCATTACATCTCCTCGCCTAATCTCTTCACGGCCAGGGCCTCAGGACAGAGCACCCTGGAATAATCCATGTGTTTATGTGAGATGGGCTCTGTCTCTTTCCCTTTAAAGTGGATATAAATAAATACTGTATACACTCTCCTCCTTACTTTTTCTAAGGTATGGAAGCGTGTCTATATCTAAATCTGCCAAATTCTTTAACCTAGCACACAGGGCCTTCTGGGCCTCGGCTCGGCAAGCCAACGATGATGACAGAAAGCTCCCCACCCCTCTCGCAACCCCGCGCCACAGCGCTTATCTTCCAACCCTGAAATAACCCACTCAGACACAGCTATGGAATCTCAAGGCCGTAACGTCAGAGCTGAAAGGACCTCAGGGCCCCGGTTTAGAGAGCTGGTCAGTGAGGAGTCCAGCCCCTGCTCAGGCTTCCCCCTCAGGACTCCGTGCTCATCTTGGAGACTGGTCACCCTGGTCACAATGGGAAGGGCTTTCCTTCTGGGTTGGTGGGCCAAAGGGCAGCAGCCAAAGTCTCCATATTTTCATGGTTTGGGTTCATATGATAATCTTATGTCCCCTGGAGAATCAGAGCCCATGGAAATCTTTACCCTTCATATGGCTGTATTGCCCGTGGCTGTCCCCTATGCTAGAATGCTTAGAAATCTTAAGGACTTTCAAGTTCCCTGCTTCGGGAGGGCAAGGGCTGGGCTAACTCAGGCCACTTTACAGACTAGCACAGCCAGCACACATGGGTGCACACTTATCAATGCTATTCGATGCTGGTGTTGCTACCTCCTTGGGAGGACCAAAACCGAAGCCACCCCACTTCTATTTCCTTTAGCAAAATAGGAAAGTGTTCATTTTTCTGAGTCTCCAGAAAAAATCTTTTTGAAAGCGATGGCATTTTTCTTTTTCTCATTTATACTGCACATCACATCTGTGCTGTGCGTGCAGGTATGCATGCTTCAGGGGTGGGTCTGTGTGTGTGTAGTAGCTTTTAGAGAAAATGGCACACAAAAATATATATGTAGCAAAGCAAGATTAATAGGAGAGGGCTGTCTTACTTCCTATTTAAAGGATTTACCAGTAGGTTTTCCACGGAGTTCCCTCAACCATCAGGTTTATCTATTACATTTAAATGTTGGTTACAGATTCCTAAACTATATGATAGAAAGACTAAGAAACCAAAAACCCTAGTAATGAAATTAGAAGTTACTCTCATTGAAAAATCACATATGAAAAAGTTCCCCTGAAAATGAAGCTCTGGATTGAGAAGATAAAGGCAAAGATTCAATTTGTTTTAATGTCTGCTTTTCCCAAAATTTAATAATTAACTATTTAACTGTTATTTCTCGTTATTAGATATTAGCAAATATTTAATACTTATTTTCAACCTTCTAAGGGCAGTTACTTATTTTATGAAATAAGCCCCAGCTGCAATAAATTCCATTGGATTTTAGAATTGCTTTCTTCTTCGACACACCAGTAGTCTAATACACACAACAGAGGGCCTCGTGATGAATTAGCTCCCTGCCACCGCATATTTCCAAATTCTAATTCTGAGTATTTTGGCCTGGACGACAGGAGTCAGGGAGAACCCTTGAGGATCCCTTTTTAACATTATCTTTTGGAAGCACAGACACTTAAAGTTGCGCCCTGGCTTGAAAAAGGAGAATATTGTGCTCAGACTCCCAAGTTCTCCTGACACTCCAGGAGAGGCAGACCGTCCTGGGTCCTTACCAGCCAGACAGAGGGCCTGAATGTGCCCAAGGCAACAGCAAGGGAAGGGCTGGACCAGAAAGCTCAGCCCGGAGCTCCCACCCTGCTGCCGTCCAAGAAGCTGCTTCTATTTTAAACCTTTGGGGTGAGGCAGCCAGCCTCTTCTTCCAAGGGAATGGACTTTTGTGACTAAGTTTCCCTTCCTTCCCCTTTTCACTTTCAATAAATTCTACCCCCACAACATGGTTTTGTTAGTTTTTTTCTAGATGGCGAAGAAAAATAATGGAGCACCCAGATAGCACAACTACCTTTTCTGTTTCGTTTCTCCTTGACAGCCCTCCAATACTACGTGCCATGCCACCACATTTCATGACTTCTTCTGACATGGCCCAGATGGTTGCCCCACGCTTTGGAGGTCTTTCTGCCCTCTGTGCCTGGAGAACTGCTATCTGTCCCCCCACATTCAGCACAGAGCAGCACCTCTCCCATTCAAGCCTGAACACAACCATTTTTAATTCTTTAACACATCTCAGAGTCTTTGCATAGGCTGTTTCACACACTATTGTTACTTACATTTCTAGTTTTGTATTTTAATTTTTTATAAAGGAAAACTTTAACCTACACAAATTCGAAGAATAATCGCATGAACCTCTCTGTACCCGCCACCCAGCTTCAACAAATGTCAGCTTATTGGCCACTCTAGTTTCATGGATTTCCCTACCTTCCCCCACTTCCATTTTTTAAAATCCCAGACATCATATCATGTCATCCGTAAATATTTCAGTAGATAGCTCTAAAAGAAAAAGGGTCTTTTCTAAAATGTGACGCCCATGCCATCATCACACTAACAACAAAATGAACCACAATTTCCTAAGCACATCAAATATCCACTCAGGGTTCAATGTCTCGTGATTCGACTCATCTTTTTTTTTTTTTCAAATTGGTTTGTTTGCACCCGCATCCAAACAAGCCCACCCACCTTTCACTGCCTTATTCTTATACATATAAAGATCTCAGTGTAGACATGGCTTCCTCCTGGCAGCTTCCCCGACCCCAAAAGCCGGGGTGTGTGTCCCTCGTCTGTTCTCCCACACAGCTCCCGTGCTCTGTGACCCTCCCCACTGGTGTGAATCCTGAGACAGGCTGTGAGCTCCAAGAGGGCGGGCAGGGTCAGTGCATCTCAGAGTGATGTTCCCACGCCTAGCACAGTGCCTGGTCAATAGTATCTACCAACCCCCGTGTGTTGAATGAATAAGTAAATGAATTCCCAAAACGAACTATATTTCCTGTTCCTGAGCACACTCATTCAGTATAATGATTTGCTTCGAAGTCCGTTTCCCCATGGACTAGAGACGTAATCCTTTTTGGACCCCCAGAGCCCAGCCTAGCACATGATACGCAGTAGGTGTTCACGGAGGGATGGCTGAATGACTAAGTTGGAGTTTTCTACTCCAAGTTCTACCTGTGTGATTTAAGGTTCACAAGCTTTCCTCTCTGGGTCTCATTTTTCTCGTCTCTATAATGAAGAATTTGGATTCATGTGCTCTAAGGTCCTTTTGGGTTTAACTTGTGATGCCGAGTAGGGGCCCAACCGCCTGGGGAGCCCCATTTGCCATACACTTGCTGCCCTCTGCTGGCAGGATTGGCACAAGACCCCTTTGTCATTGATTTTCCTGAAAGAACTACAGGCAGGCAAAACAAGGTGGTGGGAGGAATGGTCTGTAAATAGACAAGGATTTCAATTGTGTTGTCTCACCTGGGTTAAGTTAAAACATGGAGGCCTGAGCCTCCCAATACCCCATCCATCCACGCCTCTCGCAAACAGGATCACTGGGGTGGGTCAGAGACAGATGGAAAAACTAATACAGTGGTTACACCCCCCTGGCTGCATATTAGAACTGCAGGGACAGGGTGGAAGGGCGGTGGGGGGGGGGGGGCTTCAAGGAAAGAACTGATGCCCTGGCCCCACCTCAGACCAACAATCAAATCCCGGAATGGCAGGGCCCAAACGTCCCTATTAGATGCCATCCTTCTGCATCTAATGTTGAACCATGTCAAGAACTGTTGGACCAAGCTGATGTTTTCATGTGTATCTTGCGCCAAAAGCTTAGAAGCACAGTAAAAAGTTCATCCAGGGGAAAAAAAATTAATAAAGACAAATTCTAATTTATAAAGCAAATTTCCCTCAGCCTATCTTAAAACGTTTTCTTTCAAAGGCTGACGGCTTCCAAGCCATATAATTTTGTTTGGGGAACCAATACCATTTACCCATCAGAGACAGTGGTTCGAGATCCGGTTTCTTTTTGCTTTTGAGATACAGGTCTATATTTTGGTGCATGGTACCAGTTCGTTATTAATTTTTTTCTTTTTTTCCCCCTTTTTTTTTTTAACATTTCTGTAATCGTTAAGACTCCCTTGGTAGCAGGTAACAGAATTCAGCTGTTGCTAACTTAGGCCCCAAATGAGAAATTGCTGGAAGGGGACTGAGACGCCACCCACAGGGCTCCTTGCCAGGAGCAGATGGCAAATGGAGAAAGCAACTCTAGGGGACACCAAGAAATGGTCTTTCTGTCCTTTGCCTCTGCTTCTCTCTGCAATCTAATTCATGTCTTCCTTTTCACGCCAGCAGATGTGTCCTGCCCATTCATCCACAGGCAGGACATGGCCACCAGGCAGATCACGGCTCACCTGTGTCCAGCTTCCATCTGCTGGAGAAAAGTTCCTTTGTCTCGGCCCCAAATCCAAATTTCCAGACTGGTCTCCTTGGATCAGACACCCACCTTTGGGCCAATCAACCGTGGCCCTGCAGGGCCAACTATATAATTTGTTGGATTCAAGGCGGAATGAAAATAGGGGACCCCTTATTCAAAAAGCAGGGAAAATGCCACTCAGGATACACATAGAGGTTCTTCCTTTATTCTGCAGTTGTCACAGTACTTTTTGTTTCCTATTTACTGTCATTCTAAATTTTAAAAAATCTACATGTGAAACTATTAGCATGAATTTTACCATTCATTCTTTATATCACACAATGGCAGTTTTAAATGTATCAGAGCATTTAACTCAGATGCAGAATCACCGAAATTATGTATTTTGTATTTTCTGACTCATAGGCCAGAAAAGACAAATACAAACCAAACTATTGAGAATTGGAAGGAGGAAGAGAAGGAATGCCAGGCTTTCCCAAGGGGGCAGTCCCTCAGGTGTGAGGACACTGGCTGGGCTCGGGGTGTCTGGCTTTCACTGCTGCCAGGGACCCTGACTCACTCCCATCAGCCACCTGGCCCAAGCACATGGCCCATCCTGGGACTGGGTCTAGGGAAGGTGAGCAAGGCCATCCCCCCTTCCCATGGGCCCGCCTCCCAAACCCCAGTAGGCCACCCGTCAAAGATCTTTAAGCCTCTTGCCAGGACATATTGGGGACAGCAGGTCCTCAAGTAACGTCATTTCGTTCCATGTTGCTTCATAGGGTGAGGGCCAAAGAGGGAGCATCACACCAGTGGATGCTGTCCAGGGGGTGTCAGGGTCCCCAATATGGGGTTCTGCTGTCTTGACTCCTAGCATCTAACCAATATTTCCCAACTTTTCCTAATCCGATGGGTGACAGTGGACTCTCAGTGTTTTAATCTGTATTAGGCATTACAACGAGTCCCCTTTCTTCTGTGTTTTGCCTCTTCATAGCCTTTGACTGCTTTCCTACTGAGCTTCCCTTCTTACTGATGAATCGTAGTGCTTTGGCTTTGGTTACTGTCGATCCTTTATAGATGTTGCAAACCTTTTTTCTTTTTTGTGTGCCATTTCACTATTTGCCTTTTCATTTTACAAGGTACCAATTACTACCTCTGTGAGTACCTCTCAGAGCCTGTTTCCTCACCTAAGAGATGGGAGAAGGGCTTTCTGGCTGGTTTGCTGGGAGGATTAGACACGGTAGCGCCTGTACAATGCGTAGCCTGCCACGTCATCGGCTCTCAGCAAACACCAGCATTGTGTCGTAACCCAGCTTCTCTCTGTGACACTCAAAGACCTCCAGCTCCCAGATGGGGCCTGCTCGTCCTCAATAACATACAGCACCATGAAACAAGAACAACAGAATATTCTGCACAACAGAATATGTGGAGTGCTAATCGAATGCAATTTGGGTAGAAGCAACTTTTGATTTAGTGGGGTTCCCATTTAAGTGTTTGCTCAAGTTGCAGCAGGACTAAAGTGAAGGGAAAAAACAGAAGGCTGTGTGGCTTGGTCTAACTCAACACTCTTCTGTTGTCACGACCCCTCTGTCAGACGACCCCCGAGTACTGCAGCCTCCAGGAAAGCCTGCCCTACCTGGACATGGTGATCGCAGAGACCTTGCGCATGTACCCACCGGCTTTCAGGTAGGCCCGCGGCCCCCCCCCCACCCCGCCCTGCACCCCACAGCCCCTTTCAGCATCAGTGTTCAGGGTTTTTGCGAGTCCTCCGTCCGTCACCACCTGCGTTATCCCCAGTGCTGGACTCAAGCTCCTGGGGGCAAGGTGTGAGTCTTGGGCTTCTCTGTATCCCCCAGGGCACAGACACAATGCCTTCCACACAGTAACCAGAGCAATAAACGTCTGACCCATTGTCATGTATCCAAACTACCTGCTCCAAGTGTCATTGGTCCTGTCTTATCATGACTTTCCTCCCCAACACTAGCCAGTCTCTTCAGCCTCCTAGCTTTGGATGGCTTTTGCCATTCCCCCTGCTCATTCATTCATTCAGCAACTATTTATTGAACATCTACCTGCTCTGTGCCAAGGCTAGGAAATCAGCCACATACAAAACACGTAAAATCCATGCCCTGGGAGCTGCCATTCCAAGAGGGTGCTCCAAGGCCTGGGATGTGCCTTCCTGCTCCCCAACAACCCACACCTGTCCTGCCCTCAGAGCCACAAGCCCAGACACCCCTCTAGGAAGTCCAACTCAGCCCTGTCACACAAGGCCCTCCCTGTTCCCACCCCCACCCCCCCAGCTCTTCCTGTTGTAACTATCTTCATGTGTCTATTCTTGGACACATTCTTGGACACATTTTAACTGCCACAACATGTCTCCAATGCACATCCAGTCACACCAACCTGTAGGTGCCTTGAGAGCAGGAATCAGGTCTTCCGTTTTTCTTCAAATGCCCCGTAAACGAGGCATCCCAGGGAGCACGGGGTCTTAACTTGGGTCTCCAGACCCTTAGAGAGTGAAACAGTGGCTGGATTTCAGGCTCTAGAGACAGAAGCAACACAAAGCATTGAACTGTATATCAGTAAGTTCCTTTGGCATGGCTATGAATGAATATACTATATAAACCATATGGAGATACCGTTTGCCATTTTAAGAGAAAAAATAGGGACTATTTGAAGGTATCTTAAAAGTATATTCCAAACTGAAAAAATCACTAGAGAGTGTGATTGTAGATATTGTCCAAAATGGTCAGACCCAGAGCACATAGAGAACTCCAGGGGAGCGAGTCTAAGCACCCGTGGTGTGGGCCTCAGGCACACATCGCGTCTCCTGCTCTGGGAGCAGCGGTCCTGCCACAGCTTGTCTTGCTCTCCTGACGCCAATGTTATAAGGCTGATTCTATGGGCCTTCCCTGACTTTGGGGGAGCCGCAGAGTAAACTGGATCCAATCTTTTGTTTTTAATGATTTACATCCAGCTTCCTTCCAAGGAACCTGTGGGCAGCTGCTATACACATTAAAATGAAATTCAAAGTAAGATGTTCAGGGATAAAAACAGAACAAAGGCTGTCGAAAGGAAAGAAACCTTTACGGGACCCCAGAGATGGCCAGTAACTGGGGTCAAGCCCGACTGGGTGCTGCGGCTTCTGGCCCAGAGGGAACCCAGGGGAGTTGAACAGTCGTGTTCTCTAGTAGGAGGAAAGTGTACAAACTCATCAGACACATTTCCTGGATCTAAACACAATCACGAATTCATCACGTGAGACCTTAAATAGACAACGTGCTGAGTGACAAAGTGAGCATTCTCTTTAACACCGAAATGCTGCAGCCAATTATCTTGCTGACTCTTTTTATAAACAGCACCGAGTCAAAGGAAGTCGGTGCAGGCACTGCTCTGGGGACCCAGCAAACTGGTGATCTCACTTGAGGGCAGGACAAAAACCACAGTGTCTGGATGAATTTGTTAAAATTCCCTCAGAAAGTCACATATAGAGCCAGTGCTCCATAATGACCGAACGGCTCTAGACAGAAAGTCAAGACAGTCTTGGCCAGGCCCTTAGTTTGCTGTGTGATCTCGGCTAAATTCCGTACTGCTCTGGGCTTCTGTTTCCTGCGTGTCCGGTGGGGACACACACCTGTTCCATCTGCCCCACAGGACTGTTGTGAGAATCAGTGAGACAGCACATGGCCCTTCTGGAAAACATAACAATTCTTGTTGAACTACTACTAATGAGAATCCAGGATTCTATGCAGTTATATATAAGTTAGCAGATTTGTCTGGCCTTTTAGGCAGCCTAGTCAGACGGAAGGCCCAACCATGTACAGAAGGGAAGTCCCCGTTTTCCGGCGCTTAAAGGATCTTACATCAAGGTCCAAGCTATTTCTGGTAAAAATGAAAAAGAAGGGAGCCAGGGGATAGCCTAGTTTCACCCCTTAGAACTGAGGTTGTACCCCTCAGAGCCCCCCACCTGCACTGGTGTTTTGCTACCAGCTCCAAGCACGTAGTCATTGCATTAGTAACTCAGGGTCTGAATGGGGCGGGGGGGGGGGGTCCCACAGCCCTGGTGTTTCATGTTCCTGATTCTTGTATTAAAGGCTCATCACAGAGTGATGAATGCTGCAAGGAAGTGTGGACTGCTCTTAATTTCTTTTATAAGCAGGAATAGGGTATAACGGAAACTAGCGTAATAATTTTATCTCCTCTACGATATTTAGGGAAGCCCAGTCCTACCACTTGAAGTAAAAGCCAGCAAAGATTACTTTTTATTTTTAAAATAATTATTTATATTACCAAAATAATATGCACATACTTGAAAAAAAAAAAAGAAGAAGAAACAAGCAACCCTCACCAATACGGAAAGATCCAAAGAAAAAGTTGGCCCCCTGGTCCCCTGCCACCCTCCACCCCAGTGCCATCCCCTAGAGGAGATCATTGTAGAAGTTGAGCTATTCTTCCAGAAAGTGTACGTTCACATGCAAACATAGACAGTCTAACCCTTAAAAATAAAACAAAAATGGGATTATGCCGCGGCGACACGCTAAAAGAAATAATCTGACCGGAAGTTTTCCTCTTTAGTAGAGTCATCCACCGAAACATTATGAATGGGGAACAGATTTTCAAATGCCAATTTCCTTTAGGTAAAACGAGGGGGTGAGTGAGAGAGATTAAAAGAGGTTTGAATATAGAGGGAAGATGGCCCGGGGAGGAACCCTGCAAGTCCCCACCAGAAATAAGCCCTTCAAAGTCACCTGGGCGCCCCCCACACCGGGCAGAAATGGGCTCTTCAGGCAGGATGGATGGATGAAGGGACAGTCACATGCATATTCACCAAGGGCCAGGGGGGTCCAAAGAGCCTAGAGACTGCAGGGTCCTGGGCAGTAGAGGCTTAATGCAGTAGAGGTGGGGGCTTGGTTACCATCTGAGTCACCGGGAAAGGGGGCTGGGCCTCCCGTCCCCCCCAACCCCTCAGCTTCATCCTGCACTTCAAACTCAGACCCCCTTGGGCCCGGTGTGCCCACTTGCGCTCTCCTCACCTCTGGGGAGACCCGTGTGTCCCCGCAGGTTCACACGGGAGGCAGCGCAGGACTGTGAGGTGCTGGGGCAGCGCATTCCCGCGGGCACCGTGGTCGAGACAGCCGTGGGTGCCCTGCACCATGACCCTGAGTACTGGCCGCGCCCGGAGACCTTCGACCCCCAGAGGTGAGCACCGCCCTTTCAACGGGGTCCCAGAGGGACATGAGTATAAGGGGATTGGAGGCAGCTGCAGGGAGACACTGAAGATTGTCCCCATCAACAGTCATGGCAGTCAGACGTTTGTGAGTCATAATTTCTGAAGGAAGTAATTGTGCCATTTTTAAAAATCCCCAATCGGTATCCATACACTTAGCATTTCAGCGGCACTGCGTGTGAAGAACGAGGCAGTTTCAGACGAGTGTCCTCTGTCCACGTGAAGGAACAGGACAGAGGATCACATCTCAGGTGTGCACAGGAAAGCAACGAAATACCCTTTTGTTTTTTAAAAACTGGAGCCTATTCCAAAACAAGAGCATCAACCAAATTTCTCCAGGAATCCATGAGATCCAGCTATGCTAACATGGGAGACGTGGGTCCCTCTCCGGTCACCTACAGGGATTGGGTCTACTGTCTCCATTTCATCTCTGGGCTCCCCGATTTAAAATGTTTGTGCAGGAATCCACATCCCCTCCCCGTCAGAATCCAGCCACATCCCTTCCTTGGGCGATCTGGCAAGGAGAGGGCTGGCCAAACCCCTTTAACACTTCCAACTTCCTGTGGCACGAGCCCCAGCTCCACCACCCGGGGCCCTGGGAAACAATGGGCAGTGGGACCTAGATACATATATCCTGCTGCACAGCAGCTCCTGGAAATACGGTAAATATCAAGAACTATAAACTGTGGCTACAGAGCTTAGAGCATCACCTTTGGAAACAAAAGTGCAGTAATATTAGGTTGAAAAAAAGGCGAGTCCACGGCTCCTTGGACCCAGAAAAGGAAGACATGGATACTACAAAATAATGGTTGTCATCTAGCTTTACTGTGACAGAACACACGTGGCACATGCTGCCGTCTGGTAACTGATAGGCAAGTCTTCTGAGGAAGGGCTTCCAGGGGTTCAAATACCACAACCCCCAATGGTTCAATTTCACTGCTTGAACCAGAAAGCAAGTATGGGCCAGGGAGACCAACTGGCAGGACCTAGCCTCCAGGGAGGGCAGGCGAGCAGGGCTAGCGCCTAAAAACTCTCCCTAGGAAGTGGGAATGGCTGGTGTCACCCTCTGTCTGGTGGGCAAGTTGGGGTCAGGGGTCTAGGTAAGGGCTGTGGTTTAAGACCCTTTGACCCCTCAGGAGCCTAGTGAGGCTGCAGGCTCATTAACAACACAATGAATTCCGAAGGAGACCGTGGGAGGGCCTTGTACAGTTTCCAGGTGATTCTTTTAATTCTTCATGCCTTTGTAGGAAGGAAGGTTGGAGGTGAAGGAAGCTGGTGGATTAATTAGCAGCCACCAGCTCCCGAACCTTAGGGGCCGGTCCACAGAAAACAGAACTGTTGACCCCGCTTGGTAGGAGCGTGGCCTCAGGTGCAGGGGGCCTTCAGCCCTACAGAACGGCTGAAGAGCCCCAAAAAGAAAGGCAGTGTCCTGGGCTGTGGCGACGGAGCCAGGAGTGCAGTTTCCAGGCTCTCACCCTCACGTGGAAAGGTGCTCACTCGGGTAGTAAATGGCCATCAGCTGTGATTGCATGGCCATCAGCTGTGGCTAGTTGGCAGTCAGCTGTAACCAGTGAGATACTGGCCACTAATATAACCGTTGTGGCTGCGCTAGCAGAAAATGGGGGCTAGCAAGAAGATGGTGGCTGAGCTAGAAAGAGCGGATTGCAGTGAGCAAGTGAGGTTGGTTGGCAGTGACAAGCAGAAGGCAGGTTGCGGATCGTGTGGCTCCTGCTTCCTGTGTCTCCAGCCCAGCCACCAGCGAGAATGTGGTAGTATGACTCCCCCGTCTATGGCTCCGTAGGTGTTCCTTTTAGGCCTCACCATATCCTGCGTTCTTATGTGGCATGACCCTGCATGACGCCCTGCATGACATGGGCCCACCCTGACCGCGCTGCCCCACAGGTTCACGGCTGAGGCCCAGCACCGCCGGCGGCCCTTCACGTACCTGCCATTTGGGGCGGGTCCCCGCAGCTGCCTGGGCGTGCAGCTGGGGCTGCTGGAGGTCAAGCTGACGCTGCTCCATGTCCTGAGCAACTTCCGGTTTGAAGCCTGCCGGGAAACTCAGGTGAGCCCCTGCAGGTGAGCTCCGCTCAGGAGTGCTCACGCAGTTCTCTACACTGGAGCCGACCTATTATTATTCTTATTGTTCTCCGTACAGCAGGCTGAGCCCCATGATGCTGTAGCTCTTCTCTGGGAAAAGAGAACCCAGTAATCTTGCTGAGTAGGTGTTCTTATTTCCATTCTTCAGATGAGGAGCTAAAATAAAGCTCGGAGAGGTTAAGGAACTTGCCTGAGGTCATATTGTTGGACTGCAGGCGCCATGAGATCAGGGACCAAATGTCTGTCATATTCATGGTTGGACATGCCAGTACCCACCTTAATGCCAGGCACACGGCAGTTGCTCACTCATTCATTCAACAAACGTTAACGAGCGAATGATTGACTAGCCAGAGTGTGAAGAAACTGGAGTTCAACCAGGTCTCGCTCCCTCCCAAGTCCTCCCACTTTCCTCTGCCTCCAGCAGCCTCTGCACAATGGTAGCTGTTCCCTCCACAACTCCAGCATGCCTCTTAGGGCCCGTTCTGCTGGGACAGGTAATAAGGAAACAGTGATGGATGGTGACAACTTCTAAGTCCAGAGAGTGGTACTGCCCCCAACGGAGACTGGGGCGGGCTGCTGGTCCAGGAGGAATAATGAGTTTGTTTGGAGTAGAAAAGATTAAGGTACTGGATATGAAAATGTCCACCAGGGTCTGATGGTCACGGCTGGAGAGAAAGGGGCAGATGGGGAGCACAGGGCCAAACCAAGACAGATGAAGGAGCAGAGAGAACACAGGCCCCGACTGCCCGAGCTGTGATGTGTGCAGGAGCTCCTTCTGCGGTTTGTCGCAATTACGCTTGATCGTGACAATCAGTACAGCAGCCAGACCAATGTCCCCAAACCCTGCTTAACCCTGGCTCTCCCCAGCTGAAGAACCAGCCATGAGTACCCAGCCTGCAGGGTCCAGGGAGGCTCATCTGAGCCCACTTTGGGTTCCCCGCGCCAACTTCCCACTGAGAGGTTTCCACCTGGTCCTCCCTGCCTGCTTTGGCTGCTGCCCTGACCTAGAATGTCATCCCTCCCACTTCCCGCTCCCAGTCTAATCCCATCCTCCAAATCATTTGGAATTATTGCCTCAAATCCCAGTGGCCCCTGAGAAGTCCTGCTCACATGGCTCCTCCCATCCCTCGCCCCACCCCCGGCATCGCTTCCAGGACCCGCCCTGACTTTGGCAGCCCCAGCTGACCTCTCCTTTTTTTGAAATCCAGTAGCGTTTCAAGTTTGTCTAGACCTGCACTAATACAGTAGCCACTTGAAGTTTTAAGGAAAATCGCAGAAAAATTCACTCCCTCATTTGCAATAACCACATTTCAAGCACTCAGCCGCCACACACTCTACTGGCTACTACAGGCGAGAGCGCACGTCTAGACCATCTTGATTCTCGGACATCAAACTGGTCTCCCCTCTGAACTCTCACCCCCAGACATCTGAAAAGCCCGCCAAGGACCCAGCACTAAGGCCTGTTGATTCTTCTTTCCTCGAAAGGGTTCCCATTAGCCACTGAACCATCATTTGACACACTTCTCAAGGGGATAGCCTGCTTATTTCTATGGCTCTTCTTCCAAGTTTGCAGTCCATCTTGTAATCTGCCTTGTAAGTTGGACATAACGGAAGCTTTCTGAACGGCCCTGAGGCCAGAACACACCACACGTGAACACGGAACAGCGTGCGGCCACTCTCCCCAAAGCCCCTTGGAAAGAGAGGGGGCTGCTCAGTTACTGGCTGGGCAGCAGGGAGGGAGATGAGGAGAGATGCCTTTGAGGCTTTGCTCTCCCCTTTCCAGGCATGTGACCTTGGACAAGTCACTTGGCCTCTCAGAACGTCCATTTCTTCATTTGCAAAGTGAGCCACTACCACCTCTTATGCAGGCTTCCTGAGATGAAGTGCCCTCCTCGCCTGCAGGATTAACACAGGAAAGCGGGGTGAGCACCAGTGCAGCTGGGGCGCCAGGGCCCCGTCCCCGACAGGCAGCTGTGCTGGGTTCTCAAGGTCTCGCTGGAGGCTGCTTTGCTCACTCCTGGCCCACTATCCCTCAGCCCTCAGCTGAATTCCCACAAGCCTGTTCAGGCCCGGTTCCGAGGACTTTTCCTGTCGATGTGGTTAACTGTGACGAGTATTTTAATCTCCTCTCTTTTAGGTGCCACTGCAGCTAGACTCCAAATCGGCTCTAGGTCCAAAAAATGGCATCTACATCAAGATTGTCTCCCGCCGACACAGTGATGAGGGCACCGCCTAATTCAAAGCAAACCCTCAAGTGGAAATTCAGATTTGGGGGAAAACATCATGTAAGCAATTGAAAGGGTGCCTGGCGTGCAAGTGTAAAAGAGGTGACTTAGGTAACATTTCCCAAATGCTTAATAAATGTTTGTTGCACTTAGGTGTCACTTTGCCACGGGTGTTTGAACACTGATCCACCTCTCCCAATAAGGGATTGCTGATAAACAAGCAAAAACCTATAGTTTTGACGAGAACTTGGGGTTTTGAAGAATGGTCTCTGGATGGAAGGAATCTACAGGGCAGAGGACGCTTAGGTGAATTGTCCTGATGGCACCAACTCGTGGGCCATTTCAGCTTCTGGTGCGTTGTGGCGTTTGACTTAAAATGACATTTATCAGAAGCTCTACTTCAAAAGTGGTTTGAAAGCTTTATTATGCTGACCATCCAAGATGGGGTAATACCAACGCTGTAGCAAGTTGCCACGCACAGAAAAGCGAGAGGCCCAAGTGTACTGTTTCCTTTAAAGAAAATCATCTTAATTTTGATCAAAGAATCAAAATATAGAGATGATTTTTAGGAAAAGTATTGTTTTGCTGAGAAGTTCAAATTCAACAAAGAACTTACAAGCTAGCTGCCCTGTGGTTGTGGCTGCTGGTCTTTCGACCTCTCTGTGCCTCAGTTTCCTCATCTGTAAGACAAGAGACTGACCTGGGTCGAAGACCCCTTCATGTACGTGACATCTGAGCAGAGTTAAGGGTAATAGAGGACTCTGTAGGCATGGATACTACCCACCTTTAGAAAGCTCCGGCTGTTTCAGGGGAGCTGGCAGAACGGTCCCCACATATTCAGGGCTGGGAATGCTGCCTCTGCCGGGTGGTCCTGCCCCCCAGCCCCCAGCACTCCATGTTTCCCCCAAAGGGCTCCCCGAGAGCCCCCCTCTCTGGCCTCACAGAGGAAGGGCAGCCCTGTTCCCTAGCACTGTCCCAGCAACTAGGGTGAGGGTCCCACGGCCTGCCCACGTACTCGCTGCCACTGCCTGCTCATCTCTGGGACCCGGCCGGGGGCTCGCTCTCTGGGGAAAGCCATCCCTCCCCATTCCTGGTGACCCACTGACCCCCCTCACCACCCCCCACCACGGCCATTACGGAACCTCCACCTGCAGAAGGCTCCTGAGCACTGGCCCCCTCGGAGTGCAGGTCTGCACCTTGCACCCCTACCCATCAGCGTTGTTGGCTTCCCTCACCTTCTCCGTCCAGGTGGTCACCAGCCTTAGACACAGCAGTGAGGCTTCTTCATGTGCTAGAATCACTGGCTGCCCAACCCACAACCGCTAGCTGTGCTTCACCCCACTGTTCACAGCCAACACCCACAAACACGGAGAGGAAATGGCTCTGACTGGGCTCTCCACAGACCCTCGGGCCGCATCCCAGCTGGGCCTGCGGACTATTGCTTGGCACCCCCCACACCCTTGCCCCAGATCCCGCTACCTCTCTGCACTAAGATTCTGGGTCCCGATTACTTTGCCTTCTTCTATCACAATGCCCACCCCTCGTGCCCACAGGAACAGCTCCCCCTACGCGGACCCGGCCCTCTTGAATTTCCAGTTGAAGTAGTTGCTCTCCCTGACTGGCTTTCGCCAAGGTCAGCAAGCCCATCGGTGTGCAGTCGTCACACACAGCTCACTTGCCTTTTCCGGAGCATTTGGTCACCTGCCATCCCAGGTTCCTCTTGTCATCCTTCCCACCTACACTCCCAACGGCATCGCTCCTGCTTCCCACTCCTCAGCTCCCAGCAGCCAGATGCTTACCAAGCACGGGATCAGTTCACCTACATTCAGCACTTAGCTGGCAAACACCTGGCTTACTGGTTCTCTGACACCCCTCGGGCCCCCCACCTCCACTGTGGTAGGCCCAACGACTTAATCGAAAAGCACTGAATGAAATTTCAGGATTAGTCAGGATGTGGGGGAAATATTTTGGGGGCTCTGAAAATCATACCATATACAACTAGGTCCTGCTGGCGGATAAGGTAGTACTGTCATTGCTTCTTCATTTTTCTGCTCAGTTAACAGTTCTTTTCTAGCTTGATTAGCTGGCCTATGTAAAGTTCCAGATCACTCTCTGCCCCTGTTCCAAAGATGAAAAAACAGCTTGGATCTGAGAACCACAGGACAAAACAAACTGAATTGGAGGCATTGCCAGGAGCATAAACATGTCTTATTAGGAAGATGGGGGCGGGGAGGGTGGGAGGGAGGGTGCAGGTGAGAAGCCTGTTACTGAAGGCTAAACCCACAGGCCAATAGGCACAGCACCTGTGAGGGGTCACGCTGCCTCGTAACATGGAGGGACTCTGCCAGGCCCTCGACCCGGGGCCAGAGCCAGTGCCCAGCAGACTCCATCATCTGCTGTGTGTGGACACACACAGGACACACCATCCCCTCCATGTCCACGATAGTCTGCTCAACAGTGATTCTTGGCTTTGTGGGGCTTGGAACTTATGAGTTGGGGGAGAAAGAAAAAAACACATATGTGGCCACATAGCAGGGGCCCCTCCTATGGCTGTGGAAAGGGCCCCAGCAAGTGAGCGGCCCTGAACCTTCAGCTCGTGATAAATCCACACACGGCCCCGCCCCCCACCGAGGCCAGTAACGGGAGCTCTGTTATATCCCGACACACAGAAAAGTGCTCAATACACAGATAGAAAAGAATGGGCTTCAGCTGTCACCCACTTGAGATAAATATTCTTTTATTTCCATACTCTATTGTGACATTTGCAGCACAGGTATTCAAATCTCATGGGAACATAAAACACATATTCAGAGGCCGTCCAGTGTGCTTAGGAGATGCAGGGACAGGCATTCACGGCTGGGCCCGTGACAAAGGGAAACAGGCAGGGATTCAATGACAGCCCACAGCAGCCACTTGTCTGACAATGGGATATAAATGGGCCAATTCCAAGGCCAGAAGTGCAGGAGAAGCAGCAGAAGAGCTGCCTGGATTACAGCCAGAGCAACAGGCCCAACGACGGTGCCTCCCTGGGCTCTGACAGCTTTTCCTGGACCACAGGCTACTGTGTCATTCTGACAAAAATAAAACAAGATGCCACCGAGACCCTAAAACACCCAAGCAATGGAGAGACAAATACTCTTAAAAATTAAAACCAATCCATAAAATACTATCTGGAAACTCTGTGCCTGGTGCCAATCACCAGCAAAGTCAACAAAGAGAGTAAAAAATAAAACTTAACACCTTAGTAAAAAGCAGTAATGGGCTCACCTACAATCACTACTGATTAGCCCACTATCGAGCCTAAATTGACTTAAAATCGAAAACTACCATTAGTGAGAGATTAAGAATGTAACTTCATCGAGAAGTCAACGCTAAACAGTTTATGAAAAGCTTTTTGTTAAAAAACAAACAAAACAAAAAACTTTCCCAAAAGAAGACAAGCCTAAAAAGGCGTAAAAACCATCCTCGTGCTCACTGCCGGAGGCCAAAGAAGGACGCCAGGTTGAACAGGGTGGAGGCCCCTGCCGCAGGCCTGCTGGAGGTGCTGTACTGGATGACGTACTCTGGGTAGACCTGGTGCTTCTCGAAGATCACGAAGATGGAAGGGTCGGACATGCTGTTCACGCAGCTGTCGTAGAAGGCGCTGCTCTGGCCCTCCTTGGCCGGCGGGCGGACGAAGGAGGCGTTGCCTCGGACGAAACTGCCCACCAGCACCCGCGCCAGGAACATCAGGTGCAGCTTCGAGTCGGACTTGCTGTAGTGGTGGGAATAGGCGGCATCTCGGGCAAAGTAGCTCCCTACAAGGACATGCGCAGGCTCAGATGGGCACGGGGACAGCGCAGCCAGGGAGGGCTGGCTCCGGCGTCCTGTCACCCGGGCAATGCCAAGGGCCTCTGCTCCTCTGTCACTGAATCTCCCTCCCTCCCTCCCTCCGTCCTCCCTTTCTCCAGCCTTGTTTCGTGAAGAGCACAGAGAAGAAACCAAACTCTGAGACAGAAAACTGTCAAGTTCGGAATCTGTCACTCAAATCCTAAGGCACTCTGGGCATAACAATACTTAACCCCAAACCTCAGTTTCCTCAGCCATAAAACAGGACTGTCAGGCCCAACCTTGAAGGGTGGGTGTGGAAAGTGTTGATACCGGCAGCCCGATGTACAGAATTAGGAACTCTAACGGAAGCTGCCACCTGGACATTCCAGCTTACGACCTCCCACTGCTCTGTCCATCCTGACCCCACAGCCGTCACACGGGATTAAGGCGAACCCACGGACGACGATTGGACTTGGAACAGGGACCGCTGACTGTAGGTATCACATCAGCATGACATTTTCTCAATTTAGTAACCATGCTGTGATGGCAGAATGTCCTTTTTCTTAAGAGGTATGAAAGGGGCATGATATATGCCACCCACTTCCAAATGGTTAAAAAAAATGAGGGGGTGATAAAGCCAACGTGAATCTAGGTAAACGTACACAGGAGTTTAGGCAGCAGTGGTTTTTTTTCTAATGTTATTCTTGCAACTTTCCTGTGAGTTTGAAATTATTTCTAAATATAAAGTTTTAAAACAACCAGGAGACAGGAAAACACCCAGATCATTCACATTGTAGCTAGAATGACATATTTACATGAGTGCATCTGAGGTGTTCCAATTTCTAGTCTCACAACACAGTGCAGGTATAGGGTTGGGAAGACACCCCTTTCCTCTCCTAGCTCGTGCTAACCATCTCCGGGCCTCCAGTCCACAGGGACGCAGGCCCAGCTCAGGAAAACAAAAACCCCATCCAAGCAGGGCTGCCCTGCTCCAAAGCTGGACCCGGCTCCTGACTGCTCACCAAGGAGAGGAAGGGCACCGCCAGCTGGGCATCCCTACAGACGGCCAAGGCCATTCCTCACTGAGTATGAACCAGCTCATCAATTTGTGCTGCCCCCCCCCACCCCCACCATCAATGGCTTTAAAATGGTTTCCCGAGCCCTGAACAGCACAGCAAGGCTGGGTGCTGCCGGTGGTGGGCGCCCCCACTCTTACCTTTGCCGTATGAAGTGCCATGAAGACCACAGATCCGCCAGTCAAAGTTCTGCTGGCAGATGGCATCGACAAAACTGGCACTGGTGCCATGGAACAGCTGCCTTTCATCCACCGTCTTCCCTCCATTTGCCTTCTGCATCTGCCCTTTTTGCCTAGAATAACAGGAGAGAAATGTGTGCTGAAGGCAGGGGCACTTACTGCCAAATAGGACCCAAGACAACACATTTTATGAGAAGTGTCATGAGACCAGGAGATGCAGGTCCAGGCCCATCAGACCCGGCCATGGGCCAGGAAAGGGAAAGGTGGAGAGCAGGAGCGGCTGAAAAGCAGAGGGAAGCCTTTCCCTCCACAGTCTGCGGCGGTCAGCAGCTCCTTGAACTCCCAAGGCACCAACCTTTGGGACGCAGGCACACTTCGTCCCCAACACCTTGCTTCCAGGTGGAGCTCGGCCAGGGCAGCTGGAGGATGCTGGTCAGTGGGAGCCACCCATCTCCCTCTCATGTAAATTACCCTGATTTCATCACTGGGCCCAGAGTACAGATGAAACTGTTCCAACCTCTTGTGGGGACAGGACGGCAGGACCCCAGGCCCTCCATGGTGACCTGCTGAGGACCTCCTCCCCACGGACAAGTGTCCAAGAGCAGGCTGGTCCTCAGGCACAAAAATGAGGCCCCTGCTCTCTCGCTGTCAGGACAATAGCTTTATGTTCCCCAGGGTGTGGGTGGCTTATAGTGCCCACCCACCATGCTATCGATCTCTGGGGAGACAGAATGTATGAGTGCAAATGCTGATTTTTGTCGCTGGGGAAGCCTCAGTCTCTCTGAGGGGACATGCCAGCACGACGCTACAAAGATAATGAGATGGCTAGGAAAGCGGGGACATGGCTCCCGATTCCAGCAGCATGGCAAGCTGTGGCTACTCTCCGGGATTGCCCCTGAAGCTCAGGGCACGGTAGGTAAGCAGCTAGCCTCCTGTGTACAGGTCTGAGGGGACAGTCACCAGCCTGCCAAGAGTGAGCCCCAACGTACCACTGGTAGACCTCCCAGAGAGCCAGGTTCTGGATTCGCTCGATCTTCTCAACAGAGTAGAAGGGCAGCGTATGATTAAAGAGATCACAGACCTTTCGAAATTCTTCTGAGGAGGAATCGAGGGATACCCTCTGCAAAGAGCAAATATTTTTATTATGTATCATCAAAGTGTAGAATACAGATCAAACTCTTCCCAAGCTGCTCCTACAGTGACCAAAGTGCAGAAGGAAGCCCAGACAGCGGTCACCTTTGCTCTCTGCCCCAGGCGTCTCTCTCCAGGCGCAGGATGTGTGCAGTTTGTGTTCACTGTGAAACCTGTCTGAAGGACAGTATGTGCTGCTTACATCAGCACCCTTCTGGGTGTCCCCAGGATGTCCCTGCTCTTCTGACCGCACACAAGGCAGACTACATGGTCAATAAGCCCACCAAGTTGTGTCAATAAATGTGGAGTGCACACGTTCGGTGGACGGGGGCAAACGCTGCCATGGGCAGCAGCGCTGCACGAGCGCCCCACTCCGCAAGCGCTGACAGAAAGACCAGGCTGGCAGACGGGCACACAGCAACTCAGGGGCACGGCCACTGCATCCCTCCCTGCTGAGCCCGCCTCTCCCTTAGCCTCTGCTCTGGGAAACCGCACTTGTGACGGGCCAGGAGGGGCCCCTGACCAACGGCAGCCGCCTGCAGTGTGGTAATCCAAACTGCTGCACTTGCGGCCTGGACCTAATCAGCCTCCCTGTCCTCAGCTCCATCAGGTCTGACCAGTGACAGCCAGTTTGGGGATCTCTGGGGAGTCCCTCTACACCACCCCCCGCCCCCACTCCAAGTGCAGCCTCATAAAAACCACCTCATCCCCCAAAAGGTCCTAAATGATCAGGGCTTAGCATGAATGTCCATGAGTCTCCTGCAACTCAAATCCTGACTGTTTTCTCTGCACCCATCTCACTGGAAGCTCCTAAACTACTCTTCCTCAAGTATGGAACCAACCCTGCCCCTCCCAGGCCAGAAATCGTCATGGGCTCTCACACCTGTCATGGCTGCTGCTTGGCCCATGACCAAGGAAGGGGCTCCACGGCACAGCCCTGACCTCTCTCCTACTCCCCATGTCTGTGCACACCCTCCATCCAAGACACGCCTGACACCTCTGTCCTAAACTGGGCTGCCTCCCCTGCAGTTCCCATCAATCCACATGTTGTTCTCCCACTTCTGCCTGCACAAGCACCAGCCACCATTCAGATGTGGACCCAGTGACACCTTCCTGGAGCCCCTCAATATGGTGGATTTGCCTGCTGACATCAGAGTGCTGCTGTCCACTCACCCACCCCTTCACACATCTTGCCTGTCCTGTTGGTGTCTGTGTGAGCTTGGATCAACCCGACTGGATGAGTCCTCCCAGGGCCACACACTGCCTGGCAGCAGGCCGGCCGTCAGAAGCCAGTGCGAGAGCCCCACACAGACGGGCAGCCCTGGACATTGGTCTGGGCACGCTACTGAACTCAGCGCAGCGCCCATCATCTAGTAGGCCCTCAATGAGCTACTGAACTGACTGTTCCTTCTCTTGTCTTCTAGTTATCTAGCACCTTCCAACAGCAATTTCCACTCTAGATGTTCCCTCATACTCAAACCATCCCCTAGTTTCTTTTCCTTTCCTTGCTTATTAAAACTAGTATTTATTGGCTGAGCCCAGCCCTTAAGTGCCTTATTGCTGCCCTTCCTAGAAAATGTCCAGCTCCTCATCCTCCATCCACAATACATCCTGTCCCCTCAAGGCCACAGCCATCTCCTGGACGATCTCCAGCCTTGAAATCCCCAAGACCTGAACAAATAATAAACAACCCACACATACCTCCCTCCGCCTCCTCCCTTACGAGCCCTGGCCTGACACTGTCAGTGGCAGAGGAAACCGCAGTCCTCACACTCACCTGTCGCTGAGAACACTCCCCTCCCCAGCCCCAGGCAGCACCAGTCCCATACCTTAAAGCCAATGTCCGGCAGGGCCAAGGTGTCCCAATGGTCGGGGATGCTCTTTGGGCTTTGAAGCTTGACATTGCTACAAAACATAAACAAAAACACTCTGACATTTAGTTCTCAGACACAAGCCGACTGTCACAGATGGCCTCCACTAGTCCATACCAGCAGCTCATTTTGTAAAAGGAGGGAGAGAACAGGAAGCACAGACACACACTATCCACCTTGTGACAACACCTCCCTCTTTGCTTAAGTGGCCCAAAGTCAACCAACCAGGCCTGAGGGGTCACGTCTCACCTGCCTCCCAAATCCTGCACGTAAGGGAGAGAGCATACGATTAAAGCAGCACACACAGACCCTTATCCATGATTCTGAAATTCCAAGAGCTCTGAAACTGTTTATTGAAGAGCTCTGAATTATTATTTAAAATAGCCTCAATGAGGTGTAATTGGCATAGGCATATAAAGACATTTTTAAAAAAACATAAAATGGATGTCAAAATTCAACTCAGCAGTAGAGTTTGCTAAGAGGCTACTTGTGAAGCCCTGTATATCCTTCTTAAAGTGACTGTACAGATTTCTGACGCAGAAATGTTAATTACAGGGGGTCACACAATACAAGTAGCACGTGCTCTTTCTAAAAATAAAAATAAATAAAAACTGAGTTCTAAAAGACATGTGTGGCCCAAAGGGTTTAGGAACAAGGCCTGGGAAACTAGTTCTATTAGGTTGGTGCAAAAGTAATTGAGTTTTTGTAATTATGTTTAACCTTTTAAACCGCAATTACTTTTGCACCAACCTACTAAATCACTGCTACTCAGTTTCAGAGGGTTCTGTTCTTCCTACAATAGGTAGACCTTCTGTTTCTGCTGGCATGAGACCTTTATCCTAAGACTCAAAGAATTCCCACAAATAACATTTCTAGGAAAATGGCACAATTCAAAAATAACTAAGCAAGATCCCAAAAGCAAACAGACCCAAGAAGACTTAAGTTGCTGACGTTATCAGGCACAGTATAAAACAACTATTTTTTCTATGTTTAAAGAAACAAAAGATAAACTAAAAACATATGCAAGGAATAGGAAACTGTAAAAAGACGTGGAAGATCTGAAAACAAACAAACAAAACTTCTAGAAATAAAAAATACAATCCTTGATAGTAAAAATTCAATGGACAGGCCTACTAGCAGATTAGACCGTCTGAAGAGAGAATGAGTGAGCTGAAAGACGTAGAAAATGAAATTCTCCAGAACATAGCCCAGAGCAGTAATGAGACGGAAAATCTGGGAAGAAGCTGAGATGTGAAGAAGAGAGTGAGAAGGTCTGAATCTGGTCAGAACCGAACTGAAATCCAAAGAGGAGAGAGAACACGGTAGAGGCAATCATCAAAGAGAATTAATGAGACTCACCAATTCACAGGTTTAAGCCCAAAGAATCTCCAACAGGATGGATAAAAACACATACCCAAACACGTTATAGTGAGAGTCCATAACACCAAGACAAAAAGAAAATCTTAAAAGTAACCAGAGGAAAAACAACTGATTCAGGGAAAGAAGCGCCATCCAGAATGACACCTGATTTCTTAGAAGCAGCGATGGAAACCAGATGATAGTAGACTGATATCACCAATGTTCTAAGAGAAAATAACTGTAAATAAAAATCCTACACCCAGTAAAAATTATTTTTTAGATTGAGGGCAAAATAAAGATACGTTCAAACAAAACACAATTTTCCAACAGACCTTCACCTAAGGAAATTTGAAAGAACAAAGAAAGTGGCAAAAATGTGAGTAAATTTAATGAAACATTCACAGTATAAAATAACAGTGCCTCGTGAAGTTAAAAACTTACTTAAGAGGACAGTAAATGGAATAAAGTATATGAAGATCCTTATATCAGTCGATAGGAGGGCAAAGATACTGATTGACTTACACACCTAAGTAAAGAAAACATGTTGTAATTTCTAGGGTGGCCTTCAAAAAAAAAAATCGTAACAGGGTGTAACTTCCAAACTAGTGGAAGGGAAAAAACAAAATGGCAAAAAATATCCAGAAGAAAATAAGGAAAGAAAAATTAAGACCCAATCACATGAATAAAACATTTTCATGGAGGATTGAAGGCTAGTAAGGAACTAAAACAGATACCTGATGTATATAAAAGCCGTTTGAACTTTCCATTTAACTCCTGCATTAGCACTTCTGAATGCGGAGATCATCTTCTGCGACCCCATTAACTGGGTAGAGTTGTTTCTGAAAATGACCCACTCTATGATGTTCCAGCTGGCCACGGAGGCCCAAAGCAGACCTGCCTGCTGGAGCTATGACCAGCTCCTGTCACAAGAGCTGGAGGGAAGAACCACGCACCTCACTCCATCAACAGATGTGGCTCTCGGATTACAGAGCACGGAGGTCCTGAATCACTCAGATCTCAATCTGAATCTGAACCAAATCATCACTTTTATTTCTGACATGTGGCTTCTCCTGTGGCCCCCTGAAGACCCAGTCAGAGTGATGACAAAAGAGACCTAGTCTCAGAAATAGGATAGAGTTTTCCAAACTGTGCCTAAGGTAGGCTCTGAAGAAGGAAAGAATCAAAAATGACCTTCAGAAGTAGGAGCAGTCATAGTTAACCAAAATTCTAAATCCAGAAGTAATGCACAGAAAAGATTGATACATTTAAATTAAATAAAATAAAGTAATAAATATTTCTGCATGGTAAAATACTTCATAAACAAAGCCAAAAGATAAACACACCAAAAGAAAATATTTGATATATACATATATACAAAACAAACCAAGGGCTGGTCTCCCTAATAAATAAAAAGTTCTTCTATTTAAGAAAAATATCAAAATACTATACGAGTTTGATAGAAAAGTAGACAAAAAGACAAATAGTTCACAGAAAAAGGAAGGCAAATGGTCCTTACATGTTAGGAAAAAACAGTAAGCCTTACTTATAAGAGAAAGCAAATTAAAATACTAATACAGCCCTTCCCACCTATGAGAATGGCAAAAATCTCAGCACTTGGACTCACCGTGTTGGCGAGGCCGAGGGAAACTGGCACCTCACGCATTCCGGGCGAGTGCACAATGGCTCAAGCCCAGGAAGAGGAACTCGCATTGACCTTCTGGCACTCGAACTTGATGACCCATCTCCACAAATATGAACCACCACGCACACCAGATCATCCTTTGTGGCGTTTTATTTATAACACAAAAGATGGAATGGATGCAAGGCGAGGCCCAGAAAACTCAGACACAGCGCTGAGGCGCTCGCTCAGTCACACAGCCACCTTACCTCCTCAGTGCTGTCACCGGTCTTTACTCAGCAGAGCCTGCCCCACCTGACACACGCTGCGTAACAAGTTCCTCAAATGCCACTTACCCGGTTTGCTTCATCTTCACATCCTCAGGAGACACATGTTTGGGTCTCCGATAAACCTTTCTGACTGTGCCATAGGTCACGTTCTTCTGAGTGAAGGCTGAAAAAAACGTTATATATGTATATATAAATACAACTTTTTATACACACACACAGGATGGCAATGTTTTTATAAACAAATTAAATGGATTGGAAAGCTAATCCAAATGTGTGAAGCCCAGAATCAGTCTGTTAAAAATAAGGCACTTTTATACATTTCAAACATTAATAAAGAAAATAGGAATCCTTAGGAGACTGGCGTTAATGAATAGATGAATGATTAGTAATTGACATATCAATTATACATGAGTGCTTTTAAATTGTCCCTTCCAATCTTGTTTAAACTATTATTTTGCTTAGCAATTTTTCCCAGTTTGGATATAAAAAAGCTTCAGCCCCGCCTGAGACTGAATTACAACACTTGAGCCAGTGGGATTCAGAATATAATTTCACTCTCAAGACTTTTCCTTACTTTGAGTAAACTGACTATAGCAGTATTTCTCAACCTTTTTAAACCCAAACCATCTTTTTTATTTTTTTTTGTGGCATTTTGCTTTTCCTTTATTTTAAAATTTTACTTCCATAAAGTCATCTAAACTAATTGTTCTATGCATTCCAAACCATCTTTAATAAACAAATTTCTTGCCCCACAGCCACCCCCAAGCTCCTCAGATTTATCCTGAGGGTGGAAGGGTTACCAGCCCTTGAATTGTGAAACCACAAAGGCCTACAAGTTAGATTACATGTCTCCACCCACCAGGAAAACCCTGTCAAGTCTTACTTTCTGCACTTAAGAGTACAAAAATATTTTTTTTCATTAAAAGACGTTTTAACATTTGTAGATGTCTGTAACTTATCTCACTGCATTTGAGGTGTGTGCCTTGTATGCTACAGTCCAGGTGATTGTCAAGATTGGACACATCTGAGGGGTCCCCCACATGCTGATCAGGAATCCATAACCCAGAGCCGGCTACCACAACCCTTTCTGTTATCCGCTGTTCGAACTCCCATCCAATACTCTGCTAGCACACTACATGGGTTTTTATTGGCCTGTTGACACGTTATGATGAATCTCAAATGGGCTTTCACTGGTGAAATTAAAAGTTATTCAAGATATGTGGACTGGTTAAATATATGCAAGACCCGTTCCCTGCCCTCCCAAGGACAGGGTAAGGCCTTTTTCCCACTTTACCCTTAAGGAGGATACCCGAGGCTTAGTTCCTAAGCAAACTCTGACCTTGGGGGCTCTGCCTGACTCATGCCAAAGAACAGATGTCAGAATCTGTCCTCTGGAATCCTGCATTTGCCTTGAGTGACTCTTTTGAGACAAGATTCCCTAAAAGGACAGAGCTGTGCCTTCCCTGATCCTACAGAACAAGTCACCTGGCCTGCTGTGTGTGTTTCTTAAGTGTACTTGCTTCCTAATCAATATTTAATTCATAAATGTGAGGGGCAGATTTGGGTCCGAGACTTGCTTTCATTATACCGAGCAGTGAGGTTGTGAGAAGTAACTCCCCTCGAACTGCCAGAGTTCCTGTTAACTACCGACAACAAAAAAGAACTGTGCCCAGCCAGGTGAGCCTGGGTCTGTCTGCGGTGAGCGTGCTTTCGCCTGGTGTGCAGTCAACTGCATGCGAGCTCGTCCCCACCCTCACCTGACTGTCTGCTCTGCCCCCAGGGTGCCACCTAGGGCGACAGTCATCAAGGCTGCATTGGACATTTTTGCCTTATTTGTTTGGCTAGTCCCCAAATACTTTAACAAATATTTCAGCCTGTTGTCAGCAGCAGTCGGATGGGTGATATTTATGTAGACTTGACTTTCAGGGCAGTTCTAACTTTTATTATTTCACGTATCTCTCACTGCCCCCTTTAGTGCACTTGTGTTTATCAGACTGGATTGCGAACCACGTCACATATGGCTGGTGTTTTCCAGCCGATGCTACAGGCAGGTGAACAGTAGTTCTCATTAAAGAGTAGAAGAAACAAAGAAGGATCTCTGAAAGGGCCCATGAGGCGGAAACGATTGTACCTTAAGCAAAACCACAAGTGCTACAAAACCACCAACAAAAACAACTGGCTAGACGCATGCAGTTAAAGTGGTTTTAGGGTAATTCACTGAAGACACTTTGCTGCCCTCGAGAGAATGAAGGGCCACAAAAATAGGGAAAACAGTAAACTGCATTTAAAGTAAGGCCCACTTAACTCCCTTTAAAATTGCTGAACATCCAGAAGGATTCAGATATGAATTGAAGGGTAAAACTGAATTGAACAAGGCTGGGCTGATAAATCTATGTGGAAATAGCCTAAGAGAAATTACACAAAAACTAAAACTTAAAAAACAAAAATCCTCAAATATCAGCCACTGGAAGAACTGGCCAGAGTGTTTGGCCTGCTTCTGTCTGTCAAGGCAACTGGGACAAGTCACTTAAGGCCCAGTTTCAGGACACGACGAGCACATAAAAATCTGTTTCCCAGCAACTTTTAATTAAAGTGTGTGCCCAGCACGTGTGTAACCTGCAGCCCATCGGTGCCGAAGGCGCCCACGAGAAGGTGAGCATGAGGCCACGCTGCACAGCAGAACCACTACAGCACCTACTAATCCGCGGACGCAGAGGGACTCGTCCGTGGCCAGCAGGGCAGACACACATGCCTGTTTGTCCCTCCACACTCCGGGCTCCCGTCCCCTCCTCAGCCCCCCAGGCAGCTTCTCCTCAGGCCCTGGGCTGGCATCATCTGCTTACAGGTGTGTCTCCCTGGTACAGGCAGCACTTCAGGAGAGCAGACCACCCTTTCGCTTCTTCCCTGGCCCTCAGTGTGTACACAGAACTCCTCCAGGGTTCCCATGGAAAAGGCACAGCAAACCGATGGCCAGGCCCTGCTGTGTGGGGGCCGCGGGTCAGAAGTACCTTGGAAGTCTAACTCGTACTTGTGCTTTCCAGCCTGGAACTTCAAAATGGCTGGCTTGGCGTCAGACCCTGGTCCAAGGTACGCCAGGTAGGCCTCCTCCAGGTCGCTGCTGCTGACACTGGCCATGGGGTGTTCCACGCCCTGCGAGGGGAGAAAGACGGGGACTGCTTCATGGAGGCAAGGCCGTCCGATGATGGGGACACACTGCGTGTCACCCTCCGCACCCTGCTGCACACATGCGCACAATGACATTCGTGCCATGTAGGAGGAAGAAGAGGGAGCAGGCATGTAGCAGGAGAGGGAGTGCCTCCCTCCTCCTGTTCAGAGGGAGGCACTGAACGGAAGCCAACACAACTGCCTCCTAAAGCTACCACGGAAAACGGAAGATTGTACATGTGGGTGTCGCTAACGAGGGTGACAGCGATGGGAGCAACGAAGAGAAGAAAGGGCATTCAATTACTCGTAATGGATGATATGAGCATTCAAATGAAGGTGACACCTCAACAGTGGATTCTCAAATGCTGCCTGACTGGACAGCCTGAGCAATGCTGTTTCTTCCCTGTGGAGTCTTGTTCCCGCCATCCTTTAATCAGAGGGCCACACTCATTTTCTTTTTCTGGTCCTTAGGGAGTTCTTCTATTTTTTTTTTTTCAATTATCCATTTCGGTCTGTCATCATCTTTCCAATGACCTACAGGATACCTGATATTTTGGGATGGACTAACTGAGTGTAAATTCTGGCTCCAAACCTGTTTACTCTATAACCCCGGCAAGTTAATTTCTCTGAACCTCAATTATCTCAATTCTGTAACAGGGTTAATAACAATGCTTCAGTCACATTCATATCACTATACAGTACTATCATACCATCCTCGAAGGCTTGGAAAATAATTAAAACAAGGCACACAGAGCACTTAGCACAGTGCCCAGAACAAAAACCAAAGGGGCTGCAGAAGTATCAGGTGGGTGCCTGGGTACACAAGTCTGGCATTCAAAGAGGAATCTGGTCTGGAGACAGACACAGAGTTCACTTGAGGTGGCCACCACTATCAGAAGAACTGAGGTGGTCACGCAGTGCAAATACACAAGTGTGGAGAACAGGGGTGTGGGATGGACGCCGGGAAACCCCAAAATCCACAAAAGGAAGTGGAAAAGACGCCCACAAAGGGAGGATCAAGGATGCCAGGAGAGTGAAAAGGGAGCGGGCAGCAGGCTGGGCAAAGGCTGGAAATGCCATGGGATTTGGCCCCAGAGCGCCTTGCTGGCGTCCACAGTACAATGAGGATTGTGTCTGCCTGGATCCCACCTCTCGCAGGTGCCCTGTGAACAGTGATCAGAGGAACGAGTAATGGGAATAGAAGTCAGATTATGGTAAGCAGGGAAGTAAATGGGGGTCTTTCCTTCCGTGTAGATGGATGGATTGTTTAGGTACAAAAGGGTGAAGGTAATTGTGGAGCTTTCAGATCAAGGTAAAGGTGATCATAGGAAAGGGGGGAAATGCAAAAGGTAAATTGACACGAGAAGCCTGTTGAGAATAATCCAAAAAGGATCTAGAAAGGGGCCATGCATCCTGGAGCCCAACACCTCACAGATGACAAGTTTAATGCAGGAAACTTCAGTGAGCCAAGAACAGTAATTCTTTTAAATACAATATTAGATTGTGGGTTGAATTATGTCCCCCTGAAAGATCTGTTGAAGTTCTAACCCCTAGTACCTCAAAACATGACCTTATCTGGAAACAGGGTCACAGCAGATGTAATTAGTTAAGATGAGCCTCTAATCCAACATGACTGATGTTCTTATAGAAGGAAGGCCATGTGAAGACACACACAGGGAGAACGCTATGTGAAGGAGACTGGAGTGCTACAGCTACAAGCCACGCAATACCCAAGATCGCCAGCTAACCACCAGAATCTAGGAAGACACAAGGAAGGACTTCCTACAGGTTTCATAGGGAACATGGCCCTGACAACACCTTCATTTCAATTCCAGCCTCCAGAAATGTGAGACAATAAATCACTTTTGTTCTAAGTCATCTAGTTTGTGGTCCTTTGTCACGGCTGCCCTAGGAAGTTAATATGGGTGGAAGGAATTTGGACATGAAATTTGGGGGTACATCTTGAGCTCAGGGAGAAAAGAACCTCGTTCTTTGGCTCTATCACTGACCCCCTGGAACAATCCTCTGGCCGTTCCTAGAAGGGCTCCTCCATATGGATGGAGGAAACACTCGCCCTCTTTCCATCACACTTACTTGTTTTCCATATTCCTGCCAAGAACCAAAGTCATCATTCCAGTACCAAATCCACTCGGTGGTAAAGATGAAGTGTGGAGGTTTGGTAACTGAGGAGGCTGTGGAGAGGCGGCGAGCCCGGGCAGCACCAAATGTCATCGACTGAAAGTTCAGAGAATCAAAGTGAAAGGTGGCGGACTCAGCACAGAGGATCCTGCAAAAGAACGTGAGAGGCACACTGAAAACTCCACCAGACAAATGAACACAGGCCCCTCAGCTGCTACCCATGGTCTTCTAGACGGTCGGCCAGAAGATGAACATAAACGTGACACGCACATTTTAAAAAAGTGTTTCCAAGGCAGGGAGGGGAGGACTGCTTTTACAGATAGTTTTCCCATGCAAAAATAATGAAATCAAGGTAATATGGAAAACTCATTATCATGACATTCCTTTCACTACACAGAAAATGCTGGTTAAAATACTCTTTTTTAAAATGCACTGCTGAGCTGGTTAAGAAAGGGAATCCTTAGAAACCAAAATAACAACAGTTAACATATGCTGAGTGTTTACTGAGTGTGTGCCAGTAAACATCTTGATTTCAGATTTCTAGCCTCCGGAACTGTGAGAAAATAAATTTCTGTTGTTTTAAATCACCAAGTTTGCTATGAAAGCCCTAGAGAACTATTATACCTACATTTAGACTTACAGCTAACTCCTAACTAGAAGCAATGGAAGCCAGGAAACAATGGTATAATATTTGAAGAATTGAAAGAAAATACCCAATAAAACTATCTTTCAAGAATGAGGATGAAATAGACACTTGCAGACAAACAAAAAACACATTTACCATTAGACTCTCAATAAAGTAACTTCTAGATGAACTTAAATAAGGAAATGGTCCAGAAGGAAACGTATAGCAAAGGAATGGTGAGCACAAAACAAAATGACAAATATGTCAGTTTAAGCAAATATTGACTGTGTAAAACAATGCTAATTTCTAACTCCTGGGATTAGAAAAAGAATAGAAGTAACGCTTTTATAGCACATTTTATATGCCTTGCAGTGTTCCGCGTGTTTTACATATATCAACTTTTAATTCTCAAAATAATTCTTTGATGTAGAAACTACTATTTTATCTACTTGACAATGAGGAAACTGAGACACAGGAAGGTTAAATAATTTGCCCAAATTCATAGTACTAGTAGTAAATAAATTTGATTGGAACTAATCAGAATTCAATGTTCATGATTATTTTATAGTTCAAAAGAATGATTAGAAGTATAAACGAGCTTAAATTGTTGCACTGAAGTTTGTTAAGTTAAAGGGCCTATTTAGGGAAAGCACAGATATTCGGTACATAACTTCCAAACTAGCAGATAAGGAAAAAAATCAAATGAGGAAAAATTATCTAAGACCAAAGATATAAGAGAAATGTAGAAAAAGCATGCCAAGGGGCAGCCCATTAGCTCAGTTGGTTAGAGCGTGATGCTCATAACACCAGGGTTGCCAGTTTGATCCCCACATGGGCCACTGTGAGTTGTGCCCTCTACAACTAGATTGAAACAGCTACTTGACTTGGAGCTGATGGGTCCTGGAAAAACACACTTAAATAAATAAAAGTTAAAAAAAAAAAAGATGAAAGAAAAAGCATGTCAAATAGCAAAAATCAAGATGGACAGTAAAAATTAATTCATATGTGTAAGTAATCACAATAAATGTAAATAACTTTTTTAAATAAATAAAAAATAAAATACACTTAGAAATAAACCATGGGTCATCTAACATGAGATCTAAAAAGGACAAAAGCTGGCTATTCCAAAAAAGAAAAATATCAGTAAAGTTAATAAATCTCTGCAAGACTGATCAAGAAAAAAAGGGAGAAAAATGTTAGAAACTTCTGGAAATGGTTAATGGTGACGGCTGCACAACAATGTGAATGTATTTAATGCCACTGAACTGTATATACACTTAAAAATGGTTAAGGTGGTATATTTTATGTTATGTATATTTATGTTACGTATATTTTACCACAAGTTTTAAAATTTTAAATTAAATAAATTTTTTAAAAAGTGATTTTTGGCAAAACTGGTAATTCACCTGCCTAAGAATGAAATTAGACCCATGCTTCACCACATACATGGACAAATTAAATACAGTTCTTAAAACCTGAAGACTTTTTAAAGCAAATTCAGGAAAACGTCTTTACAGTCTTGGGACAAGGAAGGATTTCTTATCACACAAAAAGTATAAAACAATAAAGACAGATAAATACTTCTTTCATTGAAAGATTCCATAATCTGACCAGAAGAGTTTATTTTCAACACACGTTTAAGATCCAGAAATTTTTTTAATTCCTAAAACTACATAAATATAAGTAACTAAACAACTAAAACACAACACAATCCCCCCAGACCCACCAAAACGGTCTAGTGGGACAGACATTTCACAGCAGAAGCACAAGTGGCCAACAAACGTACATGGAGAGACACTTTACCTCATAGGATGTGCAAACGAAGATATCAATTTTCACCCCCCGATTGGGAAAAGTTCAGATGGCAGATAGTACCAAACATTAGGGAGATGGGGCACTACCGACCGCTAATGGGGGTGGAAAGTGGCACGATCACTTTGGAAAACAAGGTGGCATCACCTGCCAGAGTTGAGGATGGACCCAGCCTAACCCCAGCAGTTTCATCCCTGAACATCTGCCCTATGGAAGCCCGGGAGACAAGACAACTTGGAAGAGCCTCGGGAACTCGGATTAGTGCTGAGAAGAATGCCAGACACAGCAGTCCAGGGTATGGTTCCATTCCGATGAAGTTCAAGAACAGGCAAGACTAATCTCTGGTGACAGCAGAATAGCGGTGGCCTGCGGGGGTTGGCGCTGACTGGCGGGGGTGGGGGGCCTTGCTGGGGTGATGAAAACGAGCTACGTGGGATCACTGTTGGTTACACGAGTGCATGCAGTTGTCAAACTCACTGAACTATATACTTAGTATCTGTACACTTCACTGCGTGTAAATTTTGCCTCAGAATAAGAGGGGGAGAGCAAGGGGTGGTTTGTGAGCCATTTAATCCTCCTAAAGGGAGTAATTTGTTTCACATACTTTGCCAGTAGCAATTTGCACATAATTTCACTCTAAGCACAATTTTATTTCATCCACTCAAAAAGTAGGCTCTAATTCTCTTCATGGCAACATATTTTAGTAAATTCAACGCAAGATATGGTAAGTGTTTGAACATCAGGCTACCCGGGCCTTCCCCATTTACTGTGAATTGACTAAAATACTGGGACTCACTTAGAAAAATAAGGAAGTGAATGGCTGGATAAACAGCAGTTTCAGCATATGACTTCATTTCTGCACTCATCAATGAGGAAATAAGTACATGACCAATCCCAAAAGCAAATAGTTCAGAACTTACTTGGTACCACCACCTCCCTGCCCCCAGACGCTCCCTGAAAGAAGGAAGGTGGAAGAATAGAGGCATCAAACACCCAGTATGGACATTAGCGTCAAATTCCCAGGCCAGAGCTTCCACCTACAGACCACTCTGCTCACTGAGTGAGTGAGTGAGTGTCTGGGTGCGTGATCAAAACTAAACTGTTGTGTCGAAACTTCTCATACCACACAGAAAAGCCCAGATACAAAGCAGACAAAAGGTGACGTATTGCTGACCTTTCCTTTCTGGGATTGCAATATGCCTCTTCAATAAGCTCCATTTTGTCCAAATCCTTCCATTTGCCTCCATCCAAGAATTGCCATCGATATGGTAAATGGAAATGAACTTTATTGCACTTATCTAAAATAAAAACATAAAGAAGTAAGACGGCTTGGCATTAGACAGCAGGGCCTAGTCCCGTGGTTCTCAACAGGTATAGTCCTGATTGCTGACCGGGGAACGTTTTGGAAATCTGTGGGGGAGATTTTGTTTAGTACAGTCCTATCTTAGCATTTAGATATTGCAGTACTACGTATTTTATTATATACATTTTACTTTTATGCCTCCCTTTTAACAGGACATTACGCTGATTTTTAAAAAGACACGTCGGCAGGTTACACTATACATGACTTTCATCTCACGACAGTGAAGACGCTGACCGTAAGAAGGCTGCAGGCTCCACCCTGCAGGTAGCAGTCTGACGCCGCCTCACTGCTATTCACGTGGCGGGCAGACGAGTCGTGGTCACACCCAAATGGAGCCAGCTTTATCTCTACTACACCCATCCCAACCCCAACACGTTCAAGCACGGGGGGTCAGCAGGGTGCTTCTAGCACTTTGATCCTTCTGCCTGCCAACATCCTCCCCTCTCCTCAACACACAACACACACCCTGAAGGTCTCCGAACACAGTGCTGTGCCCCTGCAGACGTACACACACTGGCCCAGATCTACGGATTCCAGCTCATGACTGCCCCTTCCCCGCGCTCCCCGAGGCCTCGATTGCTCCTAGCTCCTCCCTCCTGCCTCGCCTGGGCTCCTACAGGGCCCTCCCCTGGCATGCTGTCCACAGCCTCCCCTGACCTTCTCTGTCCTTTGAGGTTCTGGTACACCCACACGGAGGAACATGGTGAGTGCGGAGGGAGACAGGAAAGAAAGGGAACGGGAAGCTCGGTGCGCTCTGACACAGACCTGCCTCCCAGCCAGATGCTATGACCTAGAAGGATACACAACAAGGTGCAGAATGCCTCTTTTGGGGGAAAAAATAGAAAAAAAAAAGATTAGAGATACCCTGACTACATACACATATTTGGTCTGGATAGATGAGGCCGAAGATGTGGTCCAGAGGTTACAACCCAGTAAGACCTTCTGTCCCCTCCTCAGGGCACTAAGGGAAATGACCCTTGGTAGGCGTTCAGTCACCACCTCCAGACACCGCGCCACAGGTGAGTCCTGGAGGGCCTGGAGAAAGGCTCTCCCCTTAAGAAGGCACAACACCCCCCACCTTCCAGGCTGACACTTCCTCGGGAAGGCCATGGGGGCCAAAGGCAGGCACTGCGCTCAAACAGCAAGCGCTTGCTTTCCAGTTCTCAATCTTAGCTGAGCGTGGAGCCCCCGCCACTCCCAAGCCAGCAAGCGCCAGGAAGAGGAGGGTGCACGCAGGCTACCACAGCACCGTGCCTGGCAAGAGCTGAGGCCCCGCTCAGCGATGAACGCATGAGGCCCCTTCGCCACATCTGCCCTGGTCCTCCTGTCCCCTTTCTCAGTTTCCTTCCCTCTTTCTAATGCCACCCCCCCCCCACTGCAGCAGTCCAGAGTCTGGGCTTTCCAGAAGGTGAGCCACAGAAACCAAATCAACTAGGTCAAATGCCCACATCCACATCCGCTGTCTCCCTACAGTCCCTGAAACGACAGGCCACAGACAAGAATAAATCCAAAAGCACTAGAAAACAATGAAACGTTCCATCAAAAGATCAGATATATTGAAGAATTCCTAAAACTATGAAGCAGACAGAATCAAACTGATAGAGAAAAAGGAAAGAGAAAAACGCACACAAAGTATGCACAAGTCGTCAGGGCCGGGGGCTTTACAAACTCAGAGTTCAGTGTAGCAAGACCAAGGAAGACACAAGGCCATGAGAGTGACGGGGACTCCCAAGAGCAGGCGCTCCTCCGTGCCGTGCTCGTACTCAGCAGCTTTGCCATTTTGCCCATGGAACGGGAATGTGGACAGAAGGGCTGGAGAGGCCGAGAAGCCTGTGAGCGAGCGAGTCACCAAAGCCCTGTCCCAGGATACAGGCCAGCAGCCCACCCCGCAACCCAGGCACACCGCCTCTCCCTGCTAAGCCTGCCACAGGGATTCTGAGTACCAACACGAGCAGACAACCACGAGTCACCCGAAACACAAGGAAAAATGACACACACAGGTAGCTAACTCACACAGAAGAATCGATACCGAAGGAAATAGAGAAAACAGATCAAGTTACAGTTAGACTTAAACATAAAAGCTCAACCTACAAAACTTCTAGAAAACACCACAGGTGAAACAATTTGGGGGCTTGGAATAGGCAAAGATTTTTAAGGTACAAAAAGCACAAACCATCAAACAATATTAAAATGGATATTAATATTAAAACTTAACATTCTTCAAAAGATACCCTAAAGAAAATGAACACGAAAGACAGACTGGGAGAAAATGTTTTCAATGCCTATACCTGACAAAGACTTGTGTAAAGAATAATCAAAACTCTTGCAACTCGATATGAGCTCAAATAACCGCCCCAAATGGGAAAAATCATAAAAATTCACAAAATACCACATACTGTAGGATTCCATTTATATTTAGTTCTAGCAAAGGCAAATCTCATCTGCAGCGATAAAAAGGAGATCAAGGAATGCCAGGTCAGAAAATTGGGGCGTGAAGATTAACTGTCCAGGGTCGCCGGGAAATTTTTGAAATGAGGGAACTGTTCCCTATCTAGATGACAGTGATGGTTACACGGGCGACATATTAACCAACACTCAGAGTGTACACTTCAAATGGGTGCATTTAATTGTGTGTAAATTAGACCTCCACGCTGATTTTAAAAACCTATGTATGTGTCTATATGGCACGTAGTCCTTTAGCTAGCATTCCAGGAATTTAGCTATGGAAATACACGTGTACTCAGATGCTCAATGCAACATCACTCTAATTGAATACTGCACAATTATTTTTAAAAACAAGATGGACTTACAGACACTAACATGGAAAAAACCCTCCAAGATATAATATAAAGGAAAGGAAGCAGGTTAAATATGTGTCACATGCTCCCATCTGTTGAAAAATACGTAAAACAAGTATCATGACCACACAGCATGTGTTTACCTTCACAGACGGCCTGAAGGAGGACTTCAGACTTTACTCTGTATAGTCTGACTCTCTTACAAAGTGAAATATTCATGAATTGCTTGGGTAGTTTTTAAAGACTGAAAATGAAACAAGAAGTTGTGGTCATTGTTTTTTAGGAGGAGTCACAAATTTTAAGAAGGAACCTTTCTTCAATCAAAGTCCAGGACAGCATTAAGAACAAAACAAAGGTTTAGTGAAAATACAGATACATACACAAAAGAATTGTTACTTCTGGTAAAAGAGGGGCTGTGGAGAGAAAAGCCCAACTTAATCACTCATTCCCCCAAGAGCGAACACGGGTGTCTCCTTCTCAGGAAGGGCCTTCCGGGTTTCTGAGCCCCCTCTAAGGCTACGACCCCCCTTTATAAAGGACACTTACATGTTCTCACTTCACTGGGCACCCATGTCTTATGCACGTCTGTAACCTCATGCTAAGCTGACCAAGGGTCAACAATTGACACTCACTTGCTGAAGACCCAGTTATGTTCCCCAAAACTCATCTACAATTTGATTTTTAGAAACTCAAATTTAATTCCTCCCATCCTCAACTCGCCAACAAAACTGCTTCAGAACTGGTTTGGCCAAATGCCACAGCAGCTCATGATTAAGAAGGCCCACCATTCTCTAGATGGGAGAGAGAACATCAGGATGGCCTCAGAGCAGAGCTCCAGGAAAGAGACACGGTTATCCCACCTGCACATGGATGAAGGGTTTCCGCCAACTTACCTTGAAAGCTACAACTTTTCCGGATATGGTACAAACAGATCTGGTCATTCTCCTCTTGGTTAGTAGTAGTTGGGGACACAGAACCTGAACTGTCTCTTCTTTCTACAAGGAAACACCACAAAGACCTATCAGCCTCCATGGAAGCTTTATTTATGAGGTTGGAGTAGTTCAAGATACAAAGGAGAGAAAAGAGGATTCATTCATCTCCCTGCACAAAACAAGATTGGGCAGGCTACTTCACAAAATTCTCTAGTGCTTGGGAGGAAAGCACCAGACACACAGGTGGGTGTATGTCTCTGCTTTTCAGGGCTTGCCAAATCCAGGACACCCGGAGGGCTCTTTTCTCTGCTCGGGCTGTACACCCGGTTCACTGGGAGACCCATTTAAAAATACAAGTACCCACTCTGTCCCAGACTGACGCAATGAGAACCTCCAGGGTGGAACCTGGGAGAACCACTATCCCACACACTGAGACAGCTGAAGATTCCTTCTGGATCTAAGGCGGTGATGACACCAGAGGGCAAGTGAAGGGCTGCATTTTATAAATTGGATTTGATTCTAATAGCAAATACCTGTTAATGAACTATTCGAATTGGGTACCAATACCAAGAGAAAAGCAATAAATGGAAAGCTTACCTCTCAAAATAAAAACCTCAATTAATTTTCGGTTAATTATCAGAATTTTAATATAAAAAGGGCATGTAAGTGAGTTCAAAGTTTACCTTTACTAGGAGTGCTCCAATGAGCCCTCACCTAATAATCGCATTTTCCCCGCCACACCTACCACCTTGTAAGTATATAGGAAACCCTCCTTATTTAGTATCACCTGCCATTTTGTTAGTCATCTTCCCTTTTCTTTTCATGGGCCCCTCAAACATCCACAGGCTCAGCCTCAAAACCCACACCTGTGGAGCCCTGGAGGTCACCTCCCTGTCCCCAAGGGGAGGTTATCCTTCCCTCCGGTTCTAATAAGGTCATAATCCAAATGAACTCTTCAAGATCTATTTAAAGCAAAACCTGTCTACTTCTAGGCTTCACACTAAAGAAATTAACCAAAATTAATTAAAGAAAATGTAAAGAAAAAACACGTATGGCAAGGACAATTTTAACATATAAAAATCAGACAAGATTAGTGGGACAAGTCTGGTTGCTCGTAGTCCAGACACTTATCTGATATTTTAGGAAGGGGTCTATTAAAAATCCTAGCGATCACTACCGCTAACAAGTGGGTTTGACTGTGCACCCCTGCGGGAAGCCCTGTCTCAGTCACCAAGACACACCCAGGGCCCAGGACAGTGGCTAGCACATGGCAAGCACTCAAATGTGTTGAATCAAAGAATGGATAACCAGAATGGCCAGCCAACAGCTGATACTGTAAAATGCAAAAGGACACTAATGTGTCATCAGCTCCCCGAGGGACCACGTTATTCACTTCCCACATAACAGGTACTCAAGAAATGCTTATTACATAAACAGTCTCTGCTCAGAACCCCCGTGTGCCTATAAGCCTGACATTCCTTTAAAAAAACAGTAATACTTATCCTAGAATGCTCATTCATTCAACAAATATGTGAGTGCCTACTGTGTGCCAGGCACTGTCCAAGTGCTGAAGATGAGCAGTAAACAAACCATATTTACGACTTACACACACACACACAACAAAAATCCATTTATTCATATCAAGAAGAGAGCCAAAACTAAAATATGCTTCATCCACTCATTTTTTAAAAATCGAAACAGAACGTAACGCAAAGGATACCCCTAGAGTTGTACAGCACATCATTCTGAACTTTGGGGTCCCTCATGAAAGGCAATCTCTCCAGGGGCAGAGGGACGACCACACAGGAGCAGCAGTCTCCCATCTCAACACAGGACAGGCTCACTAGGAATTCATTCACCATCAACACCACCTGGCATCTTTCTAGAACGTATTGCTTGTTCATGGCCATGATTTCCACTCATCCTCACAACCCCACGAGCTAGGAAGGGATCACTAACTGCATTTTACAAAAGAAGCAAAGACTTATCCAGCCAGAATGCAGGACACAAGCCCAAGGACTTACCCGAAGGCCCAGGGGCAGGGACGTGCCCTCTGCCAGACATGGAGCCCTTATTCTTGATGTCATGAGCATTTCTATAAATGGAAGGCAGCCTGCTCACCAGGCCTGAGCTCATGCCCAACTTCTCCAGTTTTTCCAGAGTCTCAGAACTAGAGAAATCATGGGCTCTCTTACAGCTGGTGCCAAACCTGCATTCACCCTGTAAAAAATACTGGCAGACATGGAGTTTGATACATTGCTTCTTAAAGGAACAAGAGCCATAGCGTCCATCTCCTTTGCTGTAGTGAAAGCAGATCTGTTGACAGAAAAGAAAAAAGACAGCAGTTTAAGAAAGTCTCACAAGACACCACCTCCTACTGACCAGTTCACTGGTTAGAAGTTTTTCTAACAATCTAGCCACTGCTGTGATTCTGTTGTCCACACAGGCCACACAGCTGAGAAAATCCCTCACTCTAGATGGATGGTTGTTAACATATGCCCTTGGCCAAAATGGGAACCGGGTAGACAGCAGACTGCTCAGAACAAGCCCCTCCACTGCAAAAATCCAAAGAACTTCAAACTGATCAGAGCTCCTTTATAGGAGACATTTTAATGTAAATTGCATAACAGCTCCTAACAACCCTTACAGTCTGCCTACACCCTTTCCTGATTCACCAACTATCCCCTGCCTAGACACCCGTTTTTCCCAACTCTTTTTTTCTACAATCCAGGGTCATTGAGGTTCTGAGAGTTTAAAGAATCTTAGAGAAGGCCAAATACAGCCCTTTCATTTCTCAAGGGAGCAAACTGAGACTCAGAGAAGTTAACTGCCTTGCCCTAGGTCACACAGCCATCTGGCACATACCACGGCTGTTGAATAGGGCTGGGACTTGAACTTGAATCAATTGTTCCTTCTTCTCTACACTCCAAATTCCTGTAAATGGGAACCAGGCCAGTGTCTACCAAGGGCCCACTCACTCAATTCATACTGAGCAAGTTTCAGCAGAGACCCCACTCTAGGAAAGGAAGTTCCACGGGGAAAGGCGAGAGAAGGCTGGGCCCTTACCTTGATTCTGCCACTTATAAGCTGCCTGACCTTCAGCAAGCCCAGCTCTGAGATTCAGTTTTTCAATCCCCCAAATGGGAAAAATCCCACCTACATTCCTGAGTTATTCTGAGGAGTACATGGGAAATACACGAAGTGGCTAATACAATGCCTGGAACACAGTAGGTTCTCGATTCACGGTGGCAGCCCCCAGCTCGTCATCTGATAAGGGGACTAGCCTGAGAGCAAGTGTCTCGGTAGAAAAGCTGCACTGGGTCTGAGTTTATAGTCTCAGCTCCCATTTGTGTTCTGAACCAACCAGCACACCCAGGTTACACACTCCCAACTGGTCACCTTCTGATTAATTATCACGCTATTGACAAGACGATCTCTCCGAAGTGCGAACGCCCGCTTTCCAAACACAAACCTACCCCCAACTCCTGCCTGGGATTCAGAAGGCTGCCTGGATGAGCCTCTGCCCACCCATTTCTCGTTCTCCCCTCTTTAATACTACAGCCAGGTTGTGCTGACCTACATGTCGTCCCCTGACCTTGCCAGCTTCCCTCCTCTCTGTGCTTTCCTCTTCCCAGACCTTCATCCTTCAATTCCTAAGCAGGCACCATCGAGTCCAGGACACCTTTCCCGCCCCCGAGACCACCGTGCTCCCTTCTATTACAGCGTCTGAAACAGTGCCTTACGACTATCTGCTCGCTTGTGTCTGACCCAGCAGACATGCCTCCTGGAGGGCAGGATGGGGTCTTTTCTCTCCTTATCACCAGGGCTTGACCCATAGTGGATATTCAACAAAGGTTAGCTGAAGCACATCAATACTAATTTTCAAAAGACAAAAGAAAAATGTCAATACCTATCTTGTGCCAGTCACTATACTATGTAGCACCTTTCTCAAATGGGTGATTTTAATTGAATCAGATGGAAGCTTTTTCATTAAAACATACCAATATATTTTTGGTGTATTTAAAATATACCCATCTAATCTGTTGCTTCATTGCAGGAACAGTGTCCGAGCATCTCCTATAACCTGCGCTGGCCACAGGAAGGCACTGCTCAGATCTGCTGCAGAGCACAATTAGCTCTGCCCAGCTGCTGGCCTCTGGAGCCACCACTCTATTCACAGAAGCCACACTCCCCGGGGATGTTCCCAGCCAATGACGGAGCACAGCATTCTAGGGAGTCCAGGTTGCCTCCAACAGGGAAACCTGTAGCTCAGAACTGCCAGCTGGCCACGCAGAAGCTTTCCTGGAACTGTAGTCAGGCTCTCTTCCTATCCGGTCCTCTTCCTTCCCCCTCTCCTGCCACAGATATCAGACCCACATCACTGCCTGAAAGCTCACCCCAACTTCTTCTGCTGCCTCCCCAACAAACCTCTCACACTTCTAATCCCATGTTGGTGTCTGCTTCTAGAAGGATTCGAACTCATGTTATGACCACTGCAGGGAGCTTTGAAACAAGTGGTTAATGTCTGAAATGCAATATGAGAATTCATATCAACTAAAGTTCCAACTTCCCTGGGTGCAACTAAATTAGTAGAAAGTGCCTCCTGTCTGTCAGCAGCCCTGGAAAGCTTCTCCACAGACTCAACTGGGCCCAGTGATACCTGCGTGGCTGCAGTCCTGCTGGACAGAGAGGGCTGGCTGGAGTTTCTCATCCCCTTGGCTCTGTGTAAACAGCATCTTGCTGCAGCCACTGGCCAAACAGGCCCCTGACCTCACAGAAGCGCTGTAAAGGAGGAAGCAGCCCGGCTGATACAGAAGGAAAGGAGGCTTCCAGGGGCAAGGTTGGCCCAAGGTCACAGAGCCAGGAATTCAATCTAGGTCTCCTTCAGGCAGACCCCAGTGGTCACAATGGCGGCCTTGCTTCTCTTCTACCATAATGTTTCCTAGCTTCCAACCTTCTGGCCTCTCCCCAATTCTTTGCACACGCACACACTCCCTCCTGGCACTTACCTCCGGCAAAAGCCAGGGGTCATTCTGGAACAAGAGCTGGGAGAGCTCACTGTAGCTGAGGTGGTCGACGCCGTGAGTTTTAAGCACACTCAGGTTGTGATCACTTGTTAAGGTGTGACTGTTCTTACAGCTCTTCCTGCAAAGCAGAGCAAAGCTGGTGTCACGAGCCAACTTTGTCTCCCCAAAATTCTTACGTTGAAGTCCTAACGCCCAGTACCTTAGAAGTGATTGTATTTGGAAACAAAAGTTATTAAAGTGATTACGTTACAATTAAGTCCCTGGAAGGCGACCAACCCAGTGTGACTGGTGTCCTCATAAGAAGAGGGGATTAGGACACAGACGCTACAAAGAGAAGACACTGTGAGAACACAGGGAGAAGATGGCCATCTATGAACCAAGGAGAGAAGCCTCAGAGGAAACCAACCCTTGATCTCTCTAACTTCTAGCCTCTAGAATTTTGAGAACATAAATTTCTGGTTGGTTTAGCCACCCAGCCTGTGGTAACTTGTCATGGCAGCCCAAGCAAACTAATACACCTGGTAAAATCAGTCTTTAAGATAATTTTTCGGGCCGGCCTAGGGGCTCAGGTGGTTGGAGGGTTCGATTCCCACATGGGCCAGTGAGCTGCGCCTTCTACAGCTAAGGTTGTGAACAACCTTAGCAGCTGGGCTGCGGTAGGCTGCCCTGTGCCGCCGTGGGCTACCCTGTGCCGCCATGAGCGGCCAGGGGCCAGCAGCTGCTGCCGGTAGCCGGCGAGAGCCGCTGTGAGCACTGACCAATGACCGGCAACCCCCTTCCTCAGCTGGGGGGAGCGCGAGGCTCATCATACCAGCATGAGCCAGAGAGCTGTGTCCTACACAACTAGACTGAGAAACAACGGCTGGAGGTGAGGAGGGGCGGAAGAAAGGGGGGGAAAATATATAATTTTTCAAGAACAGTTCCTGACATTGTTTCGAAGCATCGGAGAAAAACCAGCATGGCTATGCAACAATAAAACACAATGCTTATTTACAGAGGAAGAGATAGTAATGTGAGTTCTAGAGCCCAGGACAGCACCTCTCAGCAGGTTTGATGAGAATGGCAGGGCTATTTCCCAAAGAAGAGTCACAGCGTACCAATCACTGTACACTTAAACACTGGCTGAATAAATGAATGCTGACCCCTTATGGTCATAAATGTTTACAAACACACACACCCTGAGGCCCAGCCCTTTTTTTCCTGCTCCCTGGCTCGATTGTTTCGATTAACAAGCCCATTAAACACTCACTGTGAGCCAAGCACTGGCACCAGGCACTGGCACTATGCCCCAGTGACGCAAAGACTACAACCGATCACCTGTGTCAACATGACCTGGAAGAGTCGGGCACACAGCATTTGCTTGACTCAGACACACGCTTATACGCATTTCAAAAGAAAACTGAACCTCTAATTGATTCCCCCAAACCTGACCTTCCACAGGCTCCCCGATCTCAGGCAAAGGCAACTTTCCTCTTCCACCTCACAGGCCAAAACCCTTGGAGTCATCCTGACTCCTCTCCCTTTCTCATCTAGTAGGTGAAAGACACAGAGATGACTCTAAAATGGAGTGGGAAGTGCAAGGTCAGCTGTGCTCTGAATGTATCAGTGCAAAGAGGAGGGACACCTGAGCCTGATGGAAGTGGAGAAGCAAACGAGAGGGCCTGAGCCAAATACTTAGGGTTGAAGAGGACCCAGGCAAGGAGAGAAGGGACGAATATGCTAGGCAGAGGGGCTAATATCGGTACTGCCAGAGCCAAATCTATCTAACCATGGTAATAATGATGATGGCCACCAACACTTGTTGAGCATTTATCACCAACAAGGATTGCCCAACATTTTGTGAGTTAATTCATTCAGTCCTCAACAAGCCTATGAGGTAGGTGATATTATCTCCATTTTGCAGATGATGGAACTGAGGTTTGGGTAGAAAGCAACTTGCCCAAGACCACCCAGCTAGCAAGGAGCAGAGGCAGGGTTGGAAGGAGGCATGGGGCTGTGCTGTTGACCATGGTGCTTACTGCCCCCTAAGCACAGAACGGAAATCAGGGACTGGGGACCCTCCCCAGATGTAACCAATGAGCAAAAGCAGCAGAGAGGATCTATTTCTGAAACAGCTGACCTGTGGTTCAGGAATACAAGAAAAGCATCGAAAACACAGCTGATCACACACTCTCTCCCCCTGTTCGTGACCCAGAAACAGTTGGAGAAGGAAGGTTCAAGAAACTCTCGTGTGAACGAACATCAAAAAAAAAAGGTAAGGAATGAATAAAACTCAGAATCATCCAGACCAGTAAATACCAGAAGTCCAGATTTCCAAGACAAGGAAAATCTGATCCCAAATTGTGGGAACCACCCTAAGAATAGGGCTGCCACCTTTACTAAATACAGACATTAACAAGATGCACCCGTTATCCGCATCATTACAGCCATCCATCCTCCATTTACTGTGCCTGCCTTCCTCTCCAGCTGCTGCTCCTGATTCTCCCGAGGTGCCCGTTCTCCCCGGTCCCTGAAGGCCCGGTTTCCCCAGGGTTCCAGCTTCAGGCCCCATCTCAGATCTGACCCACTCCTAGAGCCCCAGCCTTACACTGCCCAATAATTTCCAAACCAGTCAGTCGGAGCCCTGGCCGTCCTCTCAAGCTTCATACCCCTGGGGAAACTTCAAAACAAACTCCTCTCCTGCTCTCAGCAACAATAAAAGTCATCTCTGAGTCAACAGTAAACCGGGGCATCACCTTTCTCATATCCTGTCACCACACTCTCGACCACTTGGCATTTCTCCCAAATTTCTCACATATATATCCCTTCTTCTTAAAGCCTTATCTGGGCACTCGAATATTCTAAGGTAAGTATTTCTGGGCAGCTGCAGCCCCGGGACTCCATCTCCCAGCCCTCATCCCCTCCCCCACACCGGCGGGTCACGAGACATCTTGTGGTCCAGAGACTGTGGGTGGAAGAACGTCTACCACTTCTACAGCTGCCCCATAACAACTTCTGTCCAACCTCTACCGCGCGTCTTCTCCACCTCCTTCCTGGAACCTGATCCCCAGAACGGCTTTAAGAGCCAAGGGTTGAAGAGGGCAGCGTCTCGCTCAGCTGGCCTTGGTCTCCAAACGACCGCAGGAATCCACCCCACCCTTGACTACTGGACCTGACGTGAGCAAGAAATGTCCACTGTGTTAAGCCCAAAAAATGGGAAGAAAAGGAACTCATGTTTTTAGAGAAGTGGACTGATTTCCAAACAGGACCCCATCACATCCTCCTGTCAATCAGCATCCACACCACGACCGACATACATCTTCCTAAATGCAGACCTGAGGGCTGCTCTCTCCTGCCACGTGATGGGCCCCTACGACCTTCAGGCTGAGCTCCATCCTCTGACCCAAGCCTCGTGCATCCATTGCAAAGCTCACTGAGCACCCGCGGGCGCAGGGGGAGGCCACCCGCCAGGGCTAAGACCCGTCCATTCTACCGAGGGAGGGGAACGTGACGGCGGGTGCTGTGAAAACACCAAACAGGGCAACGTGGTGGAGAGGAAGAACGGGCTCAAAAGGAAAGTGGTGTTGAGGCTGAGGCCCGAAGGGTTCCTGGGGCAGACCAGGAAAGGCATTCCAGGAAGAGCGAAGGCCACCAGATGAGCCAAGGCTGGGAATGTTCCAGAAACCAAAGGGCACCCGGGAGGGGGATGGCTGGAGGGCAGCCGTAGGGACCGTGCCGGCGAGAAAGCCGTGGGTGGCGGGGCGCTGAGAGGCGGGCGCAGCCCCTTCCCTGCAGGGCTCGCCCCTCCCCCACCTCGCAGGCGCCCACCCGCCCCTCCCCCACCCCGTCCCTCCGCACCCCGAGTGTCCCGGCGGGGACCGGGCCGAGTTCCACTCAGACGGCAGATGCCTCGAGGGCAGGGTTCCCCCGAGTCCCGCACACAGTACCGAGTAGTCAGTAGGCGCTCGATAAACGTTCCACGGGGAGGATTCAGGGCGACGGCCACTGGATCTCCAAGGGGAGCGGCGCGGGGCCGGGAGCGGAGCCCCCCGCGTCCCCCCGCCGCGTCCCCCCGCCGCCCGCCGTCGGGCCTTACCCGCCCCGCACGAACTTGCAGGCGCCGTAGACCATGAACTTGCAGAGGTGCAGCCGCGCGCAGAGCCCCACGCACGTGGCCTTGGTGCCCTGGTGGTCGCGGCAGAGGCGCAGCTCCGACACGGCCAGCGCCACCCGCCGGGCCGCCGCCGCGCCGCCCTCGCCCGCCCGCGACGCCACCGCGAAGCGCGGGTGCTCCCGCAGCAGGCGCTCCAGGGCGTCCGCGCCGACGCGGCCCCGCGAGCGGCGCCGCAGCTCGTCCACGTCCAGGGCGCCGCCGGCCGCGCACAGCAGCTGGGTGAGCTCGCGGACGACGGAGGCCTGCGCCATGGCCGCGGCGGGGAGCGGAGCGCGCCGCCCGTCGGAGCGCCGGCTGCCCTGGCGGCTCCCGCGGGGCGGAGACGGCGGCGGGAAACGAAACCGAAAGCGGCCCCCGCTCGGGGAAAAACCCCCTCGGTGCGGCCTCGCCCCGCCCACGGCCCCGCAGCTGTGCGGGTCCCGGCGCCTTCCGGCCGCAGCGCCCGCGGCGGAGGCGCCCGCCCTGCCCGCGGAGAACATCGCCCGGCCGGCCGGGAGGCTGCAGGGGCTCCGACGGCTGCCCGGCTCCGCGCCGGGTCCCTCGACGCGCTGGAAGGAAAAGGCGCTGCCTGCGGGGCCTCTGCGCGCCTCGCCGAGCGCTTCACCTCGAAGACGGAGGGGCGACCCCGGGAGCGCGTGGCAATGGCGCCCCCGCGAGACCCCGGCGTCGGCACCCGGCGCGCGTGCGGGGCAGGACGGGACGCCCCCTGCGACGCCCCCTGGGACGCCCCCTGGGTCCCGGCGACCCGGGGCCGGCGCACGGACACGCGCACGACGGCCCGGGGGAGCGCCCCGTGTGGAGAGCGTCACCCCGGCCCGCGACGTGGGCTGCAGGGCGCGTCCTCGCCGGTGCTGGCGGCGCGGCAACCCGAGAGGAGCGCTGTGCAACATGTCCGTGTACAAGACCGATTCGTGTCCCCGCACCGCTGCGGAATAAAGAGTGACTAGCGCAAGACCACGTGGCACTGAGTCGTGCGTGGAAATGTGAATTGTTCGACTTGGGGGACGGTCATCGGGGAATAGCGATTAGAAGGGTCGCGGGGCGTGACCTTTGACCCCGCACTCTGGGGGAATCTTCTAGATGTACGAGGCACGGGACGTGAATCACGTGGGGGTGGTAGGAGCTGGGAACCACGGGCGGGTCGTTGTCCAGACTACGCGTGAACAACCGACGTTACCGGCGGAGAAACACATGCATAATGTGCTGCTAAGTGAAAACACCTGTGTGGAAATGGCGAACGCGGTGGCAGAACGAGAATCCTGTGTGTGGGTGACCTGTGACCGTGGCGGGACATTTTTGAATGCGCTTGGAGAAGGCTAAGGAAGGCCACACACTGTGCTGTTTGCATTCACGCTGGTTGTAGCGAGTAACAGGCACCAGGAAAGGGGGAAAAGGAAGACGCGGGGCGGAAAGATTGTGAAAAAAATATTTACAGTATTAAAATGAACACAAAATTCTATTTGTAATAGTACTACAAAAATGTAAAAATCTGCTAAGTGTGTGGATGAAAACTAGATAGACAAACGGGAATGAATGCGGGGGCAGTTTTTCTCTCAGATTGTAATTGTGTGTTTTTTTCAGTTTGTGGAAAAATTCATTTTTCATTAAAAATGTAATTGTAATTATGGTTTTAATATTGTTTTGCAATAAAATAATATTTTTTTAAAGAAAGTCAGGGTGATGTCGGTGAAAATACTGGAGTAAATACTGGAAAAACTCAGAAAGTTTGCCCTTCCATACAAGGAATGGAAAACTGGCAAAAATAGTCAGAATCAATGTTTTCAGAATTCTGGAAATTAACCAAAGCCTTGCAGCAATTCATTTAGCATTTAGTCAAGAAAAACAGCTGAATCTAAGTAAGCACATCAAGCTTTGTAGCATTCTAACGTAACCTCCCTAATCCTGTCTTCTCCCCAGCTCCATGGCAGCCTTGAAAACTAACAGCCCACATTTCCGGTACCTGTACCCAGACCGAGCAGAACAGAGCTGGACCGCTTTCAAAGCCTCAGTCCCAAGGAAGTCATCATCTGACCTGTCCAGTGGTGCCCTGGAAGACTTCCTGAAAAGGCTGGTATTTATTCCACATTGCTGGGAAGGAACGAGCCCAGTCCTAATGGCTTCTCCCCGTGGGTCGTTGTAACATCATGCTGAGGCAATGGATAACATTTGGGACAAACAGTAAACCAACCAAAAAGCTTAAAAGGAAAAGCTGCAGAATGAGATGTCCACTGGGGCTTTGAAAAGCTCCAGCTTATTTCCAGGAATCTAGAAGGCCACATGCATGCCTCACAGTAGATTCTCATGAGTCGCTGTGAACTCTGAATTAGCCAATACCAAATCATTGCTCCTAGAGGAAGTACACTGCCTGCGAGCCTCTGGTCACGTGTTTGGCAATTTGGATTAGCACACAACTTTGTTTTGTGTGTGTTTCTGCATAAAGACACTGTATTTAATAGATTTTGTTGATTCATGAACATCGAACTCACAGCCCACATCACTATAACTCATGCCAGAACGAAGCTTACCTAACACACGTATTTTCTCCATAAGGCACAACATAGCCTGCTTGCACTTCAGAATTCTAGACAGCCCTTCAGCACTTATGCCTGGGGGTCATTTTAAAGAGTGAAATCACCAACAAAAAGCACCAAAATGTGAAAAACATGGCACTAAATAGACCACAGAAAGGACACTTGTTTCCCCTATAAGAGCTGAAACAGAAGGCAGAATGCCGCCTCACTTTGTGTATGCCCATGAAAGACCTCACATAGTGATTGGTTAATTTCAGTGCAAGGATAAATTTGCAAATACAGAATCTGTGAATAGGAGGATCGACTATAAATACTCAGAATTTGTCTCTCCCCTGGACTATCAGACCCCGGTACCATCATCCAGTCATCCATCCAGCATGGGCTAAGGCTTGTGGGGGAGCAGGTGCAGGGGCAGGAAGAAAGCCCCAGACCCTCTGGTGCTCTGCACCTGGGTAGCAAAACATGCAGATGGGTGCAGAGACAGGAAAAGGGATCCGAAGGCATCTGGGCAGGCATGGGACCTGTGTGAC